>NC_053389.1:681404525-682029525 GCF_905171765.1 Bufo bufo
GTTGGTGATATTAACTTCCTGTTTGAGGCACATTAGTATATGTGAGGGGGGAAACTTTTCAAGATGGGTGGTGACCATGGCAGCCATTTTGAAGTCGGCCATTTTGAATCCAACTTTTGTTTTTTCAATAGTAAGAGGGTCATGTGACACATCAAACTTATTGAGAATTTCACACGAAAAACAATGGTGTGCTTGTTTTTAACGTAACTTTATTCTTTCATGAGTTATTTACAAGTTTCTCTTTGTTTACAGCCATTGACATGTCGCCGAGGTTAACACGTGAGGAGCGGATAGAAATTGTGTTGATGTCTGGTGAACGCAGTAACCGGGTCATTGCAGCAGATTTCAATGCAAGACACCCTACGAGACCACCCATCTCCCATGCTACAGTTAGCAAACCGCTTGCTAAATTTCGTGAAACTTGTTCAGTGTTGTATTTGCCAAAATGTGGACGCATGAAATCTGTCTCTAATGAAGAAACATCAGTGGCTGTCCTAGCTTCATTCAGCAAGAGCCCACAGCGTAGCACTCGCCGCATGTCACTGGAGAGTGGCATTAGTCGAACATCGCTTCGGCGGATATTAGCTACTCACAAATGGCACCCTTACAAACTCCAGCTACTGCAGCATCTCAACGAGGATGACCCAGATCGGCGCACTGAATTTGCAGAATGGGCAAAACAAAAATTAGAACAGGACCCTCAGTTTACGCAGAAGATTTTGTTCAATGATGAGGCAAACTTTTATGCGAATGGTGAAGTTAACAAACAAAACCACCGCTATTGGTCTGACACTAACCCACATTGGATAGATCCCTCCAAGACTGTTGGAACAAAAAAATGTATGGTATGGTGTGGTATATGGGGTACAAAGATAGTGGGGTCATTATTCATCAATGGAAACCTCAAGGCCACTGGATATGCGAAATTGCTACATGATGATGTGTTTCCCTCTTTATGCACTGAAGCTGGCACGTTCCCTGAGTTTTTCCAGCAAGATGGTGCACCACCACATTATGGGTGTCAGGTCCGAGCATTCCTAGATGAACAGTTTCCTGGAAAGTGGATTGGTCGTCGTGGGCCAGTTGAATGGCACCCAAGGTCTCCCGATCTGACCCCCTTAGACTTTTATCTTTTGGGTCATCTGAAGGCAATTGTCTATGCTGTGAAGATACGAGATGTGCAGCACCTGAAACTATGGATACTGGAAGCCTGTGCTAGCATTTCTCCTGCGGTGTTGCTATCGGTGTGTGAAGAGTGGGAGAAGAGGGTTGCATTGACAATCCAACACAATGGGCAGCACATTGAACACATTTTATAAGTGGTCAGAAACTTGTAAATAACTCATGAAAGAATAAAGTTACGTTAAAACCAAGCACACCATTGTTTTTCTTGTGAAATTCCCAATAAGTTTGATGTGTCACATGACCCTCTTCCTATTGAAAAAACAAAAGTTGGATTCAAAATGGCCGACTTCAAAATGGCCGCCATGGTCACCACCCATCTTGAAAAGTTTCCCCCCTCACATATACTAATGTGCCACAAACAGGAAGTTAATATCACCAACTATTCCCATTTTATTAAGGTGTATCCATATAAATGGCCCACCCTGTATAATGCTACATAATTATGATAATAATAATAAAAATATCAATATTATGGCGCCAATCAGCATGGAAGCTGCTTGTATTACGTGGGAGACCGAGAAGGCCGGACCGGAAGGGGATCAGCCCTTCACTTCCGGTTTGCGTTCCAGCGTGGAGCGCACCGGGCTACAACATACTGCATTAGGACCCTTCTCTTCTGGTTTGCGTTCCAGCGTGGAACACATCGGGCTACAATATGCTGCATTAGGCGGAGGCACCACCATAATAGGGGCAGCGCATTTCGGAATGAAGTGCGCCGCCCCACCAAGAGACCCGGTGTGTGTCGGAGTGGGACGCACCACCTCATGGGGCATACCATCTAAAAAGGTCTCTTGAAAAATGAAAAAGATATATAGGAGCAGCAATTATCTCTCACAAAAGTGTAAGAAAGATATAATATTAATAAACCACAATTATGCCTTAAAAATAACCTATTCCCAAGAGGTATACAAATAATCAATATGATATATAATAAATAAAATCGTAATAAAATATGATAATAAATATAATTATAGTAAATCTAATGATATGAATGAAGTGACATAATATGAAAAAAATAAATAAATAATAATATATATATATATATATATATATATATTAACAGATAACTGATATAATCTGAAGTATGATGAATAAAATCAGAATGAAATACAACATAATGATGGACATAATGATATGTATGGTAATGAATATGATATTCTATATGGATTTTTTTTTAAAATAAATAATAATAATAATAATAAATGGCATATTCCAGGGTTTCATTGAGTCCATAGGGGGTTAGAGTGTTAAACTGAAAAATCTAAAACATCTCCTTTCTGTAGAGTTGTATGTAGGAATTTGGTATCCAATCTATAGGTGTTAACCTCAACCCACTGGGATCCCCATTATGATTCTCTAAAAAGTGTTTAGATACACTGTGTTTGAGGTACTGACGGTTAATATTTGAACGATGTTGGTTCAGTTTCACTGAAACCACAATTCATATAATGTTTCAAATTGATAATTTCTCCTGTATTCATTATCAATACCTCATCAGTTTCATGAGAGATAGTTTCACAACTCTTGCAGCGTCTGGAGCCACACCTATATGAACACTGAAAAAGTGGCAGTTGATGCCATTATTTAATTAGGCTCTGGGGCAGGTTAGACATTGTGCTATTGCTGTCTGTGCTGGTTCTGTTCAAGTTGTGGCTCCAAATTGTTATCCTGCTACCAGCACCTCTGAGGGACAACTGAAGTTCTAAACACTACAATGGCAAGTATTAGTAAAGGAGTTCATGGTGTACTATAGGGTATTGTAGGGGGGGGATGTCTTCTTATCAGCTTGTCACATAACATTATATAAAACACATTAGTTCCATGCAGTAACATACTGACCTCTTTAATGATGGCTTCAGCGATGGAGCGTGTTGTGTCAAATAGTGTAGGATGGTACGTACACTAAGATGATACCAAATGAATACCAGTCCACTCCGATGCCATACTCCTCCTCTGCCAGCATCTGCCAGAAGGGAGAGAAGAGTTACTACACAGTTCTTACTATGAGACTCACATTGTAGGTGCTAGGGCTTTGGCCATTACCAGCATAGTGAAGTAATGAGCAGCACAAGGTGTTCAGCTGAATGAGGCCAAGATGTTCTGCCTCCATTCAGCTGCAGATAAACTGCAACCACAAAGTCATCTGCTGCTATGAGGACAAACATTGCCTTTCAGAGCTTATTTTTCTGATAAACGCCACGTGAGAGCGACAGCGGGAACTTCACTCTTGTAGGCTCAGTGCGACCAAGTGTTACCTGGTGGCTCATTCATTTGAACGGGCTTATTAAGATATAAGGTTTTCTCATTAGCACCCAGTGCAGTAGCAGTGGTTAGAGATGAGTGAAGCAAGCTTCGGATGCTTCCGTACCAGTTCAGTTTTAAAGTGGTTTTCCACTGCTTCCTCTTGCTCATCACTAGCAGTGGTAACAGGTGATCTCTAACAGAATCCCATTGAGAACTGTTGACTATTGGGGTGGTCCAGATGGAACAAACCCCTAAGTATACCGAGTAAATATCTAATCAAAAGACCTGGAAGATCATTTAGCCCTTATACATATGTCTGAAAGTAAGTAGAAAATGTCTTGTCCTGGAAAGCAGCCTGTTCATTCTGTATTGTCTGCAGTTCACTGCAATAACTAGAGCTGCTTGATGAACACTTGCTGCTGCTGCTACTAAGAGGGGCCTTCATCCATACAGAAGAAACAGAAAATAAATAATGAATAGTATGACTCTAGAACTACTCTCAAACACATTCCTAAACTCTGCCAGTGTGCATGGTCCACACTTACAGTATTAGAGTTCATTCACACATCCATAGTGTATTGCGGATTCGCAATACACCTGGCCGGCACCCCCATAGAAATGCCTATTCTTGTCCGCAATTTCGGACAAGTATAGGACATTTGTACAAGAATGTCGGGCGGCACTGTGTTTAGATGGGTGCTCGGTCAGCTGGTGTCATCCCAGGTAAAACAATGAGGAAGAAACCGGCACTCCAATTTGCTGAAGGATGTTTTCTTTATTGGTCACTCATACATGCTCTTTTGTCAAACAGTGAGTATACAGCTATATGCAGAGAGGTTGTGATGTAGATGAAACTGACCCCCTTTAATCTGCAATAACAATCTCTCTACATCCCTTTTCACTAAACTGATGTACAGTAGGTCTGCCCGTGCAGTTTTTGTTACGTAGGGGAAACCACTATGCGCATGAAGGAGCGCTTTGGCAAGCACAAGTCCACTATACGCAACAAAAATTTACTGTTACCTATTCCATCTCACTTTGACCAATTGGGGCATAATGTCTCGCAGCTACGTTTCCAAATAATTGAAGAGGTCTTGTTACCCAGACGTGGGGGAAATAGAGCCGAGATGCTACTCAAAAGAGAGGCTTTTTGGATTCATCGCTTGCAGACATTGGCACCCAAGGGGTTAAATCGTGATTATGCTGTGACAAGTTTCTTGTGATCATTATTTTTCCTTTTCCTTTTGTTTTTTGCATATGACTTTCCAGGATTACTATATACAGTCTCATGTCTTATTATATGTACCCATGATTTTTTTGCAGTGCAATTAAGAATTCTTCGTAACCCGACTATGGAGAAGAATCACAGAATCCATATGTTACTATGTATATCTCTTTCACCTGTCTTTGTTACCGCCCACTGTTTCCATGTATCTTTTTTACCTGTCTTTGTTACTGCCCACTGCTTCCCTGGTAACATGACGCCTAGATCATGTGACTTGGGGACGGGCTATTTAAACCCTTTGTTCACTTAGTATTTTTGCAATCAGCTGTATACTCACTGTTTGACAAAGGCGCATGTATGCGCCGAAACGCGCGTCACTACTGCATCCTTCAGCAAATATAGGACATGTTCTATTTTTTTCCGGAGCCACGGACCGGAAAATCAGGGGTGCACTCCGCAAATGCGGATGCGGACAGCACACTGTGTGCTGTCCACATCCATTCCTGCCCCATAGAGAATTATTGGGTCCGCACATGTTCCGCAATTTGCGAAACGGATGCGGACCCATTCTACGGACGTGTGAATGGACCCTTAAAGAGGTTTTCCTGGTTCATGATATTGGTTATATTTCTTCACATTTGGGCATCAATATAAGATCAGTGAGGTGAGGGGATCCGACTTTTAGCATCCCCACCGATAAAGTGTTTGTGGAGCTATTACCTAGGATATTGCAGGTTATTGCAGCTTTGTCCCATTGACTTCAAAAGGAAGAAGCTACAGTACCATGCAACTAGCAGACGACATTGAAGAGGCTGTAGCCATTAAAGAATCGCTGTGACTCCTTCAAATAGCTAATCTGTGGTTGTGCCAATAGTCAGATTCCTACCAACCCACCGGGTATATTGATAGCTGGAAAACCCTTTTGATAAAACTGGATCAGTAAAAAATGAGAAAAACTCTCCTTTTCAAACCTTGGGAGCCACATAGCCTTCTGTCCCAGCATATTCAGTGGCTGTACGGTCTCCAAACATGTTCTCAAGTGCGAGATCGAAATCTGTGATCTTAATATGGCCAGTATCAGCCACCAGGATGTTCTCTGGCTTTAAGTCTCGGTGGATGATGCCCTTTGAATGTAGATACTGGATGCCACACACGAGTTCAGCGGCATAGAATCTGTCAGAAAATAAAATAAGTGAACATAACATGGGGATAACACAGGACACTCAAGAACAACAGGCACCATATTTTTCTTATCACTGGCCCCTGACGGGGCATTTTTGGCCAAAGATGCATGGTGGCTTAAAATCTCACTGACTTGTATTAATATGTGGGAGTGGGGCTAAGGCTCTCTCACAACCCACTGAGGAGATCAGCTGTTTATTATTATTATTATTATTATTATTATTACTTCTATTATTTATTTGACAGTGCCATTAATTCCATGGCGCTGTACATCCAGACGGGGTTATAAAAATACAATAAACAAACTATTAACAGACTTGTACAGAGGGGTAGAGGGTAGACTGTTAGAGGAACCTGCCCACAACAGTTTGCAATCTACAAGGGAATGGGAGAACACAGTAGGTGAGGGTATAGGCTGCCTATGTGGCTGTGTGGTAGCAGCATGCTTTTGCAAGTGGTAGGCTATCCTGAAAAGGTTGGTTTTCAGGTTACAGTTAAAGGTTGGGATGTTGGGGGAGAGCCTGATGTGTTGGAATAGTGAGTCCCAGAGTAGGGGAGAGGCACATGAGAAATCTTGTAGTCGATTGTGTGGAGAACAGATAGGAGAACAGAGAAGTAGGTCTTGTGAAGATCTGAGATTACGTGTGGGGATGTATGGAGAAAGCAGGTCAGAGATCTAAGGAGGGGACAGGTTGTGGACAGTCTTATATGTAGTTGTAAGTATTTTAAACTGAATTTGCTGTGCGACGAGGAGCCAGTAAAGAGATTAGCAGAGGGGGGAAGCAGAGGAGAAACGAGGGGAGAGGTGGATTATCCGAGCAGCGGAGTTGAGATCTGATTGGAGGGGATCCAGAGTGCTGGAAGGTAGGCCACACAGGAGGATGTTGCAGTAGTCCAGGCGGGAGATGACTAGAGCTTGGGCTAGTATTTTAGATGACTCAGGGGTGAGGAAGGCGCGAATACGGGAGATGTTCTTAAGTTGAAAACGGCAGTTGGAGGTGAGGGTTTGAATGTGTGGGTACAGTCTAGTATGTCATTTAAAGGGATTGTCCCATCTGAACATTATTGATTTGTCAATAGGATATGCCATAAATGCCCCGTAGTTGTGGATTCCATTTCTGATATCGGCTCCTTTTTTTTTTAAAGAACAAAGCCCTGCCATGATCGAAGTGTGCACTCTTCCATTCACTGCTATGGGACTTTCACAAATAGTCAAGGGAGAGCGCTCGTCTATGTTTGGAAGTCTCATAGCATGAAATGGAAAAGCTGCGCATGTGTAGCTTGCTCCCCATTCATGGCAAGATCTCATTCTTGAGATAGGAGTGTGTCACAGAGGTTGGACCTGCACCTATCAAACACTTATCGCATATCCTATCAATATATCATAAATGCCCAGATGAGAATATCCCTTTAATATCAGGAGTATCATAGCATGGCGCACAGAAGAACAGATCTCATGAGATTGATGTGGATAACGCCGGACACTGGATCTAATATTTCATGTCATTTTCTGACTGTTTAGCTGTGGTTCTTATTCAGCTTTCCCTTCACTGGGGATGTCAAGCTGCCATCTTCATCTGTAGGAACTGATCAAAGTCCCCACAGCTCATGTATTCCAGACCAAGAAGAACAAGCATCTGTGACATAGCAGACACCATTTAGATACCTAGGCGTATGATAGCTAAAAAAGCATATAAAAGAAAGCGCACCATAGGGTAATATATTCCAGATTATTAAACTGTATAGGGTAAACAGTGGAGGCTCACCTTAAATGGTTGTGCTAGGTATAGGCACAACACTATTACAAACATGTGAAAAATAGATGTCCAATCACTGGGTGTGCAGCCGTAGTGTCCAAAACTTCAGGAGGAAAAGCCCAATCTCTCCAGAGGCAGTTTCGTAGGAATATAGCAGGATCACAGTAGGGCGCAGAACACCGGCCAGGACACTTGTAGTAAAGATGAATCAGTTCTTCTTTATTGAATAGTGCTCGTCAAGTAAAACAACGCGTTTCAGGGATACATAGGTCCCCTTAAGAGACTTAATGTAAACATAATACACATTGGGGTATTTAAACCCTAAAAAACCCCCCAAAAACACACAGGGGGACAGCCCTGAGGGAGTGGCACCACCAGGTGTTTCCAGATTTGCAGACAATTTGTATTATAAAAAACATAAATACAATACAATAAGTAAGTATATAATTGGCCCCCTGTTTTTTTTATATCAGATAATATTAAAATATGTATATGGATGGCTTTAAATTGGTGTGGGGGGGTATGGGTCCCTTTGTGTCAGGTGATCACCGCTCTAGCGACAACGTGACCTGCTGCCATGGTACGGGGACGCTTGGGCAGCTATTGCTGGCGGTAAGCGGTGTGCCGGCGCTTCCTGAAATGTCATGTGACTGATGTGTCACGTGATCGCCGCTCAGTTCAGCTGAGCTGCATTGAGAAGGAAGCTGCTGAGCTGCATTGAAGCGAGTCTCATGATCGCTCCTAGCATGGTCACCTGACTGATTGCCTAGGTGACTAGATGCTAGGATAAGACCATAGTGGCTGGGATAAGGATATCATATAATCAATACTGTCCCAGCATTATCGTGGCCAGTGATAACGAGTGGTTGAAAAAGGAGGGACAATTTAAATGAGATGGAGACTTATAAGAGATGTTATCTGAATAATGGAAGGACAAATACAATGTAAATATAAATACCTAAAATAAAGAACCTAAAATAAAAACTATGTGGAAATTATTAATATTGTGAACCAGTAAAATATTGGGACAATAGATGGTTGTAGATATATAAAAATATTGTAAATAGTAAATAAAATATAGTAAATAGTAGGGTTGAGCAAACCCGAACTGTAAAGTTCGGGTTCGTACCGAACTTTAGAATTTTTGGACCCCTGACCCGAACCCGAACATTTCAGTAAAAGTTCGGGTTCAGCGCTTTCTTGGCGCTTTTTGAAAGGCTGCAGAGCAGCCAATCAACAAGCGTTTAACTCTGTGCCCTTAGAAGCCATCACAGCCATGGCTACTAATGGCATGGCTGTGATTGGCCATTGCAGCATGTGACCCAGCCTCTATATAAGCTGGAGTACGTAGCGCTGCACGTCACTCTGCTGTTACTAGTGTAGGGAGAGGATAGGAGAGAATATTTGTTCAGAACTGGAATCTAACTCAGTGATCTACATAGATTTACTTGTGTGGGTGCAGGGCAGAATCTTTTTACCCTGCCCTGAGCCCAGTGACAGAAAAAAATAACTTTTATCCGTCTGTTAGTTAAGTGGGCGGCGGCGGCCATTTTATGCAAGCTCAGTGCACCAGCACTGCATCTAAGCTTTTGTGACATTGAAATCCAAGCTTGAAAAACTGCACTAATAATCTGGTTTTAAAAAACCTTTTTTGGCAATATACAACATCTGGTGCATTTGCAGGATTAGTCCGTGTGCAATTTAAGCTAGAAATACAGCCATAATTTTCTGGGTTTTTAAAAACACACTTTTTTGCCAAAATCCACTATTTTATAGATCTGCACGTGTGAAATTCAATTTTAATATATACAGCTTTTATATTCTGTTACTAAAAAAACACTCGCTTTTTTGGCAATCTACAACATCTGGATTAGGCCTCATGCACACGACCGTTGTGTGCATCCATGGCCGTTGTGCCGTTTTCTGTTTTTATTCGCGGACCCATTGCCTTTCAATGGGTCCATGGAAAAATCGGAAAATGCTCCAATTTGCAGCCGCATCCGTGATCCGTGTTTCCTGTCCGTCAAAAAAATATGACCTGTCCTATTTTTTTGATGGACAACGGTTCACGGACCCATTCAAGTCAATGGGTCCGTGAAAAAACACGGATGTACACAAGATTGGCATCCGCGTCCGTGGTCCGTGGCCGTAGGCTACTTTCATACAGACGGATCCGCAGATCCGTCTGCATAAAAGCTTTTTCCGAGCTGAGTTTTCATTTCTAACACAGAGGCGTTCCCATAGTGATGGGGACGTTTCTAGTTATAATATACTTTGAACTGTGTACATGACTGCCCCCTGCTGCCTGGCAGCACCCGATCTCTTACAGGGGGCTGTGATCCGCACAATTACCCCTCAGGTGCTGCACCTGAGGGGATTGGTGGCCAGTGCGGCCGGCCCCCTCTCCCTCCCCTGTAGTTAACACATTGGTGGCCAGTGCATAAAGGCCCCCCTCCCTCCCCTGTAGTTAACACATTGGTGGCCAGTGCGGCCGGCCCCCCCTCCCTTCCCTCAGGCCGGCCGGGCGCTCCTCCTACTGGTAAGTGACAGGTCTGTGCTATAAGCAATGTGCCGCACAGACCTTTCACTTACCAGTAGGAGGAGCGCCCGGCCGGTCACAGACATCGCAGCTCGCAGGTAAGTATGATGCTTCTAAAAATTGCTAAGTAACCATGGCAACCAGGACTGCAGTAGCGTCCTGGTTGCCATGGTTACCGATCGGAGCCATAGCGATTAAACTGAGACTCCGATCGGTACTCTCCGCTGCCACCAATGATAGGGGGGGAGATTTTAATTAGGAGGGGGAGGGAGGGGGGGGCCCACTGGCCACCAATGAATCTACAGTACTACAGGGGAGGGAGGGGGCCGGCCGCACTTGCCACCAATGTGTTAACTACAGGGGGGGAGGGGGGTCTGCCCCCTGCTGCCTGGCAGCACCTGCCAGGCAGCAGGGGGCAGTCATGTACACAGTTCTTTTAGTATATTCTAACCTGAAGCGTCCCCATCACCATGGGAACGCCTCTGTGTTAGAATATACTGTCGGATCTGAGTTTCACGATCTAACTCAAATCCGTTGGTATATTCTAACATAGAGGCGTTCCCATGGTGATGGGGACGCTTCAAATTAAAATATACCATCGGATTGGAGAAAACTCTGATCCGATAGTATAAAAGGGACTCCTGACTTTACATTGAAAGTCAATGGGGGACGGATCCGTTTTCAATTGCACCATATTGTGTCAACGTCAAACGGATCCGTCCCCATTGACTTGCATTGTAATTCAGGACGGATCCGTTTGGCTCCGCACGGCCAGGCGGACACCAAAACGACTTTTTTTTCATGTCCGTGGATCCTCCAAAAATCAAGGAAGACCCACGGACGAAAACGGTCACGGACCTACGGACCCCGTTTTTGCGGACCTTAAAAAAAAAACGGTTGTGTGCATGAGGCCTTAGTCAGTGTGCAATTTAAGCTAGAAATACAGCCATAATATTCTGTTTTTTTAAAAACACCCTTTTTTGGCAAAATCCACTATTTTACAGCCCTTGCAGCATCAGCACGTGTGAAATTCAAGGGTTATATACAGCTTTCATATTCAGTTAGTAAAAAAACTAATTTTTTGGGCAATATTCAACATCTGGATTAGTCAGTGTGCAATTTAAGCTAGAAATACAGCCATCATTTTCTGGGTTTTTAAAACCACCTTTTTTTTTTGCCAAAATCCACTATTTTACAGATCTGCACGTGTGAAATTCAAGTTTAATATATACAGCTTTCATATTCTGTTACTAAAAAAACACACTTTTTTGGCAATCTACAACATCTGGATTAGGGCTCTTTCACACTTGGGTTGTCCGGACCCGTCGTGCACTCCATTTGCCGGAGGTGCCCGCCGAATCCGTAACACCGCAAGTGAACTGAAAGCATTTGAAGACGGATCCGTCTTCAAAATGCGTTCAGCGTTACTATGGCACCCAGGACGCTATTAAAGTCCTGGTTGCCATAGTAGTAGTGGGGAGCGGGGGAGCAGTATACTTACAGTCCGTGCGGCTCCCAGGGCGCTCCAGAATGACGTCAGAGCGCCCCATGCGCATGGATGACATGATCCATGTGATCACGTCATCCATGCGCGTGGGGCGCCCTGACGTCACTCTGAAGCGCCCCGGGAGCCGCACGGACGGTAAGTATACTGCTCCCCCGCTCCCCACTACACTTTACCATGGCAAACAGGACTTTAGTGTCCTGGGAGCCATGGTAACCATTCAGAAAAAGCTAAACGTCGGATCCAGTAATGCGCCGAAACGACGTTTAGCTTAAGGCCGGATCCGGATTAATGCCTTTCAATGGGCATTAATTCCGGATCGGGCCTTGCGGCAAGTGTTCAGGATTTTTGACCGGAGCAAAAAGCGCAGCATGCTGCGGTATTTTCTCCGGCCAAAAAACGTTCCGTTCCGGAACTGAAGACATCCTGATGCATCCTGAACGGATTTCTCTCCATTCAGAATGCATGGGGATAATCCTGATCAGGATTCTTCCGGCATAGAGCCCCGACGACGGAACTCTATGCCAGAACACAACAACGCAAGTGTGAAAGAGCCCTTAGTGTGCAATTTAAAGGGAACCTGTATATGTCAGTGTGCAATTTAAAGGGAAGCTGTATATAACCCTTGAATTTCACACGTGCTGATGCTGCAAGGGCTGTAAAATAGTGGATTTTGCCAAAAAAGGGTGTTTTTAAAAACCCAGAAAATTATGGCTGTATTTCTAGCCTAAAGGGAACCGGTCACCGGGATTTTGTGTATAGAGCTGAGGGCATGGGTTGCTAGATGCCCGCTAGCACATCCACAATATCCAGTCCCCATAGCTCTGTGTGCTTTTATTGTGTAAAAAAAACCCGATTTGATACATATGCTAATTTACCTGAGATGAGTCCTGTCCTGGAGATGAGTCAGGGACAGGACTCATCTTAGGTTAATTTGCATATGTATCAAATAGTTTTTTTTACACAATAAAAGCACACAGAGCTATGGGGACTGGGTATTGAGGATGTGCTAGCGGCCATCTAGCAACCCATGTCGTCAGCTCTATACACAAAATCCCGGTGACCGGTTCCCTTTAAGCTAGAAATACAGCCATAATTTTCTGGGTTTTTAAAAACACCCTTTTTTGGCAAAATCCACTATTTTACAGCCCTTGCAGCATCAGCACGTGTGAAATTCAAGGGTTATATACAGCTTTCATATTCAGTTAGTAAAAAAACTATTTTTTTTGGCAATATCCAACATCTGGATTAGTCAGTGTGCAATTTAAGCTAGAAATACAGCCATAATTTTCTGGGTTTTTAAAAACACACTTTTTTGCCAAAATACCCAATTTTACAGCCCTTGCTGCATCTGTCAGTGTGAAATTCAAGGGTTATATACTTCTGTTATTAAACAAACACCCATTTTGGGCAAAAAAACTTAAATTGTGGCCTAGTCTTGATAAGGGCATGTGAGATACAGCCTTTACATAGTGTGGTTCTATTCAGTTATTAAACAAACACCCATTTTGGGCACAAATCTTTAATTGCGGCCTAGTGTGGATCATGGCGTGTGAGATACACCCTTTATATACTGTTGTTATATTCTTCTATTAATAAAACACCCTTTTTTGGGCAAAATACACAATTTTTCTGGCCTTGCAGCATCAGCACGTGTGAAATTCAAGGGTTATATACTGCTGTCATATTCAGTTATTAAACAAACACCCATTTTGGGCACAAATATTTAATTGCGGCCTAGTCTGGATAAAGGTGTGTGAGATACAGCCTTTACATAGTGTGGTTCTTTTCAGTTATTAAACAAACACCCATTTTTGGCACAAATCTTTAATTGCGGCCTAGTGTGGATCATGGCGTGTGAGATACACCCTTTATATACTGTTGTTATATTCTTCTATTAATAAGACACCCTTTTTTGGGCAAAATACACAATTTATCTGGCCTTGCAGCAACAGCACGTGTGAAATTCAAGGGTTATATACTGCTGTCATATTCAGTTATTAAACAAACACCCGTTTTGTGCAAAAAAGTTTTATTTGCAGCCTTTGCTGCATATGTCATTGTGAGATACAGCCTTTACATAGTGTGGTTCTATTCCGTTATTAAACAAACACCCATTTTGGGCACAAATCTTTCATTGCGGCCTAGTCTGGATCAGGGCGTGTGAGATACAGCCTTTACATACTGTGGTTCTATTCAGTTATTAAACAAACACCCATTTTTGGCATAAATCTTTAGATGCGGCCTAGTCTGGATCAGGGCGTGTGAGATACCCCTTTACATACTGTGGTTCTATTCTGCTATTAATTAAACACCCATTTAGGGCAAGATCCTAAATTTGAGAAATATGAGGAGAGCGTCAAATAAGGGACGTGGCCCAGGTCGTGGTGCTGCTGGTCGAGCTCCTGTTGCAGGGAGAGGACGTGGTCGATTTGTGCCAGTTACAGGCACAAGTGAAACCCCTTCCTAAGGTGCGAGTAGGCGACAGAACCTGCAGCGGTATTTGGTAGGGCCTAATGCGGCTCTACGAATGGTGAGGCCTGAACAAGTACAGGCGATAGTAGATTGGGTTGCTGACAGTGCCTCCAGTTCCTTCACATTGTCTCCCACCCAGTCTCCTGCTGAAAGATCAGAGTTGGCACCTGCAGCCCATGTCCATTAGTCTTTCACCTCACCCCCTTGCAAATCAGCCAAGCAGTCTGAGGCCCAAGGCAAAGGCAAAAAAACTCTCCCTTTTTGAACGTGGTCGGGTTGTTGAACTGCATAAGCAGGGTCTCTCACAGCCCCCCATCGCTGCTGAGGTGGGACGCAGTAAGACAGTCATTTGGAATTTCTTAAATTCTTAAATGATCCTGAGGGTTATGGAACAAAAAGGTCAAATGGAAGACCCAAAAAAATTTCATCAGCACTGAGCCGGAGGATCCAATTGGCTGTCCGTCAAGACACTGGACGATCCTCGACCCAAATTAAGGCCCTTACTGGTGCTGATTGCAACCCCATAACCATCAGACAGCATCTGAGACTGAAGGGCTTAAAAAGGGCTTTTTCCTTCAGTGGAACAATGGAGCTTCAGTAAGTGCAGGGGTGTCAAACGGCCGCTGGCTATGTCCAGATGTTGCAGAGAGCATTCCTCATGACTGAGGGCCCTCGTCTGTGTGGTAACGACTGGGTTTTTCAACAGGACAACGCTACAGTACACAATGCCCGCAGGACAAGGGACTTCTGCAAGGGATCGTGCAGAAGTGGCAGCTGCAAATACAGTGGAGGAGTTTAAGCATGCATGGGATAGGCATAAGGCCATCCTTCATATAAGATAGGGCCAGGGGCTATCCATAGCATTTAGTATATTGGGCAGACTAGATGGGCCAAATGGTTCTTATCTGCCGACACATTCTATGTTTCTATGTTTCTTCCAGGAGAATAACATCACTCTTTTGGCCCATCCTGCGTGTTCCCCTGATCTAAATCCAATTGAGAACCTTTGGGGATGAATGGCAAGGGAAGTTTACAAAAATGTACAACAGTTCCAGACAGTAGATGGCCTTCGTGCGGCCGTCTTCACCACTTGGAGAAATGTTCCCACTCACCTCATGGAAACACTTGCATCAAGCATGCTGAAACGAATTTTTGAAGTGATAAACAATAACGGCAGAGCTACTCATTACTGAATTCATGTTTGGAAGTTGGATTTCTGTTTTGGGGGGGTTTAGTTTTTTTTTGGAGGTGTGGTCCTAAACTTTTGATCAGCTGAAAAACAGCCTGTTTCAGTTTATTCGTTGTTTTCATTAAATTGAATGCTCAAAAAATGTTTTGTCTCACCCCCATTTCTTCTTGTTGCATGTTGAAGCTCTACTTGGAAACTTGTTAAGATCCGTCCATGCTAAATATAATTTTTTTTTAACTTTTGATCAGGACTGTATATGTGTGTCAAAGTCAACAATCAAGAGAAGACTTCACCAGAGTGAATACAGAGGGTTCACCACAAGATGTACACCATTGGTGAGCCTCTAAAACAGGAAGGCCAGATTAGAGTTTGCCAAACGACATCTAAAAAAGCCTTCACAGTTCTGGAACAACATCCTATGGACAGATAAGACCAAGATTAACTTGTACCAGAGTGATGGGAAGAGAAGATTATGGAGAAGGAAAGGAACTGCTCATGATCCTAAGCATACCACCTCATCAGTGAAGCATGGTGGTGGTAGTGTCATGGCGGGGGCATGTATGGCTGCCAATGGAACTGGTTCTTTTGTATTTATTGATGATGTGACTGCTGACAAAAGCACCAGGATGAATTCTGAAGTGTTTCGGGCAATATTATCTGCTCATATTCAGCCAAATGCTTCAGAACTCATTGGACAGCGCTTCACAGTGCAGATTGACAATGACCCAAAGCATACTGCAAAAGCAACCAAAGAGTTTTTTAAGGGAAAGAAGTAGAATGTTATGCAATGGCCAAGTCAATCACCTGACCTGAATCCGATTGAGCATGCATTTCACTTGCTGAAGACAAAACTGAAGGGAACTGAAGACAGTTGCAGTAGAGGCCTGGCAGAGCATAACCAGGGATGAAACCCAGCGTCTGGTGATGTCAATGCATTCCAGACTTCAGGCTGTAATTGACTGCAAAGGATTTGCAACCAAGTATTAAAAAGTGAAAGTTTGATTTATGATTATTATTCGGTCCCATTACTTTTGGTCCCTTAACAAGTGGGAGGCACATATGCAAACTGTTGTAATTCCTACACTGTTCAACTGATTTGGATGTAAAAACCCTCAAATTAAAGCTGACAGTCTGCAGTTAAAGCACATTTTGTTTATTTCATTTCAAATCCATTGTGGTGGTGTATAGAACCAAAAATGTTAGAATTGTGTCAATGTCCCAATATTTATGGACCTGACTGTATACCGGCCTTAACCAGCAATTGTTATACTGCAGCGCAATTGCTCATTCTTGTGTTTTGGATATTTCACACTCTTTTGGAGTGCACCCTAATTAAAAATGAAAATAAAAAATTTAAACCAAAAACCAGTGTTGGCTACCTCCTCCTCCTCCACCGCCGCGTCCACCTACACCGCTACGTCCACTGTCTCCTCAAACTCCTACTCCATATGGAACTCCACCTCATTAATCAAATTTTTTTTTTTTTGTACGTATTTTATTTTATTTTATGTCATTTCACTACTTTGTCAGTTACATTTTTGGGTGATATTCACCAATTTTTGGGTGTGATGTACCACTGCTATACCTAGTAGACAGATAAAAAAATAATTATAATTTGTCAGTTACATTTTCGGGTGAAATTCACCAATTTTTGGGTGTGATGTACCACTGCTATACCTATTAGACCGGTAAAAAAAAATAAAAAAAATTGTCTGTTACATTTTCGGGTGAAATTCACAAATTTTTGGGTGTAATATACCCCTCCTCTACCTAGTTGACAGCTAAATAAATTTCAATAATTTTTCTTTTACATTTTCGGGTGACAATAAACAATTTTTTTCTGTCATAGACCCCTGCTCTACCAAGTAGACAGGTTAATACATTTCTGTAATTTTTCTGTTACATTCTTGGGTTGACATTTTACAATTTTGGATGTGAATAAACCCCTGCTCTGCATAGGTGACAGGGAATAAAATTTCAGAACTTCTTCTTATATTGATGCGCGCCACCTCCTTTCATTCAATGCTTAAACTTTAACAAGTTGTCCCACATTTGCGCTTCAATAATTTGTCCCACATTTCCGATTTATCTCCCTTGGATGTGGTCTCTCTTTCTCACGATCCCTCTCCGGCGTGGAACCCTGATTCACCGATAACCGTGATTCACACGGTAGGCTCAGAAAAGAACATTGAAAGTTGATAGAGAAGATATCCAAATGGATGGTGGATGTCACTGGGGCACCTCTGCATAGGTGACAGGAACATAAATTTTAAAAAATCGTCTGTTACATTGTCAGGTGACATTTTTCTAATTTTGCCCGATAGAAATCCCTGCTCTGCATAGGTGACAGTAAATACATTTAAGAAGTTCTTCATTAATTGATGCGAGCCACATCCTTTCATTCAATTCTTAAACTTTAAAAAGTTGTCCCACATTTCCGCTTTAATACTTTTTCCCATATTTCTGCTCTATCATTTTTAATTTGAAACAATTAATCCTCCCTTGGATGTGGTCTCTCTTTCTCACGCTCCCTCTCCGGTGTGGAACCCTGATTCACCGATAACCGTGATCAACATGGTAGGCTCAGAAAGGAACATCGAAAGTCGATAGAGAAGATATCCAAATGGATGGTGGACATCAAAGGGACGTGCGATCAGGCAGGAGTCAACAAAGCGGCAGCAGGGCCTTTCCTGGCTAACGTTTACAAATCAAAAATACCACAGTGACATTCCCTATAATTTTTTATTAATCATTCTAATAACAGGGCATTTTAAGAGTCCTGTATTGTTATTTATCGTCACTACCTCCCTGAGTTGGGAGTGGGTAATTGCCGCGCGCCCCCTCCTTAACTTGGAAGCTATAATACTTTGTCCCACATTTCCGCTCGATTACATTTATTTTCATCCATTGACGTCCCTTGCATGTGGTATCCTTTTCTCAGGCTCCCTCTCCGGCCTGGAACCTTGATTCCCCGCCACCCGTGATCACCATGGTAGGCGCATAAAAGAACATCGAAAGTTGATAGAGCAGATATCAAATTGGATTGTGAACATCACAGGGACGTGCGACATGGTGGGGCAGTAAGTGTGCACACGCCTACACGAACTGACTGACAGAGGTCAGCCCCTGCAACTTCTGGGTCTCCAAATTGGGCACATGGCCTGAGCTTGTCCTTTACCCCTTGGAGGTGCTGGCCTGCCCTGCAGCCAGTGTATTGTCTGAACGTGTGTTTAGCATGACTGGAGGGGGTTATCACAGGTTATATTTCCCAATGTTTTGGGGTGTACCCTAATTAAAAAAAATAAAAATAAATTTAAAACCAAAAAGCAGTGTAGGCTACCTCCTCCTCCTCCACCGCCTCTTCCACATACACAGCTACATCCACCACCTCCTCAACCTCCTACTCCATATGGACCTCGTCCTCCTAGATCAAGATTATTATTTTTAATTTTTACATATTTTATGTTATTCAAAGTCATTTCCCTATCCACATTTGTTTGCAGAGCACTTGCCATGCTCTTAACCACATTTTGATGCCATTTGCAGCCCTCTAGCCCTTTTGCATGACATTTTTACTGCCATTTTTGTGGTTCGGGTTCCCATTGACTTCATGGGGTTCGGGGTCAAGTTAGGTTCCCGAACTCGAACTTTTTTGTGAAGTTCAGCCGAACCCAAACATCCAGGTGTCCGCTCAACTCTAGTAAATAGTAGATAAGATAATGTTCATTAGGTGCATAAATTAGTAAATGAAAAGTAAATGTATTCTTTTTTTTTTTGTTTCAATCATTTTTTATTGAATTTTTTTTTAACAAAACAAAAGATGCATACCATCAATTACAATAACAATACAATCCAGTTAGTCGATGATACAAATGGATACTCATAGATGGTAATATTATAGATTATGTGTCAAGTATCAACACATATAAGTAAGTGTTATAAGGACATAAAATAACACACACTCATAATGACACAAACTCAAAAGAAAGAAAGAAAGTTAAATAAAAGATAAAAGATAAAACAAAGAATAAATATTGCCTTGATGCTAATAACATTACAGTAGTATAATGATCAGACAGTTTTAGAGAGACACATCATAGGGTTGGTTTGAAGGCTTGGGCATGAATAACATCCATAGCTCCCATTGATGCAAGAATTTATCCACTCTATGATCTTTGTATGCCATTACTTTTTCATAAGCACAGTTATTTTGGACTCTGGCAAGTATTTCAGCCTCAGAAGGGACGGTTACTGATTTCCAATATTTGGTCAGAGCTAATTTAGTCACAAGTAGCAGTTGTGCCACCGGAATTCTACTCCTGGGTGGAATAGCTTGTATACCCTTGAAAAAGAGAGCAGTGTTCACATTTTTGTTAACTGTAATACCACAAAATCTAGAGGCAACTTCAAATATATCTGACCAAATCTTTAAAATCAACGGGCACCCCCAAAGGATATGTAGCAGTGTACCCTTGTGTCCGCATCCACGCCAACAAAGATGAGATGTACCAGGATAGATTTTGCTCAATCTGTCAGGGGTATAGTACCATCTTAAACATGACTTTATAGCAGCCTCATATAAAGATGTGCTATGAAAGGTTTTGGAGATGAATTTGAATGTTTCCATCCAATCAACCTCAGGTATAATTGCTTCCAAATCCTTGTCCCATGCCAGAAGTGGTGCAGATTTGGTAAAAGTGGATTTCATGCCTATAGCTTGGTATAGAAATCTTATTCCCTCCTTTCTGTCCGGTCTTGTTGGTAAGGCCCACATTTCAAAGATTCCCTTGTACGCTATCACTTGGTAAGGAGATACTGATTGTAAGAGATGCGAACCTGTAGGTATTTAAAGAAATCTCCTCTAGGGATCATAAATTCCTCCTGGAGTTCACCAAAGGACTTTAAGGATCCGTTGCTGTATAGTTGACTCAGTGTGTTGACACCTAAGGGGCCCCATGGTGATAAGTCTAACTCCGGAATATGTAATTCCACTAGCTGTAAAGGTGATAAATCTAGCAATGAGACCGGAACTGAAGCACATTTACTGTGAAAGAGACACCAATGGTAGATTGAGGTCTTCATCACGAGAGGTAAAGGCTGAACCCTAGATTTAGTGACACTCAAGCTATTAATCAGGAGGATTTTTAAATGACCGTTTGGGGCTGACGTAGATTCAATTTGTACCCAGGGAGTTTAAACTTCCATATTCCACCACTTCTTCAATACCTGTATTTGGGTGGCAAGGAAGTAATCCCTAAGATCTGGAAGGCTAAGACCTCCTTTGGTTTTGTGCTTTGTGAGAGTGCTAGTTGCGATTCGAGGTTTACTTCCCGACCATACAAAGCAGCTGAGTAGGCCTTGTGCCTTCTTAAAAAAGAAGTTGGGGACTTTTATAGGAACCATTCTAAAAATAAATAAAAGCTTAGGTAAAATAAACATTTGGAAGGTCGCAATGCGGCCCACCCAGGATATTTCAGATTTGCTATATGTGGCAAAGTCTTGCTTGATCATCTCTAATAAGGGGAGATAATTGGTACTAAACATGGTGGAAAAGGTTGGAGGTTATTTTATGCTATCACATCTCCAATCGAAGGGGAAGGCACTTTTTAAGGAGTCTATCATGTTTCTTTCCATGTTTAGAGGGAGGATTTGGGACTTGGATTCGTTGACCTTATAATATGATAGGCGACCATACTCTTTAATAGTAGAAAGATCTACTGGGAGGGCAGTTTGAGGTGATGATAGTGTCATAAGCACGTCGTCTGCATACATGGAAATGCAATGTTTAGTCTTCCCAATCTGTATTCCAGGTACTTCTGGGTTGAGTCTAATGGCCTGGGCCAGGGGCTCCATCGCTAGAATAAAAATCAAGGGTGAGAGGGGGCACCCAACGCGTGCCATTAGTTAAGGGAAATGATGAAGATAGAGCCCCGTTGATAAACACCTTAGCTGAGGGGTTAGAGTACAGGGCTCGTATTGCATCAATGAATGCCCCACCTAGTCCCATTGTTCCCAACACAGAGAAGGCGAACGACCAGTTCAATCGGTTGAACGCCTTCTCTGCATCCAAGGTCACCAACAGTGCATGAGTCCCCCTACGATTTATGGCATCTATGATATTCAATACTCTGCGAGAATTATCTGTAATTTGCCTACCCTTGACAAATCCTATCTGGTCCGAAGATGTAAGGATTGGTATAATATCTGATAATCTTGTTGCTAAAATCTTGGCATACATTTTCAGATCTGTGTTTAACAGAGATATGGGTCTCAAATTCTGGGGTCTGTCAGGCGATTTGCCAGGCTTTGGTAGGGCTACTATTGTTGCAGACAACATCTCGGCCGGGAAAGAGCCCTCTATAAATGCTTTATTATATACCGGCGACAAGTGGGGAATGAGCTTGTCCTGATAAGTGCTGTAATAAATATTGGATAGACCATCTGGGCCAGGGGACTTATGAGGGTGGAGCGAGGAAATGGCTTTAACAATCTCAGGGATGCTAATAGGGAGGGACAATTTGCTCCTCTGCTGGTCATTTAGGGCCGGGAGGTTTAATTTTTTCAAGTATGAGTCAATTTCAAGGGGCGAAGTAGGGTTTATCTCAGGAGAGTCTTTTAAGTTATATAGGGCTGAGTAATATTTAACAAATTGATCTGCCATAGTCTTTGGATCATAAATCTTATGACCATCAGTCGGGTGGACCAAGTAAGGGACTCTGGCCTTGGCTGCCCTTGTTTTTAGGCGGCAGGCCAATAATTTTCCTGCTTTATTATCTTGCGAATAATATCGGGCTTTAGTGGCCCTCAGGTTCTTCTCGTATGTAAAGAGGAGGCACTCCCTAAGTCGTGTTCTCAGGGCATGTATTTGAGCAGACCTTTCTGCGGACGGGGAGGATTTATTCAGGAATTCCAGAGAAGTAAGTTGAGACATAATGTCATGTAATTTTTGTTCCCTTAGTTTTTTTTGCCTGGTGACCCAATTTGATAAATATACCTCTAATGAAAGCCTTATGGGCATTCCACAGGCTATAGGGATTAGAGACTGAGCCCGCATTTAGCTCAAAATAGTCGGTTAGTGCTTTATCAATTTCGGCCCTGTACTTTGGATTAGAAACAATATAAGGACTACAGCGCCAGAGAGTATCACGTATATTATACGTCTCTTGTATTGACAGAGATATAGCCGCGTGATCAGACCATTTTATTGTTTCAACCGTAGACTGCGTGGACAATTGGAGGAGTGATCTACTAACCAGGAAAAGGTCTATGCGGGAGTAGGAATTATGCACAGGAGAGAAAAAAGAATAGTCTCTTTCAGACGCATGGTGAATTCTCCACACGTCGTACAACTCTTCCCGTCTCAAAAGAGGACTCAGAGTGGGATAAGAACCCCTATTCTTGGCTGAGGAATCTATCTCAGCGTCGGGCACTAAGTTAAAATCTCCACAGATTATTAAATGGCCTTGTCGCAGTTTCGCAGTTGTTGCTTTATTTTATTATTTACTTTATTAAGGAAGTGCAACTGATGTCTATTCGGAGCATAAACGGCTACTATGGTATATGTCATATTATTTATAGTGCAGGTTATTGATCGAAAGGGCAATGGTGTTCCTAAAGGCCAGTATGACTCCTCTTTGCTTTTTACGGTAGTGAGACTGCACGACATGTGGGAATAGATGATGTTTGATCCTATGTGCATCCTTGCAAACTATGTGAGATTCCTGCACACACAATATATCTGCTTTGAGATCCATAGCCTCTGACCACATGTAGGACCTCTTCTGAGGGCTATTTAGCCCCTTGGCATTTAGAGAGACCAACTTAAGAACCATGGGAGAAAGTCAAAAGGCTAAGGACACCCGCTAGGATCTCTCTAGATGCCATATGGAGCCCGTTCCTAACTCCTTCCATATCCCAACTAGTAATGCCATCTGATACGTGACTGTAAAGGCAAGTAAAAATTAAACAAAAGGAACAAAACAGACAAAAATATAACAAACCATACATCAAATCAAGCCGGAATGAATAATCACCTATGATGGTGAATAACCGGACTTAGGACTTATAGGGAACTAGTCCTGTTTGATGCCAAGCACTAGAATGCACTCCAGTGCACAAATTACAGTAGATACTCAATGCTTGGTACCCCTTTTGGCACCAACTGCATGCCACTCTGCATTCAAATGGCGAGGGGGCCCGGATAGGAGATCCTCTTCTGAAGGGAGAGGAAAGTTCCAGGAACTCAGTAAGCGACGGCCCTCTTCTACTGATGCAATGCTGTATTGCTTGCCATTATGGGTGAGAAGAAGCTTCACCGGGAACCCCCATTTATAGGCAATACTGTGCTCCCTGAAGACGGTGGTAATAGGAGCCAACAGGCGCCTTTGTCGTAGCGTGGCTGCCGACAGGTCTGCATACAATTTCACAGACTGGAAGGGCGCGGGCAATTCAGACATCTGCCGGGCCGCCATTAATAAAGCTTCTTTTGTGCGGAAAAAGTGTATCCGGGCCAGAGTGTCTCTGGGGTTATTCTCCGGCAGGTGCCGGGGTCTTGGGATCCGATGGGCCCTGTCTATGATCAGGTCTTGATCCGCACATGAGGGTAACAGCTTTTTCATTAAGGTTTTCAGGAAGTCCATCAGCTCAGAGGGGCTAATATCCTCTGAAATGCCCCAAAATTTAATATTGTTACGCCTGGAGCGGTCCTCCAGGTCGTTTATTTTGGCTTGGATGCGGTCAATGTCCGCCTGCATGGCTTCTTGGTTATCAATCAGCTGGTTGTGCGAGGTTGCAAACTCCCCCATTTTGAATTCCACATGCGCCACTCTCGATTCTAGGCCCGCAACAGATGATTTTAGCGGGGTAATCAAGGAGGAGAAATCAGAATGAAGGGCCGCGCTGAAAGCGATCAACATCTCCTTCAAGAGGTTTCCCGACGCAGGCTGGTCAGAGGTAGGTAACTTGCATATTATGCTGGAAACAGAATGGGCATCCAGGCCCTCAGCGCTCACCTCTGTGTCTGCCGCCGGTTGGAGTTTAGGCCTCTGCTTCTCCGGGCTCCTTGCGTCGGAGCAGAGTGGCGACTGTGCTTTTGCGTCACCGGAGGGGGGAGATGCACCAGCGGAGCTGCCCGTCGATGTAGACCGGTTCTCAGGTGTGTGTAAGCTGGAATCGCTCCTCGCTGGCTGCGGTGCTTCTCGTTGCCGCGTTGGAGAAAGTGCAGGTTCCTTCTCAGCCGCATGAGGTGAGAATGGCGGGACCGCCGGGCTCTGCTGTGAGGCGTCCGCATCTTTCTCGAAGTAGAAATCAAGTTTGCCTTGTTTGGCATGCACCCTTTTGCCCCTGGGCATCTCGCAAGCGGTTTAGGCACTTTGGAGTGAATGGCACCGGGTGTTTCAAAGGGTATACCTTGCTAAATCAGTCGATATGTGCAGGAGCAGCAGGTTCAAGCGGCCATCACGCTCGGCTGCCAAACCACGCCCCCAAGTAAATGTATTCTTTGTGTAGAGAATATGTAAAAATAATAAATAAAATAATAAATATAAGGTGAAGGGATAAAAATATATAATGATAATGAGTATAATATTATAGTAACTGATAATAACATGGTATGTGATGAATGATGGATATTTCAGAGGGTTCAAAGATTAATTTTGTTGTTCAATCACTTTTATTAAGGATGAAAGCACAAATAGATAAAACATCATGTTCAATGACATTGCAGAATGCACATCAAAATATTGTTCGTTTAGGCTACTGAACGCGGTTTGTAAGACATATTCATAATAGTATCCCGCAATCCCAGGAATAATTGACCCGTAGTACACATACAGACATAACAAGACAGTACACACAAGACACATAAGGGAAGGAAGACAGACAAGGAAGGTATCCTAACATGAAACCTCAACTAGTTATTCCAGAGCAACTGGAGAGTTATTGGACCGATCTAACCAATCATGAAACGCTTGAGACCCCTTAAAAAGAAACCAAGGCGTCCATAATTTCATATACTTCTGGTCTCACCCTTCATCCTCTGCTATTAACTCCTCCATCCTATGTATATTTTCGAACGTCTCCAGCTATTCCCCCACATGTGGGGCATCCCGAGACTTCCAGTGCCTCGGCACCACCAAACGGGCCGCCTGTACAAAAAATCTCAGGAGGCCCCGTTTTGCTAACCGAATGGAACGTGGAACCATCGATAGCAAAGCCCCTTCCAGAGTCCATCGGGACGTGGAACCTGATACTTGATTATATAGATCATTCAATGCTGTCCAAAAAGGAACTATTTTTGGGCACTGCCACCAAATATGGGACATCGTGCCAACAGCCCCCTCACACCTCCAACATATATTTGAACAAGATGGGTAAAAGGAGTGTAAGACGGCAGGAGTCCTATACCATCTGGAGAGGATCTTGTAATTTTTCTCCTGCAGCCCGCAACATGGAGGACTTGTGAGACAACGTAAATGCCATTGTTCTGCAGAGAATTCCCTGCCTAGTTCTTTCTCCCACGCCCGAAACATAGGGCAAGGAGGAGGAAGGTCCACCACCCTCCTGGAGCAGCCCGTACACCAGAGACACTAAATGAGTAGGTGGGGATGTTTGCATGCAAAGCGCCTCAAAGGATGTTAGGTCCCTGGATAAAGTAGCGATCGGGCCAAGGGATAAAATTAAATTCTTAACCCCGTTATAAAGTATTCAAGCCCCCCTCTCACTTCATCCCGGGAAAGAGTCCAAAGGGCGAACGGAGGTCTTCTTTACCAGCTGATACACTCTAACATTATCCTCCTTGCGTAAACCCAATATCTCCCCTCGCTCCACTCCCACCGGGAAGCTAGGGTTATCAAATATGGGCGTCATAGGACCCGGGAAGGACGTACACCCTGAGGGAACTGTGCAGCTGTCCCACACCTGAAGAACACCTACCGTGAGGAACGGGAGCCTGCTACTACGTAAAGATTTAGGTACCCATAGAAGATTCTGAGGTGGTTCCCCAACATCGCTCTTCTCAAAACTAACCCACCTTTTAGATGCCCCACCATGAAACCAATCCAATATATACGCAAGGATCGCCGCTCTATGGTATGAAGGTATATCAGGGACTCCCGCCCCTCCCCTCACCTTTGGTCTCATTAGAAACGTAATCCCCAGTCTAGGGGATGACCCTGCCCAGATAAAGTCAAGAAACATAGTACAAATGGTTTTGAAGAACACATGCGGCAGTGGGATGGGAATGGTCCTAAGTAGGTACAAAATCCTGGGTAGTACATTCATTTTCAGCGCGTGTATCCTCCCAAACCATGACAATGTGTAACGGGGTGCAGAAGGCACACTCGGTCTCCCATCAGCCGCAGACCTGCTGCTTAGCTTCGGGAGCGAGGATCTGTGTTTGACCTCGTTACCAGGGCGGCTTTGTTAGCTGGGAGGCTCCCTGCTCCTAGGTCTGCCTTGAGCGCCGAGCTGATCACTCGGTGCTCGACTGGTCGGTCTGTCGGTCATGTGACGCTGGCCACATCACATGACCCTCACTCCCCACTATAAATAGAGGCAGCCTGCTGGCCACAGGTTGCCTGTTAATTTAGGTTCCTGGCGTTTGTTGGATACCTGTATACTTACCTGATCCTGTTACCTGACGATCCTTTGCCTGCTCCTCCTGTACTGCGCACTCCTCCTGGTATTTTGACCTCGGCTTCCACCTGACTATTCTTTGCGGACTCCTTTGGTACTTCTCGACTCTCCTGGTATTTATGACCCCGGCTTCTCCTGACCATTCTTTGCTTATCCCTCTATAATGCGTTGTCCTCTTGGTTTTGACCTGGTCCGTTCACTATCTGTTATTTGTCTTGTCTGTTCTTCCCGCACGTATACTAAGTTAGGGACTGCCGTCCAGTTGTCCCCTGTCATCAGGATTTGTGAGGCAAGTAGGCAGGGCCAGGGGTGAGGGTGGAGCGCAGTGGTCACTATCCTCCCCCCTGTGTGTGTGTGCACGTGACCGTTACAGATTAACAGGCCCAATAACCACTGTATAATGAATCCTCTGGTGACCCTGACTGACCATGTCTCTAATCTGACGCAGATGGTGCCGGAGCTAGGGGAAAAACTCAGTTCTTTTGAGTTAGGGCAAGGTTCTTCCACTCCTCAGGCCTCCAGTCCGCATTTTGAGCCCCAGATTAAGCTCCCAGAACCCTTTTCTGGAGACCGGAAGAAGTTTCTCTCTTTTAAGGAGAGTTGCAGACTTTACTTCCGTTTGCGCCCCGTGTCCTCTGGCACCGAGAGTCAACGCGTGGGCATTATCATTTCCCGACTACAGGGTGATCCCCAGGACTGGGCGTTCTCTTTACCTGCTGGCGCCAGTTGTTTAACTTCTGTGGAGGGGTTCTTTCAGGCCCTGGGTACCCTCCATGATGAACCAGACAGGGCTCTAGTAGCCGAGACGTCTCTTAAGGCACTGGTTCAGGGCAATCTACCTTCGGAGGATTATTGCACCCAATTCAGAAGGTGGTGTGTCCCCTCAGGATGGAATGAACTAGTCCTGAAGAGTCAGTTCAGGTCAGGTCTGTCTGATAATTTAAAGGATCTTCTGGTCAGTTATCAACTTCCAGAGACCTTAGAGGAGATGATGACCCTTGTTGTCCGACTTGACCGACGGGTTAGAGAGAGACGACAGGAACAACAGTTCTCTTCCCAGATGGTGGTCCAGCCAGAGGCCTATCCCAGAGACAATGCTGAGGTCTCCAGCGAGGAACCCATGCAGGTTGGCATGACCCGAGGGAATCTTCGCCGCAGACGTGGAGAATGCTTTTACTGTGGAGATCCTGACCATTAGATCAACCAGTGTCCTAAGAAGGTCCTCTCTGTCAAGTCTCCTAAGGCAAGGCAACCTAAAGACCAGGTACACCCTGATTTTTCTAAATGTAAGCTTTTGGTACCCATTACGATTTCTCTGGGGGCAGATAAATGGCCGGGTAAGGCCTTTATTGATTCTGGCTCAGTGGCCAGCTTTATTGACTCTGAGTATGCTGTAAGATTGGGTATTCCAATGTTTGCTTTACCAACTCCTATCCATGTCATGGCTATTGATGCTACTCCTCTTATTGGTGGTACGGTGAGCTCATGTACCTCAGAGATTTCTCTAACCGTGGGTGTGTGCCACTCAGAGAGATGTTCCCTTTTAGTCCTGGAGAACCTACCGGCTGAGGTGGTACTAGGGTTGCCTTGGCTCCGACTACATAACCCCACTATAGATTGGTCCAAGGGGGAGTTGGTGAGATGGGGGCCTAAGTGTGACTCGTGCTTGTCCGTGGTACAGGCTGGGGTCTCAGTAAAGTCTGATACTTTACCCACTGTTGTTAGGGAATATTCTGATGTATTCTCATCACCAACCCCGGAGGTTCTACCCCCCATAGACCTTATGATTGTACTATAGAGCTAGTGGAGGGGGCCAAGTTTCCTAAGGGGTGAATTTATAATCTTTCTAAGCCCGAACACAAGGCCATGGAAGATTATATTAAAGAGAGCCTTGGTAAAGGGCATATTAGACCTTCTGTCTCTCCTATGGGGGCGGGGTTTTTCTTCGTTAAGAAAAAAGATGGTGGTCTTAGGCCATGTATCGATTACCGGAGATTAAATAAAATCACTGTCCAGAATAGATACTCCCTCCCATTGATTCCGGATTTATTTAACCAGGTTCTGGGGGCAACCTGGTTTTCCAAGATTGACCTGAAAGGGGCATACAATCTAATCCGAATCAAGGAGGGAGACGAATGGAAGACAGCGTTCAATATTACGATAGGACACTTTGAATATCAGGTGATGCCTTTTGGACTCAGCAATGCCCCAGCTGAAATCCAAAAATTAATGAACAATATTCTTAGGGAGTTCTTAGGTAAATTTATTATTTTCTATCTTGACGACATTTTGATATTCTCTCCTGAATCTCATGTGTCTCATGTCAAACAAGTATTAGAGGTGTTAAGGGAGAACCAGCTATCCGCTAAGCAAGAGAAATGTGTCTTTGGTGTACAGGAGATTCTGTTTCTAGAGCATGTTCTGACTCCTCACGCCTTCAAGATGGATCCTGGTAAGGTACTAGCAATTAAGGAATGGGTAAGACCTTCATCCTTAAAGGCCTTACAACGGTTCTTAGGTTTCGCCAATTACTATCGTAAATTTATTATGAATTTTTCCGTAATTGCTAAACCGTTGACCGACCTTACTAAGAAAGGGGCGGATTTGGAGAATTGGTCTACTGAGGCCATTTCTTCATTTGAAAAATTAAAAAAGGCATTCAGTAGCGCTCCCATTCTGATCCAGCCTGATCAGGAGAGACCTTTTATTGTGAAGGTGGATGCGTCCGAGGACGGCGCAGGAGCAGTCCTTTCACAAGGTCCTGCTAGCCTCACTAACCTAAGACCATGTGCCTTCTTCTCCAGGAAGTTCTCTCACCCGGAGAGAAACTACGACATAGGGAATAGGGAGCTGCTGGCCATTAAATGGGCATTTGAGGAGTGGAGGCATTATCTGGAGGGGGCAAGGCATTGTGTAACTGTTGTCACTGACCATAAAAACCTTATGTTTCTCGAGTCTGCTAAGAGGTTGAATCCCCGTCAAGCCAGATGTTTTTTACTCGTTTTGATTTTTCCATTACGTTCAGGCCGGGAAGTAAAAATGTGAAGGTGGACGCATTATCTCAGAGCTTCCATGCTTTTCAACCTACTGAGGTACCACCTGAATCCATCCTACCAGCAAAAATCTTCATAGCAGCTCTAACCCAGGATATCTCGGCTCGCATTAGGTCTGAACAACATCTGGCACCGGTATCCACCCCAACAGATAAGTTGTTTGTTCCCGTACAATTTGGTCTCCAGCTGTTGGGTGAGTGTCACGATTCTGCCTTTTGTGGACATCCGGCAGTTGAGGGCACTAAGGATCTGGTTTCTAGATCTTATTGGTGGCCCACTCTAACTAGGGATGTCAAGTCCTACGTGTCAGCCTGTGAGGTTTGTGCCAGGTCCAAGACACCTAGGACTCGCCCTGCTGGTAACCTACGACCCCTACCTATTCCCAGTAGACCCTGGTCCCATATCTCAATGAACTTTATAACTGACCTACCGCCGGCGGAGGGTAAGACTGTAGTTTGGGTAGTGGTCGATAGGTTTAGCAAGATGGTCCATTTCATTCCCCTGTCTTAACTCCCGAATGCCAAAACCCTGGCATCTATTTTTGTGAAAGAAATAGTTCGATTGCATGGTATCCCGGAAAATATTGTTTCTGACAGGGGTGTGCAGTTTGTGTCCAAATTCTGGAGGGCCTTTTGTCAAAAATTTCATTGTCTTTTTCCTCTGCCTACCACCCTGAGATTAATGGGCAGACTGAACGCCTTAATCAGTCTGTGGAACAATTCTTGAGGTTGTATGTTGCTGATGACCAGCAATTATGGGTGAAATTTCTTCCATTGGCTGAATTTGCTTTGAATAACCGTGTCAATTCTTCTGCTGGGGTTTCACCTTTCTTTTGTAACCATGGTTTCCATCCCCGTTTTCATTCTGGGTCATCCGTCTCCTCCTCTAACCCTGAGGCGGATAGGCTCTCCTCTGAACTGTGCACAGTTTGGGCCCGGGTTCAAACCGAACTTAGAAAAGGCTCAAAGTTCTCAGAAACTCAAGGCCGATAGGAGACGTGCAAGGGGGGTGAATTTTCAGGTTGGGGATAAGGTATGGTTGTCCTCCAAGAATCTCTCTCTTAAGGTAGATTCTATAAAGTTTGCTCCTTGTTTTATTGGACCATATAAGATCACGGAGGTGATTAACCCGGTATCATTTAGGTTGGAGCTGCCCGAGTCATTCCACATTCATAATGTGTTCCATAAATCTCTACTTAAAAAATATTTTGAACCGGTAGTACCATCGAAAACCTCACCTCTGCCGGTTCTTGTTAATGCTGTAGAATATGTGGTGTCTAAAATAGTGGATGTCAGGAAAGTGCGTAATTCTTTGCAGTACCTGATTCACTGGAAGGGGTATGGACCTGAAGAGAGATCTTGGGTACCTGCCAGGGAGGTTCATGCTCCTAGACTTGTTCGAAAATTTCATTTAGAACACCCTGAAAGGCCATCGCCTGAAGTCTTGGGTCCGGTGGCCCCTCGTAAAAGGGGGGGGTACTGTAACGGGGTGCAGAAGGCACCATCGGTCTCCCATCAGCCGCAGACCTGCTGCTTAGCTTCGGGAGCGAGGATCTGTGTTTGACCTCGTTACCAGGGCGACTTTGCTAGCTGGGAGGCTCCCTGCTCCTAGGTCTGCCTTGAGCGCCGAGCTGATCACTCGGTGCTTGACTGGTCGGTCTGTCGGTCATGTGATGCTGGCCACGTCACATGACCCTCACTCCCCACTATAAATACAGGCAGCCTGCTGGCCACAGGTTGCCTGTTAATTTAGGTTCCTGGTGTTTGTTGGATATCTGTATACTTACCTGATCCTGTTACCTGACGATCCTTTGCCTGCTCCTCCTGTACTGCGCACTCCTCCTGGTATTTTGACCTCGGCTTCCACCTGACTATTCTTTGCGGACTCCTTTGGTACTTCTCGACTCTGCCTGTATTTATGACCCCGGCTTCTCCTGACCATTCTTTGCTTATCCCTCTGTACTACGTTGTCCTCTTGGTTTTGACCTGGTCCGTTCACTATCCGTTATTTGTCTTGTCTGTCCTTCCCGCACGTATACTAACTTAGAGACTGCCGTCCAGTTGTCCCCTGTTATCAGGACTCGTGAGGCAAGTAGGCAGGGCCAGGGGTGAGGGTGGAGCGCAGTGGTCACTATCCTCCCCCTGTGTGTGTCTGTACGTGACCGTTACACAATGGTAATTGTTTCCAAGCAGATAAGTCCCTCCTAATCTCTGACAGCAATGTGGCAAAGTTCAACTGGTACAGGTCCTTAAGTCGGGATGGGATAGTTACCCCCAAATAAGATATGCTATCCGTTTTCCATTGAAACAGAAAAGCCTGTCTCAGGGATTGTACAGTAGTGTGTGGAACCGTGACATTCAAGATCTCGGACTTATGGAAGTTCACCTTGAAGTTACTTAAATCCCCAAATAAAGAGAACTCTCTCACAATGTTCGGTAAGCCGACCACCGGGTCGGAGCAATAGATTAATAGGTCATTTGCGTAAATGGCGATTTTAGATTCTAGGGATCCAAAACAGAGACCCCGTATGGACGCGTTAGCCCTAAGCGCCCTTGCCAGAAACTCCATGACCAGAATATACAGCAGAGGAGATAGAGGACACCCCTGCTGGGTCCCGTTGTGGATCTCAAAAGGGGATGATAAAGCACCATTCACCCTCACCTGGGCTCTTGGCTTATGATAAAGAGCCATTATTCTTAGCACCATGTTAGGACCAAGGCCAAATGCCCTCAGGGTCTCTCTCAGGAAATCCCAGTCGACGCGGTTGAAAGCCTTTTCCGCGTCGACTGAGAGAAGGCATAAAGGCGAGTTCGTGGACGAAGCCCTTGCAATATGTGCTAGGGATCTAATAGTATTGTCTCTCGATTCCCGACCAGGGACAAACCACACTTGATCTGCGTATATCAGGGAAGGTATATGGACCTTCAGTCTGTTAGCTATAATTTTAGCATAGATCTTTACATCTATGTTAATTAAAGAGATTGGTAGGTAGTTACTACAAACCGAAGGATCCTTCCCTTGTTTAGGAAGTACGCAGATGTGTTCCGTCAGGGCCTGCGACAGGAACAGAGAGCCCTTCACAATGGAATTGCACATATCCGTCAAAGGACCTGTCACCCCGTCCAGAATTTTTTTGTAAAAACGTGGCGTGAACCCATCCGGGCCCGGACACTTACCCACCCCTAGCTGTTTCACAACCCCCTGAATCTCCTGCTCAGACACTTCCCCCTCTAAGTCTTCTCTTTCCTCAGCCGACAGTTTTGGCCCCTTCAACCTTGACAAGTACTGTCTGATCTTCTGAGCTTTAAGTTCAGGGGCCAGGTCCGCATATTTCCCCTTCAGATTATACAGCTTCTCATAGTAGGCCTGAAACTCCTTCAGTATGTCCCCGGTAGCATGCACCCTCCCTCCCACTCTGCAGTTAATGGATTGAATATAACCAGAGGCCATCCGCGGACGCAATGTCCTCACTAGGAGCCTACCGCTCTTGTCCCCCAATCCATAAAATAACCGCTTGAGCTTATCTCTGGCCACTAGGTATTTCTGGTCAATGAGTTTCCGCAAGGCGGACCTAGCATCACACAGCTCCTGATAGACCCTCAGGTCAAGTCTGTCTTTATGGCGCCCTTCTAACGTGACCAATTTCTGTAACAGCTCAGCAATCTGTATGGAGCGCATCTTCTTTAACCTGGATGCGTGTGAAATCAATCGACCCCTAATCACACATTTAAGAGCCTCCCACTTAATGGTAGGACTAGAGGGGTCCAACTTGTGGACTTCCACAAAATCCAAGATAGCCGTTTTAATGTCAGCCACACAAACACTATCCCTCAACACATTATCATTTAACTTTCAAGAGCCCTTCGTACGGGTGGGATCCCCCAAACCCAGAGCAACCCACATCAGCGAATGATCAGAGAAGAGGACAGGTTCTATCCCTGCTGTCGGGCGCAGGTCCAACAGTTCGTGTGAAATGAATATATAGTCCAGGCGGTGGTACGAGTTATGAGCTAGGGAGAAGAACGTGAAGTCCTTCACCGTAGGGTGAAGAACCCGCCAGACATCCACCAAACGGAGTGAATGTAGGTGTCTCTGGAAACCCCGGGCCACCCCAGAAGAGATAGAAGACCCACCTGAAGACATGTTAAATTTAGCGTCCAGAGGGAGATTAATGTCCCCGCCCAGGACAATCGGCAGGCCGTCCGCAAAGTCCTCCAACACCGCAAAGGCCGCATCTGCAAAACCCTTCTGACCTGTGTTGGGACAGTAAATGTTAGCAAGAACCAGCAATCTAGAGGCAATATTTACTTTCAAAAACAGATAGCGGCCTTGGCCATCCTGGGTAGAGTCCAGAATGGTGCACGGGACATATTTGTGAATAGCTATGGCAACCCCCCTGGACTTAGAATCAGCATAGGTACTGTGAGCCCACGTGGAGAAATATCTATTTCTACAGGTGGGGACATGTCCCGTTTTAAAGTGGGTCTCTTGCAAAAAGGCGATTCCCACTCTCTGTTTGTGGAGGTTATATAACACCTGGTTCCTCTTAACCGGTTCATTCAGGCCATTAACATTGTAGGAGCAAACCTTAATGGAAGACATAGCGCTGTAGAATAATAATCACAAAAGAGTATGGATACCACAATTTGTGGGGTAGGAACAACACACAAGGGAAGACAGACACACCGGGGGAAGCACAAAACGAACACGTAAAACATGTAAACCCTCGAAATACAAGGCAATAATAGAACATATAAGTAACACTAGGCGGTGGACTAGAATGCCCATCCACTGCCCAAAGAACCTAGGGAGAAGAGGAAGCCCCATTTGGCAAAGAAGGCCCCTCCCCACCATCCCCAGATGAAATATAACAAATAAACATCCAAGAATACGCTATTCAAATAGCAAGAATATAAGTATAAATCCTACATCTGACATACAGTTGTTAACCTTTAGAGCCCCAAGACACCCCTGCTGAATACTATATAAGGAAAAAACAGACCTCCATATAAACATAATTCTAATTCCCATGAGTCCCCTGACATTGAGCAACTCTTCATGAGAGAACATAACAAGGCAACCTGCCAACTGTAACCCCCTTCTAGAGGGGGGCATCATCTGATTCTCTCCCGGGCGGCCGGATAATCAGCAATGGTGCCACTAATGATGATGTATAGTCTTGTGTACACGCAGTCTTACCCTTCGGGCCTCGTGACCCCTAGACCAGCAGACCCACAGTCATGGCGTCCTCTGTTTGGAGGCCCTAGGGGAGACTTCGGACCACCGCTCCCTCTGAGGCAATGGCGCAGGCCTCGGAACTGCCGGCCACTCCGTCAATGTGACTTGGGGGAGCGAGAAGATCTCCAGGAACTTGGGGAGGTCCTCCGGGTCTCTGAACACTGCCGTTCTGCCGTCCTTCCTGGCATGCAGCTGGAAGGGATAGCCCCATCGGTATAGGATATCTTTCTCCTTCAATAGGGTGAGTAAGGGCCTCACCGCCCTCCGGAGTTGTAGAGTGCACCTGGAGAGATCCGGTAATATTTGAACAACAGACCCCCCTAGTTCTAAAGTGTCCACCTGTCTGGCCGCTCGCAAGATATCTTCCTTAATCCCGAAGAAGTGCACTCTGCACACTATGTCCCTCGGTCTGGAGGCATCGTTAGACTTAAGACCCAAGGCCCTATGAAAAGGGTCCAATTCCACCGGTAGAGACACAGAGTCCCCTAGCAGAGAACCAAAGAAGGTTTGGATTGTCGCCTCCAATTCAGATATGGGGACAGACTCTGCCACCCCCCGGATCCGCAGGTTATTCCTGTGATGGTGGTTCTCGAGGTCATCCAGATGAGATAGCAGGTGGGTGAGCTGCCGAGAATGGGCTGATAGCACCGTATGCTGGTCCTCCAGCTGGTCAAGGAAGGCCTCCTGCGTCTTCTCAGAGGCCTCCACCCTGGCGCCCAGGTGCTTAATCTCACCCTTGAGGGTCTCCATCTCAGAACGGTAAGTCCGCTCCAGCCTCTGAACCGACTGCGCCAGGTCCTCCTTAGTGGGCAGCGCTTGTAAATAAGAACAGAGGTCCCAATCCCCGTCCGGGGCACTAGATACCGGGCTCCTGGCCTCCTTGTCGGAGGAAGGCGGGCTCATGGTTCCGTTTGCCGCTGGGAGACTTCTCCCGGTCGCCATCTTGGGCGTCTCTGGAGGTCCCGTAGCGGTCGTTTGTGAGCCAAAAAACTTGTGGATACCGGAACCCTCCGGCAGGCAGGTAAACTCGTCAGAATAGCGAGAAATGTGGAGATGGCAGGAGAGCTTCACTTCCATGCGTCCTACTCCGCCATGAGCAAGCAACGCCCCTTCCAAAGCAAAGATTAATTTTGAGCGCCTCATTTAGTCCATATGGAGTGAGAGTATTTAGTTTGTAAATCCAGTACATCTCACGCCGTTTTATACACTGTGGATTTTTACGCTGGTGTACTGGTATCTGTTCAATAGGGGTAATTTTAAACCCCGAAAAAATTCCCCCATGACAATTTGTGGCACACTATGTTTTTGAAATTTATTTTTTATATTGCACCTATGCCTATTTAATCTGTTCTGTAGAGTTTGTATAGTGCGTCCCACATATTGTAGGCCGCACGGACATTCTATGACATAAATTATATGTGCGGAATTACAGTCCAAGGTGCCAAGTATTTGGAAGGATTCCCCATCCCTTTTGTTTTTGAAAAAAGATTCTTGGCAAATGGTTTCACAACATAAACATCTAGGTTGTCCACATTTTTTGCTGTCTTGTTTTTGAGTGGATGCAGTATATATGTTTGTGGTAACTGAGTTTTTTAATTTTCTCGGAGATAGAATGCTTTTAAGGGTACGTGCCCTTCTGTGGGTAAGGCTTGGTGCTTTCGGGATAATTTGGCTTAAAATGGGGTCTTTTCTTAAAAGATACCAGTGTTTGTTAAGGATAGATTTGATCAAATTGTGGTTTTGGTTATAGGTTGTGATGAAGTTTACGGGGTAATTGCTTTCTTTGGTAGTGGGTTTGGGTTTTGGCAGCAAGCATTCTGATTGTGTAAATTCAGATGCTAGTTTTTTCGCTTCAGCAACTATTTGACTGGGGTAACCTTTCTCCTTGAATCTGGACGATAGGATCCCGATTTGTTGTTCAAAATCCCTCATTAGGGTGCAGTTTCTTCGAATCCTCTTAAATTGGCTGTACGGGATATTGTGTTTACATTTTTTATAGTGGGTGCTTTTAAAGTCCAGAAAGCTGTTACTATCTACTTTCTGATGGGACCCCGTGAATGTCATTCCCCACTTGTTATTTAAATGTGTGATGAATTTTTCTATGGAAGAGCTCTCCCCTCTCCAAATTATAATTAGATCATCAATATATCCTTTGAAGAAAATAATATTATGAGTCCAGAAGTTGGTTTAGTATATATACAGTCAGGTCCATAAATATTGGGACATCAACACAATTCTAACATTTTTGGCACTATACACCACCACAATGAATTTGAAATGAAACAAATGTGCTTTAACTGCAGACTGTCAGCTTTAATTTGAGGGTATTTACATCCAAATCAGATGAACGGTGTAGGAATTACAACAGTTTGCATATGTGCCTCCCACTTGTTAAGGAACCAAAAGTAATGGGACAGAATAATAATCATAAATCAAATTTTCACTTTTTAATACTTGGTTTCAAATCCTTTGCAGTCAATTACAGCCTGAAGTCTGGAACGCATAGACATCACCAGACGCTGGATTTCATCCCTGGTGATGCTTTGCCAGGCCTTTACTGCAACTGTCTTCAGTTCCTGCTTGTTCTTGGGGCATTTTCCCTTCAGCTTTGTCTTCAGCAAGTGAAATGCATGCTCAATCGGATTCAGGTCAGGTGATTAACTTGGCCATTGCATAACATTACACTTCTTTCCCTTAAAAAACTCTTTGGTTGCTTTTGCAGTATGCTTTGGGTCATTGTCCATCTGCACTGTGAAGCGCCGTCCAATGAGTTCTGAAGCATTTGGCTGAATATGAGCAGAGAATATTGCCCGAAACACTTCAGAATTCATCCTGCTGCTTTTGTCAGCAGTCACATCATCAATAAATACAAGATAACCAGTTCCATTGGCAGCCATACATGCCCACGCCATGACACTACCACCACCATGCTTCACTGATGAGGTGGTATGCTTAGGATCATGAGCAGTTCCTTTCCTTCTCCATACTCTTCTCTTCCCATCACTCTGGTACAAGTTGATCTTGGTCTCATCTGTCCATAGGATGTTGTTCCAGAACTGTGAAGGCTTTTTTAGATGTCATTTGGCAAACTCTAATCTGGCCTTCCTGTTTTTGAGGCTCACCAATGGTTTACATCTTGTGGTGAACCCTCTGTATTCACTCTGGTGAAGTCTTCTCTTGATTGTTGACTTTGACACACATACACCTACCTCCTGGAGAGTGTTCTTGATCTGGCCAACTGTTCTTCACCAGGGAAAGAATTCTTCGGTCATCCACCACAGTTGTTTTCCGTGGTCTTCCGGGTCTTTTTGTGTTGCTGAGCTCACCGGTGCGTTCCTTCTTTTTAACAATGTTCCAAACAGTTGTTTTGGCCACGCCTAATGTTTTTGCTATCACTCTGATGGGTTTGTTTTGTTTTTTTCAGCCTATTGATGGCTTGCTTCACTGATAGTGACAGCTCATCTTGAAGGTTGACAGCAACAGATTCCAAATGCAAATAGCACACCTGAAATTAACTCTGGACCTTTTATCTGCTCATCGTAATTGGGATAATGAGGGAATAACACACACCTGGCCATAGAACAGCTGAGAAGCCAATTGTCCCATTACTTTTGGTTCTTTAACAAGTGGGAGGCACATATGTAAACTGTTGTAATTCCTACACCGTTCACCTGATTTGGATGTAAATACCCTCAAATTAAAGCTTACAGTCTACAGTTAAAGCAGATCTTGTTCGTTTCATTTCAAATCCATTGTGGTGGTGTATAGAGCCAAAAATGTTAGAATTGTGTTGATGTCCCAATATTTATGGACCTGACTGTAGGTTTCCTCGAACATGCCCATAAACAGATTTGCAAAACCTGGCGCGAATCTAGTGCCTATAGCGGTCCACCGTACCTGTCTGTACCTGTCTGTACCTTTTTAGGTTTATTACATATTTTTGTTAAAAGATATCGATGTAATGGGATAGGTTTCGAGTGAGTGATAAAACCCCGGAGATAATTGGTCTACCCGGGGGATTGTCAAGATTCTTGTCTATCTTGGGAAGGTGATAAAAAGTGTCTAGGGTGGAGTTTGTAACCAGTATGCATTCCCTCTCTTTTTTTATCCAAGATCTGATCTACTGATTTTATTAGTAGTTGGAATTCCTCTCTGTCCTCTTGGGAAGGGTCATCTTTGAGAGGTGTGTAGTATTTGGTGTCAGATAAGATCCTTAGTGCTTCCTTGAAGTAATCATCCCTATTCTGTATGACGATCCCGGCCCCCTTTGTCCGTATTCCAGAGAATAATAAAGTCTTTTTAAGGCTGTTTTTTTTTTATATGGTTTTAGGTTATGTTTCGAAAAGGAATTTAGATTTATTTGCCAAAACTCGTCTGATACAACGGCATAGAAGGTATAAATAAATAAGATACAGTCCTGATCAAAATATTAAGACCACTTGAAAAATGGCAAAAAATCATATTTTACATTGTTGGATCATAGCAAGGTTCCAAGTAGAGTTTCAACATGCAACAAGAAGAAATGAGAGTGAGACGAAACATTTTTTGAGCATTCAATTAGTTGAAAATAACGATTAAACTGAAACAGGCTGTTTTTCAGCTGATCCAAATTTTAGGACCACATGCCTTCAAAAGGCCAAATCTGTGCAAAGATGTGGATTCATTGTTATTTTCTGTCAGGTAGTCACACGTTGTTATGGCAAAGGCAAAAAAACTCTCCCTTTTTGAATGTGGTCGGGTTGTTGAACTGCATAAGCAGGGTCTCTCACAGCGCGCCATCACTGCTGAGGTGGGACGCAGTAAGACAGTCATTTGGAATTTATTAAATGATCCTGAGGGTTATGGAACAAAAAAATCTTACCCAACAAAAATTTCATCAGCACTGAGCCGGAGGATCCAATTGGCTGTCCGTCAAGTGTTGAGGAGCGGTTGAGACGTATGCATATATATCCATGCATGCCTGCAAACACGTGCGGGCATGTATGGTATATATATGCATACATTAACCACCGCATCATGGGGTGATGTGCGCAGATGTGCCCAGCATCTGCGCACGTCTGCCCATGGTGATCCCCAGGGGCTCATGGTGGCCCCTGTGGGAAATATGTGGTCCCTGGAAGCTGTGCCCCCTTATATTAGTATATGTGCCCTCTTATATATGTCCCCTGTATGCCCCAGATATATGCGAGGGTGTGTGTATATATAGATATGTGTGTATGTATTTGCACACGTGTCTATGTATATACACTTATGTCAGCATGACAGTATGTATGTGGGCTTATTGATAGATGAGCCCCCAAGCATCTGTGGATATATATATGCATATATGCAATTCCAACTGTTATCTACAGAGTTGTTATAGCCTGTAGGATAACAGCTGATTAGCATCTAGTCCCCTTTTGTTCAGGCCCAAAGCAATCAGACGCTTTGGCACCGTTTGTGAGGGGACCTTCTAACCAGACATCAAGAATCTGAGAACCTGTTTTTCCACACCTCTGCCCATGGCTAAAACTCCATCCCACTACTCCCAGCATCTTTGGGACTAGGGGGGGGGGGGGGGGACTCTGGGGATTGTAGGCAGGCATACGTCACAGTGACACTATGATGTCACATCCCTGAGGAGGGGGTTGCTTTTGGGCTATAAAACCCCGAACCGGCCAGAGGTGCTGTCTCTTGCAACCAGACTAGATACATGGGAGAGTGCAGCTCCATGATGACCGCCTGGAAATGGCCTACTAACGCTGGAAGGATTAAGTATATCCCCTGACCCCCGACCGCTATATCTACCCCTGATTACCCCCACTCCCTGCTGTGTCCCTGATCCCTGCTGTACACCCCTGGTCTCCCCTGGTTACCCCTGTTTCCCTGTGTGCCTGCTCTCCCCTGGTTCACCCCCCATAAACTCCTGTACCCTGAATAACCCCTGTTTCCCTGCCTTGGTTCCTTTGTAGAGCATGCTTCTGCTCTGCAAACAAATCCTTTTAACCCTTCGTCGTACCCCGTAGGGACAGTGAATAGTCAGGTGGGTGGATTGTTGATATTGAATGTGTGAATTGTATAGTTAGTTGATGGGTGGAAATGGGAATGTGTTAGTGTAGTTAGTATTGTTACTTATATTGTGGTGTGCTGCTATAAATATATATATCTATTCCATTGATATAGATATATATAATTATAAGCAAATATTAGACTGTGAATGCCTGATCCCTGCTACCACTGTCCTGATAACTCATAACCCTGTGTCCCTTGGCCTGCAGGTAATAACCCCTGCAGAGCCACCATTGTGTTTAACTCCTTGTACCCCTTAGGGACAGTGATTAGTCAGGCGGGTGGGTTGCTGATATTTGTGTGTATGCGAATGTATTATTGTATTATATAGATAGTGTGTGGGGTGGAATTTGGGATTGTGCTGTGTAGTGTAGTTTAGGATTGTATATTTAGTGCTGTATTGTTAGTATTGCGTGCGTAGTGTATTGTTAGTAATAAATACTGTGTTTGGTTTATAACTATCTGTGTGGCGTGTGGTTATTGGCGATAGTTAGTTTAGTAAGGCGCATGCAGCTAGCATAGTGATCAGTGTGAAGCATAGCGAAGGTATTGTTATTATTATATAAAGGCATAAATGGGCGGAGTTATCACTAGGTGGCTCCTCCCATTTATGAATATTAATTATCGATATTTGCATAAATATTGGTGATTAATATTCCCCCTTTACATTGGCGAGCCAGGCCCACTGCGTGGATTTTGCGCTTATTTTTGGTCTTAAGGCTGAAGGTCGCTAGTACTGTGAATTAGCGGGCAGGAGAGCGGTCAGCGGAGTGTCTGAGCGTCTAGGACCCGATAATTCGTACAGGAGAAGCGATACTTCCCTTAGAGTACCAGAATTAAAACAAAATCTTTTGCAGAGAATCTATAATTGTTCTGTGAATTAATATTTTTGTATTTGCTTTACACGGTCACCGTCGCTGGGGTAAGAGAAGAAGACACGGAAAAGTACAGCACCAACAAGAATCACTCAAGTGATTGCAAGGGAGAAGAGCACACGTCACTGGAGGAGATCCATCTTCGTGGGAGCGGCGTAAGAGGCGATCCGGGAAAATGGACTTCTTCCAAGCAGCTGCGAGATACGGCGCCAAGGAGAAGATGGACACTCATCAAACGGTGAGTATGGACTTCCCCACACTGCAACACTTGAGCAGACACAGCACATTTAACCCCATCCTCCCCACTACATACAAGTCAGCAGAAATGCTGTGGTCCGATTTGTTAGCACAGGCTTGTAGTTACGACAAGCTTTGTGTTAACAAACGGACGGTTTTGAACAAGGCCACCAAACGGCTTCGGATGCTGGCCAAACTCGTTCATACGTTTGAGGCTAGCATCTGTAAGCCAAAGGAAGTGGCGCTGGTGTCTCAGTCAACGGAGACAATTCCTCCGGCCATTCACTGCCAATGCTGTGCTAGTAATTCGGACCAGGTTTCGGCATTGCGGGCACAGCTGGCAGAGAATGTGCAGTCTACTGTTGACCGAGATGCGCAGGTGGCTGGGATAGAGTCACAGTTGGTAGAGCTGCAGAGGCAGAAGGAGGAAATTGAGGCTAAGTTGACTCAGTCTTATACTGAAGTCAATGCCTTCAAGGAGCGGACTGCCTCTACTGACGTGACGGTAGCCAAATTGAAGGCTCAGGTTGCTGTAAGGTCCCAGCTAATGTCTGGCATGCAACAGGTTATCACCAAGTTGGTGCCGGCCCTTTCTTTTTCCGTAAAGCCAGGGTCGGAATCTCCCAAAACGTTGCCCTGTGCAGGGCCACAAGGGGGGAGAGTAGTCTGTGACCGGTCAAATCATCAGGTCAAGCCGGTCCAGACTAACAGAGATTTTTCCCTGACTTTAGGAAAAAGAACTGTGTTGAAGAGTGCGTCCCTGAGGATGGTACAATTCAGGAGAAGGGAGCACGACTGCAGTGTAGATGGACCTGGGCCATGCAGAGCAAACATCAGATGTTTTGCATGTGGTGGCCTAGGTCACATAGCGAGACACTGCAAAACACACAGGACAGGAAACCAAGTCACGTGTTTCAGGTGTGGGAACAAAGGACACATTGCAAGGAATTGCCCTTGTGCAAGTAATTGCAATGTGTCCAACAGTATCAGCCAGGTAACAAATTGTGCAGTGGGGTCTAGTCAGCTTGGCCATAAAGGAGTTACCTCTCGGCAGCATCACCAGCTGCTGAGGGGTCAGAGTGGCCAAGCTAGGCTAGGCAACATTTGACACCCCTGTACTATTTGTTACACCGTTTGTTCCCTGTGTATGTCCATGTTATGTGTTTTGTTATCTGTTTGTAAGTTTTTCTTGATGTTGATGGTGGTAGTCCTTGTCTACGGATGTGTTCTACCATGCTGATTTATGTAGTGTTGTAAGTCCCGTCTGCTGTCTTTGTTTCATTCTGTGTCCCCTTGGAGTGGAACAGTGTTATACTGTGGATCGAGAACGTATAGGTTCGCGAGCAGATAATATCACACGGGAAATCCTGCTGGTCGGGAGAAGGCATAAGGACCTTCTCCATGCAGCACACAAAGGATGATGTGATATTATTCTGGGCAACCAGGGTCTCAGATCGATACAGATAGCACTGTTGTGCTCCAGGTTTTCGGTAGGGCTGTGTTGCGCTGGGGACTGGGGCGGACAGACAACATTGGTGTAATGTTGTGCTGCGCACTTAATTCTAGTCCGGTCAGGTAGCACAGCTCTGATAGGGATTGGACGCAGAGTGTTTGGCAGCAGAGTGTGGACTGTGTTCTTGTGTTGTGGGGTCCTGGGGAGCCGGGGCATGCCTATGCCATTGGTTCTGCGGGCCTCCACAAGATGGGATCACAGGGGGAAATCGGCCTGGGTACACACGAGCGGACGGGGATACGGTGCCATCAATAACAAGATGGTGCTTTGTCCACAGAGCTCCAGTTATCCCAACCTAGTAGGGTGGCCATCCTTATCTGTTGGTGCAGAGGGATGTGCAGCAGAGGATGCAATCCTCTGAAGGTACGGTGTTAAGACACCAGTGTTGGGATAACGAGGGGTCCTGTGAGATAAAGGGCAGCTCAATGCCTTTCTCTACCCATGGGTCAAAGGTATTGGTGCTGGAAATTTTCACATTAATTGCACTGTTAGGGGAGAAATTCCCCTGGGAGCGCCTGGTATTTTCTTCTGCCATAGGTGTGATTTTATATGGAGCGGAAGAAAAACCTAGGAGACGCCACAGAAGAGACCAGCTATTCCCCCTGACACTGTTGTGAAGCTCCAGAGGATCCCACTGGATTTTGGCAACAAAGCGACCTCTGTCTAGAGGTGTTATAGCAATGAAGACTGCCACAATCCAGCGGGAGCATTATTTAGGCTCTGGAGGAAGACTTGGGAGACGTTCGGGTGGAAGAACTTATCACTTGTTTCACCCAGTGAAACTTCTTCTGGTTCTGGTCATCGTAATCGGAGGGTCAAGGGACTTATTGACCAAATACACCAGAACCAGACAGAACTTTACAGAACTATCCGGAGGAGGAGGCTCAGGACATAACTCAAACATTGTTCCTGTAGCCAAATATTGTATGGACACACTTTGTTTCCTATGAGGGTTCGGGACGTATAACTTGTACTACCCTGAAACCCCATAGCACATTGTATTTATTGATTGATTATGTTGGTTGATTGTGTACCCATAGAAACTTTAGGTACAAATGTGTGACAGCCTATACCCAGGGAAACTCGCCCAACGCATTGCGGTGAGTTATTATTTGGCTGTACACATTTGCATCCTATAGTAGTTTCCCATTGACACAGGGGTCTGCGACCTACCTGTGTCTTTGGAGGTGTAGAGATATGCCAGGTTGCATTAGTCTCTATGGGTACACACATTTAATGGAATTTGGTGGTGTTGGGAGGGATGTGGCATGTATTTTGTGTGAATGGGGATAAGGTTAGGTCACGATAGGGACAGGCATCATTTATTTGCCACCTTGAACCCTGGAACGGTGAGGTTCTTAAGGGAAGGGCTGGAGGTGTAGTGTGGCGGAGGTGTTCTCCGCAGTAGAATTTAGGTACTATGACATCACCGCTTAAGAGTCTGACCTGCCTTGTAAAGAAGAAGACAGAAGGGCAGGTCGGAGGAAGCTGGATTGGGGGATGTCTAAGTACCTAAAGATCAGTGTGCACTACAGTTCTTCCTGAACTTCCACCAAAGATGGGGTTGAAGGGGGGCAAACATATCTCAACCCGTTCCCCCATTATATTGTCGTATTATATTCCGACAACAGGGGGATTGTTGAGGAGCGGTTGAGACGTATGCATATATATCCATGCATGCCTGCAAACACGTGCGGGCATGTATGGTATATATATGCATACATTAACCACCGCATCATGGGGTGATGTGCGCAGATGTGCCCAGCATCTGCGCACGTCTGCCCATGGTGATCCCCAGGGGCTCATGGTGGCCCCTGTGGGAAATATGTGGTCCCTGGAAGCTGTGCCCCCTTATATTAGTATATGTGCCCTCTTATATATGTCCCCTGTATGCCCCAGATATATGCGAGGGTGTGTGTATATATAGATATGTGTGTATGTATTTGCACACGTGTCTATGTATATACACTTATGTCAGCATGACAGTATGTATGTGGGCTTATTGATAGATGAGCCCCCAAGCATCTGTGGATATATATATGCATATATGCAATTCCAACTGTTATCTACAGAGTTGTTATAGCCTGTAGGATAACAGCTGATTAGCATCTAGTCCCCTTTTGTTCAGGCCCAAAGCAATCAGACGCTTTGGCACCGTTTGTGAGGGGACCTTCTAACCAGACATCAAGAATCTGAGAACCTGTTTTTCCACACCTCTGCCCATGGCTAAAACTCCATCCCACTACTCCCAGCATCTTTGGGACTAGGGGGGGGGGGGGGGGACTCTGGGGATTGTAGGCAGGCATACGTCACAGTGACACTATGATGTCACATCCCTGAGGAGGGGGTTGCTTTTGGGCTATAAAACCCCGAACCGGCCAGAGGTGCTGTCTCTTGCAACCAGACTAGATACATGGGAGAGTGCAGCTCCATGATGACCGCCTGGAAATGGCCTACTAACGCTGGAAGGATTAAGTATATCCCCTGACCCCCGACCGCTATATCTACCCCTGATTACCCCCACTCCCTGCTGTGTCCCTGATCCCTGCTGTACACCCCTGGTCTCCCCTGGTTACCCCTGTTTCCCTGTGTGCCTGCTCTCCCCTGGTTCACCCCCCATAGACTCCTGTACCCTGAATAACCCCTGTTTCCCTGCCTTGGTTCCTTTGTAGAGCATGCTTCTGCTCTGCAAACAAATCCTTTTAACCCTTCGTCGTACCCCGTAGGGACAGTGAATAGTCAGGTGGGTGGATTGTTGATATTGAATGTGTGAATTGTATAGTTAGTTGATGGGTGGAAATGGGAATGTGTTAGTGTAGTTAGTATTGTTACTTATATTGTGGTGTGCTGCTATAAATATATATATCTATTCCATTGATATAGATATATATAATTATAAGCAAATATTAGACTGTGAATGCCTGATCCCTGCTACCACTGTCCTGATAACTCATAACCCTGTGTCCCTTGGCCTGCAGGTAATAACCCCTGCAGAGCCACCATTGTGTTTAACTCCTTGTACCCCTTAGGGACAGTGATTAGTCAGGCGGGTGGGTTGCTGATATTTGTGTGTATGCGAATGTATTATTGTATTATATAGATAGTGTGTGGGGTGGAATTTGGGATTGTGCTGTGTAGTGTAGTTTAGGATTGTATATTTAGTGCTGTATTGTTAGTATTGCGTGCGTAGTGTATTGTTAGTAATAAATACTGTGTTTGGTTTATAACTATCTGTGTGGCGTGTGGTTATTGGCGATAGTTAGTTTAGTAAGGCGCATGCAGCTAGCATAGTGATCAGTGTGAAGCATAGCGAAGGTATTGTTATTATTATATAAAGGCATAAATGGGCGGAGTTATCACTAGGTGGCTCCTCCCATTTATGAATATTAATTATCGATATTTGCATAAATATTGGTGATTAATATTCCCCCTTTACATCAAGACACTGGACGATCCTCGACCCAAATTAAGGCCCTTACTGGTGCTGACTGCAGCCCCATAACCATCAGACGGCATCTGAGACTGAAGGGCTTCAAAAACAAAAACATCTTCAAAGACCTCGTCTCCTTGAACGCCACAGAACTGCTCATTTGGACTTTGCAAGAGAGCACCAAACATGGGACATTCAAAAGTGGAAGAAAGTTTTATTCTCTGATGAGAAAAAATGTAACCTTGATGGTCCTGATGGTTTCCAACATTACTGGCATGACAAGCAGATCCCACCTGAGATATTTTCTACGCGCCACAGTAGAGGGGGCGCCATAATGGTCTGGGGTGCTTTTTCCTTCAGTGGAACAATGGAGCTTCAGGAAGTACAGGGGCGTCAAACGGCCGCTGGCTATGTCCAGATGTTGCAGAGAGCATTCCTCATGACTGAGGGCCCTCGTCTGTGTGGTAACGACTGGGTTTTTCAACAGGACAACGCTACAGTACACAATGCCCGCAGGACAAGGGACTTCTTCCAGGAGAATAACATCACTCTTTTGGCCCATCCTGCGTGTTCCCCTGATCTAAATCCAATTGAGAACCTTTGGGGATGGATGGCAAGGGCGGCCGTCTTCACCACTTGGAGAAATGTTCCCACTCACCTCATGGAAACGCTTGCATCAAGCATGCCGAAATGAATTTTTGAAGTGATAAACAATAACGGCGGAGCTACTCATTACTGAGTTCATGTTTGGAAGTTGGATTTCTGTTTTGGGGGGGGGGTTAGTTTTTTTTTGGAGGTGTGGTCCTAAACTTTTGATCAGCTGAAAAACAGCCTGTTTCAGTTTATTCGTTGTTTTAATTAAATTGAATGCTCAAAAAATGTTTTGTCTCACTCCCATTTCTTCTTGTTGCATGTTGAAGCTCTACTTGGAACCTTGTGAAGATCCAGCCATGCTAAATATGATTTTTTGCCATTTTTCAAGTGGTCTTAAACTTTTGATCAGGACTGTATCAATAGAAGACACCATTTCCAAACTATCAGAACATCTACACATTTCCTATACAGAATGTAGCATCCTTAAAGGGACATTCCAGAGTCAGTAAGGTTATTCTTTGTATATAGTGTATAAAAATATTATACAATACTTGCAGTTATTAAATGGGAGCCTTCATTATTTTAATTCATCTGCCAGAAAAATCTAGGAGCTACACTGTGTGCAGAATTATTAGGCAAATGAGTATTTTGACCACATCATCCTCTTTATGCATGTTGTCTTACTCCAAGCTGTATAGGCTCGAAAGCCTACTACCAATTAAGCATATTAGGTGATGTGCATCTCTGTAATGAGAAGGGGTGTGGTCTAATGACATCAACACCCTATATTAGGTGTGCATAATTATTAGGCAACTTCCTTTTCTTTGGCAAAATGGGTCAAAAGAAGCACTTGACAGGCTCAGAAAAGTCAAAAATAGTGAGATATCTTGCAGAGGGATGCAGCACTCTTAAAATTGCAAAGCTTCTGAAGCGTAATCATCGAACAATCAAGCGTTTCATTCAAAATAGTCAACAGGGTCGCAAGAAGCGTGTGGAAAAACCAAGGCGCAAAATAACTGCCCATGAACTGAGAAAAGTCAAGCGTGCAGCTGCCAAGATGCCACTTGCCACCAGTTTGGCCATATTTCAGAGCTGCAACATCACTGGAGTGCCCAAAAGCACAAGGTGTGCAATACTCACACAAGCTGAAACGTCAAGACTGATTTTTCTAAGGTTTTATGGACTGATGAAATGAGAGTGAGTCTTGATGGGCCAGATGGATGGGCCCGTGGCTGGATTGGTAAAGGGCAGAGAGCTCCAGTCCGACTCAGACGCCAGCAAGGTGGAGGTGGAGTACTGGTTTGGGCTGGTATCATCAAAGATGAGCTTGTGGGGCCTTTTCGGGTTGAGTATGGAGTCAAGCTCAACTCCCAGTCCTACTGCCAGTTTCTGGAAGACACCTTCTTCAAGCAGTGGTACAGGAAGAAGTCTGCATCCTTCAAGAAAAACATGATTTTCATGCAGGACAATGCTCCATCACACGCGTCCAAGTACTCCACAGCGTGGCTGGCAAGAAAGGGTATAAAAGAAGAAAATCTAATGACATGGCCTCCTTGTTCACCTGATCTGAACCCCATTGAGAACCTGTGGTCCATCATCAAATGTGAGATTTACAAGGAGGGAAAACAGTACACCTCTCTGAACAGTGTCTGGGAGGCTGTGGTTGCTGCTGCACGCAATGTTGATGGTGAACAGATCAAAACACTGACAGAATCCATGGATGGCAGGCTTTTGAGTGTCCTTGCAAAGAAAGGTGGCTATATTGGTCACTGATTTGTTTTTGTTTTGTTTTTAAATGTCAGAAATGTATATTTGTGAATGTTGAGATGTTATATTGGTTTCACTGGTAAAAATAAATAATTGAAATGGGTATATATTTGTTTTTTGTTAAGTTGCCTAATAATTATGCACAGTAATAGTCACCTGCACACACAGATATCCCCCTAAAATAGCTAAAACTAAAAACTACTTCCAAAAATATTCAGCTTTGATATTAATGAGTTTTTTGGGTTCATTGAGAACATGGTTGTTGTTCAATAATAAAATTAATCCTCAAAAATACAACTTGCCTAATAATTCTGCACTCCCTGTATAATGATGCACACAGCGGTGTTTGAATCTCAGCATATTTGCCGGGTTGCAGCCAGATCTCTGCCTGTCCCTATTATAGGTAGGGCATTGAGGCAGGGTCCAGCAATGCCAGATCCAGAGAGAACTGGCAGGCTACTCCCTACTGCACCAGCCTGTCAGATCTCTGTAATGCTGGTGTGAAACTAGTCTATTTCTCTAGTCAACTGTTTGCATCAAGTCCTCACGGTTTGTGTCATTGACACACAGACATGCGGCTCATTACAGTACAGTTATCAGATTTGTGACTAGTAAAAGACCTTACACCGTGTCTCCATCACATGACCAGGGCAGATTTATAGCAGCGGAAGGAAAACACTGAAAGCTCCCATTTAATACCTGCAAGCAGAGATTAAAATCACTGAGAAATTGATATAGAAAGTTAATAAAATTGTATAATCTTTCTATACAGTATAAACAAAGTATAACCTTACTGAAACTGGAATATCCCTTTAAAGATGCTACGTTCTGTAATGTGAAACTAGCCCTATATAAGTTGCCATTATACCTTTATGTACTGAAAACAACATACTCCTTTAAAGGGATTTTCCTTAGGATAGCATACTTAAAGTGCAGACAGACTGACTGCTATGGGGTCTATGGGGATAGACGGCTCAGTAAAGAACTCTTTCTCACATAAATCCACCTCATATTTCTTCAGCCAACACTTGCGGGAGCTAAATGCAAACATATTTACAGCTGCTATTGCATTCAATGGTAAGTGTTTAAATTCCTCTGCACTGAGCTCCCACTAGTGGTGACTGCAGGCAGCTAATTTCATATTTTAGTGTGAAAGGAGAAGCAGAGGATGTAGAACTGTCTGAGAGAGATTTGTTTTTAAGGCAGTTGTCTGGTTTTAAGCACCATATTAATATTAATAAAGCACCTGTACTACCTGTTTCTGACACAAAAGTCCAGTAAAGTGGGTGATGTTAAGTGCATTTTTCTTTTAATTAAAAACTTACTCCATTAATTAATACATTGCAAATTCTGCAGAAATCTCACAGGCGAGGGGGAGCATTCTAGGTTTTGCTATAGTGCCCTATAATATCTGCATATGCTCCTGACCAGAGGTCGTTGAATTTGCAGAGACAGCACTCAGCTTTATAGAAGTAAATGGAGAAGTGGTCACACATGCAAATTACCGCTTCGTTTACACAGGGACCACCATCTTTGTGATAGTTTTTGCAGACCTACTAGATCCATTTGCTTGGGGCCGAAGTACTCCAGCGAGTGGTGATTCCCCCTTGTTCTGCTGATTGGGTTACCTGTTGGGTCATTCAATGAAAATATTCTATACTGTACCTTGGTCTGTAATGCAGTGCAAAGTGTGTGTGGACAAGGAAGGAGCTCCTACTTGCCAGCCGTAAGACTCGGTGCTCCACCAACACATCTTCGTCATCACAATCGGCAAGCATGGCTCTCTTCCCGATGACTTTAACAGCATACTTCTGATGGGTAGAAGTATCCTCCACCAAGACAACCTTACCATAACTTCCCTGCCTGAGCACATGATGGAATATTATTCTCTCCCTGATAGTATCGGAGATTGTGCTTCTAGAGCAGGGTGGCCTAACACCGCTGTCCTCAACTAGGGGGAAAAAATTATAATAAGACATAAGAAGACATTTAAAGGGATATTCCTATCTTTATACTGTAGGCGTTTTTAGCATACATTTGCTTGGCTCGTTCTGTATCTCCCATACCCTTCAATTGAGATAGTCAACAGTTATAAGTACCTGGGTGTACACCTCAAGAATAAGCTGGACTGGACAGATAACATGTATGCACTGTACAGAAAGGGCCATAGCAGGCTTTACCTGCTTAGGAGGCTGAGAGCTTCTGGAATGCAGAGGGCCTTTTGTGATCTCTTATGACCTTTTTCAACTCTGTGGTGGCATCGGCCATCTTCTTCGGATTGGCCTGCTGGGGTAGCAGCATTTCAACCAGGGAGAGTAACAGACTTGACAAACTGATTAGAAGGGCTAGCTCCATCCTGGGGAGCCCCTAGAACCAGTGCAGGTAGGTGAGAGAAGGATACTATCCAAATTGATCTCCATGCTGGATAATAACTCCCATCCCATCCCATGCATGAGACGGTATAGCATTGAGGAGTACCATCAGTGACCGACTGCTTTATCCCAAGTGTGAGAAGGAGTGCTATCGGAAGTAATTCCTCCCTGCTGCTGTTAGGCTGTACAACCAACACCTACCCAAGCGGAGAAAGACTGCAATCATCGCCTACAGGTTCCTGTGGATATCATTCCATCCAGAGACTGAATTAAGGTGTGATATCTATATCCCTTATTTTTTTTCCATTTTTTTTTTTATCTGTAATGCCTTTATTTCTGGAGTTTTTGTATTCTCTGTGCTGCTATAACATTGTGAATTTCCTTATGGTGGGACTATTAAAGGATTATCCTATTTTATCTTAAATACAGATATGGTCACACATGCAAATTATTGTTCCATTCACACAGGTACACATCATATGCATGCTGTTAGCAATAAACATTAAACCATCAGCACCAATGTCCGATGGTGTAATAGGTATTATTCATGTGCACAGACAGGTCCGCTCACCTGCCTGCCACCGCTCCCTTAAAATGGCCACTAATGGAGGGTTTCTTCTGTCATTTACAATGGGGACAGACCGGGGAAATAGTGCATGCGCAGTCAGTCCCCGGTGTAAAGGAATAGAGGACACTGATGGATGGAATACATTGGTGGCCATTTGCAGAGCACAGTGCCAACAGGCAGGAGAACGGATCTGGTTGTAAACATGAATTATTCATATTAAACTATTGGAGATTGTTGGCAACCCATGTACTATGCCAGGATTTAGTAAACTTCTGGGGGGCACGGGCAAGAGCAGCAATATGCACTCCTGCCCGTACTTACTGCACTGCTGCCCCATTCATAAAATGTGTTCTCCGTAGTCTGTAAACTGCTGAGTACAGAGAATCACTGATGGAAATCACTGACCAAAACACTGAAATGTCAATGAGGCTTAATGCTGAGAAAATACTGAGAAAGTGAATATTGTGATAGTGATTACACTTTCATAGTGATCACACTCAGCTTATAAAAATGGCTTCTTCCATGCAGAAGGTTGTATCTATTGGCTGTTCTGCAGGGAACAGGGGATCATCATGTAGAACAGAGATCTTGCTTTGCCAGAGTGACTGAGCATGTGTGACCAGCAGCAGTCAGCTCAGTACATGGATGTGCACATTGATATATAATATAAAGTGGGGTATTTTATTTTTATTTTTTTACAATATTATTATAAAACAATTATTCAGACTTACTCTCTTTGCTTCAGTGTCCCTCTTTAGCTCTCAGCACCCCATACACAAGGTCCAAACAATGGCAGTTTTAGGACAATATATGCACTACCGGCACCTAGTACTGCAGCTCCAGGAGCTAAAGAGGAACCCAGGAGCAAGCAGGGTTTTATCTTCATTGTCCATTGGATGAATCCAATAAAAAAAAATTACGTTAAAAAGATGTGCACCCAGATTTGATTCAAAATGTTCATTATACAACTTTCACTAGTTGTTTGAGAGTAAATATTTGCACATTTTGGCACCAGCCTGTTTTACTAAAACATTTTTACTGCTCTTGAAAAAAGTTTGTAGGGCTTAGCGGGAGGGTCATCTTGCGGGCCAACATATGTACTGGTGCTTCTCTGGTGCATAGACAGTTCTATAGAGGAAGCGATGTTACTAGAGACACATATTTTCCTCTAAAAAAAGATACCTGGAATGCAAAAAATGCTATTAAAAAGTGCCAGGTGGTAAACACACCATATGAGTAGAAACACATATTAAATGTCAGTCTTAGGGCTCAGGCAGACGACTGTATGTATTTTGAGGTCCGCAAAACACGGATCCGTATTTTGCGGAACGGAACAGCTGTCCCCTAATAAAACAGTCATATCCTTGTCCGTAATGTGGACAATAATAGGACATGTTCTATCCTTTTCCGGAGCGGACATGCGGACATACAGAAACTGAATGCACACGGAGTAACTTCTGTTTTTTTGCAGACCCATTGAAGTGAATGAAAAGTCTGTAAAAAACAGAACGAACACGGAAAGAAAATACGTTTGTGTGCATGAGCCCTGAGGCAGTTCTCTCCATCAAGGGGGCAACTAGGGTCTCAAAAGATCTGGGGCCCCCAATGCATTTGAGCCAAATTCTTAAACCATCCTCCCCCTTTCACACACACACTCACTATCACTAGAGACATATTTTACTTGCTGAATGAACATACAGGACTATACAGCACTATATATTGATTACATAGACTGCCTCACAGGTGATGTCTCCTTTGATCTAGACATTCTCTTTCACCGTTTTTTTCCATTCAGCTCATGATGACATCAGCCAACTGCAGAGTTTACCACACTGACATCTTAGGTTCCTCATTTTTCTATCATAGCCCCCTCCTGGTACCCCAACAGTGTTATCTTGCTGCTACTCCCAATACTGTGTGCGGTGTGCGCCTCATTTCCCCAAAATAATATACTGTAGAAATACTAGTACCACACAGACATTAGCCCCATAATAATATAAAAGTCCCTCCATTAGCATTAATTTTCTCCCTAAGTCCCCTTATTAGTAATAGTGCCCCAATAATGAAAATATTCCCAAAGAGTGCCCCTTAGAGTTAAGAGTTAATAGCAGTCTCCTCCATATTGTGCTAAATAATGCCCACCATAGTGCACCCAGTAGTAATAAGGCCTATAAAGTGCCCCTGGTATTAATAAGTTCTCTTTGTAGTGCCCCCAGCGGTTATAATGCCCCCAATAGTTAAAATCTCCCCTATAGTGCCTCAGTACTTATAATTCCCTCCTGTTGTCACCGCCACTTCTGTGAGAAGGTCTGGCAGACGTTCTTCTCTACCTCTTGTATGATGTTCTTTGTTTTGGTTTCACTTTCTCATCTCCTTTCCTTCTGCCAGGTGTCACTTATTTAGACATAATCGTCTTCCTTTATATTCCCTCCCATACTGCGGTTTATACTACTTCCTGGATGAAGTGTTCACTGCTGGAGGCTGCGTTCACTGCTGGAGGCTGCTAGAGGCTGCGTCTGCTGTTTGCTTGGTTTGATGAATGCTCCGGCCGTCTTCCAACATTTTGTGAACAGCATTTTTTATCATTTAATGGGGAAATTTGTACTGGTGTATCTAGATGACATTTTGATTTTTTTCTCCTGATTTCAAGACTCATCGGGACCACCTATGTCAGGTCTTGCTGATTCTGCGGGAGAATAAATTGTACGCTAAACTGGAAAAATGTGTGTTTGCGGTTCCGGAGATTCAATTTCTTGGTTTTCTTCTCTCCGCTTCTGGTTTTCGGATGGACCCTGAGAAGGTCCGCGCTGTGCTTGATTGGGAGCTTCCTGAGAATCAGAATGCGCTGATTCGGTTTTTGGGTTTTACCAATTATTACAGAAAGTTCATTTTGAATTATTCCTCTGTTGTTAAGCCACTCACTGATATGACTAAAAAGGGGGTGGATTTTTCCTCGTGGTCGGTAGATGCGCTTAAAGCCTTTTCTACTATTAAAGAGATTTTTGCTTCCGCTCCCATTTTGGTACAACCTGATGTCTCTCTATCTTTTATTGTTGAGATGGATGCTTCTGAGGTGGGTGTGGGTGCGGTCTTGTCTCAGGGTCCCTTCTCCTGCCAAATGGCGACCGTGTGTCTTTTTCTCAAGGAAACTATCATCCGCAGAGAGAAATTACGATGTGGGAGATAGGGAGTTGTTGGCCATCAAATTATCTTTTGAGGAATGGCGCCATTGGTTAGAGGGAGCCAGACACCCTATTACCGTGTTTACCGACCATAAGAATCTGGCCTACTTGGAATCTGCCAAGCGTCTGAACCCGAGACAGGCCAGATGGTCTTTGTTCTTTTCTAGGTTTAATTTTGTGGTTACGTTCCGCCCTGGGGTTAAAAAGGTGAAGGCGGATGCCCTGTCACGTTGTTTTCCGGGAGGGGGGAACTTTGAAGACCCAGGTCCCATTTTGGCTGTAGGGGTGGTCGTCTCTGCTCTTTATCCTGATTTGGAGGCAGAGGTTCAGGCAGCCCAGGCAGAGGCTTCTGATCTTTGTCCTCCTGGGAAGTTTTTTGTGCTTCTCGCTTTACGACACAAGGTTTTTAAGGAGCACCACGATACTGTCCTTGCTGGGCACTCGGGGAGTAGAGCCACAGTGGATCTTATTGCTCGGAGATTCTGGTGGCCGGCTCTTCGTAAGACGGTTGAGGGTTTTGTGGCAGCCTGCGAGACCTGCGCTCATGCCAAGGTCCCTCATTCACGGCCATCGGGTTCTCTCCTCCCGTTACCCATTCCTTCCCGTCCTTGGATGCATCTGTCCATGGACTTCATTACGGACCTGCCTCGTTCCTCGGGGAAGACTGTGATTCTGGTGGTAGTGGACCGTTTTAGCAAAATGGCACATTTCATTCCCTTTCCTGGGTTACCCAATGCTAAGACGCTGGCTCAAGCGTTTGTTGATCATATTGTTAAATTGCATGGCATCCTTTCAGACATCGTTTCTGATAGGGGCACGCAATTTGTTTCCAGATTCTGGAAGGCCTTCTGTTCTCGCTTGGGGGTTCGGTTGTCGTTCTCTTCTGCTTTTCACCCGCAGTCGAATGGTCAGACCGAACGTGTCAATCAGAATCTGGAGACATATCTGCACTGTTTTGTGGCAGAGAATCAGGAGGATTGGTATTCTTTTTTGTCCCTTGCTGAGTTTGCTTTAAATAACCGTCGCCAGGAGTCCTCTGATAATTCACCATTTTTTGGTGCATATGGGTTTCATCCGCAGTTTGGGACATTCTCTGGAGAGGGGTCTTCTGGTTTACCTGATGAGGAGAGATTTTCCTCGTCTTTGTCATTTATTTGGCAAAAGATTCAGGGTAATCTGAAGAGGATGAGTGAGAGATATAAGCGTGTGGCGGATAAGAGACGTGTGCCTCGTCCGGACCTGAATGTGGGTGATCTGGTGTGGTTGTCCACAAAGAATATCAAACTGAAGGTTCCCTCCTGGAAGTTGGGTCCTAAGTTTAGTGGGCCTTACAAGATCTTGTCCGTCGTCAATCCCGTTGCCTTTCATCTTGATCTTCCTCAGACTTGGAAGATCCATAGTGTTTTTCACAAGTCCCTATTAAAACCTTATGTCCAGCCCACTGTACCCTCCTCTTTGCCTCCTCCTCCGATTATTGTTGATGGTAATCTTGAATTTCAGGTCTCTAGGATTGTGGATTCTCGCATTATCCGCGGTTCTCTCCAGTACCTCGTTCATTGGGAGGGTTATGGTCCTGATGAGAGGATGTGGGTCCCAGTGGCAGACATTAAGGCCACTCGTCTCATCAGGGCTTTCCATAGGTCTCATCCTGAGAAGGTGGGCTCTGAGTGCCAGGAGTCCACTCGTAGAGGGAGGGGTACTGTCACCGCCACTTCTGTGAGAAGGTCTGGCAGACATTCTTCTCTACCTCTTGTATGATGTTCTTTGTTTTGGTTTCACTTTCTCATCTCCTTTCCTTCTGCCAGGTGTCACTTATTTAGACATAATCGTCTTCATTTATATTCCCTCCCATACTGCCTCACTTTGCGGTTCCTGGATGAAGTGTTCACTTCTGGAGGCTGCGTCTGCTGTTTGCTCAGATAAGTCCTTTACTTTATTGTGTTTGCTTTCTGGCTTGATTCTAGGTGACCCTGACTCCCTCCGTATTAAGTGCAGGGAGCTGGTGGTTGTGTCCCTCACTATTATAGGGTTTTAAGGTGTCACACAGGCTTAGGTACGTGGGCATGCAATCATTTACCATCGAGACCCTTGTATGTGCATAGCAGTCAGGGTGAGCTCTTAGGGTTTTATAGGGCTCACCTAATAGCTCCTTAGTTTGGGATCAAGCCAGTCGCTCGTTTATTTATAAGTTCCAGCTATCTGCAAATCTCATCCATGACACCTGTAGTTCTCCAGTAGCTATAATTTTCTCTTGTAGTGCCCAAGTTGTTAAAAAGCCCCTGTTGTGCCCCAGCAGTAATAATGAGATGCCCCATGTAGTACCCTAGCAGTCCTAATGACATGCCCCCTGTAGTGCCCCAGCAGTAATAATTAAACACACCCCCTGTAGTGCCCCAGCAGTAATAATGACATGCCCCCTGTAAGGCCCCAGCAGCAATTATACCCCCCCCCCTGTAGTACCACAGCATAAATAATGACATGCCACCTGTAGTACCCCAGCAGTAATAATGACATGCCCCCTGTAAGGCCCCAGCAGTAATAATGATACACTGCCTGTAGTGCCCCAGCAGTAATAAAAACACACCCCCTGTAGTGCCCCAGCAGTAATAATGAAATGCCCCCTGTAAGGTCCCAGCAGTAATAATGACACGCCCCATGTAGTGCCCCAGCAGTAATAATGACATGCTCCCTGTAAGATGCCAACATTAATAATGGCATTCCCCCTGTAGTGTAGTGCCCCAGCAGTGATAATGACATGCCTCCTTTTGGTAGCATTTTCTTGGTTGCATTACTGCTTTAGTCCCCAGTAGTAATAATGAACATGCCCCTTACTATTAAAATATGTAACAAAAAAAAATGTTAAAATGCATAGGGAACATGTAGTGCCATAGAGCAGGGAGTACTTTGATATTTGGACATTTTTGGACATTTGCCTATTTACCCTATGCAAAGTTAAAACTTCTTACTTTATTTCACCTAAAAGGGTTAACTTGCACTGTTTAATACTGTGTAACTGCATTTTATATATATGTTGTGATATACACTCACCTAAAGAATTATTAGGAACACCTGTTCTATTTCTCATTAATGCAATTATCTAGTCAACCAATCACATGGCAGTTGCTTCAATGCATTTAGGGGTGTGGTCCTGGTCAAGACAATCTCCTGAACTCCAAACTGAATGTCAGAATGGGAAAGAAAGGTGATTTAAGCAATTTTGAGCGTGGCATGGTTGTTGGTGCCAGACTGGCCGGTCTGAGTATTTCACAATCTGCACAGTTACTGGGATTTTCACGCACAACCATTTCTAGGGTTTACAAAGAATGGTGTGAAAAGGGAAAAACATCCAGTATGCGGCAGTCCTGTGGGCAAAAATGCCTTGTGGATGCTAGAGGTCAGAGGAGAATGGGCCGACTGATTCAAGCTGATAGAAGAGCAACGTTGACTGAAATAACCACTCGTTACAACCGAGGTATGCAGCAAAGCATTTGTGAAGCCACAACACGCACAACCTTGAGGCGGATGGGCTACAACAGCAGAAGACCCCACCGGGTACCACTTATCTCCACTACAAATAGGAAAAAGAGGCTACAATTTGCACGAGCTCACCAAAATTGGACTGTTGAAGACTGGAAAAATGTTGCCTGGTCTGATGAGTCTCGATTTCTGAGACATTCAAATGGTAGAGTCCGAATTTGGCGTAAACAGAATGAGAACATGTATCCATCCTCTGATGGCTACTTCCAACAGGATAATGCAGCATGTCACAAAGCTCGAATCATTTCAAATTGGTTTCTTGAACATGACTAAAATGGCCTCCACAGTCACCAGATCTCAACCCAATAGAGCATCTTTGGGATGTGGTGGAACGGGATCTTCGTGCCCTGGATGAGCATCTCTCAAATCTCCATCAACTGCAAGATGCTATCCTATCAATATGGGTCAACATTTCTAAAGAATGCTATCAGCACCTTGTTGAATCAATGCCACGTAGAATTAAGGCAGTTCTGAAGGCAAAAGGGGGTCCAACACCGTATCAGTATGGTGTTCCTAATAATCCTTTAGGTGAGTGTATATCCTCTTCATTATCACTGTTTTTATATGGCTCTGTGGAAAGGGTTAATAAATACTGAGAGACTGTTAGGGCTTTGATTGAGAAGCTGGTAATTTTCCACAGCTGCCATAGGGTTTAAAGAAGACCATGTTTTGGATGAACAAAAAGCAGACAGCCTGACCTTAAATGTCTGGTTTTAGCTATGTTGTTATGTCTGGAAACTTGTTTTTGTCTGGAAAACCTGCTGTGTCATTGCCATTGAGTATCATTGAAGCTCTAATGTAAGTCTATACCAGACGGGAGCTGAAACAATGTATCTGTTTGTGCTGAGTTTCTCCACTCCACCCCTCCCACTAGTCAGAGCCCCTAGGGTGCTGCAGTTAGGGAACAGTGCTTGGAAGAGGAGACTCTGCCAGACTACTGAGTGACCAGAAGAAGACGCTGAAATGGGGATATAATGCCACAGACCCTGGATCACCAGCCTTGGACCAGGGTACCAGCCTTCTAAAGAGAAATAGGGACAGCTAGCTCAGGCCTTTCCTCAACATCAAACCCTTCTTCTGCCAGGGAGGAGACTGGAGAAGCCAGCCCAATGCCTCGCCTGTATTGTTTTGTACCTGAATTCCTCCAGTAAAGAAGCACCCTGGTTTACAGCAGACCCTGACTAACTGGACTTATTTCCCATTGGGGTGCACCACGCCTTACCATCCCTTCCGGAGAGCAGCAACACATGGTGACATATATGTCATATATTCACGAATTCACAAATTCGAGATTATTTTCTTGATTGCAAAAATCGACAATGTAATATTCGCGAAATGCGCGCGAAATACAGGCATGGGTCACTTTTGCTACATTTTTGCTAGAAATTTCCTGAGACTGGAGAAAATGGTTGGCACGGCAGAACATTAAAAATGGCTTTATATGCAGTTAGAGTGCTCCAATATATTCGCGATTGCGCTAATTGGCACTAATGATGCGAATATTTTGCCACAATACGTGAAACTTCACATTTTAGCAGGTCTGCATATATGTATGCACACTGCCATGCAACTACTATCTAATGTAGTGTGGAAAGCACAGAAAACAGCAATGACACTGCTGTCTCTCTCAGAACTTGGCTGCTGGGGAGGTTCTTATATAAGGATCACGGAGAGATATGTTCATGTTTACCGTACTAATTTTAGAAAGTCTCACTGCCTGAAGGACGGTTAAAATAAAACAAAAATAAACTTTATTCGTAATTATCAGTTAAAAATGGGCGAATCTCTCTTTTTTTATTATTATTCTCGTATAGAGAGAGGCAGATTGTGGAGATATTTAAATAGCGTAATAGAACATATACTATCCACTACTTAACACTCTAGTTTTCACACACCTTGGTTCGAGGGTATAAGGATATATAAGTATCTGTACCCCCGTTTGTTTCACTGTTCTTTAGTGCAATGCGGGAAATGAGTGTAATATCCACTAATTGGCAAATAGGGTGCCGACAAGGTTATGTAGAAATTAGTCGTTCATTGTCGTGTCCCACTGTGGGTACGTACATAGTCAGCTGCACATTTAAAGTACATAAACTGATTAGGGTCGTGTAGCGGCTGATCATATACGTCTATATCAACAAGTCTCTATTGACACTCCACATTCCAATGTTCCACTAGTCATCCATCTGGATCGCTCTATGGGGACACCAGTTATTGAACAGAGATCTACAGTTGCAAGAAAAAGTATGTGAACCCTTTGGAATTATATGGATTTCTGCACAAATTGGTCATAAAATGTGATCTGATCTTCATCTAAGTCACAACAATAGACAATCACAGTCTCCTTAAACTAATAACACACAAAGAATTAAATGTTACCATGTTTTTATTGAACATACCATGTAAACATTCACAGTGCAGGTGGAAAAAGTATGTAATCCCCTAGACTAATGACATCTCCAAGAGCAAAATGGAGTGAGGTGTCAGCCAACTGGAGTCCAATCAATGAGATGAGATTGGAGGTGTTGGTTACAGCTGCCCTGCCCTATAAAAAATACACACCAGTTCTGGGTTTGCTTTTCACAAGAAGCATTGCCTGATGTGAATGAAGCTTCGCACAAAAGAGCTCTCAGAAGACCTACGATTTAAGAATTGTTGACTTGCATAAAGCTGGAAAGGGTTATAAAAGTATCTCCAAAAGCCTTGCTGTTCATCAGTCCACGGTAAGGAAAATTGTCTATAAATGGAAAAAGTTAATCACTGCTGCTACTCTCCCTAGGAGTGGCCGTCCTGTAAAGATGACTGCAAGAGCACAGCGCAGACTGCTCAATGAGGTGAAGAAGAATCCTAGAGTGTCAGCTAATGACAAAAGTCTCTGGCATATGCTTACATCCCTGTTAGCGAATCTACGATACGTAAAACACTAAACAAGAATGTATTTCATGGGAGGATACCACAGAGGAAGCCACTGCTGTAAAAAAAAAACATTGCTGCACGTTTACAGTTTGCACAAGAGCACCTGGATGTTCCACAGCAGTACTGGCAAAATATTCTGTGGACAGATGAAACCAAAGTTGAGTTGTTTGGAAGAAACACACAACACTATGTGTGGAGAATAAGAGGCACAGCACACCAACATCAAAACCTCATCCCAACTGTGAAGTATGGTGGTGGGGGCATCATGGTTTGGGGCTGCTTTGCTGCATCAGGGCCTGGACTGATTGCTATCATCGAAGGAAAAATGAATTCCCAAGTTTATCAAGACATTTTGAAGGAGAACTTAAGGCCATCTGTCCACCAGCTGAAGTTCAACAGAAGATGGGTGTTGCAACAGGACAACGACCCAAAGCATAGAAGTAAATCAACAATAGAATGGCTTAAACAGAAGAAAATACGCCTTCTGGAGTGGCCCAGTCCTGACCTCAACCCGATTGAGATGCTGTGGCATGACCTCAAGAAAGCGATTCACACCAGACATCCCAAGAATATTGCTGAACTGAAACAGTTCTGTAAAGAGGAATGGTCAAGAATTACTCCTGACCGTTGTGCACGTCTGATCTGCAACTACAGGAAACATTTGGTTGAAGTTATTGCTGCCAAAGGAGGTTCAACCAGTTATTAAATCCAAGGGTTCACATACTTTTTCCACCTGCACTGTGAATATTTACATGGTGTGTTCAATAAAAACATGGTAACATTTAATTATTTGTGTGTTATTAGTTTAAGCAGACTGTGATTGTCTATTGTTGTGATTTAGATGAAGATCTGATCACATTTTATGACCAATTTGTGCAGAAATCCATATCATTCCAAAGGGTTCACATACTTTTTCTTGCAACTGTATGTTTAATCAGACTCCCCATTCATATTAAATTGGAACACAGCAAGTCAGTTCACCACCACCTTATGGCCTCATGCACACGACCGTTGTGTTCCGTTCCGCAAAATGGGGTTCCGTTGTTCCGTGATCCGTTTCCGTTTTTGTTTCCGTGTGTCTTCCTTTATTTTTGGAGGCTCACCAGACATGAAGGAAAGTAAAAAAAAAAGTCTGTCAAGTTTGCCATGCAAATGATATTGCATTAGAAAAAAAGATCTTTTTTTCTAATGCAATACATATCATTCCTCTGGAGACTTGGCTACTCCACCTACGAGGACTGAGAAGATACCGGCTGCACCGACCCCCTGTCCTCGCCAGTGTTGTGCCCACGTATGCACAACACCACAAGGTGAGCACTATTTCTGATATCTTGATTTTATATACTTATTACTGAACCTATTACCCTATGAGCACCTTCCTATCTTTTTTCGCCACAATTGATGCAAATGATAGGAAGAAAACAGATGCGGAAGCGCGGACGCGGATGACAATCTGGTGTGCCTCCGCGTTTTTTCAAGGTCCCATTGACTTGAATGGGTCCGCGAACCATTTTCCGTGAAAAAAATAGGACAGGTTATATTTTTTTGACAGACTGGAACCACGGATCACAGACGCGGATGACAAACGGTGCATTAGCTGAGTTTTCAACGGACCCATTGAAAGTCAATGGGTCCCCAGAAAATCACGAAAAACGGAACAACGGACACGGAATAAAACAACAGTCGTGTGCATGAGGCCTAAGGCTACCTAAATTCAACTCTCTCAGCCCGCTCAACGCGTTTCTGTGCCCCCTTTTTTTGTTGTTGTTTGGATACTTCATTAGGAGCTAAGGCATTTGGGTCTGAGAGGTGGTAATCTACAGTATCTACACTTTGCACCAGCGGCAGACGCTGCACGTGTCTCGTGCAGCGTATCGGCACTATGATGGTCGTATGCGCGCTACCAGAACCTGCTCTTTAAATAGGGATGTGCCCGGTCACAACGAGGAACAGAGGTGCTGTCAAACCGGGCCAATCACAGGTCATGGGTGTGGCCAGATCCATAGTCTCGCCCTCGCTTCATTCTACCGGGTCTCAATGCATTGTAGGAGGTGTTCCCCGCCCCATGATGTACAGCACAGAAGAAAAGAGGGGGGGGACTATTAGGCAGCTACATTACATTGTAGGGTGTTGTATTCTATTGATATGGATGGCGAGGGTATAGAGTAGCATGCGACAGAGGAATTACATATACCTCATAGGAGCATATGAGAGGGTTACTGTGTATCAGCATAATATTGTATCTTTATATTACGCTGATACAAAATAGCATCATGGTTATCAATCCACAGCTGAATATATTGATAAAGCAACTGTGGAGGATGGAAGAACTAGGATTCTGGTGAGAGATTGTCACCTGACCCAGATAACTTAGAGAGATACCGTATTCCTCAGAATCCACAATAGAGATACACGGCCAGGCACACTAGGCACCGCATGTCAGTTTCCAGACACACACGTACCTGTCATATGTTCCCAGATCCACTATTTTCTTATGGACTACTCAATAAAGTTACTAACTTCATTTAGTCCCTTTGGTCTCTCAGTGTTCAGGCGAAAAATCCACTCCAGTTCTTTTCGGAGTACTCTCTTGTCCAGATTACCTCCTCTAGGGGATTGGTGCACATGTTCAGCATGCACCTCACCTACATGTCATGCAATTGGGGTGTCCCGGATATTTCGGACATCGTTTAGGTGTTCCCCTATCCTGCGTGTCAGTTCACGTATTGTCATGCCGACATATTGTGCGCCGCAGTTACATGTCATCAAGTATATGACCAACGTGGTTCTGCATGTAATAAATGATCAAATGTCATACGTATCCGAGGTGACTGTGCTGGTGAAAGTTTTACCTGTCTTGATGGAATTGCATGCAATACAGCCGCTGCATCTGCAGTATATGTACCTTTCAGATTAGATGTCAGCCAGGTTTGTGGTAATATAGGTGTGAGGTAACTGTGAACCAGTCTATCTTTAAGGTTCCTCCCTCTGCGATAGGTTATTGATGGACGGTTCCCCACTAAATCACCTACATATAGATCTGTATGTAAAATGCCCCAGTGGCGGGCAAGTATGTTTTTAACTGCTTCATGTCCTGCATCAAACGTAACGATGATCCTCATGACACTCGCTATGTAAACAAAAGTTATCCTCCACAATAAACCCAGGCCCCTCCTCCTACAAATCCTGGCATACATGCACTAGCATGAGAGGGGAGAGGAAGGAAGAGAGGTTATGGCTGCAACCCGAGAGAACAGTGCACTGCTTTTGTTTATTTTTCATAGTCTGCAGTTGTGATATCTGACCAAATAAGAACAAATAACAAAGACACATAAGGAGATTTTATTCCATATTTGTTCTCATTCCCACTTTAGTTTCTGTTTAAGACTGTCTGCCATGATAAAAGTCCAAACAAAGAGGAAGTTAAAGAGCCAGGAAAGGAAGTAAAATAAAAAAAAATTATATCAGAAAACAATCCATTCGTTTTTTTTTGTAAAAATAAAATAAAAAAAAACAATAGCAGAAAATGAAAAAAGGACTCCTGAAAAACTTAACACTGAGACTGACAAAGTATGAACTGCTAGTGGTGCTTGGTCAAAGATCAAACAACTAAGGTAGTGCACCATTTTTGGGGTTCTGCAGCAGGGTATGTGAAGGGGCAGGGTCACATTAATACTGGGTGGCATTTCCCCTTGCTGCAGTACAAGCTTCCACTCCCCAATGGTAATGGCCATACAGATGCTAGATATCCTCCTGTGGTATGTCATTTCAAGCTATTTCAACTTGGCTCTGTGTTCAGCCAAGGTGGTTGTTACCTGCTGTGTCTGGGAGATCCATCATACAATCCACTTCCAGACTTTCTTTATGAGGGAGAGATCTAAGAATTGCAGACCAGCTTTTTGCATGTCTCCACAGGTATTTTTGCCCATTCATCTTTAGCAATGAGCTCCAAATCTTTCGGGTTGGAGGTTCTTCTTGCCATTACCCTGATCTTTAGCTCCCTCCACAGATTCTCAATTTAATTCAAGTCTGGACTCTGGCTGGGCCACTCCAAAACGTTAATGTTGTTGTCTGCTAACCATTTCTTCACCACTTTTGCTGTGTGTTTTGGGTCATTGTCATGCTGAAATGTCCACTGGTGCCCAAGGCCAAGTTTCTCTGCAGACTGCCTGATGTTGTCGTTGAGAATCCTCATGTATTGCTCTTTTTTCATGGTGCAGTTTACTGTGATTAGGTTCCCTGGTCCATTGGCTGAAAAAAACCTCCAAAGCATTAGGTTTCCACCACCATGTTTGACAGTGGGGATGGTGTTCTTTGGGGTGAAGGCTTCTCTTTTTTTATGGCAAATGAAGGAAACATCATTGTGACAAAACAATAAAATTTTTGTTTTATCTGACCATAACACAGAAGACCAGAAGTCTTCTTCTTTGTCCAGATGAGCTTTTGCAAAGGCCAAGCGAGCTTTTGGGTGCCTTATCTGGAGAAGTGGCGTCCTCCTTGGTCTGCATTGTGCAGTGTCCGTTGGATTGTCTGCCTTGAGACATTGCCACCAGCAGAGCCCAGATTCACCAGGATGGCCTTGGTGGTGATCCTTCGATTCTTTTTCACCTCTCTAACTATCCTCCTGGCCAGCACAGGTGTCACTTTTGGCTTCTGACCATGTCCTCTGAGATTTTCCACAGTGCGGAACATCTTGTATTTTTTGCTCAAATGTAAATAAAAGCTGAGAAATGAGCTGATGAAATACAAATGGCAGATTTAAATGTTGTATCTTGGAATGTAAGGGGACTGGGTAGCCCTAGGAAAAGGATTGCTGTATTCTCTCATCTCCGACAGTACAATCCCCACATCTTGGGGCTACAGGAAACCCACCTGACGCCAGATACAGGGAATAGAATCAAGAAGCCATGGGTCCAGTGGTCTCTGAATGCGTTTGGATCAACGCACTCCAGAGGGGTAGCTATACTTGTTCACAAGAACATTAGATGGGAAGTCCAGCAATCGGTGGTGGATCCTGAGGGGCAGTATATTCTTGTGTATGCATTCATCAATTGTGCTCCATATGTTGTGGTCAATATATATAATCCCCCCCCCTGCCACTATAGCCATATTCCAGGTGGTGTTGAGCTTTGCTGTGCAATATCCCAATGCTAAACTCCTTTGCATGGGGGATTTTAATCTAGTGATGCATGAAGACATGGATAGATTTCCCTCAGTGGCAGGGCCGGATTAACGTAGGGGCGGATGGAGCTGCAGCTCCAGGCCCCTGCGTGAAAATCGGCCCAGCAGCCCGCATAGGCCAACCAGAGCTAGGCCCGCATAGGCCGCCTCACTAAGGTTGCCTGGCGGCCGCCCCGCGACCCTTTAGTAGGACCGAACCGTGCCGACTGTCAGATGATGACAGGGCCGACGCGCAAGGAGAAATCTCCACGCGGGAAGTTCAAAATTCTTCATGCGTGGAGTCAGGGGTGCTGCCAGCGGTGTACTGCCCAGAAAACAACTCATAGGCGGTAAGTAAATCAGCATTGGCTCACCTCACCTATTATACTGTATACTGTATAATTTATACATGTCATTCAGGAGCATGGAAAAGCTGGGTGATGATTTTTTTCACCTAGCTTTTCCATGCTCCTGAATTGCATATCTGCTTATAGGCATATATATCTTTATAATAGCTGAGCCTGATCTATTATAAACAGATATGCCATTCAGGAGCATGGAAAAGCTAAGTGAGAAATAGTCACCTAGCTCTTTAATGCTCCTGAGTGGTATATCTGCTTATAATAGATCATGTATTATAAACAGATATGCCTATAGGCAGATTTGCCACTCAGGAGCATGGAAAAGCTAGGTGACTATTTCTCACCTAGGTTTTCCATGCTCCTGAATGGCATATCTGCTTATAATAGATCAGCTATTATAAACAGATATGCCTAAAGGCAGATTTGCCATTCAGGAGCATAGCATGGAATAGTTAGGTGAGAAATTGTCACCTAGCTTTTCCATGCTCCTGAATGATATATCTGCTTATAATAGTTCAGCTATTACAAACAGATATGACTAAAGGCAGATCTGCCATTAAAGGGGCCCTAAAGCATTTTAGGGGCCCTAAAGCGTGAGAAGTAGTTTGGAATCCAAATGCGTAAAAATGCCCTGTGAAATCCTAAAAGTACTCATTGGAATTTGGGCCCCTTTGCGCACCTAGGCTGCAAAAAAGTGTCACACATGTGGTATCGCCGTACTCAGAAGAAGTAGGGCAATGTGTTTTGGGGTGTATTTTTACATATACCCATACTGTGTGTGAGAAATATCTCTGTAAATAACAACTTTTTCCATTTTTTTATACAAAGTTGTCAATTTACAGAGATATTTCTCTCACCCAGCATGGGTATATGTAATAATACACCCCAAAACACATTGCCCTACTTCTCCTGAGTACGGCGATACCACATGTGTGACACTTTTTTGCAGCCAAGATGCGCAAAGGGGCCGAAAGTCCAACGAGTACCTTTTAGGAGGGCATTTTTAGACATTTGGATTCCAGACTGGATTCAAAGCTAGAGGGTGGTGCCGCCCTGCCTGATTTCATCCTATACTATTTAGCTGGTCAGCTGAAATTCTTAACCCCCTGGATTCTAACGTCAGAATTGCCAAATGCGGAATATTATCTCAGGGAATATTTAAGCATGTCCTCCCTGTGGCAAGTGCTGGAAGGATCACGTTCTGTTCCTAAGCGCTTGCTCCCTATACACAAATTGGCTCACCAGGTATGGAGTGCTGCCAAGATGCAATTATTTAAGGATCTCCCGGATGCTATACCGATATGGGATAACCCTATGTTTGCCCATCTGAAAGAATTGGAGGGAGTGAATCTGTGGAAGGCCCACGGGGTTCTTACCCTGAGAGACCTATATGTTGGGGGCACTCTATGCTCCTTTTTGCAGATGCAGGAGAAATTTGAACTACCTCGCAACTTTTTCTTTAGGTATCTGCAACTGAGGCACGCGTTAACAGTTCAATTCGGGGCAGGAGGTCGGAAAATTTCAAAATACCCCCTAATAGTTGTTCTAAGATCACAGGGTCCGAGAGGTATTATCTCTGTGCTTTATACGCATCTGCTCAACAACCGAATGCTGATGAACCCTCTTGCTGTTGAGGGAAGGTGGAGGAACTCAATACCTTCTCTAATGGCTGATGACTGGAATGAAGCCCTGATGGCTCCAGTAAGGGTCTCTCCATCAATTAATAACAGGCTGATTCAGCTGTTTATTCTGCACAGAAGTTACCTAGGTATTATTCTTTGCTAGAAAAGCCATTGCTCTGAGGTGGATGGCTGATAGAGCACCCACACTAGGTCAATGGAAATCATTGGTCAATCACACTGCGAGTATGGAAGTTTTTTTATTTATTCACAGAAAATGTCCACAAAAGTTTCACAAGGTATGGAGAGAGTGGTGCTCATCTCCTTTGACATTGCACAATGCATGTATGTATTCGGTGGCCGATATCGTCCATATGCCTGCTGTATGATAATATGTGGATTTCGGGCTCTAGATTAATGCCTCAATACTCCCACTGATTCCTTATGTCTGATCAAGAAAAGATTCCTCTTTAGACCTGATGCAAGATTCTTGAGTTATATTATGATGTCAATGTATCCCCTGCGTGGGATTTCCCCCTGGCTTTGTCCTGATTTAACATGCCTTACTTGTTAAACTTCAATAAAACGAGTTAAAAAAAAAAAAGCTGAGAAATGTTTTTTTTTCCACAATAATGCCTCCTGTACATCTACTTATTATCTTTTGGGAGACACCTATGTCATTTCCCGTCAAAAAATTACTTGCTGGTTGAATAAAAGTTACTTTAAGTCAAAATTTGCCAGGGGTATGAATAATTATGGGCAGCACTGTATGTACCAAGAAATATGAAAGGTATTACTGCTATTGGTATTTAGAACCAGTATCCTCTGTTTACTTTGGATTATGGTACTGGATTAAATTGCAGGGTTATGGAAGAAAAACAGTCCTGATCAAAAGTTTAAGACCACTTGAAAAATGGCAAAAAATCATATTTAGCATGGCTGGATCTTAACAAGGTTCCAAGTAGAGCTTCAACATGCAACAAGAAGAAATGGGAGTGAGACAAAACATTTTTTGAGCATTCAATTTAATGAAAACAACGAATAAACTGAAACAGGCTGTTTTTCAGCTGATCAAAAGTTTAGGACCACACCTCCAAAAAAAAAACTAAACCCCTCCAAAACAGAAATCCAACTTCCAAACATGAACTCAGTAATGAGAAGCTCCGCCGTTATTGTTTATCACTTAAAAAATTAGTTTCGGCATGCTTGATGCAAGCTTTTCCATGAGGTGAGTGGGAACTGGTGAAGACGGCCGCACGAAGGCCATCTACTGTCTGGAACTGTTGTCCATTTTTGTAAACTTCCCTTGCCATCCATCCCCAAAGGTTCTCAATTGGATTTAGATCAGGGGAACACGCAGGATGGGCCAAAAGAGTGATGTTATTCTCCTGGAAGAAGTCCCTTGTCCTGCGGGCATTGTGTACTGTAGCATTGTCCTGTTGAAAAACCCAGTCATTACCACACAGACGAGGGCCCTCAGTCATGAGGAATGCTCTCTGCAACATCTGGTCATAGCCAGCGGCCATTTGACGCCCCTGCACTTCCTGAAGCTCCATTGTTCCACTAAAGGAAAAAGCACCCCAGACCATTATGGCGCCCCCTCCACTGTGGTGCGTAGAAAACATCTCAGATGGGATCTGCTTGTCATGCCAGTATCGTTGGAAACCATCAGGACCATCAAGGTTACATTTTTTCTCATCAGAGAATAAAACTTTCTTCCACCTTTGAATGTCCCATGTTTGGTGCTCTCTTGCAAAGTCCAAACGAGCAGTTCTGTGGCGTTCAAGGAGACAAGGTCTTTGAAGACGTTTTTTGTTTTTGAAGCCCTTCAGTCTCAGATGCCGTCTGATGGTTATGGGGCTGCAGTCAGCACCAGTAAGGGCCTTAATTTGGGTCGAGGATCGTCCAGTGTCTTGACGGACAGCCAATTGGATCCTCCGGCTCAGTGCTGATGAAATTTTTTTGGGTCTTCCACTTGACTTTTTTGTTCCATAACCCTCAGGATCATTTAAGAAATTCCAAATGACTGTCTTACTGCGTCCCACCTCAGCAGCGATGGCGCGCTGTGAGAGACCCTGCTTATGCAGTTCAACAACCCGACCACGTTCAAAAAGGGAGAGTTTTTTTTTGCCTTTGCCATCACAACGTGTGACTACCTGACAGAAAATGACAATGAATCCACATCTTTGCACAGATTTGGCCTTTTAAAGGCATGTGGTCCTAAAATTTTGATCAGCTGAAAAACAGCCTGTTTCAGTTTATTCGTTGTTTTCACTAAATTGAATGCTCAAAAAATGTTTTGTCTCACTCCCATTTATTCCTGTTGCATGTTGAAGCTCTACTTGGAACCTTGTTAAGATTCAGCCATGCTAAACATGATTTTTTGCCATTTTTCAAGTGGTCTTAAACTTTTGATCAGGACTGTACTATGGGTTTTACTGCCCAAAGATTTCTAGTTCCTGCCAGCGTAATTGTGAAATTCAATGTTCTTTCCTGTTCAACTTTGTGTTTTTTTTATTTTTTTATTGCATAAATCCAGATTTATGACTGAGGAGTACTATATTTCTCCATTGCAGAAGTTTTGTTCCCAGCAAAAAAGTTTCACGTCAAGGGAAATAAAAGATATGTAGGCCTGGATACATGACTCATTTCATGATTTTAAAAGACACATTGTATATGATGGTCGCATAATTCTTGCCTCTTGATTTATTGGTTGTAGCTGGAATTTTGTTTTTACGGATATCTTCATTTGCATTTCTGGATTTCATTTATGCTCTTTTGATTGTTATCAAACCTTTCTGCTCTTTTCCATTTTATCTGTACAAATAATACAGTTCCAAATTTATTGCTGTGCTAAAGAATTATGAAAATATATTGGCTCATTAGAGAGTCATTTTAGATGTCACAATCAAGCTCTACAGTAATCCCCAGGGTAGATTAACCCTACTGTAGCAGTAATGCCAAGTGTGCTGAGCATAATCCTAATAAATGGTAAAGACTATGGAAAATATTACAGGTAATCCATGTAAAAAGATCAATAATTCTGCTATTTACTGACGTATCTGTTTACTGAAAAGGCGGTGTCTGATCTGTGTCATTAAAGGAGATGACAGTCTAGCAGTATGCAGTTATTCCAACCATTTTCACCAATTTTGTAAGGTGTCTTAAGCCTAGTGAACTGTGTCTATAAAGCTTTCTACTGTGCTGTAATGCTACTGCAAATCTAGATTTGATTACATTTTGAAACATTTAAATTTTTAAGACAAAAGCTGACTATTGAAGGTAATGTATGTAACATTCAATTAAAGGGGTTGTCCAGGATTTTTATATAGATTGCCTATCCTATGGATAGGTCATCAATATCTGATTCGTGGGAGTCCGACTCCCAGCACTCCCACTTATCAGCTGTTATTAGCCACGGTGCTCCAGGGAATGCTGCAGCCCGCCCTGTGCCAGTAGCATCACATTCACCAATCACATGTGTAGTCTCATCCTGTCACCCCACTAGTGACCCTGCTCCCCCTCCTCCTGTCACCTCACTAGTGACCCTGCTCCCCCCTCCTCCTGTCCCCCCACTAGTGACCCTGCTCCCGCCTCCTCCTGTCACCCCACTAATGACCCTGCTCCCCCTCCTCCTGTCACCCCACTAGTGACCCTGCTCCCCCTCCTCCTGTCCCCCCCTAGTGACCCTACTCCCCCCTCCTCCTGTCCCCCCACTAGTGACCCTGCTCCCCCTTCCTCCTGTCACCCCACTAGTGACCCTGTCTGTGTGTGTCTGTCCCTGTGTGTCTCTCCCTGTGTGTGTCACCATCACCACGCCCACAGTGTTCCTATGTCTTGACGCAGCTGCATCAGGACGTTCTGTGCGGGGCAAGAAGAAGAAGATGGTAGAGGAGGCAGCGCCACCAGCATGGAGTCCGTGGAGTCCACTTTATGGTGATGCTGCATATGTTGACGCAGGGCCGTGGTGCCAACATTGGCACCCTGGCTACGCTTTACCTTCTGCCCACAGATGCTACAAATGGCCATGTTCACCTCCTCCAGTGGCTTAACAAAAAACTGCCACACAGCCGAGTAGGTGATTTTGCCCCCAACACTCCGCACTGACTGACTGCTACCGCCACTGCCTCCGTTAACCCCCTGCACCACTACTTTCCGAGCAGCTAGGCTCCTGCAAAGTGGGTGGTCTGCCTCGGCCACGTTTGGCTCCCGATCTCCCACTGCTGCCACCCTGCTGATTCCCGGCCACGCAGCTTCCACCCTCGTCTTCAGATGATGATGAAGCCCCTTCGTCACCAGGCTCCCAATTGCGATCATCTACATTATCATCGAGTACTGTCTGCACGTCACTGATGTCCTCCTCAACGGTCTCTGACCACTCGCAACACGCCACTTTCCTCATCACTACTTGCCAGCCTACCGGAGGAAGCGGCAGATGTCTCCTCCAGATCTTGGCTGGGCAGTAGCTGCTGACTGTCCTCTAGTAGCTCGTCGATCATCTCTAGCTCTATGTTTGGGATTGTTGTCCTGCTGCAGAATACATTTGAAGCTAATCAGATGCCTCGCTGATGGTATTGCATGATGGATAAGTATCTGCTTGTATTTCTAAGCATTGAGGACACCAGTATCCTGACCAAATCCCTAAATCCATTTGCTTAAATCCAGCCCCAAACTTCCAAGATACCGCCACCATGCTTCACTGTTGCCTGCAGACACTCATTATTGTACCGTTCTGCAGCCCTTCACTGAACAAACTGCCTTCTGTTACAGCCAAATATTTCTAATTTTGACTTATCAGTCCAGAGCACCTGCTGCCATTTTTCTTCACCCCAGTTCCTATGTTTTTGTGCATAGTTGAGCGGCTTGGCCTTGTTTTCACATTGTATGGCTGTTTGGCCGCAATTCCATAAGGAACATTTCTGGCCGGACTTCTCCAAACAGTAGAAGGGTCCCACTGGTTTCTGCCAGTCCTGAATTGATTGCACTGCTTGACAGTTTCTGTCAGTTTGGCCAGAACCGTAGTGGGAATAGTACTTTCCTGGTCCCTGGTTCCCTGCTGCTGGGTTCTGGCTTTATCGCTCCCTCTTGGATGATGCAGATCTGATCTCGGGTCGCCCCTCATCAATATCTGGCTTGACGCGGGTCACATAGTTGCTGCAATCAGGGCCGGTTCTAGGTGAAATGGGGCCCTGGGGCGAAAAACAATACGGCCCCCCCCCCTCATGACACTTGATGACTTTTACAGAAGAAACTGTATATTGTGTGGCACAGTGTATGCTATATGTGTATAACATAAACATATTTCATATGAAAACTTAGTTACTTGGCTTGGCCCTTGGGGATCTCGGACACCACTTCAACACTTTGGCTGGGGGGCTCGGTGGAGCTGATGTGTTTTATCCTAATGAGAAAGATTTCATAATAAGGATTTGGAGAATGGGCAGAGGCTGGTGCTGCTACTAAGGAGCTCATACCATGGGGGATTAATAAAGCCCACAATAATGCCCCCCCCCCATATAAATAATTCTTCTTATAATGTGACAGTGCAATAAATACCCCCTTGTAATGCCCCCAGTTGAGCTAATGTCCCCATAGTGCCCCCATAATGTGCCAGTATAAAATACCCCTATATAGTGCCCCCAGTAAATGCCCCCAGAGTGCTCCTCTCCCCCCTCCCTCCTAGTGCCCCCTATAATGTACCAGTATAAAATGCCCCATCTATAGTGCCCCAGTAGATGCCTCCAGGGTCCCCCATAATTTGTAAGTATAAAATACCCCTTCTCAGTGCCCCCGTAGATGACCCCATAGTATTCCTCTCCCTCCTTCCCCATAGTACCCACCATAATGTGTCCCAGTATAAAATGCCCCTATACAGAGCCCCCATATAAAATAACAGTCCTTTGTAGCCTCAGTAGATGCCCCTATAGTGCCCACCAATAATGTGCCAGTAATAAGTGCCCCCATAGTGCCAGTAATAAGTGCCCCCAATAATGTGCCAGTAATAAGTGCCCCCATAGATGCCCCCCAATCATGTGCCAGTAATAAGAGCCCCCCCACTATCATGTGTCAGTAACAAGAGCCCCCCATATCATGTGCCAGTAGCCAGAGCCCCCCCATCATATGCCAGTAGCCAGAGCCCCCCCGATCATGTGCCAGTAGCCAGAGGACCCCCCTATCATGTGCCAGTAGCCAGAGCCCCCCCACATCATGTGCCAGTAGCCAGAGCCCCCCCATCATGTGCCAGTAGCCAGAGCCCCAACGATCATGTGCCAGTAGCCAGAGCCCCCCCGTCATGTGCCAGTAGCCAGAGCCCCCCATCATGTGCCAGTAGCCAGAGCCCCCCCATCATGTGCCAGTAGCCAGAGCCCCATGTGCCAGTAGACAGAGCCCCCCCCATCATGTGCCAGTAGCCAAAGGCATCCCATATCATGTGACAGTAGCCAGAGCCTCCCCTATCATGTGCCAGTAGCCAGAGCCCCCCTATCATGTGCCAGTAGCCAGAGCCCCCCTATCATGTGCCAGTAGCCAGAGCCCCCCTATCATGTGCCAGTATCCAGAGCCCCCCCTATCATGTGCCAGTAGCTAGAGCCCCCCCTATAATGTGCCAATAGCCATAGGCCCCCCCCCCCAATTATGCGCCAGTAGCCTGAGCCCCCCCCCCCCATCAACATGTGCCAGTAGCCAGAGCCCCTCCCCCCATCATTTGCCAGTAGCCACCAGTGTTGTACACAAAAAAAAAACACTTATACTTACCTCCATGTCAGCGATGCAATGCAGGCCTCTTCCGGCCTGTGTCCCGCTCTGTACGGCTCAGGCGGCGCGATGCGCGCCGCCTGCACCGGCCTCTGATAGGCTAAGTGCCTGCAGCCTATCAGAGGGAGGGGAAGGGACACACCTCTCCCTCCCCTGCCCCACAGCACAGCCATCTGTATCGCTGTCCTGAGGACTGCGATACAGATGACTATGGAGATGAGCGCTTCCACAATGGAAGCGCTCATCTCCGTGTGACTGTCCTGCCACCGCTGCCCCCACGAAAATATAGTTAGTTGCGGGGGGGGGGCCCCTAAGGACTCGGGGGCCCGGGGGCAATTGCCCCCCTTGCCTATATGGAAGCGCCGGCACTGTCCGCAGTGTTGATGTGTCAGCCATGTGTCATGTCACTTGGTAACGTGACACATAGGAGACCTGCATCAAACTGGATGTTGACATGGGGAGACTTGAGACCTGCATTGCCCAAGGGGAAGCAATGGAGCTAAAACCCAGCAGTGGGGATCAGATAAGTATGATTCCCACCTTGGGTCTGCAGAAAAGGTCCCCAGAGGTAAACAACCCCAACCAATCTCTGCAGAGATATTCTAAGGTATTCAAAGCTGTATAAGGTATTTAATACTTTAATCTTTAAAGGATCTATCCTGTTCTTTACCTACTAGTGGACAAAGGAGGAATCAGCAAACCAGGCCTTCCACCCACTGTGCCTATGACCACCAGACAAACCATCTGGATAATCCAAAGTAATAGATTATACCATTACAAGCTCCAAATGCTTGATAAAGGTGTTTTTTTTCGACTGAAACATTGCAATTTGGTTTGTACTGGATGCACTTGCTATAATAAACGGTTTGGAGCAAGATTTGGAGCCTGCAGTACTGCAATCTGTTCATTTACTTTCATTCTTTTTCTAGATAGACATATTTGGATTAATGCAAGACAAGACAGATGTTTGAATATCCAGTAAAACAGCCTGTACCAGTGCTTCAATGAAGTGGAGAGCGTGAGAATGCCACCACACAGGGCACCAGAGCTGGACTTTAGTGAGCAAAGTGCTTATCACATCAGCATTTACATTCCTCCTCCTAACAGTGAATGTCAAGGACAATTGCAAAGACAAACAATCACAAGCAAAAAGTAACATGAATAATATGCCATAGACCAGTAAAATCTGAATTGTGTACAACCTACATGAACTTGACAACTTTGTCACAAAATAGAAAATCTTCACTCTGAAAAGGAATGCAAATGCACAAGTTAAGTAAATCATTAGATAGAAAATGCTGGGCTAATTAGAAAATTGCTATCTCCAGGAACAGATAAATATAGGCTTAAGATAAGCATCCTGGATGTTAGTGAAAGAACAAAGCTCAAATGTAGAATGTATGTCCTATAAACCCAAGCACTTGTTACCCCTGAGGTTCTGAATAAATTGATCTGTGGCAGGGGCGTTGCCAGGGTCTCAAAATATCCAGGGCCCAAGCACCAATAAATATAGCCCAGTTCTCTAAATCGACCCTCCCCCGCACTTTCCTGCACTTGCTATACAGCAGCACGTACCTCTCACATCCAGGGCCTCCCAGGTGATGTCTCCTATGAAGTAGATCTTCTCCATTCGGTCCGGACAACTTCTTTCAGCCGCCTCGTCTCTGCAGAGTGTGACACACAGACATCTTAGCTTCCTCACTTTTCTATAATCATCCCCCAACCTAGAGTCCCCACAGTGTTATCCTGCTGCTTGCTGTGCCCCCCAATACTCCCAAATACTATCCTGAAGAAATATGAGTGCTCGCATAGTAATAGTGCTCCTCATAGTCCCACCAATAGAATGCCCTTATTATTAATACTGCCCCTACAGTGCCCCCAACAGCGATAATGCTCCCCAAGAATGCCCCCATTAGTAGAAGAGCCCTCCAGTATTATTAATGCCCTCACAGAGCCCCCAGTAAAAATAAATCTCCCCTATTGTTCCCTCAGTGGTTATAAAGCTATCTCCTCCCTCCAAAATACAGTCCCATGTAAATAACACTATTTCCCTCCCTCCGCCATAGAGTCCCATGTAAATAACATCACACATCTCTCCAGCCCCCTCCAATATACAGTCCCATGTAAATAACATCACCTCCTCCCCAGCCGCCTTTAACTCCTTAAGGACACAGCCTTATTTCACCTTAAGGACCAGGCCATTTTTTGCAAATCTGACCAGTGTCACTTTAAGTGGTGATAACTTTAAAACGCTTTTACTTATCCAGGCCATTCTGAGATTGTTTTTTCTTCACATATTGTACTTCATGACAGTGGTAACATAAAGTAAAAAAAAAAACATTTTTATTTATAAAAAAATACCAAATTTAGCAAATATTTGTAAAAAATTGCAAATTTCCAAGTTTCAATTTCTCTACTTCTATAATACATAGTAATAGCTACAAAAATACTTATTACTTTACATTCCCCATATGTCTACTTCATGTTTGGATCATTTTGGGAATTCTATTTTATATTTTGGGGATGTTACAAGGCTTAGAACTTTAGAAGCAAATCTTGAAATTTTTCAAAAATTTTCAAAAACCCAATTTTTAGGGACCAGTTCAGGTTTGAAGTCACTTTGTGAGGCTTACATAATAGAAACCACCCACCCATTCTAGAAACTACACCCCTCAAGCTATTCAAAACTGATTTTACAAACATTGTTAACCCTTTAGGTGTTCCACAAGAGTTAATGGCAAATGGAGATAAAAGTTCAGAATTTCAGAATGATTTTTTGGCAAATTTTCCATTTTAATCCATTTTTTCCAGTAACAAAGCAAGGGTTAACAGCCAAACAAAACTCAATATTTATTGCCCCGATTCTGTAGTTTTCAGAAACACCCCATATGTGGCCGTAAACTACTGTACGAGCACACAGTAGGGCGTAAAGGGAAAGGTGCGCCGTGTGGTTTTTGGAAGGCAGATTTTGCTGGACTGGTTTATTTACACCATGTCCCATTTGAAGCCCCCCTGACGCACCCCTAGAGTAGAAACTCCATAAAAGTAACCACATCTAAGAAACTACACCCCTCAAGGTATTCAAAACTGATTTTACAAACTTTGTTAACTCTTTAGGTGTTGCACAAGAGTTATTGGCAAATGGGGATGAAATTTGAGGATTTCAATTTTTTGGCAAATTTTCCATTTTAATCCATTTTTTTCCAGTAACAAAGCAAGGGTTAACAGCCAAACAAAACTCAATATTTATTGCCCTGATTCTGTAGTTTTCAGAAACACCCCATATGTGGCCGTAAACTACTGTACGGGCACACAGTAGGGCGTAAAGGGAAAGGTGCGCCGTGTGGTTTTTGGAAGGCAGATTTTGCTGGACTGGTTTATTTACACTATGTCCCATTTGAAGCCCCCCTGATGCACCCCTAGAGTAGAAACTCCATAAAAGTGACCACATCTAAGAAACTACACCCCTCAAGGTATTCAAAACTGATTTTACAAACTTTGTTAGCTCTTTAGGTGTTGCACAAGAGTTATTGGCAAATGGGGATGAAATTTGAGGATTTAAATTTTTTGGCAAATTTTCCATTTTAATCAATTTTTTCCAGTAACAAAGCAAGGGTTAACAGCCAAACAAAATGCTATATTTATTGCCCCGATTCTGTAGTTTGCAGAAACACCCCATATGTGGCCGTAAACTACTGTACAGGCACACAGTAGGGCGTAGAGGGAAAGGTGCGCCGCGTGGTTTTTGGAAGGCAGATTTTGCTGGACTGGTTTATTTACACCATGTCCCATTTGAAGCTCCCCTGATGCACCCCTAGAGTAGAAACTCCATAAAAGTGACCCCATTTTGGAAACTCTGAAATTTCATCTCTATTTGCCAATAACTCTTGTGGAACACCTAAAGGGTTAACGAAGTTTGTAAAATCAGTTTTAAATACGTTGAGGGGTGTAGTTTCTTAGATGGGGTCACTTTTATGGAGTTTTTACTCGGGGTGCATCAGGGGGGCTTCAAATGGGACATGGTTCCAAAAAAAAAAGGCCATCAAAATCTGCCTTCCAGAAACCATACGGCATTCCTTTCCTTCTGCGCCCTGCCGTTTCGTCATACAGCATTTTACGACCACATATGGGGTGTTTCTGTAAACTGCAGTATGAGGGTAATAAATATTATGTTTTGTTTGGCTGTTAACCCTTGCTTTGTTAGTGGAAAAAAACGGATTAACATGTAAAATTTGGCCAAAAATTGCATTTTTGGCACCGTTTTTATTTTTTACCGTGTTTATCTGAGGGGTTGGGGGTATTTTTATAGAGCAGATTCTTATGGATGCCGCGATTCCTAATATTTCTTCTTTTTATTTATTTATGTTTTACACTATATTATCTTTTTAGAAAGAAAAAAATAAACATTTTAGTATCTCCATAGTCTGAGTCATTTTTTTTTTTTCGTTTTTAGCCGATTATCTTATGTAGGGGCTCATTTTTTGCGGGATGAAAGGACGGTTTTATTGGCGCTATTTTGGGGGGCATATGACTTTTTGATCGCTTGCCATTACAATTTTTGTGATGTAAGGTGACAAAAATAATACCTTTTTTTCACAGTTTTTTTTTTTTACCGTGTTTATCTGAGGGGTTAGGGGGGGGGTATTTTTATAGAGCAGATTCTTATGGATGCGGCGATACCTAATAAGTCTACTTTTTTATTTATTTTAGTTTTGCTAAATATTTTTGAAACATTTTTTTTTTGTTTTAGTGTCTCAAGTCTGAGAACCAGTTTTTTATCCGATTGTCAGTGGCTAAATTGGGATATAAATTTTGTACTCCATGGAAGTGTGGTACTCCCTGAAGCAACCAATAATGCAGAGGCCCGGATGATTAGGGCACGTGTCACTTTGAGTAGTGGTGTCCTTCCGTATCCCCCTCCTGTGACACACTCTGCACCTTTTTTGGGTCCATCCCTTCTTTCCAGTATGGGGGACCACACCTAGAAAGTTTTGGCCAGGGACGATCCGGGCGCCTCCAGTTCCCGAGGTACTCCGGTCTGCTCTTTCCCGGTCCGAAAAGATCAGGGCCTTCAGGACTGCCTCATAGAACTGAAGGAATGTCCCTGTGTTGCCAGCGCTCCGGGACAGCACAAAAGAGTTGTACAAGGCAACCTGCACCTAGTAGACCGTAACTTTTTTGTACCATGCCCGGGTTTTGTGCATGGCTTTATATGGCTTGAGGACTTGATCAGAGAGATCAACTCCTCCCATATACCGATTGTAGTCGACGATACAATCGGGCTTAAGGACCGTTGCAGCGGTACCTCGCACAGGGACAGGGGTGATGCCGTTACCATGAATTGTGGACAGTACAAGGACATCCCTCTTGTCCTTATATCTGACCAGCAACAGGTTTGCAGTTGTAAGGTCACGGGTCTCACCCCTGGGGATAGGTACCTGGACGGGGTGGGCAGGGAGGCCGCGTTGATTTTTCCGCACGGTCCCACAAGCGGACGTGGATCTGGCGGCGAGGGACTGGAACAAGGAGATACTAGTATAAAAGTTATCCACGTACAGGTGGTAACCCTTATCTAACAGTGGGTTAATAAGGTCCCACACAAGTTTCTAGCTAACACCCAGAGTGGGGGGACATTCTGGAGGTTGAATACGGGAATCTCGCCCCTCATAGACACACGAAACTTGTTAGTGTACCCTGAGGTACTCTCACAAAGTTTGTACAGCTTCACGCCATACCTCGCCTGCTTTGAGGGAACATACTGGCGGAAACTGAGTCTCCCCTTGAACGCAATGAGAGACTCCTCAACGGTGACCTCCCCTTCAGGTACATAGGCCTGTACAAATTTGGCCCCAAAGTGATCGATGACCGGCCTGATTTTGTACAGGCGGTCATAGGCAGGATCACCTTGGGGGGGACATGCTGCATTATCTGCATAATGCAGGCATTTCCGGATGGCCTCAAACTGGGAGCGTGTCTTGGCCGTACTGTAAAGTGGGGTCTGGTAGAGGATGTCCCCACTCTAGTAATGCCTGACACTAGGGTTCTTGACTAGGCCCATATGCAGCACGAGGTCCCAAAATGTCCTCATCTCGGCTGCACTGACCGGCATCCAGCCACCGGGCCTAGCCAAAAAGGAGCCCGGGTGTTGAGCAACGAACTGTTGGGCGTACAGGTTCGTCTGCTCCACCATTAGATTTACCAGTTGGTCACTGAAAAAATGACTAAAAAAGTCATATTCAGTAAAGCCCACTGTGGAAATCTGGATTCCTGGTTGGCCTACAAAATCAGGAATCACGGGCTCAAAACGCTCTGGGGTATACCAGACAAGTTCACCGGCAGGGGGCTCCGGTGGATTTAACTGGTGGGCCGGAAAACTAGTACGAGCCCCAGAGCTGCTCATACTAGGGTGGGCCACAGGGTCCCTATCATGGCGGTCCCCTTGCTCCGCCTGGCGGCGTCTCTGCCGCCTTGGGGGCTCATCATCATCGCTAGATGATAAGGAGGACGCGGAGGACAACAGGAAAGTGGGGTCGTCCTCGTCCTCACTGGGACTCTCGGACTCGGAGGCAAGCTGGGCGTATGCCTCATCGGCTGAGAACATCCGTCGGGCCATAGGGGAGTGTGTGTCTGCGTGTGTGTGTGCGTGTAAATCTTTATTCATTGTGCGTGTGTGTGGGGGCACGGGTGTTTGCGTACTTATCCCTAAAACTAACAGAAAAAGAAAAGACTAACAAAAAAAAGGGGAAAAAATGTAAAAATAAAATAAAATAAAAATTCAAAACTGCTGATCAACCGTCCGAAGTTTATCAGCGGTGGGGTGTGCGAGGCGCTAACAGTGTCCGGACGCTAAGAGTGCCAGCCACAGTCAGCATACGCACACAAAAAAAAAACTGCTTGCGCCCAAAAATTAGTTGAGGGTGGGAGGGGGGGCAGGGGGGCAAGCTGCAGCACGCCTGGGGGGGGGGGGGGGGGGTCTAGGGTCACAGAGCTGTGCTGTGGACCCCCGACACCCGATTTAGGGTGATGCAATCAGAAATTATTTTTTTTTTTACTTCCACTAACTTTCCCTTTATTATCCCTGCCTAACCCAACCTTTCCCTATGTACCTGATTGAACAGATGGGGGGTGCTGGAGCACAGATCGGGTGCTGGGCACAGATGGGGTGATACCTGGACAGATGGCGGGTGCTGGCTGATCACCATTCTGTTCCGGGTTATCGGGTCCCCACAGACCCGAATAACCTGGAAACGCCGCAAAACGCAGGTCTGAATTGACCTGCGGTTTGCTGCGATCGCCGACATGGGGGGGTCACAGGACCCCCCAGCGCATTTAGCCAAGGTGCCTGCTCAATGATTTGAGCAGGCACCGGGTTCCGATCACCGCCCGCTGGGCGGCGGTGATCGGAACCTTACATGACGTACCGGTACGTCATGTGTCCTTAAGTATCAGGACAACATGCTGTACCGGTACATCATGTGCCCTGAAGAGGTTAACATACAGTCTTATGTAAATAATATCATCCTCTCCCCAGCCGCCTCCAACATGCAATCCCATGTAAACATCACCCCCTCAACATTCAGTCCCGTGTAAATAACAACACTTCCTCCCACAGTCGCCATTAACATACCAGTCCCATGTAAATAACATCACTGCCTCCCCCAGCCCCCTCCAACATACAGTACCATGTAAATAACATCACTCCCTCCCACAGCCGCCTGCAACATTCAGTCACATGTAAATAACATCATCCCCTCCCACAGCCACCTTCAACATACAGTCCCATGTAAAAAAACATCACCCTGCCCCAGCCCCCTCCAACATTAAGTCCCATGTAAATAACATCGATCCCTACCACAGCCGCCATCAACATACAGTCCCATGTAAATAACATCACCCTGCCCCAGCCCCCTCGAACACACAGTTCCATGTAAATAATACCCCTCCCTTCAGCCCTAACATACAGTCCCAGTTAAATAACTCCCAGCATTGCTCTGCCTCTCCCTTCACTTACCTCTCCTCATGTACAGACCTCACCACAGCTTCTTCCCCCAGGACTTCTCTTCTTCACTGCCGTCCTCTCCTGCACTGGTCACATGATGGTGACATCATCGCAGGTCGTTCTCAACCACTGCCTGTTTTACTGGTCACATGACCTGTGATGTCATCACAGATCCTTCAGCTTTTCCAGTGCATTAGATTAAATTGTATTGCCATCCTGATGACGGCAATACAGTTGTATCTAGCTGGTAGGCAGTACATTCGGGGCCTGGGACAAAACATCAGGGGCCCAGGCCCCTAATGTTTTAACCTAGCAACACCCCTGATCTGTGGTCTTATTGGATGCAAGAGGCACCACAAGATCGGCTAACCTATAAAACCCTGTAACATGACTGAGCAGCCTTATCTGCTAGATATGTGTCTTTGACACCAGGCATCATGAGGTCAATAAGCAGCTGGTTTGTCCTACACTGTAATGTGTGTGGGGACCTCCTGACTCTCCCCCAAGAAATTATGTTGTCTAATTAAGTTTCACCCGACCCTTTTGTTCTCCCCTGAGATAAGTCACTGCCAGAGGTATATGGCAGCAGCAGCTTTCTCCACTCTCCCTATAGAATACACATACACTTTTGGCTGAGCAAAATATGTATGGAAAAGTCATAAGAGATAGCTGCCGGCCGAACAATTGAATGTGTATACTCAACTTATCATCCTCCTTCATTACATACTCTCACGCCTACACTATGCTATTGCCTAAATAACTTGGCCCAGATACTCATACTCTTACATCCTCAACTTGCTACCTTTATTGCATCACTATGCACTCTAAATGTGTTTATTTGTATTCACCATTATGCATGCAGATGTACTTTATACCTACTGTATCATTCCCCTCATCCCCTTTAGTTACTGGTCCTGACAGTCATCGTCTTTTCCAAGCAGTCCCAATATAGCAACAGATGTGTCATCATATTATGGCCATTATTTGCACCATACAAATGGTATATATGTATGATAGACTTAAAATTGTGTTGGAAGTTGCTCCAAATGTATAAATGTCATGCTTTCTTACATAAAATACAGTGGTGTTGTCAGCCTCTTATAGTACAGTAGACAACAGAAGCACCATGAATAGACAATGGGGGGAAATGTATCAAGTCCTGCCCTCCACAATTTGAAAAGTCACAAAATAGGGCTATTGAAACTTTTTGAGATCACTTGCAAAGAGAAAAAATGTAGTGACTATTTGCATTTTACACCACTCACTCCAGTTTTGAAAAGTGGGTGCGAATGTGGGCATGGTTCACTATGTTAATGATTTTCACTCCAGATTTATCACTAGGGCATTTAAAAAAAAAGTCCCAAAGTCACTCCAGTAGGGGGCTGGTGCAGGAGACTAGAGTAGTATTTGTGGACAAAAGTGTTAGGTGTAAAGGTGACCAAAATTTAACAAATAACGTGAAATTTGATAAATTTAGCCCAAAATACATTAACGAACACTCAAGGAAAACTGACTTGAAATATTTTTTATATTTTTATTTTTTATTTTTGCTCCCCGGGTTCAAATAGCCATAATGTTTTTAATTTTCCGTTCACATAGACATATTTTTTGCAGGACAAGATGCATTTTTAATGGCACCATTTAATTTATCATATCTTGTATTGGAAAAGGGGAAAAATATTCTTTGTAGGGTAAAATTTAAAAATAAACACAATTCAGTTTTATAGCGATACCAAACTTGTATAGTTTTTATTTTTATTTATTACTTTAAAAAATAAAAACCTTTATATTTCGGTCTACAGAGCTGTATAATGGCTTGATTTTTGCAGAACAAAGTGTAGTTTTTATTGGTACCATTGTGGTATGTATGACTTTTTGATCACTGTTATAACATTTTTTTGGGTGAGGGACAAGGTGCCAAAAAAAATTGCAAATTATGAGTTTTTTTTATTTTTTTTCATTATGGCATTCCCCTAGCAGAGCAGGGCTAGAACCTGAGATCTTTTGATCCCTTGTCCCATTCACCCTAATTGAAGTCTATTAGGCTCAATTCACACCTGAGCGTTCTGAAAGGAGCGCTCTGTATGCGCGATTGTACGGACGTTTACAAGCGCGCATACAGAGACAAGTGTGCACACAGTGTCGCGCGTTCCCGAAAGTCTATGTACGGGAACGCGCGACAAGCGCCCAAAAAAACGCTCCTGTACTTGTGTGAGCGTCGGGCGTTTTACAGCGCGATCGTACGCGCTGTAAAACGCCCAGGTGAGAACCATTCCCATAGGGAAGCATTGGTTTCTCCTTGTTGAGCATTTTACAGCGCGTAGGAACGCGCTGTAAAACGCTCAGGTGTGAATTGAGCCTTAGAGTAAATGGAATTGTGTTGCACTCCCTGCTGAGCTGTCTCCTGCACATCTTAGCAGGGAGGTTGCTAAGACAGACCCCAGCCTGTTATGGTAACCAATCAGAGCCCCATGATTTCACTGTGGGGGCTCCAATCAGAAGGCAGAGGGATCCACATCCTTTTGCCTTACCTCACAGATGCCAAGACCGCTGTTGATCTCAGAATCTGATAGGTTAAATGATGAGGTTTGACGTGATCGCCATTCCCCATCATTGCTGCCAGGTGCCTTCTGTATTATACAGCTGGCACCTGCCGTGTGTGGAGCGAGCTTACTGCAGCAGCCCACTCCATATAATTGCAGGCGCATAATGCTGTACATGTACGGCATTATGCGTTAAGGGGTTAAAAGTGTTTATTACTGATGACCTATACTTAGGTCATCAGTATCAGAAAAGTTGGGGTCTAACACCCGGCACCCCTCCCAATCAGCTGTTTAAAAAGGCAACAGCCTCCTTACAGCTCACCAAGCACAGCACCATACATTGTATAGTGGCTGTGCTTGCTGTCCCACTCAGCCCCATTCACTTGAATGGGACTGAGCTGCGCCTAGGTCATGTAAATGATGAACGTGACATCACTGGCGTAGGAAGAGGCCACAAAGTTCGCCAGAGCGCCACGATCTGTCAGCTAGTCATCGGGAGACCTGGGAGTCGGACCCCACTGATCAGATACTAATGACCTATCCTGTGGATAGGTCATCAGTATAAAACACTAAGAAAACCCCTTTCATAATGAGGGCTCTCAACAAATATATTTTGTATAGTGCTCCTGTCATACTGTTGTTATCTTGGCTTAATATAGCCAACAAGGTGTCAAATCCAGGCCATTCTTTTCTTTGGTGGTCACTTTAATAACCCCATTCCCAGTGAATTATTACTCATTATTATTGGGGTAGAATAGTAAGGCTGCCAAAACAAGGTCAGGTTTTGAGATGCAATTCTGAAGCTAAAATCTTAAAGGGAGATATAGTATAAAGGACAGATACTATTTCTACCTCTCTTTTTTGGCACACTTGATTTTAGCTTCAAAAACTGCATCTGAAAACCTGATCAAAACCTGATCGAGTACAGGCACCCTAAAGGAATCCAAGGTGAACATAAACCCATTTTGAGGTAATCTGTTTGAATTTCAATTTCCCAAGCTAGGTTTTGTCTACAACACATTTTTGCTAGGAAGCCAAGTTTAAATGTGTGTGTACTGACTCATTCAACACATTCTGCCATAAATTGTAAATTGAGCAGCTTTGTAATACATCACTTTGTAATAACAGAGCTCTCAAATAAAGCACAGCTATACAAGTAAATGTAAAGTGTTCTAGAGATCACTGTAAACAGTAAGGACTTATTCATTAAAAAATCTGCATCATACTTGTACAAGATCCAAAGACAATGTGAGGCTAAATAAGAAGTGGATATGGTTGATTTTGTTCACTCAGTAGAAATGATGCCACATTTTCAGTGAATTAAAGAGAAAGGTTTTAGCTAAATTAGTGAATATGTTAAATTATGATTTTCTTCCCTGAACATTTGTTCTCATTGTTCTAAGTGAGGATGTGGGACTGAAACAGGACAGTTAGGGCTCATTCACACAACCGTATGAATGGGTCCTCATCTGTTCCGCAATTTTGCAGAATGGGTGCAGACGTATTCATTTCAATGGGGCCACAAAAGATGCAGACCCTCAAAAAATATAGAGCATGACCTATTCTTGTTCGCAATTGCGGACAAGAATAGGCATTTCTATCATAGTGCCTGCCATGTGCGGCCCACGAATTGCGGAACGCACACGGGCCGGCATCCGTGTTTTGCAGATCCGCAAATTGCGGACCACAAAACAATTCAGTCATCTGAATGAAGCCGTAAAGGGATATTTCAGATGCTATCTATCCTTGCACATCAAATCCATACAACTCTGTGGGAGATACAGAAACTGTACTGTATATCTAGTTTGGAAATATATAGGCTCCAATTTTATGCTGCTCTTGCTACTTTTCATAACAGTGGTTTGGGCTTAGCCATCTTTTCACGGCAGGCAGTTCGGATTTTAAGTCTAAAGCGATGTCTTTTGGCATTGCTTTGGTGGAGGGGGTTAATAGCTCCTGTATCATGTCTTCTGTAAGAACGAGCGGTTAATTACAGCTTTGGTTCTTACAACAGGATCTAGCTCTACAGCCTGGATAGGAGGAAGCTCCGATCCTGACTGTTAACCCTTTGATTCCCACTACAGTATAGTCAAAGGATATTCCCCCCTTCCACTGGGTCATCAGATTTCTAGGTAACCCAACTAGAGAAGCTATCTACAGTCAGCTCTGGGGAGTGGTGCAGAGAGTGTGGTTGCACTAGGGCAGTGATGGTGAACCTCTTAGAGACCGAGTGCCCAAACTGCAACCCAAAACCCACTTATTTATCGCAAAGTGCCAACACGGCGATTTAACCTGAACACCAATATCATATATCTTCCATGTACTTTATCATATAGCTATAATAACCTGACTACATTCAATGTGCTGCCTGTGATGTTCAAAGCATGTCCTGCACTGATGAATGGCAGGAAAAGTCTAAGGCATATTGGTACACCATAGACTTTCTCCAGGGTGCGGGTGCCCACAGAGAGGGCTCTGAGTGCCGCCTCTGGCACCCGTGCCATAGGTTCGCCATCACTGCACTAGGGCCTAGATACCTGAGGGGCTCATAAGGTCTCTATTTCTCATATGAGGAGAAGAGTACTGTAAATGAAGAATGAAAGGTGGTGACTCTGTTAATCATTTTTCATTGGAGGCCTGGAGCTTCTCATGTCCATATTTTATAACACATAACACACACATATTAGGTGTATATAAGGCCATAATTACTTGAACTAAGAATTTATTAAACTGGTTGTTTAGAATTTTGAATGAATGGTATAAAAAGAGAGCAAAAATGCAGAAAATCACTCTTTGTATATGACAAATATATAAATTACACAGTAATCTAAATGTGCCCCCAAAAGTTACGGTTGCTGAAATGTAGAGAGGCAAAAATGAAAATTTATACCTGATCATTTAGGCCATTTCAAGCCTGATCTAAAGGGTTAAAAAATTTGGCACATCTTACTCCAGCGCACTTATTATTAAGACTGCCATAGGAAACCCTAGTCTTATTAAATTCACCCCAATATACGCTACATACTCACCAGTCTGAGAGGAGCAAGTCGAAATTCAGTTCACTCTCATTATATTGATGTTTAATATGTAGGAGGCTACTTTCACATTAGCGGCAGCCTTCTCCAGCAGGTTGTTCCAATGGGTACACAGCCTGCCGGATCCGCGCTGCCGGAAGTCTGCTCCGGCCCTATCCACTATAATGGGGGTGGGCCGGGGGTACTGCCGCAGCACGGCAAACGTGCCGAGAGGCGGCCAAAATAAAACTACGACATGTCACCCGCCGGAGAAGGCTGCCACTAATGTGAAAGTAGCCAAATATGATTTTAATATGTCAAAATATAAAACAGTATAATAAGAATTCTAAGGCTTTTTTTTTGCATGTACCGGTATGTGGGATACTTGCAATGAGATTAATCATTTTGCTGTGTTGAGCTATATGCCATTTATTTCAGTATGTGTATCCTCAGCAGAACCATGAACACATAAATAAGACAATGTATCACAAGCTCTTTCCTTACTTTACAAGGTTTCAGTCAACACAATTCATCCATTATTCACTGTAGAGAGAGAATGAGCATGTGTTCTCCAGGAGTCTCGTTTTGGAACATTATGTTCTAGTATGTACAGATGAGTATCACGACTGCAATATATCAGATACATTGTATACCGAGTCAAAGGAAGATTACTGCAAAATAAACATGCAAGGCTGATGTCCTGACCATTCTAAAGCTTATTCTACACTTTATAACTAGTGTTGAGCTCAAATATTTGAATAGCAAATATTAATCGCGAATATCGTAACTTCGTAAATTCGCGAATATTACGAATATAGTGCTATATATTCGTTATATCGAATATTCGTCATTTTTTAACATCTGAAAACATGATTCCTCCCTGCTTCTTTCTTGTGGGTCAATAAGCCATTGGCCCACAAGCAACTTAAGCAGGGGGGAATCATGTTTTCATATGGAAAATAAAATGACCAATATTCTAAAAAACGAATACATAGCAATATAATGAATATATTCGTTATTTAGAATTTTGGCATTATTTTTTCCTATCTGTACAGTTGTTCGCATACTCCTCCCCGACAAGCGTCCCCGTCACCATGGGAACACCTGTGGGTTAGAAAATACCATTGGATCAGAGTTTTCCCTGAGATCGTGAAAACTCTGATCCGATGGTATATTCTAACCCACAGGCGTTCCCATGGTTACGGGGATGCTTGTCGGGGAGCAGTATGCCAAAGTGGAATAACAGTACACATTGGAAAAAAAAAAGACGAATATTCTAAATAACGAATTTATTCGCTCTATTGCTATAACTTCATCTTTTAGAATATTACGAATATTCTAAAAAATGAAGTTATAGCAATATAGCGAATATTTGTAAAATACACATATAGACTGTAATTTAGCTAATATAGTGCTATAGTATTTTTTTTAATAGTGTACATATTTTCCAAAACTGAAGTTCAGAAGAGGCAAAACAAATTTGACAAAAAAAAAAAAAGATTATAGCACTATATTAGCTAAATTACAATCTATATGTGTATTTTACGAATATTCGTAATATTGCTCTAACTTCGTCCTTTAGAATATTCGTAATATTCTAAAAGACGAAGTTATAGCTATATATAGAATATTCGTAAAATACACATATTAGCCTAGCCAAAGTCATAGGAAAGTTGCCTTATACTGTCAAAAGAAAAATCGCAATACGCGAATAATTAAATCGTATATTATTCGCGATAAATAGAATAATGATGAATATTCGACTTCGACGAATATAAGACGAATATTCAAACGAATATTCGCGAAATATCACGAAATCGAATATGGCACCTCCAGCAGATCACTATTTATAAGTTATATTCAGAACTAAGATATATTATTATTATTATTATTATTATTATTATTATACAATGACAATTGGAGCATAGGAATTGTGTAAGGCCTCTTTCACACTTGCGTTGTCCGGATCCGGCGTGTACTCCACTTGCCGGAATTACACTCCGGATCCGGAAAAACGCAAGTGTACTGAAAGCATTTGAAGACGGAACCGTCTTCCAAATGCTTTCAGTGTTACTATGGCACCCAGGACGCTATTAAAGTCCTGGTTGCCATAGTAGGAGCGGGGAGCGGGGGAGCAGTATACTTACAGTCCGTGCGGCTCCCCGGGCGCTCCAGAATGACGTCAGAGCGCCCCATGCGCATGGATGACGTGATCCATGCGATCACGTGATCCATGCGCTTGGGGCGCCCTGACGTCACTCTGGAGCGCCCGGGGAGCCGCACGGACGGTAAGTACACTGCTCCCCCGCTCCCCGCTACACTTACCATGGCTGTCAGGACTTTAGCGTCCCGGCAGCCATGGTAACCACTCTGAAAAAGCTAAATGTCGGCTCCGGCAATGCGCCGAAACGACGTTTAGCTTAAGGCCGGATCCGGATCAATGCCTTCCAATGGGCATTAATTCCGGATCCGGCCTTGCGGCAAGTGTTCCGGATTTTTGGCCGGAGCAAAAAGCGCAGCATGCTGCGGTATTTTCTCCGGCCAACAAACGTTCCGTACCGGAACTGAAGACATCCTGATGCATCCTGAACGGATTACTCTCCATTCAGAATGCATTAGGATAATCCTGATCAGGATTCTTCCGGCATAGAGCCCCGACGACGGAACTCTATGCCGGAAGACAATAACGCAGGTGTGAAAGAGCCCTTAAATAAAAAAGCATTATTTGACTGTTAATTTGGCTGCCTCCGTTCACTGGTCTGTGCTCACAGGACTGCAGTGCTGATGTCTCTTTGAAAATGCTTCTGATATCACATGAGCTGCAGCCAATCACTTGCCTCAACTGTGTACCTTTGAGGCCAGTGACTGGTTGCAACAGTCATGTGTTGTCATCATGCATGATGTCAGTACTTCAGTCCTGTAAGCAATAGCCACCTAGGAGGACCGGAATGGCAGTGTTGGAACGACAGGCGATTGAACAGGTAAATAATGCTTATTTTATTATTTTAGGCCATTTCCTTCCCATGCCCCATTTTTTGCTTATCTCAAACATACCTTTTTTTCTTGAAGGGCCCTTACTATTTATTTTTCCTTCCATGTAGCTGTATGTTATTTCTTTGTGAGATAGGTATTTTTCAGTGACCCCTTTTTGTGGATGCATACTGTATAATTTATTGATTAGTTGTACTAATTTTTTGGTAAGACGTGAATAAAAAAAAATCCTGTGATTTCCATGCTTAGTTACCTGTTGCATTGTGATCCCACTGACAATCATTCGATGCAATGCCGTGCGATCTTCATGTCATATGACACATTTTAAAATGTAGCCCCAGCCTTATAAGCAGGAAGGGAAGGTAAACATTAAACAAAACTTTGCATTTTTCTTGCTAACAATAAGACTTATATTTTTCTTCCAAATCCACCTCTCAATATACTTACATACACTATTGTGGACCATTAACTACTCTAGTGTAAATACTTTATTAACAATGTCGGAGTTGCGAGGTAACTTTAAATTCTACCAGAGCTGAAAATACATATTATTTGCTTTAGGTTATAAATTCTATGTAAAATTCCTAGTTTTTCTCCTTTTAGCTTAGTAACATAGTGATTGCAATTCCTCAAGATCTCTTGGTACTTGTCACTTTAAAACAACTCACAAAATAATTGTCTTGTACCTGCTATAACCGGATGGAGAAGGTCACCGCAGTCCTGAAGACTAATGGATGTTGACAAACAGAATAAAGCTTATTACTGTTTGCATTATCCTTCAACCACATCCTCTGTAGTGCGAGATGATTTGTAAGTAGTACAGTTTGTGAAAAGCAGCTTTTACCCTTTTCATGGTGTAAACACTGGCACACACGGATAATGTCTGAATGTGCTCCTCCATTCCATACCTCCCAGCCATCTGCAAACACAACACTGCACTTGGTCATTGACACTGCTGTCCCCACAAGACATTCATAGAGGATCACATTCCAAAATCTGTTTTGTATCAGTCCTAAGACTAATGAAAAACTCATTTTAGTTTGGACACTTGCTTTTTAACTCATTTTGAGAGCAGCTAATATGTTATAAAGTAAGAGTACGACCATACAGCGCAGTCATGATCCAATTTGGTTGTGGCCATCTGCGGTCAAGAACCACGCAGCCAATTAGGGTGCAACTGCCTGATATTTAACTTATGAAGACTGTATAGGCGGTCTGAATTCTTAATGGCTGCGCAGCACCTTCACTACCACGTGGCCATCAAGAATTCAGACCGTCTATGCAGCGCAGACTTCATTAGTTAAATATCAGCCATCTGCAGCCTAATTGGTGGCGCAGTTCTTGACCGCAGCTGGCCACTAACCAACCGGATCACAACCACACCATCAAGTGATGACCAAGGCATACGCAGTGCTACATGGTCTGCTTCCCCTTATTGTTTACCAGGCACTGCTCCGTTTTGTATCAGCAGTCCATGGTGCTGCAACTTACTTGGGTCTGAGCCTTAGCTTTCTGCAGTACCAGATACAGCCACTACAAAGTGTATGGCACTGTGCCAGGTAAACAATAAATAGGACGTGGTACTCGCATGAGTGCTATGGCCCCTTAATTCAGCTGATCAGTGGTGGTGCCAGAAATTGGACCACCACTGATCTGATATTGATGGAGTAGCCTAAGGATAGGCCATCAATAGGAAATCCCCGGAAAACTCCTTTAATGATGTTGTTTCATGAAGGCAAACGCTAACGATATATGTCTTGAACTTTATAGGGAGAAACCCCCGTCTATGAGCTCTGTGAGGCTGATCTGGTGGAATCCATTCATCTAAATGTTCTTCATGTAATACATTTTCTTTGCAGCTGTCTCTGTTTGCTATAGATGCTTCTCACAAGGTTCCTCTTTCATTCAGTATTTCATAGAGTGATGTACATGACAGGAATGTATGTAAGGGGAGTATATTGCACAGTTAAAAGTACTCCGATGAGGTAACCAACAATTACCCCCATACAGGGTCTGTATAATACCAACATTTGGTAACCAAATTCTATCTTCATATAGCGGCTGATTAATACCACTAGTCAGTGACTAGATTTGCCACCAAAGACTATCAGCAGATGTTTTCTCTGATTATGCTCATTTGATCCCATTTCATTGCTTTTAGCTATAATTTACCTCAGCAGATGTTAAGGTATGGACTTCTTTTGATTCTTCTAATACACCACATCACTACTCTGTATGACTGCACAAAACTACACTCTGTCATAGTATACACACACACAAAGTTTTGAAATGTTATAGTAACCCATTAAAATGTCTATGGTAGTGCCCAACAACAGAAAACCTCTTTTGAGAGCACCCTTCCTTAAAGAGCTATTCTTTCTGTATCCTATTTTTAATGCCTTGTGCCTTGTCCTATGTATGTGTCTGGTTTAGCCCTATGAAAAACACACTAGAAATATTGCCACTCAGGTGGGCTGTTAGAGATGATCATGGAAATTACTGTCTATTTATGATTGTCTCAGGGACAAGTATTATATGGAACATCAGCCTAGGCTACATTTCACATGTAAGAGGTCAAAAGAAGTGTGAACGTGATGTAGAATTCAGCTGGGGGTTTGTTTGGCTCTTAGATAGTCTTTAGCAAGTTTTGAAAACAGTTTAACTTTGCAAATGAAGCCAAATAATTATAGCTCTGCAACTTTCAGTCCTCAAATCATGTTTTCTTTCCTGAAATGAAATAGTAATAAATCAAGAACCCAGTTTTGTCATTAAAGAAGCTTCTGACTTTTATAGGCAAATAATAGTTAACTCAAATTAATCTAAAGTAGTTTCAAGTCTTTCATAAAATAATTATTTGCCAAAAAAGTATAATTGTTACTGATTTTCCTGTATGAAACACATGGCCTCTAACTTGGAAAGTGTTCTGGTGCTTGTCCCAAAAGTTGTTCATGGCCATTTACTCAGTGCTCTCTTATTCTCTCAGTACTCAGCTGGGAATATATTTGTTAGTCTTATACAAGGGCCATAGAGAACATCTGATTTAAAGGAAATGTATCATCAGAAAATAACCTGTTTAACCCCAAAAAAAGAAATAGTAGTTAGGGCCTTATATAAATATATATAGAGTTCTATATTTATATATATATAGATATAAGTTACATTTTTAGCCAGTGTTTAATTTTTATACTACAGTTTTTGCGTGCATGCACGATCTGCGTGCGTGCGTGCTGCAGAGCACCGATCACTAGTGTGCTCATTTATATCTGCACATTTTTGAGTTTTTTTTAAACATTTTTTTTGTTAAAAAAGAACTGCAGTTAATGGTAATTTGTTATATATATATATATATATATATATATATACACTGCTCAAAAAAATAAAGGGAACACAAAAATAACACATCCTAGATCTGAATTAATTAAATATTCTTCTGAAATACTTTGTTCTTTACATAGTTGAATGTGCTGACAACAAAATCACACAAAAATTAAAAAATGGAAATCAAATTTTTCAACCCATGGAGGTCTGGATTTGGAGTCACACTCAAAATTAAAGTGGAAAAACACACTACAGGCTGATCCAACTTTGATGTAATGTCCTTAAAAACAGTCAAAATAAGGCTCAGTAGTGTGTGTGGCCTCCATGTGCCTGTATGACCTCCCTACAACGCCTGTGCATGCTCCTGATGAGGTGGCGGACGGTCTCCTGAGGGATCTCCTCCCAGACCTGGACTAAAGCATCTGCCAACTCCTGGACAGTCTGTGGTGCAACGTGACGTTGGTGGATAGAGCGAGACATGATGTCCCAGATGTGCTCAATTGGATTCAGGTCTGAGGAACGGGCGGGCCAGTCCATAGCATCAATACCTTCGTCTTGCAGGAACTGCTGACACACTCCAGCCACATGAGGTCTAGCATTGTCTTGCATTAGGAGGAACCCAGGGCCAACCGCACCAGCATATGGTCTCACAAGGGGTCTGAGGATCTCATCTCGGTACCTAATGGCAGTCAGGCTACCTCTGGCGAGCACATGGAGGGCTGTGCGGCCCTCCAAAGAAATACCACCCCACACCATTACTGACCCAATGCCAAACCAGTCATGCTGGAGGATGTTGCAGGCAGCAGAATGTTCTCCACGGCGTCTCCAGACTCTGTCACGTCTGTCACATGTGCTCAGTGTGAACCTGCTTTCATCTGTGAAGAGCACAGGGCGCCAGTGGCGAATTTGCCAATCTTGGTGTTCTCTGGCAAATGCCAAATGTCCTGCACGGTGTTGGGCTGTAAGCACAACCCCCACCTGTGGACGTTGGGCCCTCATATCACCCTCAAGGAGTCTGCTTCTGACCGTTTGAGCAGACATATGCACATTTGTGGCCTGCTGGAGGTCATTTTGCAGGGCTTTGGCAGTGCTCCTCCTGTTCCTCCTTGCACAAAGGCGGAGGTAGCGGTCCTGCTGCTGGGTTGTTGCCCTCCTATGGCCTCCTCCACGTCTCCTGATGTACTGGCCTGTCTCCTGGTAGCGCCTCCATGCTCTGGACACTACGCTGACAGACACAGCAAACCTTCTTGCCACAGCTCGCATTGATGTGCCATCCTGGATAAGTTGCACTACCTGAGCCACTTGTGTGGGTTGTAGACTCCGTCTCATGCTACCACTAGAGTGAAAGCACCGCCAGCATTCAAAAGTGACCAAAACATCAGCCAGCAAGTATAGGAACTGAGAAGTGGTCTGTGGTCACCACCTGCAGAACCACTCCTTTATTGGGGGTGTCTTGCTAATTGCCTATAATTTCCACCTGTTGTCTATCTCATTTGCACAACAGCATGTGAAATTGATTGTCACTCAGTGTTGCTTCCTAAGTGGACAGTTTGATTTCACAGAAGTGTGATTGACTTGGAGTTACATTGTGTTGTTTAAGTGTTCCCTTTATTTTTTTGAGCAGTGTATATATATATATATACGTATGAAATCGGACAGCACTCCAAGACTTGAAAAGACGTGATGTATTTATTCACCCATGTGGAACAATTGCAACGTTTCAGCTCAAGCTTGAGAAAGGCTCAATTGTGAGCTGAAACGTTGCAATTGTTCCCACATGGGTGAATAAATACATCAAGTCTTTTCAAGTCTTGGAGTGCTGTCCGATTTCATACATATATTAAGGGTGAGGAGCTAATTCCCTTGGACCTTGCACCTGAGCCCGTTCACTGGTGCCGCCGAATCTCTTTTTCCTCTCTCTCTGTCTCTCTCTCTCTCTCTCTATATATATATATATATATATATATATATATGCAAAAAAAGGAGGTTAGTCAGCACCTCCCAGTGCGCAGGTGCACGCTGCCATGGCAAAGACCTAGAGGAAAAAAAGACAATGCAGCAGCACCCTGCAAATCAGATAAAGTACAATAATGCCAAAAATTATAGTGCTAATGCTACGCTTATTTATAAAGCGAGATGCTTGGCCAATGCATTTTGTACAAAACCATCTGAGCCCGTCTGCCGTACGTCAAGGCGATCTCTGTTAGACGGGTCCTAACACTAAATACTACCTGTTATGCGCCATAATGGCCGCCATAAAGTTCAGGGAGTGTTGGATCCACATGCATGCTGGATCCACTCTGCTTTTTACCATTTGTGGTGCCATAATGGCCTCCATTACAAGGGATGCAGGTACAAACATGCATGCCGAGCCCACTCTATACCTTTCCTTGTGCCAGACAGCTTTCAATGAATGTAGTGAGAGCAGGCTACAGCTTTATACGGGTCCTAGTATTTAGTGTTAGGACCCGTCTAACAGAGATCGCCTTGACGTTCGGCAGACGGGCTCAGATGGTTTTGTACAGAATGCATTGGCCAAGCATCTCACTTTATAAATAAGCGTAGCATTAGCACTATAATTTTTGGCATTATTGTACTTTATCTGATTTGCAGGGTGCTGCTGCATTGTCTTTTTTTCCTCTAGGTCTTTGCCATGGCAGCGTGGACCTGCGCACTGGGAGGTGCTGACTAACCCCCTTTTTTTGCAGAGTTACAATACTGGAGATGTGGCACTCCAGCAAGTCGTGCACTCCTGATTAGCCTGTCTGTCCCATAGGCTGATTTTAATTAGCTTCAGTATAAAGCTGTAGCCTGCTCTCACTACATTCATTGGAAGCTGTCTGGCACAAGGAAAGGTATAGAGTGGGCTCGGCATGCATGTTGGTACCTGCATCCCTTGTAATGGAGGCCATTATGGCACCAAAAATGGTAAAAAGCAGAGTGGATCCAGCATGCATGTGGATCCAACACTCCCTGAACTTTCTGACGGCCATTATGGCGCATAACAGGTAGTATTTAGTGTTAGGACCCGTCTAACAGAGATCGCCTTGACGTTCGCAGACGGGCTCAGATGGTTTTGTACAAAATGCATTGGCCAAGCATCTTACTTTATAAATAAGCGTAGCATTAGCGCTATAATATTTGGCATTATTGTACTTTATCTGATTTGCAGGGTGCTGCTGCATTGTCTTTTTCCCCTCTCTCTCTCTATATATATATATATACACAGTACAGACCAAAAGTTTGGACACACCTTCTCATTCAAAGAGTTTTCTTTATTTTCATGACTATGAAAATTGTAGATTCACACTGAAGGCGTCAAAACTATGAATTAACACATGCAAAATTATATACATAACAAACAAGTGTGAAACAACAAAAAATATGTCATATTCTAGGTTCTTCAAAGTAGCCACCTTTTGCTTTGATTACTGCTTTGCACACTCTTGGCATTCTCTTGATGAGCTTCAAGAGGTAGTCCCCTGAAATGGTTTTCACTTCACAGGTGTGCCCTGCCAGGCTTAATAAGTGGGATTTCTTGCCTTATAAATGGGGTTGGGACCATCAGTTGCGTTGAGGAGAAGTCAGGTGGATACACAGCTGATAGTCCTACTGAATAGACTGTTAGAATTTGTATTATGGCAAGAAAAAAGCAGCTAAGTAAAGAAAAACGAGTGGCCATCATTACTTTAAGAAATGAAGGTCAGTCAGTCAGCCGAAAAATTGGGAAAACTTTGAAAGTAAGGGCTATTTGACCATGAAGGAGAGTGATGGGGTGCTGCGCCAAATGACCTGGCCTCCACAGTCACCGGACCTGAACCCAATCGAGATGGTTTGGGGTGAGCTGGACCGCAGAGTGAAGGCAAAAGGGAACTCCTTCAAGACTGTTGGAAGACCATTTCAGGTGACTACCCCTTGAAGCTCATCAAGAGAATGCCAAGAGTGTGCAAAGCAGTAATCAAAGCAAAAGGTGGCTACTTTGAAGAACCTAGAATATGACATATTTTCAGTTGTTTCACACTTGTTTATTATGTATATAATTCCACATGTGTTAATTCATAGTTTTGATGCCATAGTCATTAAAATAAAGAAAACTCTTTGAATGAGAAGGTGTGTCCAAACTTTTGGTCTGTACTGTATATATATATATATAAATTTCAGTTAGTGTCAGTTTAGAACTTTGCACGAATGCACCATCCGCGTACGTGTATTTTGCAACCACTGAGCACCGATCAGTAGTGTCCTTTACTGATCGAGTCTGCTCAGTTTGCACTGCAATATTTTTTTTTGTGCAGAAGACTTTTTTTTTGCAAATTTTTTCTCAAAATTTCAAATTTATTACAAGCCCCTTCACGTGTGAAAACACAACATACACACCCCTCACACTAAATAAAGGTTTACACACTTCACACGTCACACCCCAATAAAATAAAAATGGCCCGTCTATCCGAACGAGTATACTCAGCTGAAGAGTCATACGCCATCCTTGCCTCTGAGTCTGCCAGTGAGGAAGAAGAGGATGCCACTTTCCCCTACTCTTCAACCCCCTCATCATCATCCGGTGATGAGGGACCCTTTAGAAGGCACCCCAGGGTAGCAGCGGAGGCAGCCCCCCAGAGTGAGCCCATATGGATCCCATCCCCTGACGATTATCAGCCCCAAATTCCTGAGTTTGTGGGCAACTCAGGAATTCAAATAGATTGTGTGGGCTTCGCAGAAACAGATTTTTTTCAAATCTTCTTCTCTGAAGATTTTGTAAATTTAATGGTGACCCAAACTAATTTATACGCCCAACAATTAATTGCTCAGAACCCTACATCGCCATACGCTAAACCCCTAGGTTGGACCCCAGTAAGTGCAGCAGAGATGATGAAGTTTTGGGGACTCATGCTGCATATGGGTGTTGTAAAAAAACAAACGTTAGGCAATATTGGAGTTCGGACGTTTTCTAACAGACTCCAATTTACAGTCAGACCATGACCCGGAACCGATTTGAGTCAATTAGGAAATCCCTACACTACAATGACAATGCGCAAGTGCCCACCCCAAAATGACCCAACATTTGACCGTCTGTTCAAAGTAAGGCCTGTCATTGACCACTTTAAACACCAAGTTTGCTGAGGTATACAACCCAGATAAAAATGTCTGTGTAGATGAGTCCCTATTACTCTTCAAATGGAGAATTAGATTCCGCCAGTACCTGCCTAGTAAACGGGCAAGGTAGGGCATAAAAATATACAAACTTTGAGAGAGTAGCTCTGGGTACACCCACAAGTTCCGCATTTATGAAGGGAAAGATTCCTAGATAGAATGCCCAGAATGCCCCCCCATCCTAGGAGTTAGTGGGAAGATCGTGTGGGACTTACTTCACCCACTGCTGGATAAGGATTACCACCTCTATGTGGATAACTAACGTCCCTAACTGCCTTGTGGCACAGTGCGCAAAAATCAGAGAGGCCTCCCTAGATCCCTGGTAGGCCAACCACTGAGAATGGGTGAAAGTAGGGCTCTCCTCCGTGAGAACATGCTGGTGGTTAAGTACAAGGAGAAGAGGGACGTCCTAATACTGATCACAATTCACACTAACGACAGCTCCCCTGCCCCTGTACGTGGTAGACCACTACCAATGTCCCCAAACTAGTTTGTATCCTGAACTACAGTACAACAGGCACATGGGAGGGGTGGAACTTTCAGATCAACTTCTGAAGCCCTACAGTGCCACATGTAAAACAAAAGTGTGGTACAAAAAGCTGGCCGTACACATTGTACAGATGGCAATGTGCAATGCATACGTGCTATTTCAATCTGCAGGCCACACAGGAACTTTCTTTCAGTTCCAAGAGGTGATTACCAAGGCCCTAATTTTTCAAACCCAGGTCGGGGAGGGTCCCAGTACTTCTGGAAGTCATGGTGCCCGTGTCGTGCCATTTTTCAGGTCAAGTCCCACAGACAGCAAGGAAGGGAAGGACCCAAAAAAGATGCAGGGTGTGTTCCCAAAGAGGGATAAGGAAAGACACTTCATATGTGCTTGTAGCATGCTGCATGGGAGCACAGCAGGCATATAGCAAAATATGAATTTTGCTGACAGGCCTGAATTGGCAGACATGGGTTTTAGCTGCCATGTCGCATTTAAAGAATTCCTGAGGTCCCCAGAAATTTAAAACACCAAGAAGTGACCCCCGTAGCAACATTGTAAGTGGTGGAAAGGGTACATTTCAACAAAAAGGTGTTTAACAGAAGGCAGAAACACTTGTTAAAGCATTTCAAAGCACACATTTGTAAAAAAAAAAAATAAAATAGCAAACCCCAATTTTCACTTTCACAAGGGGTTAATAAATAAAATGTACCCCAGTAAGTGTTCTTACTGCGTTTTTATTGCGGTTGCTAAAAAATGCATGTACATCCTAATGTTTAAAATATAACTTCACATGAAAGGGGTTAAAGGAGAAAATGCACCCCAGTATATGTTCCCCATTTTCTCCCCATTCAGGAAACACCCCATAAGTGCTTGTAGCCTGCTGAATGGGCGCACAGCAGGCAAATAGCAAAATATGAATTTTGCTTACAGGCCTGAATTTGCAGACATGGATTTTAGCTGCCATGTCCTCTTTAAAAAATTCCTGAGGTCCCCAGAAATTTACATTAACCACTGAGGAAGGAGCAAGTACAGGCTCCGAAACGCGTTTGGTGAAATTTAAGTATACCAAAATTATTAATAATGGAATGAAACAAAATATGTTTGAATAGCTTCAGCGGAGTGCTCCCAGAAAGTTATAATAGAGCCAGCTACAGCGCAAGAGACTACAGTGTGAGAGACCGCAATTACCTGACCAGACACATGAGACACTGCAAAACCACGGGGACCGGCAAATTCAAGTAAACCCAATGTGAGCGGAACAGCACGGGAAACGCCGCCATACCACGTGGGACGCCGAGCCTGAACAAGTACAGAAGCATATCCACGGCAGATCACATACAGACCGGGGCTGGTAAGTCTGTTCTTCCACCCACGTGGGACGCCACAGTTGGAGACAGACAAAACCGTGAGTAAACCACTCTGATTTCATGTATGCTGAATGAATAGTGTGCTCCAGATCCAGAAGAAGCACAATGAGTGGGATAGTTAATTATCTTCATGTCCATGTGTCTGGATAGTGACACAAAAAAGCGGTGCTCGCTGTTAAAAGGACCATTATAATTCCATCTCTGCAGAACTGTACATCTTCCCTTTTGCAGGACCATATGTTCTAAAATAATTCCCAATTCTACATGTTTGGACACTGATGGTACATGAGAAAGAGGTGACTGCTGCTAAAAGGATTACTGTAATATTTCCTTTTTTTTGTAGGATCATACATTATATGCTGCTAGAAGGACCATAATATCTTTTTATCCAGTTCTTTTTTTATTAAGTTATAGTTTTATTTTGTGTTGTATGTACACATTATTGAACAACAGGGTAAGTTGTAGCAGCTCTCACCTCTGATCACCTGCATGAAGCATGGAAAGAAAATGGCTTGAACCCAGCCATACTTGATGTGTCCGAAAACAAAGAGGTTGATTCCAGCTTTTAACGTATAAAAATGTGTTCTTTATTCGGCTTGCATAGTTTAAGATCCAACAAATATCACATGGAGAGACACAAAGTGATTGTGACGCGTTTCGGGCTGTGGTATTGAGCCCTTCTTCAAGACAATACATAGTGTGCTAAAAACAGGTACTTATATACAACACAGGAGGGTTCCTCCTCCATCTCTAATTGGATGGAGGTTGCGTCCCAGGCCCAGGTGTTCCAGGATTGGGAGATCCTCCCAGGAACATGTGGGTGGGGAAGCAGTAAATCAGTGTTATACATTCAAAATCACATACTGATGAATTACATGTACTGCAAGGTTAAATCATGTTTTCTGTTCAAACCTTTCGGTATACAAGTTTCCAAAATGAACATCCAATATGTTTCTCTACTTAGAAGCTTTTGTTTCCGATCACCTCCTCTGATAGGTGCGGAAACAACCTCCACCCCCTGTACAGAAAACGCAGAGATATCACCCTTGTGAACAGTGGCAAAATGCATTGTTGCCGCTGAGACATTGCGAGACATAAAATGAGGGACATCACTTAAGTGCTTTCTTATACGCACCTTCAAATCATTTGTGGTGCAGACCACATATTGTAAACTGCATGTTTTGCATGTTATAACATATACCACATGATCTGTATTGCAATGTATGTACTGTTTTAACATATGTTGTTTGTTGTTGGCCATGGATGTGACCTCTTTTGAGATGAGCATGTGTCGACAGCAGATGCATTTTTTGCTGCCACATTTGTAATTTCCGTTAGTTTTGGGCCAGGTGCTTATTCTAGGAAAATTTTCCCTGAATAGGCTCTGACTAATTTTTTGGCCCACTGTGGGAGCTCTTTTCGCTACACATCTTATCCCTGTGGATGCTATATTTTTCCAATCCTCATTAAAGTTCAGAATATGAAGATGTTTTCGTATAATTTTGCAAATCTTAAAATAATCTCTGCTATAATTTGTGGTGAAAGTAATGGGTTCCTCTTTATTAGTGATATTTTCCTTTTTATTCTTGTTTTTGTTTTTATTTTTATTTTTTTCAGGAAAAATGAGGGTTTCTATATTTTTAGATCTAGCAAAATTTATACCTCTGTTTATACTGGTTTGGGTATATCCTCTCATTTTAAGTCTGCCTGCAATGTTTTTGACCTCTCTTTCAAAGAGTTCCTGGGTGGAGCAGTTTCTTTTTCCCCTTATCATTTCTCCCTTAGGGATGTTTTTTAGGACGTGTGGTGGATGGCAGGAGGAGGCAGAGAGAATAGTATTACCAGCTGTAGGCTTTCTGTGGGTGTATGTAACCACCCTATTGGTGCCATTATCCACTTCCAGGCAGAGATCTAGAAAAGCAATTTTTTCCGGATCGCTGGAAAACATTAATTTTATTGATGTAGTGCAGTTATTCAAGTACTCTATACACTCTACTATTCTCTCTTTGTCCCCCTGCCATACCCACAGCATATCGTCGATAAATCGACCATACCATTTTATATCCTCCCCATATGGGTTTTTGTCAGAAAAGAGGAATCTATTCTCCCACCACGCCATATATATATTTGCGATTGAAGGTGAGTACTTAGCTCCCATAGGGATTCCTGAAATTATGTTTCATCAAAAAATCTATACATGAACATAAAAATTCCTGCAGCTCTGGAGTGTAGTTGCTGTAACATTCTAAGAACCATTTTAAAGCAACAATGGCAGATTTGTGAGGTATGCTCGTGTATAATGAGGAGATGTCTGCTGTTACCCATATATAATCCTTATGCCAGTCAAAAGAAAGAAAATTGCCCAAAACCGTACCAGTATCCCTCAAATATCCCGGTATCAGTGGCACAAGTGGCTGTAATAGGGAATCTGCCCATTCCGATAAATTTTCGGAATAAGAGCCGATGCCTGCCACAATCGGGAAACCTGGTTTGTGAATTTTAAGGAGCGCGTGAAATATGGGTGTAATTGCATGTTCCACATATATGAATTCAGTTTCTTTTTTAGACAGAATGCCCAAGGAGTGGCCCCTATTCAAAATTGCACTGAGCATTTTCTGACAAGGGAGGAGAGGATTGCAATCCAATGCGAGATAGATACTGGAATCTTTCAATAAGTCCAGAATCTGATTTTTATATAGCTCGCTATCTAGGATAACTACCGCTCCTCCCTTGTCAGCTCTCCGTATGACAACATCTTGCATATTTTGTAACTCTTCAAAAGCTTTATATTCATTTTTTGTAAGATTATTTTTATACATTTTTTTATCTGAAATGGCTTTCAAAGCACAAAGATCCCTCTGAACCAAATCCTGGAATCTGTCAAGCACCTCGGATCGGGACTGTATAGGGTAAAAGCTCTTATTAGAGGTCTTATATGAGATAGATCTATTATATACACAGTCCCCATCCGAGACCCCACACATCTCCTGGAGTGAAGAGATTTGTACCAGGTCAGCAAAAGTAAAGCATGGACATACATTTTTCATCTCATCCTTATGAGGTGCATTATTTTCATTTAATACATTCTCTGTTTCAATACCAATGTCCTCATTAATAGATGAAAAATGTTTCTTTAACGTCATTTTCCTGGCAAGTTTGTTCACATCTATGATTGTATGGTATAAATCAAAGTTGCGGGAGGGGGAGAAAGAGAAACCCTTCCTCAAAACCCTCTCCTGTAAAAGGGAGATGGGCTTTGAGGAGAGGTGGATCACCTGTATATCCTCAGCTATTTCTTGCGGCTCGGATATCGCCTGCTTTTTTCGGTGTTTTCTCCCCGCCCTCCGTTTTTTACTTGGTTTCGGTGAGAGGTGCCTCCTGTTGTCAATCCCTCCACATAAATGCTGGAGCTCGCTGCATTATCTGAATTGGATTCAATGGAGTCCATATCTGTAGAGCTAAATGACACACCTGTGTTTCGCTTTGCTCTGGATTTGAACCGATTCATTTTTTTGAGAATGGATCGGGGAGTTCCTATTTTATTATTGGACCAGGTGTACACTGCATCTGTGCTATAGTCCAGGAGATCACGATTGAATTTGCTCTGTTTGAATCCAATGAGCATGTCCTCCAATTTATTCAGATTTTCATTTAATTTGGCATCCATCTCTTGGAAGCTTTCACTCAATTCATGGTGTTTTAAATCCTCTTGCAGTATTTTTATCTCATTGTGGGTTTCTTTCAGGGTGATTTCTTCATGTGAAATGATTAATTCCATTAGTTTAATGGAGCATTCTGATAAAGTATTATACCATTGTGTTGTAAAAGATTCAGAGTAAATCGTGGTTGGTTTTTTTCTTAACCGCACTCCCCTTGGCACCATGTTTTTATCCAGGTATTTTTTTAGGGATGTGCAGTCCCACCACGTCTTTAACTTCTTTGCCAAAAGTTTCTCCAGTGAGGTCATTTTTATTTTTAGGTCAATTTCATCCTGTTTTGACGTGCCTGCTGTGTTAAAGATATTGTCCATGTTTTTCATGCGGTCTTCACATTGCTCCATTGAGCGTAATGCCGCAGACATATTTCAAATAATACAGCAGGCTTTTGGATCTTGAGCCAAAAGAACTATTCAACGTATTCAGGTGAGGGGAGTGCACGCTGGTTCGCATAAGCATGTGAAACAAAAGGGTAAGTTGTAGCAGCTCTCACCTCTGATCACCTGTATGAAGCACGGAAAGAAAATGGCTTGAACCCAGCCATACTTGATGTGTCCGAAAACAAAGAGGTTGATTCCAGCTTTTAACATATAAAAATGTGTTCTTTATTCGGCTTGCATAGTTTAAGATCCAACAAATATCACATGGAGAGACACAAAGTGATTGTGACGCGTTTCGAGCTGTGGTATTGAGCCCTTCTTCAAGACAATACATAGTGTGCTAAAAACAGGTACTTATATACAACACAGGAGGGTTCCTCCTCCTTCTCTAATTGGATGGAGGTTGCGTCCCAGGCCCAGGTGTTCCAGGATTGGGAGATCCTCCCAGGAACATGTGGGCGGGGAAGCAGTAAATCAGTGTTATACATTCAAAATCACATACTGATGAATTACATGTACTGCAAGGTTAAATCATGTTTTCTGTTCAAACCCTTCGGTATACAAGTTTCCAAAATGAACATCCAATATGTTTCTCTACTTAGAAGCTTTTGTTTCCGATCACCACCTCTGATAGGTGCGGAAACAACCTCCACCCCCTGCACAGAAAACGCAGAGATATCACCCTTGTGAACAGTGGCAAAATGCATTGTTGCCGCTGAGACATTGCGAGACATAAAATGAGGGACATCACTTAAGTGCTTTCTTATACGCACCTTCAAATCATTTGTGGTGCAGCCCACATATTGTAAACTGCATGTTTTGCATGTTATAACATATACCACATGATCTGTATTGCAATGTATGTACTGTTTTAACATATGTTGTTTGTTGTTGGCCATGGATGTGACCTCTTTTGAGATGAGCATGTGTCGACAGCGGATGCATTTTTTGCTGCCACATTTGTAATTTCCGTTAGTTTTGGGCCAGGTGCTTATTCTAGGAAAATTTTCCCTGAATAGGCTCGGACTAATTTTTTTGCCCACTGTGGGAGCTCTTTTCGCTACACATCTTATCCCTGTGGATGCTATATTTTTCCAATCCTCATTAAAGTTCAGAATATGAAGATGTTTTCGTATAATTTTGAAAATCTTAAAATACATTATTATAATACATTTATTTGATGGGAATCATGAGATATCTGTAATTCCATAGATTGTGTGCCTGTCCCCCATTTATCACATACAATATTTTGCTATTTGCCTGCTGTGCACCCATGCTACAAGCACATATGGGGTGTTTCCTGAATAGGGAGAATATTGGGAACACATACTGGGGTGCATTTTCTCCTTTAACCTCTTGTGAAAGTGAAAAATTGGGGTCAGCTAGTATTTTTTCATTTTTATAAATGTCTGCTTTGAAATGCTTCAACAAGTGTTTCTGCCTTCTGTGAGACTTTTCACCACTTAAAATGTTCGTACGAGGGTGCTCTTTCCAAAATGGGGTCACTTCTTTGGATTTTTAATTTCTGGGTACCTCAGGAATCTTGTAAATGTGACATGGCACCCAAAATAAATGTCTGCCAATTCAGGTCAGCAGAATTCATATTTTTCTGTTTGACTCTAGAGCCCTCCTGTGCGCCTGTACATAATTGTTTGAGCACATATTGGGTGTTGCTGTATTCGGGGGGAAATGGGGAACAAAATGTGTGGTGCATTTCATCTTGTTGGGAAAGTGAAAAATGTGGGTGTAAAGCAACTTTTTTGTAAAAAATGCAATTTTTCATTTTCACTGCCAAGTGTTTCCTAATTCTGTGAAACATAGAAACATAGAAACATAGAATGTGTCGGCAGATAAGAACCATTTGGCCCATCTAGTCTGCCCAATATACTGAATACTATGGATAGCCCCCGGCCCTATCTTATATGAAGGATGGCCTTATGCCTATCCCATGCATGCTTAAACCCCCTCACTGTATTTGCAGCTACGACTTCTGCAGGAAGGCTATTCCATGCATCCACTACTCTCTCAGTAAAGTAATACTTCCTTATATTACTTTTAAACCTTTGCCCCTCTAATTTAAAACTGTGTCCTCTTGTGGTAGTTTTTCTTCTTTTAAATATGCTCTCTTCCTTTACCGAGTTGATTCGCTTTATGTATTTAAAAGTTTCTATCATATCCCCTCTGTCTCTTCTTTCTTCCAAGCTATACATATTAAGGTCCTTTAACCTTTCCTGGTAAGTTTTATCCTGCAATCCATGTACTAGTTTAGTAGCTCTTCTCTGAACTCTCTCTAGAGTATCTATATCCTTCTGGAGATATGGCCTGTGATGGTTCAAAGTGCTCACTAAACACCTTGACATATTCCTTGGGGGGTGTTGTTTTCGGAATGGGGTCACTTTTTGGGAGTTTCCACTGTAGGGCCACCTCAGGGTGTCTTGATATGCGACATAGCTCCCAATTACCATTCCAGCTAAATCCGCTCTCCAAAAGCCCTATGGTGCTCCTTCCACTCTGAAGCCTGCTATGCGCCCATACATCATTTTTTGAGCACATGGGGCATTGCCGTATTCGGGGGGAAATGGGGAACATAATGTAGGGGGCATTTTATCTTGTTACCCTTTGGGAAAGTAAAAAATGTGGGTGTAGAGCAACTTTTTGTGAAAAAATTTAATGTTTCATTTTCACAGCCAAGTGTTTCCTAATTCTGTGAAAGTTCTGTGATGGTTCAAAGTGCTCACTACACACCTTGAAATATTCCTTGAGGGGTGTAGCTTCCAGATTGGGGTAAATTTTTGGGGGTTTCCAATGTAGGGCCACCTCAGGTTGTCTTGATATGCAACATAGCTCCCAATTACCATTACAGCTAAATCCGCTCTCTAAAAGCCCATACATCATTTTTTGAGCACACATGGGGTGTTTCTGTAAACTCCAGATTCAGGGTAATAGATTTTGAGTTTTGTTTGGCTGTTAACCCTTGATGTGTTGTAGAAAAAAAATATTAAAATGTAAAATCTCCTAAAAAAAGTGAAATTTTGAAATTTCATTCCCATTTTCCTTTTATTCTTGTGGTGCACCTAAATGGTTAACAATGTTTGTAAAATCAGTTTTGAATAGCTTTAGGGGTGTAGTTTCTAAAATGGGGTGATTTATGGGTGGTTTCTAATATGTAATCCCCAGAAAGTGGCTTCATAACTGAACTGGTCCTGAAAAAATGGGTTTTGAAATTTTCTTAAAACTTTTAAGATTTGCTTCTGGACTTCTAAGCCTCCTAACGTCCCAAAAAAATAAAACATCATTTTCAAAATGAGCCAAACATGGAGTAGACTTATGGGGAATGTAAAGTAATAACTATTTTTAGAGTTATTTATATCTATCTATTATAAAAGTAGAGAAATAGAAATTTGCTAATTTTTCAATATTTTTTCTAAATTTGGTATTTTTTTATAAATAAAAATTAAATATTTTGACTCAATTTTACAACTGTCATGCAATACAATATGTGACGAGAAAACAGTCTCAGAATGGCCTGGATAAGTAAAAGCGTTTTAAAGTTATTACCACATAAAGTGACACATGTCAGATATGGTAAAAATGGCCTGGTCCTTAAGGTGAAAATGGCAGGGTCCTGAAGGGGATAAATCACGTTACAAATATTTTGGTTTAAAGTTTTTTATTTTTTTTATTTCACTGCCTTAAGATGTTAATTGAAATCAAACTGTCCATACACGATAAATAAGAGTCAATTTGAGTGTGATCAGCCTACTATCTAATATGCGGATTTGAAAACATTTTAAAATAGGAATCCGAAGTCGGCTTCGGTACTGAAGGGTACCTTGGCACCGAAGCCAACTTCGGATTCCTATTTTAAAATGTTTTTAAATCTGCAGATAGGAATACCGAAGTCATTTACCGAAGTCTTGCGCAACTTTGGACGAGTTAAAGTTTTCCTACACAGAGCAAATACATAGTAAATGCTGTACAGAGCAGTATTACAAACAAAGGTTTTTAACGAATCTACTTCGGATCTATGATCAGAAGTTTGATTTGCTCAACCCTTTCGGCAGTGCTCGGGTAAGTACTGCAGCCTCTTCATTAGCCTATAACGTCACGCCCATCTATGAAATGACCTTTGTGCAGTTCAGTCCTGACTGCAATATCAAGTACAGGCACTATACAATGTACGGCGCAGTGCATGGTATACAATGAACAGGTTGCAGCACTCATACAAACACTGTGGCCTTTTGAAACAGCTGATCGGCAGGGTTGCTGAAAATCAGGTGCCACTGATCCACTTATCAGATATTGTGGACCAATCTTAAAGAATGAGGATAGATCATCAACAATGAATTCATGGAAAACTCCACACATAGCGAATACGATGTTGATTTTCTGTCATCAGACTGTGTGCAGAAAATACCCGCATTTTCCAGCAAGATCGAAGTGAATGACATTTAGGCTATTTTCAAATCTGCTTTTTTGCTGGATCCATCATGGATCAGCAAAAACACTTCCGTTATGGTAATACAACCGGCTGCATCCGTAATAAACAGATACGGTTTTATTATCTCTCAAATAGCCAGGACAGATCTCTCTCTAAAACCATTGTAAGTCAATAGGGGACGGGTCCGTTTTCTTTTGTGTCATAGAAAATGGATCTGTCACCATTGACTTACATTGTGAGTCATGACGGATCCGTCTTTCTCCGCATCCCAGGGTGCACTCAAAAATGCTGCTTTCAGCATTTCTGTGTGCGTCATGGGAATGCAAAAAAATGGAACGGACTGCATTCTGGTGCACTCCGTTACCTTCAGTTCAGTTTGGTACCCATTGACAATGAATGGGGACAATACTAAAGTGTTTTCCTCTGTTATTGAGATCCTATGATGGATCTCAATAGTGGAAAGTGAAAGCGTAGGTGTGAAAGTAGCCTTGTTCACATTCATCCACATACTACATAAAAATCTGCAGTGAAAACTGACCTGGTGTGTAAATTTTACATCCTTGGCACATCAATTTATGTTAGCTGTACATTGTGGTTTTCATCTTCTGAGATGAAAAGAGTGAAATCAGCAGCATTTATGAAATGAAATCCACAAAAAAAGAAAAAAAGAAAAACACATTCTCTTTTAAACTGCTGATCTGATCTCCAGCAGAAACCATACAGGTTTTCTACAGCTTAAAATGTATTTTGTAGCATTCCGGTCCCATATTAACATAACATACCCTGAATCTCTGGGTTTGTGATGTAACAGTTATGAAATAGCAGACTATGCAGATTCCAATGACTACCATTTTTTTGGACATTTACTCCATGTTGTTCTACTGTTTAAACTTTGGAAGGCAAAGCAGAGCTGAAAGGCATTGAATTTCAGACAATTGTCTTTGTTCGATGGCAGGAGGAGTTGGAAAAGAGGTACATTTCATGGCCAATTTCTAGTTTGCTTCCTTCCAAACTGCAACAATTTTAAGTTCTAAAACTGCTAGGATAATGATCACAATCACTACAGTGCTTACCCGACATACTAAAGCAGAGGTGGGCAAACTTTTTGACCCGTGGGCCACAATGGGTTCATATATTGGAGTAGATGGATAGGGCGTTTGTGTGAATTAATATAAATAAAATTTAAATTTCGTAAAGGTTTAGTTTCAAGGTAGAAAAGCATAAAAAGAGTTATTGTACAAAACTTTTATGCAATGTATTTCTTTTATAATAGATACTGTGCCAGTATATAGGGCCCCCATAGTGCCCCCCATATTGTGCCAGTATATAGGGCCCCCATAGTTCTTTCTCCTCTTCTCCATAGTGCTCCCCCATATTGTGCCAGTATTTAGGGCCCCCATAGTGCTTCCCCTCTTCTCCATAGTGGCCCCCATAGTGCTTCCCCTCTTCTCCATAGTGGCCCCATAGTGCTTCCCTCTCTTCTCCATAGTGCTCCCCATATTTTGGCAGTATATAGGGCCCCCATAGTGCTTTCTCTCTTCTCCATAGTGGCCCCCATAGTGCTTCCTCTCTTCTCCATAGCACCAATCCATATTGTAACAGTATATAGTGCCCCCACCCCCCCTTCTTGCCACAGTATACTATAAATAATAAAAACAATAAACACTTACCTTATGCTGTTGTCAGTGATGCGATGCAGCCCTCTTCCGGCCTGTGTCCCGCTCTGTACGGCTCAGGCGGTGCCGTCTGCACCGGCCTCTGATAGGCTACAGGCACTAGGCCTGTAGCCTATCAGAGGAATGGGCAAGGGATCTCTCCCCTGCTCCTCCGCACCATTCACCTGTATCGCTGTCCTGAGGACGGCGATACAGATGAATATGGAGATGAGCGCTTCCACAATGGAAGCGCTCATCTACACTTCTGCTGCCTCCAGACAGCTCTGCGGGTCGGATAAAAAGGTCCCCTGGGCCGTATACGGCCCGTGGGCCGTAGTTTGCCCATCACTGTACTAGAACCAAGGTCAATAGATGACAGGGGCCCTTTTACAATGGCCGATGACTGGGAATGATTCCTGATCATTGTCCCATATACACATGCGGCTGATCACCCTCTCACTCCCATCTTTAAGGCTTCTCTTGAGCTGCACCAGTTCTCTGGAATACTCTGCCCCAACCAATTAGGTTAATTCACGACATCCACAGTTGTAGGCACTCCCTAAAAACTCTTTTTAAGGTGGCCTATCACATCCCATAATATAACTTTTCTCCATTCACCCTCCCATCATCATCATTCTTCTGAACCTGATCCATCATCAATCAGTATCCACCACACCCCATACACTCAAATACACTACAGATATTGGTTGGTGGCGGCTCATGCAGCCTTATATCTACTCCCCTATTGTGTTAAGATGGACCTTTGTACACATCAAGCACTTGTAACCTTTTGTGTCACCCCTATCTTCTCATAGATTGTAAGCTCTTGTGAGCAGAGCCCTCACGACTCATGTTTTAATTGTTGACTTAACTTCTGCTATGTAATGCATATTTTTTTTTTACATAAACCCTCTGATTGTAAAGTGATGTTGAATATTTTGGCAGTATATAAATAAAGAATATTATTATTGTTATCACCACCCGACAAATGAGCATTTGCCCATCATATCACATCTGATCACATGTTTCATGCACTACCAAAAATTGTCTTCATCTCCATGAGTAATTGATAACAAGTTGTACCACCAGCTAGTCTTTAATAAATGGGATTCTTAAAGTTTATTGCTGGTTAGCTATGTAGTTATTTTATATTAATGATATTTACACATTTTAAATTACAGCAACACTTCAGATCTTCCTGGTGACAATCAACCTATTTTAAAAAAGTTGATAATTAAAGGTTTTCTCCATACCTTCCGTGTTATTGGTATATGTTATTAGTTAGCAGAGCATTGAAGTAATACAGGATTGGAAAAACATTTCTGCCTTCTTCCAAGCGGAGCATAATGAGGGTACCATATTTTTTGCCCTATAAGACGCACTTCCCCCCCCCTAAAAGTGGGGGGGAAATAGCAGTGCGTCTTATGGGGCGAATGCTGCATTTTGTCGAATTTTCAATGATACGCCACGCCGAGATGCTGCGCGGCAGGTGTATTAGCTGAGAGGGAGGAGGGGCTGGGGGCCGGCATCTGCTTTTATAATGACAGCGGGGCTCGTGCAGTGACTGTATTCTACTACACGGGCCCCGCTCACTGTATATAATCGTATCTGTAATTGTAGGCATTGATAATGTATACAAATTCTGGGTAATCAGCGCCTGTAGTAGAATACAGTCACTGCATGGGCCCTGCTGTCATTATAAAACCAGATGCGACCCCCACCCCCTGCATTGGGGTCATTCACACTACAGGGACACTGTTATGGAGGGGATCTGTGGATGACACATAGCATAAGATGCTATATATGTGTCATCCACAGATCCCCCCCATAACAGTGTCATCCACAGATCCCCATAACAGTGCCATCCAGAGACCCCAATAAGAGCCATCCAAAGATCCCCATAACAGTGTCACCCACAGATCCCCCATAACAGTGTCACCCACAGATCCCCCATAACAGTGTCACCCACAGATCCCCCATAACAGTGTCACCCACAGATCCCCCATAACAATATCCTCAACAGATCCCCCATAATAGTGTCATCCACAGACCACCATTAGTTCAAAACCCACCAAAAGCACACCTTTTGGTTCAAAATATTTTTTTTCTTATTTTCCTCCTCAAAAAATAGGGCGAAAAATACGGTATGTTCACACAGAGCTTTTTCTGTGCTGAAAAAAAAACTGATCTGGAATCCTTTTAAGGATTCCTTGTGGTGTTTTGGATGCAGGTTTTTTTCTGATATGGTTTTTGATGCATTTGTTAATGTGGTTTGATCCTGCCCATTTGAATTGCTAGTTTGGATCTGGATTTGACATGGAATCCACATGAAGAATGAACGTCACTTCTTTTTTCCACGCTGCGTTTAAAAAAAAAAAAAAACATGCATTTGGTTATCTCTGGCACTCCCATAGAGTTGAATTGATTGGCCATGGGCATGCGTGACCGATGCTCCATTGAAACAGGTGAACACAGGGCCCCTGTTCTCATGATCATTGGGGGCTTCAGAAGTTGAATGAGGCATTTATCTACTACATTGTGAATAAGAAATAAATTAATGTAATGGGTCAATCTTTTTAACTAAAGGTGTCTTTACTTAATGCAAGATGCACCAAATCTATCAAACACAATATGCCACAGTGATACATTTGGTGCATCTGCTGACTGATTATCTGTCTATTATACAGCATTAGAAATCTGAATGTATGTATCTTGTTTGGGAAAATATTGTTTTAACAGCTTGCGCCAATTTATTTGTTTTATCCAAATATTCATGTTACCAATATGGGATTACATCGTTTTTAAAGGGGTTGTCCAAGTTAAATAAAAACATCCCCTATGCCACTAAATGTCAAAATTAATGATGAGTCTAAACTTACCTGTTACTTCCCTATCATTTACAGCAGCTCCTGTCCTCCTGTTTGTGTACACGGCTGTAGCATTGACGTAGAGAAATATGGCACCAGCGCTGAGGCCAATGACTGACTGCAGTGGTCACGTGCCTTCTGCTGCAGCCTTACACACAAACAGAAGGACCAGAGCTATGGTGCTGAAAACGATGGGGTAGTAATAGGTGAGCATAGGCTGACTAATTATGTTATGACATTAAGTGGTATCGGGGAAGTTTTTAATGAACTCGGACAACCCTCATTAAGTGACACAAGAGGGCAAACCAAGGCCTGAGTGTACATATGTGGAGCGGTTACAAAGCATACATTGTACAGTATGTATCCTTTCTTTATGCTCTGTTACTCATCAAATAGGTAAATTCTGCTTACGCTGGAGTTCTAACATGGGGATGATTTAAAGTTGTCTTATATAGTTAGGAATTTCTCTGTTGTAACCTATTAGGTCATTTGAGGTTTGGAACAGTTTTTTTCTAGATTTAATAAATGACTATGTTGTTAATTGCTATCAAATTCCTATTCAGCCACATCCTTTCAAGACTCTCAAAGGTACAGTACCAACTGATATAAGAAATCACCAGAAGTAAGACCAATTAGTACATAGGATTGTTCAACACTAGGAAGTGTATTCAATGTGTTTTCCCACACAACTATAGAACTTCTTTAAAACATTTAGGAGGACACTTATCAACCATTTTGCTCAAGAAAACTGGTGTCACAAAGTCACAAAGTTTAGAGCATAGAGGAGGGGGGGGGAAGAGGGGAGGCAGCGCCAAATGTGTAGTACAGTATTAAGTAATTATAATATTACAGAAGTAATGCGCTTACCAGAGTATGTAGTGAGGGGTCGCAATACCTTAAAAAGCCCTGCTGGTAAATTAACCCGACCAGCATCCGGGGAGTGCCTTACTGCAGCCTTGGTTCCAGGACGCACTTATAGATTAAATGCGGAAGCAATGTAAAGTAAATAAAAAGAAAGAAAAACTGGAACTGCTTATTCTTTTTGCGGCGCTGCTAGGCTGGATACATCACGCAGGTGGTAAAGTAAAAGGTAGTATTTTATTTGTCTACGAGTTTTCGAGGGCATAGGACCCTCTTCTTCAGGACAATACACTATTAACAAAGTACAAGACAATTTGGATTTATTTATACACTTATTTTGGCGCCTTCTCTTGATTACAGGGGGCGTGGCTATGGGCGGGGGTTAATTTGAATGGCCGGAGGTTCAAAACAGATAATTAGTATTGTGCCGGCGTAGTGAGGTGCCTGCCCAAGCCCAGTTGGGCACGCCTCCCACTGACGTCAGCCCACCACTGAAAAGGAGGACATCCCCGGGTTCTTAATCATATGTAAGATGAGCGCTGAGGAGCGCTCGACTCTCAGAATAAATCTGCCCCGCCCCTTTGCCTGACGTCACACTCACTGCGAGAGGAGAGTCACTGGGTTCTGCTCATTGACGAAGCGCTGGGAAGCGCTAAGCCGTCCGGAGTAGTGGGACATGCCCCCCTCTGACTACGTCAGCTGGCGGGGTGGACCTCAGGCGATAGCGATGGATACTATCTGACGACGAGGGAGCGATGGAGGAGGGTACCGGGGACTAAGGGGAAGGGGGGGGGGGAAACTAAAGCTGCGCTCCATGACACCTTTAAGTGTCAGTGAGTTCGGCGCAGGCATATAAATGTGTGACATTAAACATTAAGTTGTGTCTCCACTCCCCCCTTATGTTTAATGTCACACATTTATATGCCTGCGCCAAACTCACTGGGATGTCCTCCTTTTCAGTGGTGGGCTGACGTCAGTGGGAGGCGTGCCCAACTTGGGCTTGGGCAGGCACCTCACTACGCCGGCACAATACTAATTATCTGTTTTGAACCTCCGGCCATTCAAATTAACCCCACCCATAGCCACGCCCCCTGTAATCAAGAGAAGGCGCCAAAATAAGTGTATAAATAAATCCAAATTGTCTTGTACTTTGTTAATAGTGTATTGTCCTGAAGAAGAGGGTCCTATGCCCTCGAGACGCGTAGACAAATAAAATACTACCTTTTACTTTACCACCTGCGTGATGTATCCAGCCTAACAGCGCCGCAAAAAGAATAAGCAGTTCCATTATTTTTTTTTTTTTATTTACTTTACAAAGTTTAGAGCATGACCCACTTGCATGAAATGCTGAAACTTTTTTTGGGGGGGTTTGCACCCACAAAAATAGGGCACAGCAGGGCAGAGCTATTAAGATTATATCTTAAATTTACACCACCTCCCTTGCTGGTGTAGATTAATGTTCTGGTGCACAGACCTGCATAGATGCACCAAACTGATTGGGACATGCCCCTCTTAAAAATTTTGTTGCATTTGACACCGATGAGGGAAGGCTGATGTTTAGAGTGCTGGTCTTAAAGGGTTTCTCTGGGAATCAAGAAAATGAAAATACGTAAATATTATTTTATAATAAATATATTCACAAATACCTTTTATTGGGTTATAATGGCTCGTTTTGTCTAGGGAGCAATTAATAGGAGAAATAAAATGGCCGCTATCCTATTAGTACACACAAAACCTGTCCTAACCACACAGGAGGGCAAGTTACTTCACAACACTAAGGTAAAGAGCTGCCTCATCCTCCTCTTTGCTCTGCTTGTCAGATATTATTATTCTGAATACGGGTGAATCTCTGTGGTAATGGAGCTCAATGGGATGTGGCTAATGAGCAGCAGCACTTGTATGCAGTCTCCACTACAACAGCAACACATTACCACAGTCTGTCCTGTGTCCATCCTCTCTGTACATCATGTCTCCTCATGAACTAAATTACCCAGAGATTCAGCTAAAGTTCTCATCATCTGTATTCAGGATCATTATCCCTGACAAGTAGAGCAGAGAGGAGGATGAGGCAGCTCTACCTCAAAGTTTTGAAGTAACTTGCCCTCCTGTGTGTGTGACAGGTTTTGTGTGTTCTAATGGGACGGCAGCCATTTTGTTTCCCCTGATGATTGCTCCCCAGACAAAACGAGGCACTATAAATAATGAAAGGTAATTGTGAATATATTTATTATAAAGTAATATTTAAGTATTTTCATTTTCTTAATTCTTAATTAATTTAATAAATGTCCCCCATAGAGTGTATTAACTTGCACTCAGTTGGAGATTTTGCTGCCAAACTGTGGAAAAAATTCACATCCTTGCAGAGCTTCAGTGTTTTGCTGTGATTCAACAGCAACATACCCTTACAATGAGGGCTCATGCACACAGCCATAAGTGTTTTGCAGTCCACAAATCGCAAATCCCAGCCGAGAGCCTGCCGCCTGCGGAAATGTCCTATCCCTGTCCACAAATGGACAAGAATAGGACATTTTCTATTTTTCTGTGGGGCCATGGAATAGATGCGCCGATGTGGACAGAACACAGTGTGCTGTCCGCATTGTGTGCGGTCCCATTGAGATGAATGGGTCCGCATACAACCCTCAAAAAATTTCCGTGTGCATGAGACCTGAGGTAAAAACTTGTAATAGGTCTGATGGCTGACTAAATAGCAGTTTTCCAAACCAGATCAGATAATGTCTCTATTCTAGATGGTTGGCACTGTGCCAACAATTCACTTCCCAACAAGGTTACAGTTCTGATGAGCAGAACACATTGATCATTATATTACTGCTGCTGCTAAATGTCTCCTCTATTTTATTTCTCAAGAAACTTCATAATGTATTAGTAATTCCTGCACCTATTACTTTTAATGTAATGTGATATCAGACCTATTGGAGTCCTGTTAGGCAACAGCACTGCCAGAAGTGATCCTTCATTGTTTTTTGATAACCATATTTGTGTGTAAAATAATAAATGAGCCCAGTTGGGCCACCATAGTACATTGAACAGCTGAAAGTTAGAACTTACTTTTTTTATGCTGCCAGGCTCCTGATATTGATGACGTATCCTCATGATAGATAATTAATATCCAATCAAAGGGGGCCCGATACCCGACACCCCCTTAATCAGCTGTTTCCTGCAGTCACCAGAACTGGATCTTGAACTTTGAATGGAACAAGAAGCACAGCTCCGTTCAAATTGTTGTGGTTGTGCTGGATTACCACAGATTAGCTCTCACTCAAGTGAATAGGAACTGAGCTGCAGTAACCCTGCCCGGCCACTACACTTTGAATGGAGCTGTGTTTCCTGTTCCATTCAAGGTGCAAGATCCAGTTCTGGTGAGTGCAGGAAACAGCTGATCAAGGGGGTGTGGGGAGTTGGGCTCATTGGATATTAATTATCTATCCTGAGAATAAGTCATTAATATCAGGAGCTTGAAAAACCCCTTTAAGATGCCTGTCAAATTAAAAGGCAGTTCTTAACAGAAGAGAATGAGAGGCATCTGTTAAATATTCTGCCATTGGAAGCTCCAGCTGACTGATTTGGTGGACCTTTATATGGAGACTTGTCTATGACTGTTGACTGTTGAGCCACAGTCGCAGTCCACAAGAGCTTCATTGAGGTGTATGCATCCTTTAGATTGACGCTGCAGTTCAATAGCTAGAATGTGAGTAGCAGTACAAAAAGTCTCCATGTAGCCTCATGCAAAGTAAGACAAGCTTTGATTTAAATATTCAGGAGGTGCAGGAGGAAGAAACTGTGGGAACTGAGCATCAAACTACTATTAACTATAATGGAATAATCATTCCCATCCTGTTCCTGTTTGAGTAGCTCTGCTCTGATGAAATCTACACTGATAATGCTTATATATAATATGTTCCCCATGTCATGAGACTGAAGCTAAGTACAAGAAAACTATTCAATCACCAAACATCATCTCACCTAACATTCAAATGTCTGTGCTGTTGTGGTGAGGGATCTTAAAATAAATCCTAAGGCAATAAATCTATTGTTTTACCATTTATTTACAGTAGGTAGATGTTAGGACTCACATAGTGAATACCCCTTATTTAACATACTGTATGTATCTAACCAGTGTGGGGATTCGCTCTGGTAGTTAGGATAAGCGGACAGTACAGAGGCAAAATACAAGTTTGTAATTCAAACTTCAGTGTTTATTCACACATGATGCCAAAAACAAAACGTCACTTTTGCGGTGTTGGTGTTACTTCACACCCAATGGCAAGTTAATAAAACAAAAGCCACCTCGGTGGCAGTTCTGCCTCAGAAAGTTTAAATACAGGCTTTAGGCGGCCTGTTCCTCTGACACACTGGTCTCCGCTCTCCAGCTCAGCACAGGCATCAGATCCCAGCACACAGACCTCCTGAGCTCCACTGTCAGATGGAGGTAATCCTCTCCACCTGGCAGTGCTGGCTGGTTTCATGCCTGGCAAAACCCGGCCTGGAACGTGGGGAGTAGTCACCCACCCAGCACTTTGGCTACTCCCAGTAACAGCTGTCCCGGATCAGCTATTACAGCCATGCTAAGTACCAAGGTGTCAAACAGCAACTGCTGCTGACCCCTAAAAAACGGCTCTTACTCTACCGAGGCCAGGAACCTTGGTGACATGTACCTATCATCCACGATGATTCCTTGTACCTTCTTACACCAGGTATTCACTATAAATGAGTACATTTCACGTTTTAGCCTCCCATTGCACTTGTAGTCCAAGCTGTTGGACAATCATCATGTGGTGCACACAAGAGGTTAACTCTGAATATTTGCTGTTCAGGCAGAAGGTCAGGTTACTTGCATTTATGTTGGGAGAAATTCTGCCTACCCTGTTTCTAATTTTGAGAGAGTGAGTGAGAGGAAGAAGTTGAACATATTTGGTGTAATAGAACAGTCATCCTCACACTGTGTTGAGTGTGTGTCTGTGTGGGAGGACTACTACGTTGCAGAAGTTAGGACAATCACAAATGTCATTCTGGATCCATAAATTGAACCTTTCACAGACCGAAGAGAAACTTTTTTCTGGACACTGCGACTTATGGGACACAGCAAAAGTTCTCTAAGTTTGTGAACCTGTGCAATGAATAGGCAAAGGTGAGTGATATCTCTTGTGGTTTTATGTTTCCAGCTCTGCAGAATACAATCAAGGATTCTTCTCAGGCATAGGAGTCACAGGTTCTTTGACATATCTCTTCATTCCCACAGTCTGTTACCCTGTGAAGGGCAGCGTACCATGAGTTAATGATTTTTCAACTCCATGGCAGCCTAAAACAAAATGCTGAGAAGTTCACACAATGCAAAAATAATACAAGGAAGAATATGGAAAAGTAAAATATTAGATATGCTCTCAGGTCTCTATTTACAGGCTCTTATACAGACTGTGCAAAGTCACATTTCATCACTGTGATTATCTGTTATAGTTTTTTTTACATTTTTTATTCCTCTTTACTTTTATACATGTTCCATAATCCTGTACCAAATGTATTTTCTCACATAACTCTGTGTCCCTAATCGGTTTACAATAGAGAATCCCGAAAAAGAACTGAAGGTGTGCCAATGATTATTACCCTCATCAGGGATCCAAATAATATAATACATAATCAAATCTCAGGACCACCGAATGAGATCAGGGGTCTGAAACGTCATGCTGGGTGAATAAACTTCACTTCCATTTATCTCATCCCATGGTGCTGCAATTTTTTATGGACTCATTGTGTCTATCGATCTATCTATCTTACTATCATGTTTAGTAAGTTAACTGTTTTACATCTAAATATACAGTACTGTAGTTACAAAAATAGTATTCAGTTTTTCAATAACACTTTGTTATTACATACTTCATTGGCATACATAAAAAAAACAGGGTGCCACAAGCACAGATAAAAATTAGGCTCTAATGAAATATCCAAAAAAACATGGATCGCACACCCACATGCTACGCATTCATCTATAACAGCTTCTCACCGTAATAAATAGTATACAGCCCCTGATATAAGGTCTGTACATGAGGTATACGTTTTGGTCAAAATGCATAAGCCCCCTCACCACGCCAAGGTTGCCCCCTTGAGTGGGACCTACTATAATTTGGTGCGGCACCATGCGGCAAACACTGACGCTGCAGCACTGCACCAGCAGACGGCAGGACCCAGCAGTCAAACAGCACCCCTGCTGCTAGACAAAGCCACCCTGGCACTGGGTCCCACCAACCCGCCAGCACAGCACAACATCAACAATGGCAACTACGCAGTACTGCACCATGTGAACAGATGTCAAAAGTTCACCTTTCCATATGCTTTCAGGAACGCCAACTGAGAACTGGTAGGAATTTATTAACCCTTATGCAGTCTCCTAATTAAAATCCCCTGGGCTGAATGTGAGGAGTGCTGATATCATGGGAGAAGGAAAGACACTAATGAAATATCCAAAAAAGAGAGAAAAACATGGATTGCAAATCCATATGCTATGCATCGATCTATAAATGCTTCTCAGCACAATTAATATCGCTTCTCAATGTAATAAATGGTATACAGCCCCCAATATACATACTGTACATGAGGCATTAGTATATGTAATAAATAAATAGTAGTAGGGCACTCTCTGTAGTATTGGGATTTTATTAAAAGTAGGATAAAATTCAGATAATAATTAGCACAATTCTAGAGATAAATTAATAAAACAAATATTCTCAAAATGAATAGCAACAATAGTAGAGAGTGGATATATATATATATATAATTTAAAGAGGACCTTTCACTAGAATAAAAAATGTAAACTTAGCATACAGACATGGAGAGCGGCGCCCAGGGATCTCCCTGCACTTACTATTATCCCTGGGCGCCGCTCCGTTCTCCCGGTATAGGCTCCGGTAGCTTCATATGTTCAGTTCAACTGGGTGGAGCCTGCCGGCATCTCCTTCTCCCAGGCTGTAGCGCTGGCCAATCGCAGCACTCAGCTCATAGCCTGAGAGTTTTTTTTTTCTGCGATTGGCCAGTGCTACAGCCTGGGAGAAGGAGATGCCGGCAGGCTCCACCCAGTTGAACTGAACATATGAAGCTACCGGAGCCTATACCAGGAGAACGGAGCGGCGCCCAGGGATAATAGTAAGTGCAGGGAGATCCCTGGGCGCCGCTCTCCATGTCTGTATGCTTAGTTTACATTTTTTATTCTAGTGAAAGGTCCTCTTTAAAACCACATCTATGTATATTCACAGTAAAATATGCATCCCAATTGTCAATATCAATCTCTAAAACCAGCAATCTGCCAGACCTCTGATAATTTGAAATGTTTGCGATATAACAATCGATCAAAACGTTAATGTTATACAATGTTCGATGATGTACAATATTCGATGGTGTCCGATAATAAAGTTCGATGATAAAATTCACAATACGGTAAGCACACGAAGTTCTTCCAAGCGCCAAGCCAATATACCAGATACTTATAAATTTCAAGCACAGGTAAAAGCTAGTAGCATATAGAGTGGCGTCCCACTCACTTAATGCAAATAGCGGCGTCCCGCTGTATATTCAACAGAGTGCGATCGCTTTTTTGAAAAGGAAACTAGCACAGTATCTGGTATATTGGCTTGGCGCTTGGAAGAACTTTGTGTGCTTACCGTATTGTGAATTTTATCATCGAACTTTATTATCGGACACCATTGAATATTGTACATCATCGAACATTGTATAACTTTAACGTTTTGATCGATTGTTATATCGCGAACATTTCAAATTATCAGAGGTCTGGCAGATTGCTGGTTTTAGAGAGTGATATTGACAATTGGGATGCATATTTTACTGTGAATATATATAGATGTGGTTTTAAATTATATATATATCCATTCTCTACTATTGTTGCTATTCATTTTGAGAATATTTGTTTTATTAATTTATCTATAGAATTGTGATAATTATTATCTGAATTTTATCCTACATTTAATAAAATCCCAATACTACAGAGAGTGCCCTACTACTATTTATTTATTACTTATTTTTTTCCAGACTGGGTGTTGTCTGCCAGTGGGAGCACCTCTAAGCGATTCCTCATCACCCGAGTGCGACATAATTTTGTATTTACATTAGTATATGTGTTGATCAAAATGCATAAGTTCACTCACCACACCAACGTCGAGTGGGACCTACTCTAATTTGGTGCGGCACCACATGGCGACCACCGATGCTGCAGCGCTGTCAAACAGCAGAAGGGTTAATAAACTCCTACTAGGTCCCAGTTTGTAGTTCCTGAGACTACATGGAAATGTGAGCTACTGCAACACTTGTGGAAACCACGTCCCTGTGTAGGTTCTTACAACCCACTAAAAGGGACAAAACCACGTCCCTGTGTAGGTTCTTACAACCCACTAAAAGGGACAAGACCAATCTAAAATGGGCTTCAACTTTCCATCTGCATGCTCTGCCTCCATGGTATGTACACACTTGTCCTAACTATGTTGCATTAGGATATAATGATGCTTGAAAGTTTGTGAACCCTTCCGAATTGTATACATTTCTGCATAAATTTGACCTAAAACTATATCAGATTTTTACACAAGTCATGAAAGTAGATAAAGATAGCTAAATCAAACAAATGAGTAAAAATTTTTACTATTAATATTATTTATTGAGGAATATATATCACATGTCTGTGTGGCAAAAGTTTGTGAACCTTTGCCGTCAGTAGCTGGTGTGACCCCCTTGTGCAGCTATAACTGCAACTAAATCTTTCTGATACTTGCCAATTAGTCCTGCACATCGGCTTGGAAGAATTTTAGGCCATTCCTCTGTACAAAACTGCTTCACCTTGGTTATGTCGGTGGATTTCCTCCCATGTACTGCTTGCTTCAGGTCCTTCCACAAGATTTCTATTGGATTAAGATCAAGGCTTGGCCATTCCAAAACTTTAAGGCCCCTTGCAGACGAGTGTGTACGGATTAGGTCTGGATGCGTTGCAAATGCGTTCAGTGAAAAATGCACGATTTCGCAGGCAAAGTCATTCAGTTTTGCCTGCGATCTCGTTCAGTTGTTATCGCGCGGGTGAAAAGCGTTTTGATGCGTTTTGCACGCGCGTGATAAAAAACTGAATGCATACAAACAACATCTCTTAGCAACCATCCGTGAAAAACGCATCGCATCTGCACTTGCTTGCGGATGCGATTTTCAAGTAGCTCCATTCACTTCTATGGGGTCAGCGTTGCGTGAAAATCGCAGAATATAGAACATGCTGTGATTTTCACACAATGCACAAGTGATGCGTGAAAACCAACACACATGTACACAGCCCCATTGAAATAAATGGGTCCGAATTCTGTGCGGGCGCAATGCGTTCACATCACGCATTGCACCCGAGTGGAATACTTGCTTGTGTGAAAGGGGCCTAACTTTATTCTTCTTTAACCATTCTTTGTTAGAATGCTTGTTATCCTTAGGGTTGTTGTCTTGAAGCATTGAGCACATTCTCCTGAAGAGATAGCTATAATCGTTTAAACCAAAAAGTTATATTTTGGTCTTATCCGTCTACAAACCATTATTCCAGTAGCCTTCTGGCTTGTCCAGGTGATCTTTAGCAAACTGCAGATGGGCAGCAATGTTCTTTTTCTAGAGCAGTGGCTTTCTTCTTGCAATCCTGCCATGCACAGTGATGGCCAGTTCACAGTGTTCACCCGCGAACACATGCGAGCTGGCCATCTTAAATCACAAGTCTGGTGAGGCACAGGTAAGTCCTTACCTCTGCCTGCACCGCGAGCCGGTCTGAAACAAATGCGGTCACCGGGAGCAGGCAGTTCCGAGAACAGCCCAATGAAGGCCCCCAGGAACTGCCTGCTCCTGGTGACCGCATTTGTTTCAGACCGGCTCGCGGCGCAGGCACAGGTAAGGACTTACCTGTGCCTCGCCGGACTTGTGATTTAAGATGGCAACCCGCATGTGTTCGCGGGTGAACACAACGAACTGGCCATCACTGGCCATGCACACCATTGTTCAGTGTCCTCCTGATGGTGGGCTCATGGACATTAACATAACGTGACAAAGGCCTTTAGTTGATTAGAGGTTATGTTGGGTTCCTTTGTGACCTTGCAAAATATTACATGTCTTACACTTGACATGATCTTTTTTGGTTGACCACTGCTGGGAAAGATAATCATGGTATTGAGTTTCCTCCATTTATAAGACATCTGTATGACTGTAGATTTGACCAGACTTCTTTTTTCTAGCCAGAAGAGCATGAATAACTCTTCATCTGGGCTCTAGAGAAATATTTTTTGTTCATACCATGATACACAGCCAAAAACATGTGTGAATATCAGATTTTGATAGATGCCTGTTCTTTAATAGAAATGTGTCACCAAAAATCTTATCTGCCAGTTAAATACATTTAGTGACACATATCCTTTTTTTCTAATCTGTTTTTATTTTCTGATTACATATTTTTTATTCTATTCTCTGAACATGATTATGGAGGCTGCCATCTTGCTTGAGCAGTTCTTAACAACATTTAGGCTACTTTTAACTGTGATATCACCTACTGTGAATGGTGGATCTTGTATAAGCAGAGGTGATTTTTACAGGCAGGATTAGAATGACAGATAAGCAGGTAACTGCCGTAATGTGATCTCTACAGACAAAGAAGAGGCATCTATTAGTCTTGGTGGCCAGTATGAAAACTGCATGATTTTATGTTTTTTGATTAAAGGGGTATTCCCATATTAGACAATGGGGGCATATTGCTAGGATATGCCCCCATTGTCTCATAGGTGCAGGTCCCACTGCTGGGACCCGCACCTATATCGAGAACTGAGCGGGGAGCGCTGTGGCTGGAGGACCCCAGATTTCCTGGGGTCCGTCCACCACCAATGCGCTAATCCCCGCCTCTCCAATAGAAGTGAATAGGAGCGTTCGGCTATTTTCGGCGGCCCCATAGAAATGAATGAAGGGTGGCTGCGCATGCGCAGTGCGTCCTCCTTCACTTTCGGGGCTCTGTTCTCAATATACAGTACAGACCAAAAGTTTGGACACACCTTCTCATTCAAAGAGTTTTCTTTATTTTCATGACTATGAAAATGGTAGATTCACACTGAAGTAATCAAAACTATGAATTAACACATGTGGAATTATATACATAACAAACAAGTGTGAAACAACTGAAAATATGTCATATTCTAGGTTCTTCAAAGTAGCCACCTTTTGCTTTGATTACTGCTTTGCACACTCTTGGCATTCTCTTGATGAGCTTCAAGAGGTAGTCCCCTGAAATGGTTTTCACTTCACAGGTGTGCCCTGTCAGGTTTAATAAGTGGGATTTCTTGCCTTATAAATGGGGTTGGGACCATCAGTTGCATTGAGGAGAAGTCAGGTGGATACACAGCTGATAGTCCTACTGAATAGACTGTTAGAATTTGTATTATGGCAAGAAAAAAGCAGCTAAGTAAAGAAAAACGAGTGGCCATCATTACTTTAAGAAATGAAGGTCAGTCAGTCAGCCGAAAAATTGGGAAAACTTTGAAAGTAAGGGCTATTTGACTATGAAGGAGAGTGATGGGGTGCTGTGCCAGATGACCTGGCCTCCACAGTCACCGGACCTTAACCCAATCGAGATGGTTTGGGGTGAGCTGGGCCGCAGAGTGAAGGCAAAAGGGCCAACAAGTGCTAAGCATCTCTGGGAACTTCTTCAAGACTGTTGGAAGACCATTTCAGGTGACTACCTCTTGAAGCTCATCAAGAGAATGCCAAGAGTGTGCAAAGCAGTAATCAAAGCAAAAGGTGGCTACTTTGAAGAACCTAGAATATGACATATTTTCAGTTGTTTCACACTTGTTTGTTATGTATATAATTCCACATGTGTTAATTCATAGTTTTGATGCTTTCATAGTCATGAAAATAAAGAAAACTCTTTGAATGAGAAGGTGTGTCCAAACTCTTGGTCTGTACTGTAGGTGCGGGTTCCAGCGGTGGGACCCGCACCTATAAGACAATGGGGGCATATCCTAGGATATGCCCACATTGTCTGAGATGAGAAAACCCCTTTAAATATAGATATTGACATGGAAAATTAACATCATCAAAAATTCTTTAAAAATATATTTCTGATGACACATTTCCTTTAAATAAAACAGGCCGTCCACTCACACCTGATTGTTATTGACTAAAAACATTTGACTCTAATTTCTCCTTATTATCTTATCTCCTTATACTAAAGCATCACATACTTTTTCCACTCACAGACATGTGAAATTGAATCATTTTCCTCAAAACATGTGACCAAGTCTAATCTTATTTATTTGATTTGGTTATGATGACTTGTTTGAAAATCTGATATCGTTTTAGGTCAAATTTATGCAAAAATATAGAAAATTCTGAAGAATTCGCAAACTTTCAAGCATCACTTTACTTTCTAGGTATTGCCATGTAGTACAAGATGTAGTGACTGTCAAAGGTTGTCATCACATACATGATATATACTGTACAAACAAGTATGGTTAGCATTGTGGTTCACAAAGCTATTGTCCCTAGTTGCCCTAGAGGCCTAAATAGCAAATATGAAATTTTATGGCTACAATGGATGTGTTGATATATCATGACATAACTAGGACAAAGAAAGCATAATTATCCATTGGCTGAATGCGATTTTCACAGCTTTTTCCTTTGAACCTCTTGAAGCCTCCTTTCTAAACTGTCTGTATATGAATGTAAAGATACTAAGAAATAATATTTTATTATTCACCTACCCTTATAGTGTACTGAATATAATGTTATACTGCACACTCTGCATAGTAATAAAACATACTACAAAATATCTACTGGTGTCAACAGTATAAAGATCATTTTTATCTGGAGAACATGATGTCACTGCAGAGAATGTTCTACAGAGCAATTCATAGTTTAATCAAGATAAAACACACCTGGATATGAGTTTCATTTCCCACAAGAAAAGTCATTATGATCTCCCTTCAACTGTCTCTATGGCTTTGTGCTTTTAGTCTTGACATACAGGTCATGTGTCCCAATTTTTTTTTGCTATATTGTTGTTTTGTGATTATCTAAGGGCTAATGCACACTACCGTAATCAGCCTGGGAAACACAGCCGCATCTCCAAAGCCGACCGTGGCTCCCCTAAACCCTAATCCTCGTTGCAAAGCCCGAATCACACATAGCTTAATACCAAATAACAGCGTAAGGGCTCATGCACATGACTGGCCATGCTCTGTGCGTCGGGCACATCTCCCCTGATTTGCACCAAAAGTATCACAGTAATTTATGATACAGTCAGTCTCTATTTGATTGTGATGCTATTGCAGTGTACTCACATCACCCATGTGTGTACACTGCTATAGCCCCGTGATCAAATATGAACTGACTATCATAAAACACTATGATACAGTCGGTTCAGGTCAGGGGAGCAGCAGTTGTGTGCGATTTGGGTTTTGCAATGAGGTTTAATGTCAGGGGTGCCGCAGTCGCCCTGGGAGATGCTGCCGACGCAAGGACTGTGTTTCCTGAGCCGATCACGGTCATGTGCATGAACCCTTAGGCTGTGATTTGGCATTAAGCTGTGTACAATTCCAGCTTTGCAATGAGGATTATGGTCGGGGGAGTCACGTTTGCCCTGAGAGATGCGGCCGACACATGGACCATGATTCCTGGGCCATTCACAGTCATGTGCATGAGCCCTTAGGATGTGATTTGGCATTAAGTTGTGTGTGATTGGTGCTTTGCAATGAGGATTAGATAATAAAAAAAACTACTGAAAGTGATAAATAACAGAGTTTGTGGCACACCATGATCTTTAGTGTCCTCTCTCTGAATGGAGCCACAGTTCCCATGTTGGTTCTTGGGTCTGATGGAGTGCTGTTCTCCTCCCTAGGTGTGGGTGTAAAGATGAAGATAGAATTCCTCTATTCTCTGTCTAGAGACAGTACTATCAGGGCTGTTGGGCCACCTGTATAGACTTCTTAGGGTTGGCATTTTCATCTGTATGTTGTGTTGGCACATTTTTGGTCCCACTAATAGAGTTTAAGGGTGGACATTTACTTCATGGCACACATCCTTATTTTTTCCCAAAAAAATTGTGGTGTTGTAAACTAAAGTTGATTTATTACCAATGCAAAATTACCTCATGCAACTTATTTTCTTGTTGAAGTTTTAATTCACTCCACAATTTATTATGGATTTCATCTGTCAATAGCAACACATCTGTTACTAGACAAACTGTGGCTGTTGTAGAACTACAAGTCCTAGTCAGAATAGATCAACAACAGATGGAAAGCAGCAGGATGCTTAAGTCTTCAGAAGTCAACCAAATAAAATAATGTACTAACATACACTTAGTCCTTTACTGAAGTGCCTGTGTCTCACTATGGAAGCTCTGTCCTGCTGTGTGCCGCAAGGTCAACAGTTAAAATGTGTTCTGAGTTTTCTAGTGTCATCTATTTTTTGTAGGCTGCCTAGTACTGATGAAATAGTTAGCCTCGTTCACACAGGACAGTACTGAATGTATTTCTAAGAATGCCAAGGATCGTACGAAGCATACCTCTAAACTGATGACCTATCTGGAGGATTGGTCATCAATACCTAAAAGGTGAGAGAAGCCCTTGAAGAAAAGTAGAGAAATGTAAAAATAAAAATAAAGGGAGATTTATTAAAAGTAGAATCGGCTTACTTGCCCATAGCAACCAATCAGATTATATCTTTCATTACTCACCGCTCCTTTGGAAAATGAAAGGTGGAATCTGATTGGTTGCTTTGAGCAATTAAGCCAGTTCTACTTTACACCAGTTTGATAAATCTTCCCCAGAATATTTTTTTTCTCCACTATAGCGAAATCAAATGTTATACAATGTACACATATTTGACATCGCTATGCATGTGAGAATCAGAGGATTAATTTTAGGGGTAAACATTATTTTCGACACACTGCCTTAAAGAATGAGAAAAGATAAGGTACATTGGAGCAGATTTACTAATGTGTCTGTGCATAGACTCTGTCTAAAAAGTGATGCAAATTGCTGCTATGTTGGCTCAGTTTGGTGCAACAAGGGTTTGTACACTTTTTTCTTAATTGCTTGAAAAGGCATGGGGCATAAAATGTGACATTTTGCATCAACATTGTGCCACAATTTTGGTGTAAATTATTATTATTTTTTCTCACTGTAAGTTGCAAAAAGTTTCAAAATTGACTCAACTCTAGGCTCAGCCTGGATGATAAATTAGCTGGAGGCTTTTTCCTAACTCTATACCATCTATTGGTTGAATAGATGGTATAGAGTTAGGAAAAAGCCTCCAGCTAATTTATCATCCAGGCTGAGCCTAGAGTTGAGTCAATTTTGCAACTTTTTAAAAACCTGCTCTAAAATCCTGACCAAAATTTTTCTCCACATCTGTAGGTGGTGCTGTAAGGGGCAGTGTGCAAAACCTCATTTGCCAGAATTCTGGAGTGAATGGCTTGATAAATAACCCTCATAATGTTCTAATGATATGGCAATGCAGTGCCCCATAGTAGTCCCTCTCATTGCTCACAAACCAAACTTAAAAGGGTTGCCCCACAAAGAATATTTATAGTTAAATGGGTATTTCCATCCAGGACATTTATGGCATATCCACAGAATATGCTGTAAGTGTTCAATAGGTGTGGGTCCCTCCTCTGGGCCCACAGCTTTATTTGAAAGTCCTTTTTAAGCGAATGGGGAGAGATGTGCAGGTCCGACGACCGCTCCATTCATGGTCAAATGCAATGCAGCCCCATTCCAGACCAAGAATCTGCACCTTTTGAACATTTATAGCATATCTCGTGAATATGCCATAAATTTCCAGGTGGCATAACTCCTTCCAAGCGTTTCTCTGGGAATTCATGAAATAAAATTACTGAAAATATTACTCTATTATAAATATTTTCCCAAATACCTTTCATTAGTTATAATGGCTTGTTTTGTTTAGCGAGCAATCATTAGGAGAAATTACCACCGTCAGCCTCCTCTCTGCTCTGCTTGTAAAGGATTATGATCCTGAATACAGATGATAAGATCTTCAGCTGAATCTCTGTAGGAATCGAATTCATGAGGAGGCATTAAGTACAGAGAGGGTGGGGGTGTAGTAATGAACAGCAGCACTTGTATGCAGTCTCCATTACCAAAGCCCCACATTACCACAGTCTGTCTTGTCCATCCCCTCTGTACTACAGCTGTCTCCTTATGAACTCCATTCCTACAGAGATTCAGCTGAAGATCTTATCATCTGTATTCAGGATCATAATTCCTGACAAGAAGGAGAGGAGGATGAGGCAGCTCTTTACGTCAGTGTTGTGAAGTAACTTGTCCTTCTGTGTGATTAGGACAGGTTTTGTGTGTACTAGTAGGACGGTGGCCATTTTATTTCTCCTAAGGATTGCCCCCTGGACAAAATGAGCCATTATAACCTGTGACGGATTATAATTGGGGCGTTTGGGTCGGTTGCCCTGGGCCCGGCATCGCTGGGGGGCCCAACGCCGACCCAAACGCCCACAAACTACGGCGGGGCATGGGAGCGCATAGTTCCCTGCCCTGCCGCCATCCGCCGATCACCGCCATAGGCTTCAGGCCTAGTAGGCCTGAAGCCTATGCGGTAGTAAAATCCTGACGCAGGCTGGCGTGATAACATCATTGCGCTGCGCCTGTGCCCGGATGCAGCACACTGACGTGTGTGCGCAGTGCGCCTGCACCATCGACGAGTGAGCGCCGACTGGGACACAGGTATTAGCTTTTGTTTTTTTGTGTGCCAACTGCCAACTTTGGGGGACATTACTGAAGGGACAGTGGGGGCAAACTACTACGTGGGAGAAAATTACTAGTGTGGGGGAAATTAGTACTCTGGGGGCAGTAAGGGGGACAATTAATACTGTGGGGGCAAATTACTACCATGGGGTAATTAATACTGTGGGGGCAGTGTGGAGAAATTAATACTGTGGGGGCAGTGTGGAGAAATTTATACTGTGGGGGCAGTGTGGGGGGCAAATTACTTAATGGATGGCAGTGTCGGGGCAAATTATCTAATGGGGGCAGTGTGGGGGGCAAATTACTTTTTGGGGGAATTACTACATGGGAGGCAGTGTGGAAGAAATTACTGTATGGGGAAGTGTGGTGGAGATTACTGTATGGGGCAGTGTGGGGGAGATTACTGTATGGGGGCAGTGTGGGGGAGATTACTATATGGAGCAGTGTGGGGGAAATTACTATATGGGGCAGTGTGGGGGAGATTACTATATAGGGGAGTGTGGGGGAAATTACTGTGTGGGGGCAGTGTGGGGATAATTACTGTGTGGGGGCAGTGTGGGGAAAATTACTATATGGAGCAGTGTGGGGGAGATTACTATATGGCGCAGTGTGGGGAAAATTACTATATGGGGCAGTGTGGGGAAAATTACTATATGGGGCAGTGTGGGGGAGATTACTATATGGGGCAGTGTAGGGGAAATTACTATATGGGGGCAATGTGGGGAAAATTACTATATGGGGTCAGTGTGGGGGAAATTACTATATGGGGCATTTCTATTAGGGGACATTATTTCTGGGGATACTATACAGGCATTATTACCTGGAGCACAATAACGGGTGTTATTATTACTGGGGGCACTCTAGGGGACATTATAATTACTGTAGACACTATAGGGACCTTTGGGGTAATTTATCAAACTGGTGTAAAGTAGAACTGGGTTAGTTACCCATAGCAACAGATTTCACCTTTCATTTTTCACAGCTCCTTTGGAAAATGAAAGTTGGAATCTGATTGGTTGCTATGGGCACCTAAGCCAATTCTACTTTACACCAGTTTGATAAATGACCCCAATTATGAGAAATCTAACGTGTCTGTGTAACAAACTCTGTAGAGACGAGATGCGGCTGAAAGAATTTGTCATGGCGGTCTGGGTCAAACGGAGGAAAAGAGGAAAGAGAAGATCTTCATGACAGGAGAAGTCACTGGATGTAACAGGTATGTGGTGCTGTATTCTCCTATATGTAGAGCTGGCTCACTACTGTGCAGAACTTCAGCGGTGTTTCTGGTGGATACTCAGACACTGTGTTTTAAAACAGTGCTGATTTTTATAAGTGCATTGGAGATATTCAGGAGATACTCAGGAGGTAATCTGGAGGTGGATACAATCTAAACAAGTAAGATTTGTTTGTTTATAATCTTTCCCCTCTTTAAAATGGCAGACCTGGTTCAGAGCAGGATTTGTTGTGCTTTTATTTCAGGTTCCACTCTTCAGAGGTTTGGATGCTGTCTGGTCTGTAGACAGCTCTCCATAATGCAGCAGGAAATCGCATTTTTTAAATCTGAGATTTGTAAATTAACCGTTAAACAAACTCAGGCTGAGAACGTTGCAATGCCACTGCCACAGAGGCCCCCTAGAAATGGAAGATGCGTTACTGAAGGTTCTGGTAGACTGAGAGTTGTTGATAGAAGACATGTCCCACAGTCTGTGGCTCTCCATAATTCATTTGCAGCACTTTCAGAGTGCAAGTGCAACATGGAGGATGGCTCAAGCACAGTGGGTGAGAAACAATTATCTCCCATGCCTAAAGTATGCAAGACTGCAGCCAAAAACAAAAAGGAGAAGGTGAGGACTGATAGTAAGCAGCTGTTGGTGGGCTATTCCATCATAAGAGGTGTGAAGTTTGAGGAAAATGGTGTTGTGAGATGTCTCCCTGGTGCTACCGCTAGCAGGGATAGACGACAGATCCTTAATTTTGTTAGGCAAGCAAAGCAGGAAAGGGTGGTGGATGTTATTGTCCATCTTAGGACAAATGATCTGGCTTGCAATGAGGTTTCAAAGGTGAAGGAAGCTTTTCACACACTTGGAAATGATATACGGGAGGTTGCATCAACTGTTTTATTCTCTGCAGTTTTGCCTGTGCATAACCTTCAGCATGACAGGAAGATGCGCATTAAGGAATTCAATGTATGGCTTGGTGAATGGTGTCTGAACCAAGGGTTTTATTTAATTTACATTTGGCCACTAAGACCATCAAGGTCCCTAAGCTGACACGTGTTAATTAATTATAAAATATAGCATTTATTACTTGTCCTTAAAATAAATCAATTAGAACTCTACTATTAAAATTATCAGCGATGTCTGCCTGCCTAATGTTTATAGTAGCAACATAGTGTCTGATTAATGAGTACGTCCTCTGGATGGCGCTATATACGTGTGGCTATGTCTCTCATTGCTCTCGTTATTACAGCATCTTTCTGCTTACATGATGCACGCTGTTATTTCCACAGCTTGCTACTTGCTACCATAACTGCCTTCCTAGTCTGTACTCCTATTGATATATCTCCCAGACGTTATTGCAGGCCAGGCATAGACTGGCTAAAACACTAATATCACTCGCTGCCCCCCGACATGTTTCGCCTACCAGGCATCTTCAGGGGTTTGGGCAGTGGACTCATGTTAGCTCTCGTTGGAATGGAAAAGAACTGTACAAGAAAGATGGTTTGCATCTTTCTCTCAATGGAACGAATGTCTTCAGTAAACAGTTCCAAGTATTTGCTAAGGAGCATTTAAACTAGGAAAGGGGGGCAAAAGAGTGATAATCCAGCAGTCTGACTGCCCCCCAGAACAATGCCAGAAGATGCCAGTAGCACAAAGGTTAAGAAATGACAAGCTCAGATTCTTGTCTACAAATGCTCGCAGTTTAGGGAATAAGATCAATGAACTTGAGGCTATAATGGCATCTGAGAATATAGATTTAGTGGCTGTTACTGAGATGTGGTTCAATGGGAGTAATGACTGGGATATAACAATACCAGGGTTCTCTCTATACAGGAAAGACAGAGAAGGCAAGAAGGGGGAGTGGTGGCTCTGTATGTGAAAGAGAGCATAAAATATAATTTGATACAAGTTAGCGAGACCAATTTAGAGTCCGTTTGGATTACCTTGCAGCTTGATAATCATAAGGTAACTCGTGTAGGTGTGATATATAGACCACCTAGCCAAGTCAAAGAATTAGATGATCTACTAGTTGAGGAAATAGCTAAAATGACATTGAAGGGGGAAGTTATCATTATGGGAGACTTTAATCTTCCTGATGTAAACTGGAAAACCAAAATAGCTAGTTCTGCCAGTACAGATATTCTAAATTCCCTACTGGGATTATCTCTACAGCAAGTAGTTGAGGAGCCAACCCGGAAGGAGGCCATTTTAGATTTAGTATTCACAAATGGGAATTTGGTATCTGATATTACTGTAGGGGAAAGCTTGGGATCTAGTGATCACCAGTCAGTGTGGCTTACTATAAGTACAGTGACCGAGTCACACCACACAAAAACTAAAATTTTAGATTTTAGAAAAACTGACTTTTCTAAAATTAGATTAGTGGTATACGAGTCCCTATCAGATTGGAACAGTATCAATGGAGTCCAGGAGAAATGGTACTACTTAAAAGTGGCACTATTGAAGGCAACAGAAAATTGCATTAGGCTTGTCAGTAAAAGCAAAAAAAGGAAGAGACCACCGTGGTACTCAGCAGAAGTGGCCAAAATCATTAAAAACAAAAAGATAGCATTTAGTAATTAGAAAATAAAAAAAAACGAGGATGACAGGCAAATTTATAAGATTAGGCAGAGAGACGCTAAACAAGTTATAAGAGCTTCTAAAGCACAGGCAGAAGAGAAATTAGCTCAGTCAGTGAAAAAAGGCGATAAGACATTCTTCAGATACATAAATGAAAAAAAGAAACTAAAACAAGGAATTACCAAATTAAAAACAAAAGAAGCAAGGTATATGGAAGAAGATAAAGAACTAGCTGACTGCCTCAATGAATACTTCTGTTCAGTTTTTACAAAGGAAAATGGAGGAAAAGGACCTCAGTTAGGAAAGAAGACTAATGAATCTTTTGATGTGTCTTTACAGAGGAAGAGGTTCTAAGTCAGCTGTCTAAAATTAATACAAATAAGTCACAGGGGCCTGATGGGATACACCCAAAGCTATTAAAAGAGCTCAGCGGCGAACTAGCAAAACCATTAACAGATTTATTTAACCAATTACTGGCAACAGGAGTCGTCCCAGAAGATTGGAAATTGGCAAATATTGTGCCCATTTACAAGAAAGGTAGTAGGGAGGAATCGGGCAACTATAGACCAGTTAGCCTGACATCAATAGTGGGGAAATTAATGGAAACCATACTTAAAGGGAACCTGTCACCAGTTTTATGGTGTCCTAACTAAGGGCAACATAAATAAGTGACTGATTCTCTTAGCAAAATGCTGGGTCACTTTCTTTAATTGACCCAGTCAATCTGCCAACATCTTGTATTGAAAAGCTCCAGCTGATAATGATGAGTCATGAATATTTATGAGCTCCTGACTCTCCCCGCCTACCTGCTGCTGATTGACAGTTATTTTCCATATGAATCAGCAGCAGGTGGGCAGGGGAGTGGCTATAGCTCTGAATTAAAAAAACGCTGGACTCAATGACATCACGCTGGACTCAAATCAGCTCATTAGCATGCGGCATGTGGCATCTTTGTGTGTATATTATGAGGTAACCATCTGTCACACCAGTAAGTGAATACATCTAAGGTACTTTTTAGTATTCATGATTGTATATAATTAGTTAGATTATAATCAAATATCCACATGACAGGTTCCCTTTAAGGAGAGGATTGTGGAACATCTAAAATCCCATGGATTGAAAGATGAAAAACAGCATGGGTTTACTTCAGAGAGATCATGTCAAACTAATCTTATTGATTTTTTTGATTGGGTGACTAAAATAATAGATGGCGGAGGTGCAGTAGACATCGCTTATCTGGACTTTAGTAAGGCTTTTGATACTGTCCCACATAGAAGGCTTATCAATAAATTGCAGTCTTTGGGCTTGGACTCCCATATTGTTGAATGGATTAGGCAGTGGCTGAGGGACAGACAACAGAGGGTTGTAGTGAATGGAGTATATTCAGACCATGGTCTTGTTACCAGTGGGGTACCTCAGGGATCTGTTCTGGGACCCATATTGTTTAATATCTTTATCAGCAAAATTGCAGAAGGCCTCGATGGTAAGGTGTGTCTTTTTGCTGATGACACAAAGATTTGTAACAGAGTTGATGTTCCTGGAGGGATACATCAAATGGAAAAGGATTAAGGAAAACTAGAGGAATGGTCAAAAATCTGGCAACTAAAATTTAATGTTGATAAGTGCAAGATAATGCACCTGGGGCGTAAAAACCCAAGAGCAGAATATAAAATCAGTGATACAGTCCTAACCTCAGTATCTGAGGAAAGGGATTTAGAGGTCATTATTTCAGAAGACTTAAAGGTAGGCAGACAATGTCATAGAGCAGCAGGAAATGCTAGCAGAATGCTTGGGTGTATAGGGAGAGGCATTACCAGTAGAAAGAGGGAGGTGCTCATGCCGCTCTACAGAGCACTAGTGAGACCTCATTTGGAGCACAGTACTGGAGACCATATCTCCAGAAGGATATTGATACTTTGGAGAGAGTTCAGAGAAGAGCTACTAATTTAGTACATGGATTGCAGGATAAAACTTACCAGGAAAGATTAAAGGACCTTAACATGTATAACTTGGAAGAAAGACGAGATAGAGGGGATATGATAGAAACTTTTCAATACATAAAGGGAATCAACAAGGTAAAAGAGGAGAGAATATTTAAAAGAAGAAAAACTGCTACAAGAGGACATAGTTTTAAATTAGAGGGGCAAAGGTTTAAAAGTAATATAAGGAAGTATTACTTTACTGACAGAGTAGTGGATGCATGGAATAGCCTTCCTGCAGAAGTGGTAGCTGCAAATACAGTGAAGGAGTTTAAGCATGCATGGGATAGGCATAAGGCCATCCTTCATATAAGATAGGGCCAAGGGCTATTCATAGTATTCAGTATATTGGGCAGACTAGATGGGCCAAATGGTTCTTATCTGCCGACACATTCTATGTTTCTATGCTTCTATTACCTGTGTCTCATCTTCTCCTCCAAGTCTGTTTTTTATCATAATCGTATGTATTTTAAATTTAGCAACTAACATTTTAATTTGTCACCTGCAGTCCTATGTAACAGCCCAGATAACAGTGATAACTTTCTGTGTACAGATAATGTAGTAGATGTTCCATGCAGTCCTATGTAACACCCCACATAACACAATAGTTCACTGTGTTATGTGGGGTGTTACATAGGACTGCAGGTAGCATTAATGACATCTGTACTCAGAGAGTTATGAGATGGTGGGGGTCCGACTCCTGGCACCCCCACCAATCCACTGTTTGAGACCGCGATGTCCCAGTGAGCGCCGCAGCCTCTTTGCTCCTTACCAAGCACAGCGCTGTCCATTTGATAGCACTGTGCTTGGTATTACAGCTCAGACCCAATCACTCAGATGGGACAGAGCTGCACCTAGACCATGTGAACAATGTCATATGGCCTAGGAAGAGACTTTGGGTAGACAGCCCCGGGCCTATCATGCACTTAATCCACCCCTGATTATAATTAATAAAAGCTATTTGGGAAAATATTTATAATAAAGTAATATTAAGTATTTTCAATAATTTTATTAATTCCCAGAGAACCCCTTAAAGTCCATACAATGATTATAAACATTTTTGTATTTACATTTAGAAAAAAAACACGTATATGCCTATTTGTTCCAAAAATAATCATGGTATAGTGCCACCTGCTGTTTTTAGTGAACAGCAATTCTGTACCCATCTCAGTGTGCCAAGATGGATACACATGCTCAGTCTTGTCTCTCTCTCTCTCTCTCTCTCTCTCTCTCTTCTTCACCGATATATGGAGGGATCCCTAGTATGGCTGCTGCTACACTGCAACATCTTCTCTGCTAGTCAGGGAATGCTGAGCAAGTACAAGTACAGTAACAATGTCTCACTCTCTTTTCACTTTCTCTGCATCTCATTTGATAAACAGAGAAGATGCTGTAGTTTAGAAGCAGTCAGCTCAGCACATAAGGGATCTCTGCTTACCCAAAGGAGCAAAGAGAGGCAAGACTGAGCATGTGTGTCCACCTCAGAACATTTGGATGGTGGGGGAAAGTTTCTGTGCTAGGATAGTGAGTTCCAGAGTATGGGGATCTTGTACATAATTTTTGGAAAGCAGAAAAGAGGAGAGCAAATAAGGAGGTGTTTGAGGATTGGAGATTAGATGTGGGGATGTATCAGGAGAGTAGGTCAGAAATAAAAGGCAAGAACTTTGACAGCCACAGTGCCTTGCAATTGTGTCAGCTAAGTTGCGCCTGTAATAATGCCAGACACAGTACTCTGCAATAGTGTCAGGTACAGTACACCTTAATATCAACCAAAATGACCTGGGATAGTGTGAGCTACAGTAGCATACAATAATGTCAGCTATAGTACACATGTAATAATTCCAACTACAGTGTCCTGTGATGGTGTCATCTGCATTGCCTACTTTACAACATTTCTCCACAATCAAGTGCTGCTCTACTACAGGCTAAGTCCATAGAAAAGTGGGTCTGCTGCCTTTTCTGTTAATAGACATTAAAGGGTTAAAATTTTATTTTTTACATTTCCTGTATGGGATCGAAGAAAGGTATGCAAATGAGCGCCTAACAAGCTCTGCCCCTAATGCTACCAGATGTAAGGCAGCTATCCTATAAGTCAATGTTTGACCCTTTATATAGGCCTTAAAACATGACTCAGATATTAAATAAGCCAGCACCTCATCTGCAGACAGCTGTTTCAGGTGATTGCCCCTCATCAGTGCAGAGCAGAGAGTACTGGCTTAACTGGGTGAGAGGCCTAAGTCAGGATTTGGGGGGTACTATCTCTCCTTGGGAGAGCGCCTTAATCGGCGTGAGGAGACTTATTGGCCATACATGCTCCTCTGGAATTCTGAGAAGAAAGGGATGCAAATGAGCTCCTAACAAGCTCTGCCTCTGATGCCACCAGATGTAATATGTGACCTGCATAAGGATTTCTACAAGCCCCATAAGGAGGAGTTAAGACTAAGGCCCCTTTCACACGGGCGAGTATTACGCGCGGATGCAATGCGTGAGGTGAACGCATTGCACCCGCACTGAATACCGACCCATTAATTTCTATGGGGCTGTTCAGATGAGCGGTGATTTTCACGCATCACTTATGCGTTGCGTGAAAATCGCAGCATGCCTCTATATTCTGCGTTTTTCACGCAACGCAGGCCCCATAGAAGTGAATGGGGTTGCGTGAAAATCTCAAGCATCCGCAAGCAAGTGCGGATGCGGTGCGATTTTCACGCACGGTTGCTAGGAGACGATCGGGATGGAGACCCGATCATTATTATTTTCCCTTATAACATAGTTATAAGGGAAAATAATAGCATTCTGAATACAGAATGCAAAGTAAAATAGGGCTGGAGGGGTTAAAAAATAAATAAAAAATTTAACTCACCTTAGTCCACTTGATCGCGTAGCCCGACATCTCCTTCTGTCTCCTTTGTTGAATAGGACCTGTGGTGAGCATTAAATACAGTTACAGGACCTTTGATGACGTTACTCCGGTCATCACATGGTACGTCACATGATCTTTTACCATGGTGATGGATCATGTGATGACCGGAGTGACGTCATCAAAGGTCCTGTAACTGTATTTAATGCTCACCACAGGTCCTATTCAAAAAAGGAGACAGAAGGAGATGCCGGGCCGCGATCAAGTGGACTAAGGTGAGTTAAATTATTATTATTATTTTTTTAACCCCTCCAGCGCTGTTTTACTTTGCATTCTCTATTCAGAATGCTATTATTTTCCCTTATAACCATGTTATAAGGGAAAATAATACAATCTACAGAACACCGATCCCAAGCCCGAACTTCTGTGAAGAAGTTCGGGTTTGGGTACCAAACATGCGCGATTTTTCTCACGCGCGTGCAAAACGCATTACAATGTTTTGCACTCGCGCGGAAAAATCGCGGGTGTTCCCGCAACGCACCCGCACGTTTTCCCGCAACGCCCGTGTGAAACCAGCCTAAGACAGTGTAGTAAGCAAAAGCAGGAAACAGGCCTGAGAAAGAACCAGCCAGAAGAGCTAAATATGTGAAGAGAAAGCCCTAAACCAGCTTATGGGGAGAAAAATAGAAAAGTGTGCATGCAAAGTTGAGACTGTGGAGATAACTTGTTTGAGAAACATATTGACTTTGCAGTTAACTTGTCCAGGAGATGAAAGACTTGGGTAGCCTGTACATACTTTAGAAGCAGATGGAGGATCTGCTAAGGACTACATCCTGCAGAGAAAAGCTGTAGTGCCACATTGTGAGTAAAGAATTAAAGGAAAATTGGCCTGTTAACTACCTTTGCAGCGATGAGAACTGTAAGAACTGGGCAATTGCAAAGCTGTGTAACATCTGCCGATCCATGCAAAGACTGAATTGTGACAACTGCCATGAGCACTGTATTCAAATTTTATTTGCCAGAGAAAGCACAGTTCTACTGCTAAACTGTCCTCATCATTGCCTCGCATTTTAGGGAACCCTGCCTTGCACCTCAAAACTTATCTTCACCAAGGGCAGGAACCCCAAACTAGGGCATGCCCCGAAGTGAAGAAAAAGTGCGCCCTTCCCATCACTGCACAGCCCTGGGGAGTGTCAGTAAAGACTGCCATCGTGAGTAACTGCTACCTTTATTATTGCAACAACCACTCCTATCCTCTCTGCTCTCCCCTGCGGGCCACTGCATAGGCAGGAAAAAGGGCAACAGGCTTGGTAATTGTGGAGTATTACAGTGTGCTGTTATTGATAGCGCCATCTTAGGGAGGTGTATCATTCACTTGAAATGGAGTAGCTTCAGTACCATGACAAGCTGCTGTGTCTCTATAAACAACAAAAGAGGTGCAGCACTTGCAGGACCACTATGGCTGATTCTTTGTACTGAATAATGGGTGTAAGGTAGGGGAGCTACACCCACCTTACGGAAGTAACACCACCCTCTTATACTAACAAATAGAGCTGCCACTCCTTAGCTGCAACCCATTGCAGAGTGCAACCCTTAAGGAATTGAGACAGGCCCATAGAATTTCTATTTACCCCCTCTCCTGCAGCGAGGAGAGAGAACACGTTACAGGGTATGTGAACACTTCTTTCTCTGTCTTCTAGCTATTAGTGGGGGCCTCAGTTCTCAGATTCCTTCCATATGTTGATATATCAAAAGTTTCTTCAAAGTTCATTGATCATTTAGGCGGAAACCAAATTATTTATAGCGATGTTATATATGAGATCTACTGCGCAAAAGAGAACCCATATACTACAAGTACAGCAGATTGCAAAGCTCCTGCAGAGGAATAACACCTTTTCATGTGAGTGAGCCTCCTCAGTCTCTGGACTCCAAAGTGGAATTTGATTCACACCAAAGCCGAATTTCCTCACGCTTCATGATAACGAATGAAATTTTTTCCTAAAATGGCACGTGTGAAGACATGGAGCAAGGAACTCTGGGAAGGCGGGATAACCCATAATGCCATGCATGCAGCCAATCAGCAGCCAGCCAGCCCTGTGCCATGACAGCCCTTTGAATAGCCTCAGTCATCTTGGATTCTGCCATTTTCCAGTATACGTAGTGCAGGGAGATATGCATCAGCAGGCGCTAGGGACAGTGCTAGGAAAGACTTTATTGTGCTAAAACAACGATTTACAAGTGCAGGGAAAGATTATTCAACTGCAAGGAAAGGATAGGGAGGAATCTTTCCACCGCATTTATGTTGAACAGGGTTCAGTAGGGGAGGTTACAGCCTGGGTAATAAGAACAATCCTATTACACTTTGCTGCACTGACTGCAGATCCAAATTGCCATTATACAGCTCTCTAATTCCAGCAAAGCATTCTTGTTATTGGGTTGCAAGTGCTGTTTGATACAGCCATTAACAGGGTTTAATTCAAGGAAATATTTCTTTGTCTTATTTGCCCTTGTGCGGTGCAGTTATATGTTCTAAAGCATTTTTTGGCTTGTATTAGTGGGAAAAAAGGGCTTATTAGCCGTTGTGTGGTGAAAATTACAGCCCATTTTGGCGTGTATTAGTGGCAAAAGTAAAATTTATTTGCCGTTCAGCGGTGCAGTTATATGTTCTAAAGGCCTTTTTGGCATGCATTAGTGCAAAAAGTAAAATATATTTTCCGTTCAGCGGTGCAGTTATATGTTCTAAAGCCCTTTTTTGCGTGTATTAGTGGCACAAAAAAAGTATTTGCCGTTGTGTGGTAAAGTGAGAAAATTACAGCCCTTTTTGGCGTCTATTAGTGGCAAAAGTAAAATATATTTGCCGTTAAACGGTGCAGTTATATGTTCTAAAGCCCTTTTTGTCATGTAATAGTGGCAAAAATAAAATATATTTGCCGTTTAGCGGTGCAGTTATATGCTCTAATTCTAAAGCCCTTTTTGGCGTGTATTAGTGGCAAAAGTATAATATATTTGCAGTTCAGCAGTGCAGTTATATGTTCCAAAGCCCTTTTTTGCGTGTATTAGAGGCACAAAAAAAGTATTTACCGTTGTGTGGTAAAGTGAGAAGATTACAACCCTTTTTGAAGTGTATCAGTGGCAAAAGTAAAATATATTAGCCGTTCAGCATGCAGTTATACTGTATGTTCTAAAGCCTTCTGTGGCGTTTATAAGTGGAAAAAAATAAGGGCCTATTTGCCGTTCAGCGGTGCAGTTATATGTTCTAAAGACCTTTTTGGCGTGTATTAGTGGCAAAAAATATATATATTTGCCATTGAGAGGTGAAGTTCCATTGTACTACAGCTATTTACATGGTGTATTAATAGGATAGATACGTATATCCTATTAGCTGTTCTGTGGTGAATTGTGATTGTTATAATTTATTTTTTTGGGGTGTATTAGCAGGAAAAAGAATATGGAAAAATTGATGGGTGATTGTTGACTTTTTTTTGTATGAACCGAATTCCGTTGATTAGCCATTAAGCGGTGAATTTTTTTTGTGAAACAGCCTTTATGGGGAAAATAGATGGGTGATTGTTGACTTAATTCTGTATGAACCAAATTCAGTCGATTGGCCATTCAGTGGTGAAATTATTTTTGTGAAACAGCCTTTATGGGTAAAATAAATGGGTCATTGTTGACTTAATTCTGTATGAACCGAATTCCGTCGATTAGCCATTCAGTAGTGACATTTTTTAGTGAAACAGCCTTTATGGGGAAAATAGAAGGGTCATTGTTGACTTAATTCTGTATGAACTGGATTCCCTCGATTAGCCATTCAGTAGTGAATTTTTTTTGAGAAACAGCCTTTATTGTTGTCATTGTTTACTTAATTCTGCATGAACCAAATTCCGTCGATTAGCCATTCAGTGGTGACTTTTTTTGTGAAACAGCCTTTATAGGGAAAATAGATGGGTCATTGTTGACTTTCTTCTGTATTAACCAAATTAGGTCAATTAGCCTTTTTGGTCGGTAGCTGTAACTATGGTCAAGGACAATATATGTCCTTTATGGCCCACTCGGTAAATGTGGTTCCTGCTCAGCCACACCAGCAACTTGGCCAGATGACGCCGCTGGTCCTGCGACAATGTCCGCCTCTACCTCCTCATCCTCCACCGTGTCCCCAGCCTCCACTGCAGGGACAATTCACAGTGCTCCTCCAGCATACCACATGTGCAGGGCACGGCGGTGTCACGCTGTTCTACATCTCGTTTGCCTGGGTGAACGGAGTTACACAGGAGAGAGACAGCTCTGTGTCCTTCATCAAGAAATCGAATCCTGGGGGGGCTGAACTGGAGGAGGAGTAGGACATTGGAGCACAAGCAATGTGTTGCAAAATGGGTGGTTTTTCTACACAGGTGACAGGAGAGGAGGAGCAGGAGCAGCCAGAGAAGCTACAGGGCAATGAGGAAGATGAGGCAGAGGACCCAGACACATTGTGGCAGTATACAGTGGAGATGGAGGCAGGGAGTCCCTCCGAGTCATTTGCAGAAATGGCCCGATGCATGCTCACTTGTTTACATAGTGACAGCTGAATTGTCACCATTCGGCAGAGGGAGGACTTCTGGCTCTCCACCTTGTTGGACCCTCACTACCGGTCCAAAATGCGGGCCTTTTTTACACCCACTGAGAGGGAGGACAAACTGAACTACTATAGAGACATCCTATGTAGTCCGTTGGCCACTGCCTATCTGCGCCATCTGTGGAAGAAAGGGGAGAGGCGCTCATAGGGTAATAGTTTTTGGGGTAAATGGTTGACAAGAAGAATAAGTTGTGCTCACCTTTTTGTGTTGTGCAAGCATAGGCTCAACACTAGTTTAGGTGTGTGGTTAGACAGTGGTCGGTGCTGCCAGTATCGTTTGCTTCTCGTTTTAGGGTTGCCAGTCCTCCAGAGGAGCGATGAAGAGACAATAAAGGGGTGTGGAGTAATTGTGGTCCACCGTTTTTAGATACTTCTTGGCACAAAGACATGACCTCAGGTAGTTGTAAATAGTTTTTTTATTGTTTATATATAGAGGTGACAACGCGCTTCGGAGTTGAAAACACTCCTTTTTCAAGTCTAAAAGGTAGTCAAGTTCCATAAAATAAATAAATAGGTAAAAAGTGGGGATATATAACATCAAGGATTGTGTATGATAATATATGATATATAAATAAATAAAATAATAGTAGCGTTGGTAATAGTATGATAAAATGAATGTTGATATATATATATATATATATGTTGGTAAGGCTGATTAGTCAGCCTGCATTTGTGGGAGGGGCGGAGGCTCTTCATATACGAGCCACAGCCTCACTCACAGGCATGTGTTCTCAGGTGCACAGCTATAATATTTCCAAATGACCCATTGGACCCAGGAGGTCAAAAGTACGGTTCCAATAGTCAAAGACTATAATTCCTGTTTCTGGTCGTTTTTTATTATTAAAATATAACTTTTATTTATTTTTTAATAAACGAATATTGCGCAAAAACATATAAATTTCAAAATTGCATATGGAGGGCAAATGCTGTTTGGGGCTATGGGTTTAACAATCACTACTTGTTTGTAGATGGGATGAGATTATTGCTTCTATCTCTTTCAATAGAGTGCAATAGGTTCGTGTTTGTAATGTCGGCCGACACCAGACACTCTGTAACTTATAGTCTCTCCGATTGTTACCCTACCTAAAGTGCTGTATTTCCAAGTGTCTGATATCTGCTCAGGCACTCTTAGCGGCTGCTACCGCCCGCACTTAAACCTTCTATCTGCCCCTGTAATATACATATATACACGGCGTCTGCAGATCGCCGTGCAGTTATTCATTCATTTGCCCTGCCATAATTATTAAAAAGCTAAAGGTGCAGCTCCCCCGACATGTTTCACCGCAAAATGCGGCTTCTTCAGGGGGATAAGGAGCTACTGACAACACGAGTGTTACATTTGTAGAGTCTTATATACCTATAGGGCGGTTCTCGCCCTATGATGTCCAATAGGATTCTCTCTCATGTTGATAGACTTACAATTGGGCCAATCCAGATGCGGATTAATCAGTCACGATGGACTGGTTATAAACTAATCACTTTGTTCCTTATGCGCTTGCGTCCGATACTTAGTATCTTTTCTCTACAGTTGTTATATGCGCATGCGTCTGGACTTCAGATTTTTTCTCTCTCGGCCTCAGTGGCGTCCGTGCGTGTGCGTGAATACTTAGAGTTTTCTCACTATTCCGGTGTTTCAGTGCGCATGTATAGGGACTTCGACTTTTTTCCTTTTCTCTACTTGAGGGATCTACTTGCGCTTGCGTGGATAAATAGAATTTTCCTACCGACCTGTAAGGCGACAGGGCGCATGCGTCAGGACTTAGATTTTTTAGCCTTTCTGCCTCGATCATATAAGTCCTTGAATTTTCTGCCAAGCTTTTAATCAGGTTTGTAGACTTTAGTTAGAAACATCTAGTCCTGTGAGTAATCAAAACGCTTGCGCTACTACTTAGAATGTTCCTATCTAAAATTTATACTAAACGCATATGCTTAGTATTGTCAGGTAGGTAGCATGCGTCCGTACTTAAATTATTGCAACTCCAGGTCGATGGATCAGATGCCTATACCGGTACTTGATAATTTGAATATACACTATACTCTGAGTCTATACTATATTCAGTTACCCCAGATATAGCTGTAAAACACATATACGTGCAGACTCTGACTAGACATGCTGCCTTTTTTCACTGTTTTTTGAAACAAAAACGCTTATTTATTGTGATATGGATATTAAAGCCCTTTTATTTTTTGCTTCTGAGCTTTTGTTTATTTACTATTATTTTTTATTATTACCTTATATAAGATTATTTTTAGTGAAAAGAGTAATGATTCATCAGTTGCTATGTTTTGTATCTTATTTTATTTTTTGACTTTTATTTTATATAAACGCTGTAAAGGTGAATCCTTCGTTCAAACCATTCGGGCTTATAGTGTTCAGCCTCTGGATCCATCTTGCTTCACTCTGCAGGAGTTTCCTATCCAGGTTACCTCCTCTGGGACCCATACTTAGTTTTTCTATGCCCCAGAAACGTAGGACTGTTATATTATTGCCATGTACATATTTTATATTATATGTCTGGCAATTGGTGTATCTTTCCCTGTTTCTATTGAGCTCATATGACCTGAGATACGGCGCCTCAGTTCCTGGATAGTTTTGCCCACGTAAAGTTTGGGACATGAACACGATGCTATATATACGACTCCTTTTGTCTTGCAGGTGATCAGTTGTCTAATTACATATTCCTTTCCATCCGCTGGGTTTATGAATTTTTTAATGCGTGGGATATATCTACAAAATGAGCAATCCCCACAAGGTGTTGATCCACAGTATTTCTCTCCTAATCAGATTTTTTTCGATTCCTTTTTCTTTTAGGTGGCTGTGTACTAGATGGTCTTTTAAGTTGGAGCTTCTTCTATAAGTAACACTTGGATTGACGGTAAGTACTTCTCTAAGATCTCTCTCTGTCTGTATAATATGCTAGTATTTTTGTAATATACTGTATATCTCTCTATTATACCCGTCAAAAGTTCCAATACATCGAATGATCTCATTTTTCTTCGGGGGGATAGTTGTAAGTAGTTCATCCCTGTTTGTGCCTTTCGCTCTATTATAGGCTCTTTTTAGGGGGGCTGCAGGATAGCCTCTTTTTTTGAAACTCGCATAAAGATGTCTGCTCTCTTTTTCAAAAGTTGTTTCATCAGAGCAATTTCTACGAGCCCTCAGGTATTGGCCCGGAGGTATTCCTCTCTTAAGTGGCGGAGGATGCCAACTCATCCAATGTAGATAACTATTTGTGGAGGTTGGTTTTCTGTATACCTCGGTACCAAGATGTCCATTGTCCATAATTCTTATTTTCAGATCTAAAAACACAATTTCTCTATCCTGTAGTTCGTACGTAAATCTCATCCCTATATTATTATCATTCAACACTTGGGCGAATTCCCTGAAGAGTGTTTGTGCACCATCCCACAGGATAAGGATGTCGTCAATATACCTGCCCCAAAATAGAATGTGGCAGGCATATTGCGACATCCCCTCCGTGAATACAGTGTTATTTTCCCACCACTGGGGAGCTGCACCTTTAGCTTTTTAATAATTATGGCAGGACAAATGAATGAATAACCGCACGGCGATCTGCAGACGCCGTGTACATATGTATATTACAGGGGCAGATAGAAGGTTTAAGTGCTTGCGGTAGCAGCCGCTAAGAGTGCCTGAGCAGATATCAGACACTTGGAAATACAGCACTTTAGGTAGGGTAACAATCGGAGAGACTATAAGTTACAGAGTGTCTGGTGTCGGCCGACATTACAGACACTAACCTATTGCACTCTATTGAAAGAGATAGAAGCAATAATCTCATCCCATCTACAAACAAGTAGTGATTGTTAAACCCATAGCCCCAAACAGCATTTGCCCTCCATATGCAATTTTAACATTTATATGTTTGTGGCAATATTTGTTTATTACAAAAGAAATAAAAGTTATATTTTAATAATAAAAAACGACCAGAAACAGGAATTATAGTCTTTGACTATTGGAACCGTACAGGTGCACAGCTGCCGCTGGGTGTCATTAGCAAACTAGCTTCTCTGGTGGTAGGATTCTTTCTTTGCAGCATGGAGCTTGTTATTAGGCTCTCTGCTACCGTAGCATGCACATGCCATACTACGTAAGTAGGTTGGGCCGGGGCCGTCTCTTCTGGCCGGTCGGAACCGACTTTGCTAGCGAACGGGAGGCTTCACCTCAGAATCTGCTGCCTCAGGTTTGTTCGTTGGGGCTAAATACACTGCTCAAAAAAATAAAGGGAACACAAAGATAACACATCCTAGATCTGAGTTAATTAAATATTCTTCTGAATTACTTTGTTTGTTACATAGTTGAATGTGCTGACAACAAAATCACACAAAAATAAAAAAATGGAAATCAAATTTTTCAACCCATGGAGGTCTGGATTTGGAGTCACACTCAAAATTAAAGTGGAAAAACACACTACAGGCTGATCCAACTTTGATGTAATGTCCTTAAAACAAGTCAAAATGAGGCCCAGTAGTGTGTATGGCCTCTACGTGCCTGTATGACCTCCCTACAATGCCTGTGCATGCTCCTGATGAGGTGGTGGACGGTCTCCTGAGGGATCTTCTCCCAGACCTGGACTAAAGCATCTGCCAACTCCTGGACAGTCTGTGGTGCAACGTGACGTTGGTGGATAGAGCGAGACATGATGTCCCAGATGTGCTCAATTGGATTGAGGTCTGGGGAATGGGCGGGCCAGTCCATAGCATCAATGCCTTCGTCGTGCAGGAACTGCTGACACACTCCAGCCACATGAGGTCTAGCATTGTCTTGCATTAGGAGGAACCCAGGGCCAACTGCACCAGCATGTGGTCTCACAAGGGGTCTGAGGATCTCATCTCGGTACCCAATGGCAGTCAGGCTACCTCTGGCGAGCACATGGAGGGCTGTGCGGCCCTCCAAAGAAATGCCACCCCACACCATTACTGACCCAATGCCAAACCGGTCATGCTGGAGGATGTTGCAGGCAGCAGAACGTTCTCCACGGCGTCTCCAGACTCTGTCACGTCTGTCACATGTGCTCAGTGTGAACCTGCTTTCATCTGTGAAGAGCACAGGGCGCCAGTGGCGAATTTGCCAATCTTGGTGTTCTCTGGCAAATGCCAAACGTCCTGCACGGTGTTGGGCTGTAAGCACAAACCCCACCTGTGGACGTCGGGCCCTCATATCACCCTCATGGAGTCTGTTTCTGACCGTTTGAGCAAACACATGCACATTTGTGGCCTGCTGGAGGTCATTTTGCAGGGCTCTGGCAGTGCTCCTCCTGTTCCTCCTTGCACAAAGGCGGAGGTAGCGGTCCTGCTGCTGGGTTGTTGCCCTCCTACGGCCTCCTCCACGTCTCCTGATGTACTGGCCTGTCTCCTAATAGCGCCTCCATGCTCTGGACACTACGCTGACAGACACAGCAAACCTTCTTGCCACAGCTCGCATTGATGTGCCATCCTGGATAAGCTGCACTACCTGAGCCACTTGTGTGGGTTGTAGACTCCGTCTCATGCTACCACTAGAGTGAAAGCACCACCAGCATTCAAAAGTGACCAAATCATCAGCCAGGAAGCATAGGAACTGAGAAGTGGTCTGTGGTCACCACCTTCAGAACCACTCCTTTATTGGGGGTGTCTTGCTAATTGCCTATAATTTCCACCCCTTGTCTATCCCATTTGCACAACAGCATGTGAAATTGATTGTCACTCAGTGTTGCTTCCTAAGTGGACAGTTTGATTTCACAGAAGTGTGATTGACTTGGAGTTACATTGTGTTGTTTAAGTGTTCCCTTTATTTTTTTGAGCAGTGTACTTCTATTTCTTTTCAACTTTGTTTGTCGGTAATAGGAGTTAGTTCCTATAAATCTTACAAGTTTCACTTCGCTTTGTTCGTCTCGTATGAAAAGTTACTTCAGCCGGTTTGCTGTAAAGGAAGAGTTACCCGGGCTGCACGTGACGTCATGTTTGGAGATCGGACGCAGCGTTTATTGTTTAGGCCTCTTGCTGTAGCTGTTCCTTGCCACGTGTCTCCCCCTCCCCCTGCTACCACCAACTGTAGACTTCACGTATTTCACTGCTCCATGTACTTAAAAACCCTGCCGCACTTTCATGCTCTGCTATTATCCTGAGCGGCATTTACACTTTCGGCTTTTATTTCATGTCATGCTGTATCCGCACGTCCTTACTGTCCAGCACTTTCCTACTCTTGGTTCGTATTCACTCAGATTGGTCTCACATTCAAGCTGCGGTCACCTATTGGCTGTTACATCTCATTCCGTACCCAGCCGACAGCCGGATCCTTACTGTCCAGCACTTTCCTACTCTTGGTTCGTATTCCCTCAGATTGGTCTCACATTCAAGCTGCGGTCACCTGTTGGCTGTTACATCTCATTCCGTACCCAGCCGACAGCCGGATCCTTACTGTCCAGCACTTTCCTACTCTTGGTTCGTATTCACTCAGATTGGTCTCACATTCAAGCTGCGGTCACCTGTTGGCTGTTACATCTCATTCCGTACCCAGCCGACAGCCGGATCCTTACTGTCCAGCACTTTCCTACTCTTGGTTCGTATTCACTCAGATTGGTCTCACATTCAAGCTGCGGTCACCTGTTGGCTGTTACATCCCATTCCGTACCCAGCCGACAGCCGTATTACACGCCTGTTATTACATGTTGTATACTCGGCTTACAGCCATAGCTGCTACTGTTACTCCATTTTTATTCTCTGGATGCACCACCCTGGTGTTCACACCTTGCTCCACTCACAATCAGAGCTGCGTTCATGCGTCGACTGGTATACCATGTTTGCTCTGCTCACTGTGAGAGCTGTGTTTACATGTCCGCTGTCACAACATGTTCATACTAGGCTTGTTTCAGAGCTGCATTCACGTTCACTGTTACATCATGTTTATGCTCCACTCACATTTAGAGCTGCTATTCTTCCAATTTCATTCTCGGCCACACCCAGAGGTGCATTCACACTACGCTGTCAAATCATTTTTTTGCACTCCACCCACGACCAGAGTTGCATTCATACGTCTATCGGTACATCATGTTTGCTCTACTCGCACTCAGAGCTGCGTTCACACGTCCTATGCTACTACAGGTTCTTTCCAGGCCCATTTCAAGAACTGCATTCACGTCGCTGTTACATACATGTTATGCTCCGTTCACAACCAGAGCTGCTGTTATACCAAATTTCATGCTCTGCTTATACCCAGAGTTGTGTTCACACTTCTACTGCTACACCAGGTCGTATACCATACTCACCAAAGCCGCTTTCCATGTCTGCTGTCACATCAAGTTAATATTCTGTTCACATCCAAAGCTGCGTCCACATGTCTGCTTTTACATCTTGTCCTATACTCCATTCACTACTAGAGCTGCGTTCACTTGTCTGCTTTCGCATCACGTCAATACTCTGCTCACTTTCAGATTGCATTTATACGTCTGCTTTATACCATGCTTTTCATGCGCTACCCATACTCAGAGCTGCGCCCATACCATGTTTTTTAGGTACTACTCACATCCAAAGCTGCATTCACCCATTTGTTGTTACATCATGTGTACTCTGCTCCCACTCAAAGCTGCATTCTCCTGTTCATTGCTACGTCATAGTTTTACTCAATCTCACCGGGGTACCTCTCTCCCGACAAGCATAACTGCGTTCTTTTCAGGCTTACGTTCCCTTCCTCGGTGGTCTGTTACATTCCATAGGCCTACTTTTCTGTTTAATCCTGGTTCATAATCACTCAGACTGGTCTCCTTTTACTTCTGGTTCGTATTCACTCAGATTGGTCTCCTGCCCCAGTTCACCAAACAGCTCCTCAGCGGAGGTCAGTGGGCCAATAGGAGTACGTTTCCTGCTATGTTTTCACAAGCTGTTCATTTGTTTTTTTAGCAAACTTGCAATGCCTCAGGCTCTTGTTTTTCTCCCATCTCTGTTTCAATTTCATGTTTACGTTTTATGGTTCGCGGTGGTTAGTGTTTTATGTATGCACGTGCTTCGGATTACTAATGTCTATATTTTCAACGCCTGTTGGCAGTTATGTTCCTTAGGCCACCTTCTAGCCAATCCAATCACTCAAGTCGCTGCATATCCCATCGGGTCCGGCTTACATTTTAATTACTTATCGTCACCACAACGTCATCCCTCTGGCTTCGGGGGCCCTATGACTGATCCGGCCTCATGGCTCCGGGGGCCCCATGACCGTTTTTCATGTTTTGTTTGTTAGGGGTACAACATGGTTGTAGGCTGGTTAGTGTCCCAGGTTTGCTGTTGGAGGGGGTCATGGTTATGCGAGTCTCCAAGGCATTCTGGTGCTGCATAAGTGGTTTATTTAAAAAAAACTAAAAAACATAAGAAGCTTGCACAAGTGGCTCTTCGCTTATAGGACCTCACGATTGGCACAGACACTTGTAGTTCGCACGGCCATCTTATACTTTTTTCCGCCATAAGAGTCTCGCATGCATGGCTCCGCCATAAGAGACTCGCACGCATGGCTCCTCCCATAAAAGACTCGCACGAGTGGGTGTTCGCTTAAAGGACCTCACGACTGGCATCGTCATTCGTAGTTCGCACGGCCATCTGATACTTTTTTCCGCCATAAGAGACTTGCACGCATGGCTCCCGCCATAAGAGACTTGCACGCATGGGTCCGCCACAAGAGGCTCGCTGGAGTGGCTCTTGGCTTAGAGGATTTCACAATTGTCATCGACATTGGTATGTCATACGGCCATTGATACTATTTTCCATGGCACACCTTTCAGAAGTTTTCTTTTGTTCATTTATATTTTACAGATTAGTACTTGCGGTTCATTTCAGACTCATTTCATTAAGAAGCTTAACCCCAAGTCTTTGTCTTTCTAGGTTATCGAGTCTAGGTTGATTACTAAACCAGTCGGGTTAAGCCCCAATCTTTTCCCCAGCCGTCCTTAATTCTTAAGGTTCTCATCCCGGCAGCTGCCCGGCCCCATGGGCCCCTGGTGGTTGCTTCGGCCCCATGGCTTCAGGGGTCCGACCAATGGTTGTCTGTCCACCTGTGCAGCTATGCTTTTGGTTTTGAATGACTCACATCTTTACCTGCTTGCCAGCTTATGTTATTTAGGTTTCTTTTTAGTTAATGTCCGTTATTATCTCCATTTACTGTCACGTTTTTCCCTTCGTCTTTTCAGGTCATGCAGTTGAATTCATGTTGGGGGTCACCTTCCACATTGGTCAGGTCTCGTTCCTAACGATATTTCGCCTTGCATGTTATTCAGGCCACGTAGTTTTAGGTATCGCCTGCCACATTGGTCAGGCTCATGGTTTAATTTCACCTGCACCTTATTCAGGTCACTTATTATAGTTATAATTTCTTGTTAAAAAAAACAAAAAAAGAACTCGGCCCCATGGCTTTCTTGGGGCCCGATGACAGCTTCGGCCCCATGGCTTCGGGGGGCCCGATGACAGCTTCGGCCCCATGTCTTCATGGGGCCCGATGACAGCTTCGGCGCCATGGCTTCGGGGGGCCCGATGACAGCTTTGGCCCCATGGCTTCGGGGGGCCCGATTACTGTTTTCAGTCCTGCTGGGCTGATTGCCTGGTTGGTTGTCCATCTGTGCATCACATCTGTGCATCACATATCACACATATTCCTAATAATCCATGTTGATCGCTCACTTTATGTTTTGACTGCAAACTGGTCAGGTTCGCCCTACAGCATCATTGTCATGTCTTATGCAGATATTTCGTCTTGCTTTAATTGTTTATGCTTTTGTTCAGGTCCTGCCAGAGGAGGAACAAGTAGGGTAATTCCCTCCAGCATTTCAGTCTCTGATCGTAGTCGATCATATCTTGTCAACCAGGTCCCCGCGCAAAGTCTTTGCCTTTTTACCACAACCAGGAATTCATTTTCGCCGTTAGCTTCATTGCAATTGCATTCCCTCACTCATGGGAGGGCATAGACAGAATCTTGTATTTTATGGCTTCGTAGCTTCTTGCCACACTAAACTCGGACTCCCTACAACCACGTTGAATCGGGTTTTGGACAAGGTCCAGCATTTCCTCACGGTAGAAGATTCAGATAGTAGGTTGTTCTTCACGTCTCAAGCGTTAAAACAATTCTCAGGTGCACACAGTAGAACAACGAGCGGACCACGGCTAGCAGATAGCTGTTGTCTGGGGAACTATTCAAGGATTCTCTTCCTATCTACATGGTTCTTTTTGGCCCTCATTCCTGCATAGTCTAGGCAGTTAGGGTCGGTCCCACGATCTCCTGAGGCTAGGGCCAGTACTCGCACTAGAACCAAACTTTACAAGGTTCAGTTGGTTTTCATGATCCATTTCACAACGTATTCCCGGTCCTCCATTCCGCTTTGGGGCAGTATCCGCAATATTGAGCATCATGTCTCTGGCAATGCCATCCACAAGATGGGTTGTAGGTCTCCTTCTGGTCTTGCCTCATACACCCCTAATTTTAGATCCCTGACGCCTTGCAGTTGGCTTGGGGATTAGTTTGCACATGCCATTCGAGTTCCTTTTCTACCCTACTTGGCTTGGTTTTTCCCCACTTATAGGCCTACCCACGATCATGGCTTAGGGCACACAACAAGCCATTTAGTCAGGTTAGCTAAGACGCGCCTGGCTGGGTTAGGTTGTTCCCGTTGATTCTCTCCCTAGGGTTCTTCGGATATCTCTTGGCCGTAGCCATGACCACAAATATATATAAAGAAGGTACAAGGAATCATCGTGGATGATAGGTACGTGTCACCAAGTTTCTTGGCCTCGGTGGAGTAAAAGCCGGTTTTTATGTGTCAGCAGCAGTTGCTGTTTGACACCTTAATACTTAGTATGGCTGTATAGCTAATCCGGGATGGCTCTTACTGGGAGTAGTCAAAGTGCTGGGTGGGTGACTACTCCCCATGATCAAGGCCGGGTTTGGCCAATAAGAAAAAAATATTTTTCATAACACCTCAGCTCAGACCACCAATCAGACCCCCAATGTTAATCAGACCTCTAAGACCTTAAATCAGACCCCCAATCAGACCTCAGCTCAGACCCCAATGTAAATGACACCCAATTAGACCTCAGATAAGTGTCTCATGCCTCTCATCAGCCCCTATATCAGCCCCCATGCCTCTCATCAGCCCCCATATCAGCCCTTATGCCTCTCAGCCCCCATTATGCCTCTCTGACCCATTATCAGCTTTTATGCCCCTCAGCCCCCATTAGCCCCCATTATCAGCTTTCATGACCCCATTATCAGCCTTAGGCTACATGCACACGACTGTATGTGTTTTGTGGCCAGAAATTGCGGATCTGCAAAAAAAAGAATGATGTTCCGTATAGCATCCGTTTCTTTTCCGGATCGTTTTTTTTTTTTGATCCATTGTTTTGTGTGGCAACAGAACGGACATACTGATGTGGACAGCACATGGTGTGCTGTCCGCGTTTCTTGCGGACCCATTGAAATTAATGGGTCCCCATCCTATCCGCAAAAAAAAACGGAACGGAAACAAACAACGTTCGTGTGCATGTAGCCTTAGGCTTCATGCACACGGACGTTTTTTTTTTGCGGTCCGCAAAACGGATTTCCGTTGTTCCGTGATCTGTGACCGTTTTTTCGTCCGTGGGTCTTCCTTGATTTTTGGAGGATCCACGGACATGAAAAAAAAGTCGTTTTGGTGTCCGCCTGGCCGTGTGGAGCCAAACGGATCCGTCCTGATTTACAAAGCAAGTCAATGGGGACGGATCCGTTTGACGTTGACACAATATGGTGCAATTGAAAACTGATCTGTCCCCATTGACTTTCTATGTAAAGCAGCACCTGAGGGGTTAATTGTGCGGATCACAGCCCCCGTAAGAGATCGGGTGCTGCCAGGCAGCAGGGGGCAGTCATGTACACAGTTCAAAGTATATTCTAACTAGAAGCGTCCCCATCACTATGGGAACACCTTTGTGTTAGAATATACTGTCGGATCTGAGTTTTCACAAAGTGAAAACTCAGCTCTGAAAAAGCTTTTATGCAGACGGATCTGCGGATCCGTCTGTGTGAAAGTAGCCTACGGCCACGGACCACGGACGCGGATGCCAATCTTGTGTGCATCTGTGTTTTTTCACGGACCCATTGACTTGAATGGGTCCGTGAACCGTTGTCCGTCCAAAAAATAGGACAGGTCTTTTTTTTTGACGGACAGGAAACATGGATCATGGATGCGTCTGCAAAACGGTGCATTTTCCGATTTTTCCACGGACCCATTAAAAGTCAATGGGTCCGCGAAAAAAATGGGAAAACGGCACAACGGCCACGGATGCACACAACGGTCGTGTGCATGAGGCCTAAATGTGTGAATAAACACAGAGCTGTTTAATTTAACTCCTTAAGGACACAGCCTTATTTCACCTTAAGGACCAGGCCATTTTTTGCAAATCTGACCAGTGTCACTTTAAGTGGTGATAACTTTAAAACACTTTGACTTATCCAGGCCATTCTGAGATTGTTTTTTCATCACATATTGTACTTCATGACACTGATAAAATTAAGTCAAAAAAATTCATTTTTATTTATAAAAAAATACCAAATTTGGAAAAATTAGCAAATTTCCAAGTTTACAATTTCTCTACTTCTATAATACATATTAATACCTACAAAAATAGTTATTACTTTAAATTTCCCATATGTCTACTTCATGTTAGGATTATTTTGGGAATGACATTTTATTTTTGGGGGACGTTACAAGGCTTAGAAGTTTAGAAGTAAATCTTGAAATTTCTCAGAAATGTTCAAAAACCAACTTTTTAAGGACCAGTTCAGGTCTGAAGTCACTTTGTAAGGCTTACATAATAGAAACCACCCAAAAATGACCCCATTCTAGACACTACACCCCTCAAGGTATTCAAAACAGATTTTACAAACGCCGTTAACTCTTTAGGTGTTCCACAAGAATTAATGGAAAATAGAGATACAATTTCAAAATTTCACTTGTTTGGCAGATTTTCCATTTTAATATTTTTTTTCCAGTTACAAATCAAGGGTTAACAGCCAAACAAAACTCAATATTTATGGCCCTGATTCTGTAGTTCACAGAAACACTCCATATGTGGTCGTAAACTGCTGTACGGGCACACGGCAGGGCGCAGAAGGAAAGGAATGCCATACGGTTTTTGGAAGGCAGATTTTGCAGGACTGTTTTTTTTGACACCATGTCCCATTTGAAGCCCCCCTGATGCACCCATAGAGTAGAAACTCCATAAAAGTGACCCGATTTTAGAAACTACGGGATAGGGTGGAAGTTTTGTTGGTACTAGTTTAGGGTACATATAATTTTTGTTGCTCTATATTACACTTTTTGTGAGGCAAGGTAACAAGAAATAGCTGTTTTGGCACCGTTTTTTTTTTTTTTGTTATTTACAACATTCATCTGACAGGTTAGATCATGTGGTATTTTTATAGAGCAGGTTGTCACGGACGCGGCGATACCTAATATGTATACAATTTTTTATTTTATTTATGTAAGTTTTACACAATGATTTCATTTTTGGTGTCTCCATGGTCTGACAGCCATAGTTTTTTCAGTTTTTGGGCGATTATTTTGGGTAGGGTATGATTTTTGCGGGATGAGATGACTGTTTGATTGGCACTATTTTGGGGTGCATATGACTTTTTGATCGCTTGCTATTACACTTTTTGTGATGTAAGGTGACAAAAAATGGTTTATTTAGCACAGTTTTTATTTTTTATATTTTACGGTATTCCTCTGAAAGGTTAGGTCATGTGATATTTTTATAGATCCGGTCGATACGGACACGGCAATACCTAATATGTATACTTTTTGTTTTTATTATGTATGTAAGTTTTACACATTAACAGCTTTTTTAAAACAAAAAAATTATGATTTAGGGTCTCCATATTCTGAGCCATATTTTTTTATATTTTTTGGGCGATTGTCTTGGGTAGGGGCTCATTTTTTGCGGGATGAGGCAACGGTTAGATTGGTACTATTTTGGTGGGCGTACGCCTTTTTGATCGCTTGCTGTTGTACTTTTTGTGATGTAAGGTGACAAAAAATGGTTTATTTTGCACAGTTTTTATTTTTTACGGTGTTCATCTGAGGAGTTAGTTCATGTGATATGCTTATAGAGCCGGTCAATACGGACGCGGCGATACCTAATATGTCTACTCCCCCCCACCTATTTTTTACCAATTTTATTTAACTTTATTTGGGGAAAATGAAGTTTTTGTTTATTTTTACTTGAAACTTTTGAATTTTTGGGGGGAAAACTTAATTTTTTTTACTTTTTTTTTCACTTAATTTTTTGTCCCACTTTGGGACTTCAACTTTTGGGGGTCTAATCCTTTACAATGCATTCCAATATTTCTGTATTGGAATGCATTGGCTGTATGAGTAATACAGTGAGTATTACTCATACAGCTTCCGGCCTGTGAGATCCAGGGGGCTGGAGCAGTACCAGCTCCATCAGCAGCAGCCTGAGTCTAGAGTAGCTAATGAGCAGCTTTCTTCACCCGCATAGTAAAGAAACTATGCACCAGCAGCTAGACATAGAGCAGCAGGTGGTGGCATACTTGGAGTGCACCCTGCCAGCCATCCTAGAAGATCCGCTGGACTACTGGGCAGCCAAACTGAATTTGTGGCCGCAACTGGCTGAGTTTGCCCTGGAAAAACTGTCCTGCCCGGCCAGTACTGTGGCATCAGAGCGGGCGTTTAGTGCGGCGGGGACCATAGTTACCCCAAGAAGAACTTGCCTGTCCACCCAAAATGTGGAGAGACTGACCTTGATGAATCAGGCATGGATCAGCCAGGATTTCCACCCACCAATGCCTGATGCATCAGACTAGATCATCCATGGTGCCACACCAACACTTTGACAAAAGAGACCTGTTTCTTCTGGCTACCTGCCTCAGCTACTATTCTGATGCTGCCACCAGCCTGATGCCACACATCTGATGCCAAGTGCTCCTTTTTTCACCCACCATCTTCAGCTGGTACTGGTATTGCCAACCACCTCTCCACTCTGTCACCTTGCCACTCTGTGGCCTCCTGATGCTGCTGCCACCTTCACACTATGTCACCTTGCCACTCTGTGGTCTCCTCATGCTGCTACCACCTCCACACTATGTCACCTTGAGACTTTGTGGCCTCCTGGTGCTGCTGCCACCTCCACACTCTGTCATTGTGCCGCTCTGTGGCTTCCTGATGCTGCCGCCACCTCCAGACTCTGTCTTTGGGCCACTCTATGGTCTCCTCATGCTGCTTCCACCTCACCACTATGTCATAGGACCACTATGTGGACTTCTCATGCTGTTCCCACCCTCCCCACTTCATGACTTGGCCACTATTTTGCCTTTTGGCCTGGCTGACATCATCATTTATTTGACCCTTCTTCTGATCTGTCAGAAGGAAGGAAAAATGAGACGCATACCAGATCCTGTCTGTGTAGCAGCTCTAAGGCCTTTATGGTCCCATCAGAATTGGCTTATGATTTGGTAGCCAAAAACAGGAGTGGGTACAACACACAGAAGACATGCAAATATTCCATACATGTGTCATCTCTGGTTTGGATCCACCCTTGTTTTTTTGGCATATCATATGTCATATATCATATGTTTCCTGATCGATATGTGACACAGAAGCAATGTACAGTTTAGTAAATGCCTGTAGTGCAAGAATTTATTAATAAAAATATTCAGTTATTAGGTCCATATTAAGCAGAGTTGAATATTCTAAATAATAATTTAGATTCATTACAGCCGGTTAATGTCTTGTCAGTGGCAGGAGTATATCTAGTGCAACAAGGGAAAATTATTTGTACATTCAGTCTTAATGGAGCAACAACGCTAAAGCTACATTTTATAAAAGTGTCTAAGACTCAAATCACATAGAAAGTTTTGTATTGTTTTTCGTGTTATATTTTGATGGAACTTTTAACCATGTTTCTTGGGTCAAAAAAGCTGAAATCACATAGAAAGTTTTGTATTGTTTTTTGGGTCAAAAAAGCTGCTGCCAGATGTTAAAATCTAAATAAAAATATTTAAAAGTATATGCAAAAAGTGTTATGGGTCTTTTTCTTTTTTTTCACATAGAAACTTAGAAGATTGACGGCAGAGAAAGTCTACCTGTTCCTTTTTAGCCTGCCATTGTAGTATACTTTTTATTTTTTATTTTTTTTATCTTACGGTAGAACTGTTTTTATTCCTTCACCATTTTTGTAGCCTGTCTCTGCACCCATTCCATGTTATCTATCCATTTTGTAGGTCACTCTCTAAAACTGGACACCATATTCCAGACGTGGTCTCACTAGCACCGCATATAGCAGGATCTGGCCTGTATGGTCTAATCAGAATTGACTTGTGATTTAGTAGCCAAAAGCAGGAGTGGGTACAAAACACAGAAGACATACAAATATTCCATTCACGTATCATCTCTGTTTTGGATCCACTCCTGTTTTTTTTTTGCCATTAGCAATACTGATGGATTATTACTGACCAAATGCTCCACAGACAGGATCCGTTTTTGGGAGTTATTGTTCTGACGGATCAGAGGAAGGGCAAAATAATCAATGACGTCAACACAAACTTACTGCTGACACCCTCTCCACTCTATCAGGGGGCTCTACTTGTATAAGCGTTTAAGAGAACAGGTTCTGTAGACATCTATGTGGAGTGTGCTTATTCTTGACGCTACCATCGACCTGTAAGGCTGAGTTCATAGTTATTTGGTCAGTTTTGGCCCTGTGACTGACAAATAAATGAAGCGTGCAGTGATTCTAAGAGCGACGCCTGTCATCTGCATGTCATACTGACTCACAGTATTATTTCACTACCACAGCAGACTCCCTATGCATGTTACTGCAAGGCACAGTGTTCTACACCACTATAAAGGCTCTCTGCAGCCAGGAAATAGCCGTTTTTAACGTGATTTACTGCAAATAAATTTGGATCGAACACAATTTTTCCGAAAAATTAGTCGAACTGGCTGAATCGAATTTTTTAAAAATTCGCTCATCTCTAGTTACATTCACCATACTTTTTGAACATAACATATTTGTTAATTTGACTTTCAAGGTGTTGACTTGGCCGCCAAATGTGTATGTATGCAGTATATAACAATTCAGTATTGTTAATTAGCAGCTGAAAAATTTAACTGGTTGAGCTGGAAGGTGATTTGCCAAAAACGTATGATAATTGTTATTCAAATACGTGTACACGTAAATCTCAGCGCACACATTGCTATAAAATGAGTGTAGCAAACCATGAAGCAGGCAAGCACAGCTGGCAGGAGAATCTATTACTGGCAACAGTTCAGGGCATGATTAAGGTAAGAAGTTACTTTTGGGATCGAATGCACATTGCTATATACCTGCTGCTGTTATACTAATGTAATATCATATGTTTCCTGATCGATATGTGACACAGAAGCAATGTACAGTTAGTAAACGCCTGTAGTGCAAGAATTTATTAATAAAAATATTCAGTTATTAGGTCCATATTAAGCAGAGTTGAATATTGTAAATAATAATTTAGATTCATTACAGCCGGTTAATGTCTTGTTAGTGGCAGGAGTATATCTAGTGCAACAAGGGAAAATGATTTGTACATTCAGTCTTAATGGAGCTACAACGCTAAAGGTACATTTTATAAAAGTGTCTAAGGCTGAAATCACATAGAAAGTTTTGTATTGTTTTTCGTGTTATTTTTGGATGGAGCTTTTAACCATGTTTTTTGGGTCAAAAAAGCTGCTGCCAGATGTTAAAATCTAAAGAAAATTATTTAAAAGTATATGCAAAAAGTGTTATGGGGCTTTTTTTTTTTTTTACATAGAAACTTAGAAGATTGACGGCAGAAAAAGACTACCTGTTCCATCTAGTCTGCCTTTATAGTATACTTTTTATTTTTATTTCTTTCTTTTATCTTACGGTACAACTGTGTTTATTCCTCCACCATTTTTGTAGCCTGTCTCTGCACCCGTTCCATTTTATCTATCCATTTTGTAGGTCACTCTCTAGAACTGGACACCATATTCCAGATATGGTCTCACTAGCACCACATATAGCAGGATCCGGAGCTCTTTCTTCCTACTGGTTATAACACTAATTATATAGCCAAGCATCATACTTCCTTTCCCTGCTGCCTGTCCACACTGTGCACTCATTTGCCGTTCTGTAGCCTCCTGATGCTGCCGCCACCTCCACACTGTCATTGTGCCACTCTGTGGCCTCCTCCTGATGCTGCTGCCACCTCCAGACTCTGTGATTGGGCCACTCTGTGGTCTCCTCATGCTGCTTCCACCTCACCACTATGTCATAGGACCACTCTGTTGACTCATGCTGTTCCCACCCTCCCCACTTCATGACTTGGCCACTATTTTGGCTTTCGACTTGGCTGACATCATCATTTATTTGACCCTTCTTCTGATCTGTCAGAAGGAAGGAAAAATGAGATGCACAACGGATCCTGTCTGTTTAGCAGCTCTAAGGCCTGTATGGTCTAATCAGAATTTGGTTGTGATTTAGTAGCCAAAAGCAGGAGTGGGTACAAAACACAGAAGACATGCAAATATTCCATTCATCTGTCATCTCTGTTTTGGATCCACTCCTGGTTTTTTTGCCATTAGCAATACTGATGGATTGCTGACCAAAAGCTGACCGAGTGAAGGCAGATGCTCAACAGACAGGATTCGTTTTTTGGGGGTTATTGTTCTGATGGATCAGATGAAGGGCAAAATAATCAGTGACGTAATCTCTAGTTACATTCACCATCCTTTTTGAACATAACATATTTGTTGATTTGACTTTCAAGGTGTTGACTTGGCCGCCAAATATGTATGTATGCAGTATATAACAATTCAGTATCGTTAATTAGCAGCTGAAAAATTTAACTGGTTGAGCTGGAAGGGGATGTGCCAAAAACGTATGATAATTGTTATTCAAATACGTGTACACGTAAATCTCAGCGCACACATTGCTATAAAATGAGTGTAGCAAACCATGAAGCAGGCAAGCACAGCTGGCAGGAGAATCTATTACTGGCAACAGTTCAGGGCATGATTAAGGTAAGAAGTTACTTTTGGGATCGAATGCACATTGCTATATACCTGCTGCTGTTATACTAATGTAATATCATATGTTTCCTGATCGATATTTGACACAGAGGCAATGTACAGTTAGTAAACGCCTGTAGTGCAAGAATTTATTAATAAAAATATTCAGTTATTAGGTCCATAATAAGCAGAGTTGAATATTGTAAATAATAATTTAGATTCATTACAGCCGGTTAATGTCTTGTTAGTGGCAGGAGTATATCTAGTGCAACAAGGGAAAATGATTTGTACATTCAGTCTTAATGGAGCTACAACGCTAAAGGTACATTTTATAAAAGTGTCTAAGGCTGAAATCACATAGAAAGTTTTGTATTGTTTTTCGTGTTATTTTTGGATGGAGCTTTTAACCATGTTTTTTGGGTCAAAAAAGCTGCTGCCAGATGTTAAAATCTAAAGAAAATTATTTAAAAGTATATGCAAAAAGTGTTATGGGGCTTTTTTTTTTACATAGAAACTTAGAAGATTGACGGCAGAAAAAGACTACCTGTTCCATCTAGTCTGCCTTTATAGTATACTTTTTATTTTTATTTCTTTCTTTTATCTTACGGTACGACTGTGTTTATTCCTCCACCATTTTTGTAGCCTGTCTCTGCACCCGTTCCATTTTATCTATCTATTTTGTAGGTCACTCTCTAGAACTGGACACCATATTCCAGATGTGGTCTCACTATCACCACATATAGCAGGATCCGGAGCTCTTTCTTCCTACTGGTTATAACACTAATTATATAACCAAGCATCATACTTCCTTTCCCTGCTGCCTGTCCACACTGTGCACTCATTTGCCGTTCTGTAGCCTCCTGATGCTGCCGCCACCTCCACACTGTCATTGTGCCACTCTGTGGCCCCCTCCTGATGCTGCTGCCACCTCCAGACTCTGTGATTGGGCCACTCTGTGGTCTCCTCATGCTGCTTCCACCTCACCACTATGTCATAGGACCACTCTGTGGACTCATGTTATTCCCACCCTCCCCACTTCATGACTTGGCCACTATTTTGGCTTTCGACTTGGCTGACATCATCATTTATTTGACCCTTCTTCTGATCTGTCAGAAGGAAGGAAAAATGAGATGCACAACGGATCCTTGTGATTTGGTAGCCAAAAGCAGGAGTGGGTACAAAACACAGAAGACATGCAAATATTCCATTCATCTGTCATCTCTGTTTTGGATCCACTCCTGTTTTTTTTGCCATTAGCAATACTGATGGATTACTGACCAAAAGCTGACCGAGTGAAGGCGGATGCTCAACAGACAGGATCCGTTTTTTGGGGGTTATTGTTCTGACGGATCAGATGAAGGGCAAAATAATCAGTGATGTCAACACAAACTTACTGCTGACACCCTCTCCACTCTGTCGGGGGGCTCTACTGGTATAAGTGTTTAATAGAACAGGTTCTGTAGACATCTATATGGAATCAGCTGACGACGGTGTAAAAGGAGTGTGCTTCTTCTTGACGCTAACATCGACCTTTAAGGCTGAGTTCATAGTTATTTGGTAAATTTTGGCCCCGTGACTGCCCAAATAAGTGAAGTGTGCAGTGATTCTAAGAGCGACGCCTGTCATCTGCATGTCATACTGACTCACTGAATTATTTCACTATCAAAGCAGACTCCCTATGCGTGTTACTACAAGGCACAGTGTTCTACACCACTATAAAGGACTCAGCAGCCAGGAAATAGCAGTTTTTTAAAGTGATTTGCTGCGAATAAATTCGGATCAAACCCAATTTTTCAGAAAAATTCTCCGAACCGGCTGAATCGAATTTTTCAAAAATTCGCTGATCTCTAGTTACATTCACCATGCTTTTTGAACATAACATATTTGTTGATTTGACCTTCAAGGTGTTGACTTGGCCGCCAAATGTGTATGTATGCCGTATATAACAATTCAGTATTATGCAGTATTGCAACAGTATTGTTAATTAACAGCTGAAAAATTAAACTGGTTGAGCTGGAAGGGGATGTGCCAAAAACGTATGATAATTGTTATGCAAATATGTGTACACGTAAATCTCAGCGCACACGTTGCTATAAAATTAGTTTAGCAAACCATGAAGCAGGCAAGCACAGCTGGCAGGAGAATCTATTACTGGCAACAGTTCAGGGCATGATTAAGGTAAGAAGTTACTTTTGGGATCGAATGCACATTGCTATATACCTGCTGCTGTCATACTAATGTAATATCATATGTTTCCTGATCGATATGTGACACAGAAGCAATGTACAGTTAGTAAACGCCTGTAGTGCAAGAATTTATTAATAAAAATATTCAGTTATTAGGTCCATAATAAGCGGAGTTGAATATTGTAAATAATAATTTAGATTCATCACAGCTGGTTAATGTCTTGTCAGTGGCAGAAGTATATCTAGTGCAACAAGGGAAAATGATTTGTACATTCAGTCTTAATGGAGCAACAACACTAAAGCTACATTTTATAAAGGTGTCTAAGGCTGAAATCACATAGAAAGTTTTGTATTGTTTTTCATGTTTTTTTTTATTGAGCTTTTAACCATGTTTTTTGGGTCAAAAAAGCTGCTGCCAGATGTTAAAATCTAAAGCAAATTATTTAAAAGTATATGCAAAATAACATATAAACTTAGAAGATTGATGGCAGAAAAAGACTACCTGTTCCATCTAGTCTGCCCTTATAGTATACTTTTTAGGGCTCATGCACATGACCGCATGCCCTCCGAGACATACGGTCCGTGAGAGGGCAATATGTCCCGGAGCCGCATACATTGTGCACACTGGAGCGTGCAGCATCATAGGTTATTAGAAGTGTGTTTATTGTGCCACAATTTTTGTCTCTGCACCCGTTCCATTTTATCTATCCATTTTGTAGGTCACTCTCTAGAACTGGACACCGTATTCCAGATGTGGTCTCACTAGTACCACATACAAAAGGTTTCGGAACTCTTTCTTCCTACTGGTTAGAACACTAATTATATAGCCAAGCATCGTACTTTCTTTCCCTGCTGCCTGTCCACACTGTGCACTCATTTGCAGCACACTCTGATTATGATCAATTTTTTTTTCTAGCAGTTATCCCATTAGACTTCAAAGACCCAAAGTAAAAATAAGTTTCATCAAAAAAGCTTGTAAAAACACTATAAAAACAATTGAAATTAAAAGTACTTTGTACAAGCATAAAAGTATTTTGTACAAACACTGAAAATAAATTTTGTATGAAAGAAACCTAGGTGTATATGTACACTGCAGTGTAAATTATTCAGCGTAGAACGTTGTGCAGATTTCACTGCATTTCTGCAAGAAATCCGTACCAAAATCTACATGTGTTACTTGCAGATTTTGATGTGGATTTTCTCCAGATCTCACCCTTTGCATTGCAAAGGGTGAAATCTGCACTGAAAAGCCATTCAAACTATTGACATGCTGTGGATTTTAAAAATTCATGCCAGAGGTAAATTTCTGTGTGGAAAATTCCCACACTGTGTACATGAGATTTTGAAAACCTCATTTATGTGGAAAATCCACACGTAATATGTATCATGTGCATTTGGTCTAAGAGTACTACACAAGTACACTAGGAGTCATTTAATATGACCCCTTATGCAAGAAATTAATGTTAAAAAAAAAGACATAAACTGGCGTAAAACTCTGGTCTTTGATAAATGACCCCCATTGTCTGGAATGGAATTTCCACTGTGGAGCAACAAATCTGCAGCACAATCCATATGTGCACTTATTTCATTGCTGTGTTTGCTGCAGAATTTACTTTATACATTGCAAATCTTGAAATCTGCAGAGAAAATCCGCAACATAAATTGATATGCTATGGATTTAAAATTTACACTGCAGGTTCATCTAAGGCATATTGCCTCTTGGTCTACTTTATTTTCATATAATAGGTGGACTGAGGTGGAGCGCCTTTGTTCGGCCCCAATCTATCTAGACTCCATGATATGGGGTCAGCCAGCTCACATTTCATCCGGTGAGAGGATGTCTTCACCCACAGTACGGCCTTGGCTTACTGCTGGGCTTTTCCGTTTTGTAGATTTATTTGACCTCTTGACGGGTAAATTACTACCTTTTGTAAAATTAATAGACAAATATCCAATTCTCTGAAATGCTGCTTTTACTTATAGTCAAATAGTTCACTACTATTGCTCCTCATTAGGGTCTATGGATATGCCCTCCCTTACCTCATTTGAGTGGGTGTGTTTGGGAGAACCATCACCAAAGGGTCTCATTTGCTATATTTATATGATGCTGAACTTGCATGCCGATCCTTCTGATTATAAACATCCTAACATGTTATGATGGGAAAGGAGGTTGGGCAAGGAAATATCGCCAGAGGTGTGGAAGGGGATATGGTCTAGGTCGCTCAAGAGCTCAATATGCACTATTTATAAGGAAAAGCAAATAACGATTTTAACGACCTGGTATCATACATCGGAATTGATAATTGGACTTAATTAGGTGATTCCAGATATTTGCTGGAGATGTTCATCCTTGGGTTGCTCATTCTATCACAGATAGTGGACGTGCCTAATGACCTCATTTGGCGAGAGGTGGCTTTAATGATACAATTGGTATTTGGGAACTTTCGACCTTGATTCCTTGACATACATTCTGAATGTGCCACCTAGAGGCTTTGGGGGGCTTGTGTCAGGCTGCTCCTCCATCTGCTGATGTCTGAAAAATGCTTAATTGCCTTTTTTTTGAAGCGGCAGGCCCCTCCTTTACAATCGGATTTATATGCTGGGATCCAGGACTTATACTCTATGGAATACCTCACGGATTTGATCCATCATTCTGTTGATAAGTTCTCAAAATTGTGGACTCCCTGGGACAACATGGCACACTCTATCCAGTGTAATATCCAGGCTCGGCTCAGTGTCTATTGGGATACGGTAAATTTGTACTTCATCTACAATAACTGTTACCTTTTTCCTTTTTAAAAAAAAAAAGATTTTATACTGATGGGAGATATCAAGCCTTTCTCTTTCCTCTGATATTTGAAACTATTAGATATTTTGAATTTTGTTGTTGATCCCATAAGTTTTTTTTTTTCTATTTGTATTATTCTAGACAAAAGTCAATTAAAACTAGACGGTGTCGTTTCTGAAGAAACCACAGGATGTTGGCTTGAAATCTGATTGGCTGTTGGTGGCTCCACCTACTTTTTTGAATTTTAATCCCAGTCCTCCAGTGACAAGTTTGAAGACTGTGCCAATAAAAGTCTAAGAGCAGCGGCAGTTTTAAATTTCCCCATTTAAACTAATGGCTGAAATTTGATTGGCCGTTGTAGACTCCGCCCACTTTTTATAAATTTTTTACCCCAGTCACCCATTGAACAATAGTGCAAAGTTTGGGTATTCTGGCCTAAATACTGTGAGAATGACAGCAATTTAAATTTTCTCATTAAAGTCAATAGGAAATTCTGATTGGTTGTTGGCTCCGCCCACTTTTCAGAATTTTAATCCTAAATTGCCCAACTGTACCAAGTTTGGGGACCCTGCCATTAACAGTGTAAGATCAGCGGCAGTTTTAAATTTCCCCATTAAAACAACTGACTAAAATTTGATTGGCCGTTGTAGACTCCACCCACTTTTAATAAATTTTAACCTTTGTCACACACTGACCCACCCTGCTGAGTTTGGGTGCTGTGGTTTAAATACTGTGAGAATTACAGCTTTTTAAAGGTTTTTCATTGAAGTCAATAGGGAAAATCTGGTTGTTAGTGGCTCCGCCCACTTTTTAGAGTCCCCAAAATGTGACAGAAATTTTCAGGTTGACCCCATGACTAAGTGATCCAAGTTTGGCGAATTTAACTTAAAAGCTGTACGAGTGGCAAAAGTTTAAAATTTTCCAATGAAGGTCTATGGGAAAAAATGGGATCTTCGGGGGGCCCCTGGAGCGGCCCCCCGAGGGTGGGATCACTTAACCAAGCACAAGCAACCTATTCGGGTATGTGCCGAACAAGTGTGCAAAGTTTGGTAATTGTACTCCTAAAACTGTGGGAGGAGTAGCGTATAGAAAATTGCTAAATTTTCATTGGCCATTAGCTCCGCCCACTTTGGGGTGTCCCCCCAAAATTTAAAGTTTTGTTCGGGGTGACACCAACAATATGTGATCCGAGTTTGGGGAATGTAGCTTAAAAATTGTGCGAGTGAGAGCGACTTGAAAATTTTCCCTGTCAAAGTCTATGGGAAAAAAGTGGCGTTTGGGGGCCCGTCACAGGGGCCCAGAAGGTGGGAAAAGTTATTAAAGCACAAGCAATGAACTTTGCTATAGGACGAAGAAGTGTCGAAAGTTTGGGGTATGTACCCCCAAAACTGTAGGAGGAGTAGGAAGAATAATAATAACTAGATGGTGTCGTTTCTGAAGAAACCACAGGATGTTGGCTTGAAATCTGATTGACTGTTGGTGGCTCCACCCACTTTTTTGAATTTTAATCCCAGTCCTCCAGTGACCAACTGCCAAGTTTGAAGACTGTGCCAATAAAAGTCTAAGAGCAGCGGCAGTTAGAATTTTTCCCATTTAAACAAATGGCTGAAATTTGATTGGCCGTTATAGACCCCGCCCACTTTTTATAAATTTTAACCTTTGTCACACACTGACCCACCCTGCCGAGTTTGGGTGCTGTGGCTTAAATATTGTGAGAATGACAGCTTTTTAAAGGTTTCTAATTGAAGTCAATAAGGGAAATTCTGATTGGTTGTTGTTGGCTCCACCCACTTTTTCTATTTTTGAAGTGGAAGTAACCTATGACCTGATTTCTGATATTTGAAGCCCCTGACATCAATAATGGCAGCATTTTTCAATTTTCAGCATTTTTCAATTTTCCCATTGAAATCAATCAAAGAAATCTGATTGGTTGGTTTTGGCCCTGCCCACTTTTCTGAATTTTAATCCTAAATTGTCCAACTGTACCAAGTTTGGGGACCGATCAGCGGCAGTTTTAAATTTCCCCATTAAAACAACTAACTAAAATTTTATTGGCCGTTGTAGACTCCGCCCACTTTTTATAAATTTTAACCTTTGTCACACACTGACCCACTCTGCCGAGTTTGGGTGCTGTGGCTTAAATACTGTGAGAATGACAGTTTTTTAAAGGTTTCTCATTGAAGTCAATAAGGGAAATTCTGATTGGTTGTTTGTGGCTCCGCCCACTTTTTAGCATCCCCAAAATGAGACAGAAATTCTCACAGTCCTCCAGTGACCAACTGTGCCAAGTTTTAGGACCCTGCCATTAACAGTCTAAGAGCAGCGGCAGTTTTAAATTTTCCCATTTAAACTAATGGCTGAAATTTGATTGGCTGTTGTAGACTCTGCCCACTTTTCATACATTTTAACGTCAGTCACCCATTGAACAATGGTGCAAAGTTTGGGTACTTTGGCTTAAATACTGTGAGAATAGCAGCAATTTCAATTTTCTCATTAAAGTCAATAGGGAAATTCTGATTGGTTGTTTGTGGCTCCGCCCACTTCTTAGAGTCCACAAAATGTGACAGAAATTTTCAGGTTGACCCCATGACTAAGTGACCCAAGTTTGGCGAATTTAACTTAAAAGCTGTACGAGTGGCAAAAGTTTAAAATTTTCAAATGAAAGTCTATGGGAAAAAATGGGATCTTCGGGGGGCCGCCCCAGGGGCCCGGAGGGTGGGATCTCTTAACAAAGCACAAGCAACCTATTCGGGTATGTGCCGAACAAGTGTGCAAAGTTTAGTAATTGTACTCCTAGAACTGTGGGAGGAGTAGCGTATAGAAAATTGCTAAATTTCATTGGCCATTGCTAGCTCCACCCACTTTAGGGTCCCCCCCCAAAATTCACAGTTTTGTTCGGGGTGACACCAACAATATGTGATCCGAGTTTGGGGAATGTAGCTTCAAAACTGTGCGAGTGAGAGCGACTTGAAAATTTTCCCTGTCAAAGTCTATGGGAAAAAAGGCGTTTGGGGGCCCCCCACAGGGGCCCGGAGGGTGGGAACGGTTATTAAAGAACAATCAACGAACTTCGCTATAGGACGAAGAAGTTTGGAAAGTTTGTGGTATGTACCCTCAAAACTGTAGGAGTAGCAGCATTTAGAAAGAGAGGGGGCGCCAAGAATAATAATAAGCTGAACCACCAACGAATAACAGTATGTTGGCTTTTCCAAGCCAACATAATAAGCTGAACCACCAACGAATAACAGTATGTTGGCTTTTCCAAGCCAACATAATAAGCTGAACCACCAACGAATAACAGTATGTTGGCTTTTCCAAGCCAACATAATAAAACTGAAAAAAACAAAAATTGCACTGCAGGTCAGTTCCGCTGTGGGATCTGCACAGATGTTTTACACAGTTTGTGGATCAGGTTTGGTACAGTCTCATTCACTTTGTAAGGCTACTTTCACACTAGCGTCGGGGTTCCGCTTGTGAGCTCCGTTTGAAGAGTCCGTCCAGCTACCAATGCATTCTGAGTGGACGCGGATCCGCTCAGAATGCATCAGTCTGGCAGCGTTCAGCCTCCGCTCTGCTCAGCAAGCGGACACCTGAATGCTGCTTGCAGCGTTCGGGTGTCCGCCTGGCCGTGCGGAGGCAAACGGATCCGTCCAGACTTACAATGTAAGTCAATGGGGACGGATCCGTTTGAATTTGACACTATATGGCTCAATTTTCAAACGGATCCGTCCCCCATTGACTTTCAATGTAAAGTCTGGACGGATCCGTCTGAAGCTACTTTCACACTTAGAATTTTTTCTACAATTTAATGCGGATGGATCCGTTCTGAACAGATCCCAAGTCTGCATTATATGAGCGGATCCGTCTGGGCAGACCCCAGACGGATCCGCTCTGAACGCAAGTGTGAAAGTAGCCTAACTACTGCAAACGATGCAGATTTTCCATCCACGATTCTGCAGCGTATCTGTGCTGTGTGGCTAAGGGTATATTTGCACGCAACAGATTTGTTACATCAACTGCCCCATTTAACTGAAAGTACGGTAGATATCCACATGCTTCCTGCAACAACAAAAAAACTATTCAGATGTATGGAATAGAATTCAGTGGCACAAATTTGAGTATACCCTTAGGTTACAGCATCATGGTCAGCTTTCCTAATGCAGTTTTGGTAGCGAAAATCAGGAGTGAATTTAAAAAGAGAACTTGTATCTGTCCTTTATATTTTTTTAACTTTTATGATCCACTCTCTAGTTTTTGCTTCCAAAACATCATCAGGAAATCTGTCTGTGTGGCCATACCGTAATAGTTGCAGATGTTTGCAGAAATATTATTCTAAATATCTGCATCTTCCCACATCTGCTGAGAAGTTTGTAAGGACTCAATCACGTGTGTTTTTTCTCAACTTCAAAGAAAGAGCAATGCACCCATTGCTTGGACAAGCAACTAAATTTTTTATATGGATGTAGTACATTGTTTCAAGCCTGATGCTTGCAATAATCATTCCCTTCATGAAATCCAGCGCCCCTCTGGCCTCAGTAGTAGTGGGGGAAATGCAATCCAGTTGGCACAGTTACATATGGCAGATTATTATTGTGCACAGGCTGCGTATTGTGTAATTTCCCATAACTATTCTATCCTGGATGTCCTGATTCTAAATATGTGTTTTACATATGAGGATCTGGTTTTAATTTTCTGCTGCCATTGCACGTTCTAGTCAGATGAATTCCCTGTGTTTGTGCTTAGTGTTACATTCTCACTGCAGACTTGGTGGTTGTTTCCAGGGATAAATGTTGGTAAATTTGCCGGACTGCATTCACGGCCCGACACTGCCCTGACACTCCCTGCTCTGTCCCATCACGCCCACAGTGTGAAACTGGCTGTGTGACTAAATATTGTCACACGGTCAGTTAAAGAATTAACTTGTGACTATTTTTTCAACTAAAATAGTCACAAGCCCCTTAATAAATGACCCCCAGTGTTTTATAGAGCATTGGTCAGACAATTCACAAGCTATAGAGAAATATTACAAATACATTGATCAAATCAACACAGATCTTTGCAATTAGAGGAAGCCTTATATGCATTAATCCCTTCAGGATCCAGTTAAGTTTGGCCTTGAGGACCTTAGGAATTTAAAGGGACACTTCCACGAAAAAGGAATATTTTTAAAAACTCCATATTCAAAGAAAACACATTTTTTTCATAGTTTTTGCTTTTCTTTTTCATTCTGGCACTACTACATGGAAAATGAAATGCAAAATATTGTCCTTCTGTAGGAGGACATCCTACATAGATAGGTCATCTATTGTCAGTTTACTGCTGCTGTAAGGAGATGTTATCTGAATAGTAATCCTCATGATAATAGTAGGTGTAGAATTTTGAATAACATTATGACAGCTCTATTGTTCTCTTTATAGGCCTAGATAAGGATGCCCACAGAATACCATTGCATTGAGCATAATTTGTGACACTCTAATTGAATAACTGGGGACTTTCTCAGGTTGCAGTCATGGCCTGACTGAAAAAGTTATGCATGGCTGTTTGCTGTGGTAAAAGTAAAAACAAAGGAGGATGATAAGGATCCCATTGCAGCAAAACATCCCAAATGAGCTAAAGCTAAGATAATAGCATAGCATTTTCTTGGTTTGAAACCCATAAGCTGGTCCTTTGGATGTTTGCATTATCTGTGTAAATGTGTACATATAGATAGCTAGTTTGTATACATAGATAGCTGTCAGTCACTGATAGCTGTACACAGGGGAGGTGTTATCAGTGATTGGTAAGTGTGTATACATAGCTGTCAGTCAGTGATAGTTGTACACGGGGAGGTGTTATTAGTGATTTATAGCATTCTCTGTGTAAGTGTATATACATAGATAGATGTCAGTCACTGATAATTGTACACGGGGGAGGTGTTATTAGTGATTGATAGCATTCTCTGTATAAGTGTATACACATAGACAGCTGTCAGTCACTGACAACTGTACACGGGGGAGGTGTTATCAGTGATTGATAGCATTCTCTGTGTAAGTGTGTACACATAGATAGCTGTCAGTCACTGATAGCTGTACACAGGGGAGTTGTGTATACATAGCTGTCAGTCACTGATAGCTGTACATGGGGGAGTAAATAAATGCAGGGTAAGCAGCACTACAGATCCCAATCTGGGAAAGACATGTCAATGTTAAGGGTAGTAATAATGGTGCTCGCGGGTAGAGATCCTGGCTGGGGGTCCCGTAATGCAGCAAATATATAGAAATCCACAGCACTTTATTTAGACCGGCAGCATAACAGCGACGTTTCGACCACCTCTGGTCTTTCTCAAGCACAAAATGTGCCTTAAATAGTGGATTTGTGGGTGTGTATAGCACCTCCCCCAAGTAGGAAGTGTACACAATACCATCACATATAATCAATTTATCTACATATAAAGTACCATACATATTGCTGAATACATTTATCAGACATCATAGGTTATGTTATGTCCTAGATGTTTCCTTATATATTTCCTTATGTGTCATATTTCAATAAAAACAGAATATGAGGTGGTAAAGATCCATGTGAAGTCCTGCGCTGCACTCAGAAGGTATTGTGTTCAGAGGTGATCTGTCGCCATTGCTCCCTATTCACCACTGCAGTCTTGGGCTCTGTCCTTGCAGGCATTGTCTGTCCTGGAATCCACTCCGTGGTTTTCTTCCAGCCCTGAGCACAGCTTGCCTTCAGCTTGTTCCCTGTAGCACTTCCTTTAGGGCTGGGTTATTTTTTAGCTCATGTGACCTTGCTGACCAATCCTAGCCCTCCTGAACCTATATAAGTGGTCCACCCCACTTGACAGATGCCTAAGCATCAAGGTCCTTATGTCGTGCAAAGGTTGCTGTTATCTCTGCTTATGTTCCAGTTTACCTGACCAGTGCTTGTGTTTTTGGACTCCGCTACCTGTTTGATCCCTGCCTGCTTGCCTTGACTCTCCTGTTGCCAACTCAGATTGCCTGACCTGTACTTGTGCTGCCTACCCTGACTTATTGCTTGTTTGATTCGCCTCTGTCTCATCCTTCAGTCTGGCACTGTTACTCCTGGTTACGACTCGGGCTGCTGACTATGTCTATACCTCTGGTACCTTGTTCAGGTACCTCCTGGTCCATCTGCACCAGCTGCCTCGTGTGCCAATCCTCCTCAAGAGGTAACAACCTGGTGTTCCCCTCGGGAAAGTCTATCCCCATCATCAGGGGTACTGTGAAGAACTAAGGGTTCACTTAGACAACGCCCTCAGAGGAGGTAGGACACGTGGAACAGTGGGTTCACACCTGCTGGTTCGTGATAGTGTGTAAACATAGGTAGCTGTCAGTCACTGATAGCTGTACACGGGGGAGTTGTTATCTCCTCCATATGATAGAGACAGATTGGAGGTTTCTAATGTTAAGATATATATTTTTAGCATCTATTATTGTACTGCATGAAATCCGAACAGTTTGATTTTCAGTGTTTTTTTGTGGAAAAGAGTGAGGGACCTATGCCAAATATACACTCACCTAAAGTATTGTTAGGAACACCATACTAATACGGTGTTGGACCCCCTTTTGCCTTCAGAACTGCCTTAATTCTACGTGGCATTGATTCAACAAGGTGCTGATAGCATTGTTTAGAAATGTTGGCCCATATTGATAGGACAGCATCTTGCAGTTGATGGAGATTTGAGGGATGCACATCCAGGGCACGAAGCTCCCGTTCCACCACATCCCAAAGATGCTCTATTGGGTTGAGATCTGGTGACTGTGGGGGCCATTTTAGTACAGTGAACTCATTGTCATGTTCAAGAAACCAATTTGAAATGATTCGAGCTTTGTGACATGGTGCATTATCCTGCTGGAAGTAGCCTTCAGAGGATGGGTACATGGTGGTCATGAAGGGGTGGACATGGTCAGAAACAATGCTCAGGTAGCCCGTGGCATTTAAACGATGCCCAATTGGCACTAAGGGGCCTAAAGTGTGCCCAGAAAACATCCCCCACACCATTACACCACCACCAACAGCCTGCACAGTGGTAACAAGGCATGATGGATACATGTTCTCATTCTGTTTACGCCAAATTCGGACTCTACCATTTCAATGTCTCAACAGAAATTGAGACTCATCAGACCAGGCAACATTTTTCCAGTCTTCAACAGTCCAATTTTGGTGAGCTCGTGCAAATTGTAGCCTCTTTTTACTATTTGTAGTGGAGATGAGTGGTACCCGGTGGGGTCTTCTGCTGTTGTAGCCCATCCGCCTCAAGGTTGTGCGTGTTGTGGCTTCACAAATACTTTGCTGCATACCTCGGTTGTAACGAGTGGTTATTTCAGTCAATGTTGCTCTTCTATCAGCTTGAATCAGTCAGCCCATTCTCCTCTGACCTCTAGCATCCACAAAGCATTTTTGCCCACAGGACTTCCGCATACTGGATGTTTTTCCCTTTTCACACCATTCTTTGTAAACCCTAGAAATGGTTGTGCGTGAAAATCCCAGTAACTGAGCAGATTGTGAAATACTCAGACCAGCCCCTTTGGCACCACAGCCATGCCACGCTCAAAATTGCTTAAATCACCTTTCTTTCCCATTCTGACATTCAGTTTGGAGTGCAGGAGATTGTCTTGACCAGGACCACCCCCCTAAATGCATTGAAGCAACTGCCATGTGATTGGTTGACTAGATAATTTCATTAATGAGAAATAGAACAGGTGTTCCTAATAATTCTTTAGGTGAGTGTATATGCATTGCTAGAGTCAGATGGAGTCTCAGATGGATAGGAATTGGATGGGCTCTATACCTATTGTGAGAATGATAGTCCGGGCATGGAAAAAATTTAGGGAGATCATTATGTGTCACCCCTTTATGGTTTAATGGTAAATTGGGACACATGATTGATGTAGATATATTAGCTAAATACTGGATTATGAGAGGGATGTGGTATATTTCAAAATTTTTACAAGATGATAATCTAAAACCTAAGGAAATATTATTAGGTCAGACCAGTAATAAATTAGGAGAGGTATTCAGATACTCACAGTTACAGTCACTAATTAACCTGTTTAGGATATAGGGTGTACCGGTAGCCCTGATGTCCCGATCCTTAAGGATACAGGACATACTGGTACTTCCTATGTATTTCCGATCACAGCCGTGCGGCGGGCAGTGATCAGAACAAGGTGCCTGCTCAAATCATTAAGCAGGCACCTTGGCTAAATGCGCAGGGGGGGGGTCCCGTGACCCCGTGTGTCGGCGATCGCCGCAAACCGCAGGTCAATTCAGCGGCGGGGCCATCGGGTCCCCGTGGGGCTGTAGGGGGGACACGATGCATGGAAGGCAGCGCGATGCCTTCCTTAGGCATCTGCGCTGCCTTCCGGTGACAAGCCTGTGAGATACAGCCCCCTGGATCTCACAGGCCGGAAGCTGTATGAGTAATACACACTGTATTACTCATACAGCCAATGCATTCCAATACAGAAGTATTGGAATGCATTGTAAAGGATTAGACCCCCAAAAGTTGAAGTCCCAAAATGGGACAAAAAATAAAGTGAAAAAAGTTTAAAAAATAAAGTTTCCCCCCCAAAAAATTAAGTTTCAAGTAAAAATAAACAAAAACGTCATTTCCCCCAAATAAAGTAAATAAAAATTGGTAAAAAATAGGGGAAAAATTAGACATATTAGAAATCGCCGCGTCCGTATCGACCGGCTCTATAAACATATCACATGACCTAACCCCTCAGATGAACACCGTAAAAAATAAAAAATAAAAACTGTGCTAAATAAACAATTTTTTTGTCACCTTACATCACAAAAAGTACAACAGCAAGCGATCAAAAAGAGGTATGCCCACCAAAATAGTACCAATCTAACAGTCACCTCATCCCACAAAAAATTAGCCCCTACCTGAGACAATCTCCCAAAAAATTAAAAAACTATTGCTCAGAATATGGAGACACTAAAACATAATTTTTTTTTGTTTTAAAAAAGCTGTTATTGTGTAAAACTTGCATAAATAAAAAAAAAGTATACATATTGGGTATCGCCGGGTCCGTATCGACTGGCTCTATAAAAATATCCCATGACCTAACCCCTCAGATGAACACCGTAAAAAATAAAAAATAAAAACTGTGCTAAATAAACCATTTTCTGTCACATTACATCACAAAAAGTGTAATAGCAAGCGATCAAAAAGTCATATGCACCCCAAAATAGTGCCAATCAAACTGTCATCTCATCCCGCAAAAATCATACCCTACCCAAGATAATTGCCCAAAAACTGAAAAAACTATGGCTCTCAGACTATGAAAACACAAAAACATGATTTTTTTTGTTTCAAAACTGAAATCATTGTGTAAAACTTACATAAATAAATAAAAAAGTATACATATTAGGTATCGCCGCGTCCATAATAACTTGCTCTATAAAAATATCACATGACCTAACCCCTCAGATGAATACCGTAAAAAAATAAAATAAAATGTAAAAAAGCCATTTTTTGTCACCTTACATCACCAAAAGTATAATAGCAAGCGATCAAAAAGTCATACGCACCCCAAAATAGTGCCAATCAAACCGTCATCTCATCCCGCAAAAATCATACCCTCGCCCAAAAACTGAAAAAACTATGGCTCTCAGACTATGGAAACACTAAAACATGATTTTTTTTTGTTTAAAAAATTCAATCATTGTGTAAAACTTACATAAATATGACAACCTGGTCTATAAAAATACCACATGATCTAACCTGTCAGATGAATGTTGTAAACAAAAAATAAAAACGGTGCCAAAACAGCTATTTCTGGTTACCTTGCCTCACAAAAAGTGTAATATAGAGCAACCAAAAATCATATGTACCCTAAAATAGTACCAACAAAACTGCCACCCTATCCCGTAGTTTCTAAAATGGGGTCACTTTTTTGGAGTTTTTACTCTAGGGGTGCATCAGGGAGTCTTCAAATGGGACATGGTGTCAAAAAACCAGTCCAGCAAAATCTGCCTTCCAAAAACCGTATGGCATTCCTTTCCTTCTGCGCCCTGCCGTGTGCCCGTACAGTGGTTTACGACCACATATGGGGTGTTTCTGTAAACTAAAGAATCAGAGCCATAAATATTGAGTTTGGTTTGGCTGTTAACCCTTGCTTTGAAACTGGAAAAAAAATATTAAAATGGAAAATCTGCCAAAAAAGTGAAATTTAGAAATTGTATCTCTTCTTTCCATTAATTCTTGTGGAACACCTAAAGGGTTAACAAAGTTTGTAAAATCAGTTTTGAATACCTTAAGGGGTGTAGTTTCTAGAATGGGGTCATTTTTGGGTGGTTTCTATTAGGTAAGCCTCACAAAGTGACTTCAGATCTGAACTGGTCCTTGAAAAGTGGGTTTTTGAAAATTTCTGAAAAATTTCAAGATTTGCTTCTAAACTTCTAAGCCTTGTAACATCCCCAAAAAATAAAATGTCATTCCCAAAATGATCCAAACATAAAGTAGACATATGGGGAATGTAAAGTAATAACTATTTTTGTAGTTATTACTATGTATTATAGAAGTAGAGAAATTAAAACTTGGAAATTTGCTAATTTTTCCAAATTTTTGGCAAATTTGGTATTTTTTTATAAATAAAAATGAATTTTTTTTTACTCCATTTTACCAGTGTCATGAAGTACAATATGTGATGAAAAAACAATCTCAGAATCGCCTGGATAAGTCAAAGTGTTTTAAAGTTATCAGCACTTAAAGTGACACTGGTCAGATTTGCAAAAATGGCCTGGTCCTTAAGGTGAAATATGGCTGTGTCCAAAAGGGGTTAAGGACATTAAAAATTAAATATATTTAACAGTTGAGAATCACAAGTTGATAAACCTTATTTGTGGGTGGAAAGGTAAACATAAATTAATATCACGATTATATATTAGATTAAGTGAATTATTGAATGAAAGTTTAGAGCACATTAGTAAGATTCATTGGGAAAGGGATTTAGGCTGGATGACCATAGAGTAATGGTATATACTTTGTAATAACTCAAAATTTACTCGGAATCCAAAGTAAAATACTAATACACCTATGGTCTGTCCCAGATGTGGAATATTAGAAGCAGATATTATCCATATGTGGTGGAGCTGCTTAAAAAACTCGCCATTCTGGGATATTTTAACTGAGATTATAGGAGATATACAGGGTGGGCCATTTATATGGATACACCTTAATAAAATGGGAATGGTTGGTGATATTAAGTTCCTGTTTGTGGCACATTAGTATATGTGACGGGGGAAACTTTTCAAGATGGGTGGTGACCATGGCGGCCATTTTGAAGTCGGCCATTTTGAATCCAACTTTTGTTTTTTCAATAGGAAGAGGGTTATGTGACACATCAAACTTATTGGGAATTTCACAAGAAAAACAATGGTGTGCTTGGTTTTAACGTAACTTTATTCTTTCATGAGTTATTTACAAGTTTCTGACCACTTATAAAATGTGTTCAATGTGCTGCCCATTGTGTTGGATTGTCAATGCAACCCTCTTCTCCCACTCTTCACACACTGATAGCAACACCACAGGAGAAATTCTAGCACAGGCTTCCAGTATCCGTAGTTTCAGGTGCTGCACATCTCGTATCTTCACAGCATAGACGATTGCCTTCAGATGATACGAGATGTGCAGCACCTGAAACTACGGATACTGGAAGCCTGTGCTAGCATTTCTTCTGCGGTGTTGCTATCAGTGTGTGAAGAGCGGGAGAATATCGCCAACCATTACCATTTTATTAAGGTGTATCCATATAAATAGCCCACCCTGTATATGAATTTAAATGAGAAAAATATATTATGTTATGCATATTAGGAGATATACCACAAGAGCACAAATATTTATAAATGTTTTTTCTTTGCCCACTTGCTTATGGCAAGAAGATTGAGGCGCCCTGAGATCCCAAATTTTCAGAAATGGAGGATATCTATTATGAATATGAATAGATTTATGGAGAAGTGGTGGTATAATAGGCAAAATAAAATGCAGACAAGTAAGGTATTATGGAAGGCCTGGGAACATTTTCAAATCTAAATATGTATAAAAAGGTTTAGGTGTAATAAGGTGAGAAGGGGAATAAAATGGAAAAGGATTATTTATTTTGTCTGAAGAGGAAAATATGATAGTAAAAAGAGAAAGGAGAGAGAGGTTTATTTTTCTTTTTTTCTTTTTAAATCCCTGAACTGTTCAGAGAGAAGAGGTTGGGGGGTATGGGTAGGGGTGGAGGCGTAGGGGTCATTCCTTGAGGTTAGAAAGAGGATAATTAAAATAAAGAAAAATAGAAATTTGTTGCTGAACTGTATTTTTATTGTATATGTCTTATTTCTAATAAAAATGAAAAAAAAAAAAAGTATACAGGGAGTGCAGAATTATTAGGCAAGTTGTATTTTTGAGGATTAATTTTATTATTGAACAACAACCATGTTCTCAATGAACCCAAAAAACTCATTAATATCAAAGCTGAACATTTTTGGAAGTAGTTTTTAGTTTTAGCTATTTTAGGGGGATATCTGTGTGTGCAGGTGACTATTACTGTGCATAATTATTAGGCAACTTAACAAAAAACAAATATATACCCATTTCAATTATTTATTTTTACCAGTGAAACCAATATAACATCTCAACATTCACAAATATACATTTCTGACATTCAAAAACAAAACAAAAACAAATCAGTGACCAATATAGCCACCTTTCTTTGCAAGGACACTCAAAAGCCTGCCATCCATGGATTCTGTCAGTGTTTTGATCTGTTCACCATCAACATTGCGTGCAGCAGCAACCACAGCCTCCCAGACACTGTTCAGAGAGGTGTACTGTTTTCCCTCCTTGTAAATCTCACATTTGATGATGGACCACAGGTTCTCAATGGGGTTCAGATCAGGTGAACAAGGAGGCCATGTCATTAGATTTTCTTCTTTTATACCCTTTCTTGCCAGCCACGCTGTGGAGTACTTGGACGCGTGTGATGGAGCATTGTCCTGCATGAAAATCATGTTTTTCTTGAAGGATGCAGACTTCTTCCTGTACCACTGCTTGAAGAAGGTGTCTTCCAGAAACTGGCAGTAGGACTGGGAGTTGAGCTTGACTCCATCCTCAACCCGAAAAGGCCCCACAAGCTCATCTTTGATAATACCAGCCCAAACCAGTACTCCACCTCCACCTTGCTAGCGTCTGAGTCGGACTGGAGCTCTCTGCCCTTTACCAATCCAGCCACGGGCCCATCCATCTGGCCCATCAAGATTCACTTTCATTTCATCAGTCCATAAAACCTTAGAAAAATCAGTCTTGAGATATTTCTTGGCCCAGTCTTGACGTTTCAGCTTGTGTGTCTTGTTCAGTGGTGGTCGTCTTTCAGCCTTTCTTACCTTGGCCCTGTCTCTGAGTATTGCACACCTTGTGCTTTTGGGCACTCCAGTGATGTTGCAGCTCTGAAATATGGCCAAACTGATGGCAAGTGGCATCTTGGCAGCTGCACGCTTGACTTTTCTCAGTTCATGGGCAGCTATTTTGCGCCTTGGTTTTTCCACACGCTTCTTGCGACTCTGTTGACTATTTTGAATGAAACGCTTGATTGTTCGATGATCACGCTTCAGAAGCTTTGCAATTTTAAGAGTGCTGCATCCCTCTGCAAGATATCTCACTATTTTTGACTTTTCTGAGCCTGTCAAGTCCTTCTTTTGACCCATTTTGCCAAAGGAAAGGAAGTTGCCTAATAATTATGCACACCTAATATAGGGTGTTGATGTCATTAGACCACACCCCTTCTCATTACAGAGATGCACATCACCTAATATGCTTAATTGGTAGTAGGCTTTCCAGCCTATACAGCTTGGAGTAAGACAACATGCATAAAGAGGATGATGTGGTCAAAATACTCATTTGCCTAATAATTCTGCACGCAGTGTATATATATATATATTTTTTTTATTATCTCTTTATTGAAGAATAGACATGTTACAGTTGCATTTGTGAAGCATGACATCAGAAATCTAGGATACATCGTAGACATGCCACTACTCATTTTCTGTTTAGAAATGTTCAAAACAAAAACTAAAGAAAACATCCCCCCTCCCCTCCCCCCAACAGCAGAGAACTTATCAGGATTACGCCTCATTTTCGCACCATTCCAATGGGTCATAATAAGACAAGAAATCATAATTCACCAGGAGGTCCTCTGGGGTCTCAGACCTTTAGTTTGCCTAGCTTGCCTCCTAATTGTGCCTCTAAATACCATGTGGTTTGAGTGAAGGGAGACATCAGTTCTTTAATCTCTCCCGGTGACAAGGCGGCTTCTATGAATTTTCTCCATTTTTTGACGAAGTTGCTTATTGATTTATTTTTATGGCTTTCCATTTCTAGTTTTTCTAAGTTGAGCACTTGTTTCATGGTCCCTAATACTTCTTCCCACTCAAGGGATGAGCTCTGTAACCAGAACAGAGGCTTTAAATGTACTGTATAAATTTTAATGAAACTTCCCACAAAACTATATATCAATCTGCTCAGCTCCTCCTGCTCTATAACCTGCTGTCCATAGATTGCATTGCTTTTCGTAGTGACAGGTCCTCTTTAAGTACATGTGAGCGTACAATACTTACACTCAGCTGTGTCCCTCTGCAATCTGGATAGCACTTCCTCAGCGGTATCTTCCTGTCTTCTCTCTAAGGCTGGGTTCACACTTGAGCGCATTTTATATGCGTGTTTAACGCGCGTTTTTGTCGCACGTTTTTATGCGTGTTTTTTGCAATAGTAAACGCGCGTTTGACGCGCGTTTGTGTGATTGACTGCAGTGTCCTATGGCCACAAACTTCAAACGCGCTGTAAAACGCTCAAGTGAGAACCAGGGCCATAGGGAAGCATTGGTTTTCATGTGTTGAGCGTTTTACAGCGCGTTTGAACGCGCTGTAAAACGCTCAAGTGTGAACCCAGCCTAAGGGCATGCAGCTCTCTTAATGGTGGAGCCATGGACAACAGCCACTGCTGCTGAACCACTAATCAATGCTGTACTTGCTTGGTGCAGACAAGAGAGTAGCAGTACTACTCTCTCACATTCTCTCTGCTGACCGCAATATTTCCACTCCTGCCTTCCCTACCAGAAAGACACCAGATTTAATAACGAATCTTTGTGTGAGGCAAGGGTAGGGTGGGGTTAAAAAAATTACTTCCAGTGCCTAGTGGTTAATATGGGCCTGCTTGTATATCAAACTTAGGCAGAAACATGAATCAGAGAAGAGGTCAGCTGCTACACAAGTTTGAGTGGGACCAGGCAGATGTGCCCACAGATCTCTCAGACCACAATCTTGCACAGCCTAGTTTTTCAAAGATGTCTCTCTAGGGACTTGAGACACTGCAGCGGCTATTTCTATCTCTGCTCTGTGAAGTGGCCCAGGAACCCTTTGCTGCAGGCTCTCTTACACATAAGTCACCCAAGGTCACAACAGTAATGCACTGCTGCCCTGATGCACGGCCTGACTTGTGGGAACAGAACCCAGACCGTAGACAATCTACAAAAAACAAAATGGCTGCACACCGTTATATATACAAATAATAGAGCTACGAAATGGGGGTCATTCTAGATAAAAGTGGTACAATACTGTAAAGGGGGAATATTAATCACCAATATTTATGCACATATCAATAATTAATATTCATAAATGGGAGGAGCCGTCTAGTGATAACTCCGCCTATTTATGCCTTTATATAACAATAACACAATACCTTCGCTATGCTTTACACTAATCACTATGCTAGCTGCATGCGCCTTACTCACTACCGCTAACAAGTACACACTACACAAAGGGTACAAATATAACGGTATTTATTACACTACGCAATACACTAACAATACAGCACTAAATATACAGTACTCAACTACACTACACGTTCCCAAATTCCACCCACAAACTAACTATACAGTTCACACATACAAGTAATATTAACAATAACCCACCCATCTTCACTGTCCTGGGGTACAAGGGGTTAACAGTGGCACTGCAGGGGAGTGCAGGCCACAGACACTATAGGTTATCCAGGGGATGCAGGGGTTAACCAGGGGGGTTAAATGGTAGGGGGTCAGGGATGTAACAGGGTATCAGGGGTGTGAAGGGTTACCAGGGGTGATAGGGGTAACCAGGCAAGGGACCAGGGGTAACAAGGGGTGTAATGGGGTTGCAGGCAAGGGACCAGGGGTACCAAGGGGTGTAATGGGGTTGCAGGCAAGGGACCAGGGGTAACAAGGGGTGTCCAGGGGTAACAGGGTTAGGATATATGGGAGGTGGTACAGGGATAGGGGATGTGGATCGTTGGTGGGATAGGGGAATAGGGGTTAATAGGGGGCGATACTTATGCCAGGGGTCTGCTCGTTCGTCCAGGGGGGGTCCCGATCCTCTCTCCTCCTGGGGAGGGCAGCCTTGAGCGCCGATCGTGCTCTCCTATGTGGGGGGTGTCCGGTCGGGGTCTTCAGCCGGAGCGCAGGACGCGCTCCTCTATCAGGTGGGGGCCCAGACCCTAACTACTGAGTGCCGGGGCCGCCGGATATTTATCCCCGGCGGCCCGCACTCCCGCGCACCAGGGGGCGCGCGCGCGCCCATCCGAGCCACGAGGGCCGGCGCAGCGATATGACGTCACTGCGCCGGCCCGCGTGCTCACATCGGGGACGCGCTTCTGGCAGACAGGCGGGAGAAGCCTTTGATCTCCCGCCTGCTGCACCTAGCATTCCGGACAGTGCGATAGTAATCGCATTGTCGGAATGCGCATAATAGAAGGAGGAGAGGCTTCTCCCCTTCTTCTATAATGCGTAATTATCTCCAGCGGCGCTGGGGATAATTACAACAAAGGGCTCAGATTCTGTTGAATCTGAGCTCTTTGTATCCATCAGGATGACCGGACCCTTGTCCGGTCATTCTGATGCAATTAGCCAGATTGCATCGGTGCGAATGCTTGGGGCACATTCACACCGATGCACCTGGTTTCAGGTGTAGGAGGGGGGGGGGAATATATATAATATACATGCGTATGGATGCTTGGGGCACATCCATACACATGTATACATTAATATTAGGGACAGACATATCTAGAGGGGGCACATTATTATATGAGGGGGCACAAGCCCCTACATTATAAGGGAGCACAAGCCCCTACATTATAAGGGGGCCCAAGCCCCTACATTATAAGGGGGCCCGGCTCCCAGGGGGCACATATTTCCCACAGGGGCCACTATGAGCCACTGGGGATCACCATGGGCAGACGTGCGCAGATGCTGGGCACATCTGCGCACATCGTCCCATGATGCTGTGGTTGATGTATGCACATATAAACCATACATGCCCGCACGTGTTTGCAGGCATGCATGGATATATATGCATACGTCTCAACTGTTCCTCAACAAATACTGACTATAAATGAATAATGGAAGCTCTTAGCGCACATACGTGTCGGCAGGGCCGCTGATAGAAATCATGGGGCCCCGTACAGCATACATGACGGGGCCCCCTTCAGCTCCACCCCCTGATCCCTCCTTCAGCCACACCCCTGGCCCCGCCCTTGGCCCCTCCCCAGACGCCGCCTTGAAACAACATGCAGATTTGTCTACAAGTGATATTTATTTTTCTCCAGCCAGTTATAAGTTTTATTATCCAAAATAAATACTGTTTTCAGATGAGAACAGACCTCTTTAATATCAATATGTAATAAAAAAACATTAATGAATAAATGAAGTGGTATTTTGAAAAAATTAGGAAGATTAAACAAATGATAAAGGTGGAAAAAAAACAACAAGCCAGGTCTCGTTAAAGATAGTTTACTGTAGACAACTCAACTACAGTGGGGTAGCCAGGCCTGAAATAATAATTAGAGTGAGCCTGCAGACAGTAGATCTTGACCCCCCCCCCCCCCCAAACAAGTACATTCATACCTGTTATCCTGATTCCTGGCCCCAGGACAGAGTCACTTCCTCCTTCACTGTAGATAGACTGTAGTAGTAGCGCTGGCTGCTGTGCTGTCTGCCTCCCTGGATTCCTGGATTCGCTGCCCGGAGTGTCACAAATTTTTTTATTTTTTTTCCTTTCTTCACTGCCAGTGGTGCTTTTCCTTCTCTCACCCTCTTCCCTGGCGCCGCGGAGGGAGAAGAATCACTCCGCGGCGCCAGGGAAGGACAAGCTGGCCGGGACTTGATTCTGCAGAGCAGACTGAGCAGAGCAGAGGAGCGGGCGCGGGAGAGAGAAGAGAAGAGATACTCTTCCGCGCCCGAAACAGAGGAAATAGTCCCTACCTGCTGCCGCATACAAACGGAGCAAGCAGGCAGGTACTGAGCGGCGATTTAAAAAAAACAAAAAACGTAGAAAGCAGGGGGGGGGGTACGACGGCGTTTGACTAGCGGTCAGGGCTGTGGAGGTTTTTTTTTTTTTTTTTTTAAAACATTAATTGGTTATGTCGAGGCTGCCCGGGCCCCCCTGCCAGCCGGGCCCGGTACAACTGGGCCAGCTGTACTGGCCTATCAGCGGCCCTGCGTGTCGGGCCCACCTACCAGGTGTCAAGATGGCTTCCGCAGATGGGTCCCTATCACTAAAGATACTGCCTCACTTTGGACTTACTTAAGCCTACAATATTCAGGGCAGTGTAGGAACCAGCTACAAATGTACTCTGCTCAGAAGTCCCAGGTAGATGGGCGTGTCCAGTCTAAAAGGGGTGCCACCCCCAATATATAACGGTATGCAGCCATTTTGTTTTTTGTAATTATGTTTGCTTCATGGATATGCACCTGTGATTCTGAAGGTTTTAGTCTAAATTTTCTTGCAATATATTGGGGGTGGCACCCCTTTTAGACTGGACACGCCCATCTACCTGGGACTTCTGAGTACGTTTGTAGCTGGTTCCTACACTGCCCTGAATATTGTAGGCTTAAGTAAGTCCAAAGTGAGGCAGTATCTTTAGTGATAGGGACCCATCTGCGGAAGCCACCTTGACTCCTGGTAGGTGGGCCCGAAACGTATGTGCGCTAAGAGCTTCCATTATTGATTTATACTCATTTATAGTCGGTATTGTACCACTTATCTAGAATGACCCCCATTTCTTAGCTCTATTATTTGTATAATATAACGGTGTGCAGCCATTTTGTTTTTTGTAATTATGTTTGCTTCATGGATATGCACCTGTGATTCCGTAGGCAATATCTAGCCCCGACCCATGTGCCCCCAGCTCAGTTCTCCCACGCTAATAACTGGGACTAACAAATAAACCCCTCCCATTAATCATGGCAGCGAAGGCAATTATTCTGCAGCACCATATTAACTAGGAGTGGTCCCTACCCCAACACTATTGTCTCAGCTGCACTAAAGGGCCAACTAAATACTGCTAGATTCACAAAGCTACGGGGTACTGCCAGCTCCTCGCCACCACAGCCTGTTATTGTTCAACCAATACCTCAGACGATACAGTAACAGGCCATCCATTTTATAGGAGCAAAAAATGGATGGCCCGGTATTTGACCTCATCTGGCTGGAAACCAGCCCAGCTGCACATGTTGGGAGGAAAATACCTGCCTTCCCAGACAAAACCCCTCTCTGTGTCACAATATATATATATATATATATATATATATATATATACATACACACACACCTAAAGAATTATTAGGAACACCTGTTCTATTTCTCATTAATGCAATTATCTAGTCAACCAATCACATGGCAGTTGCTTCAATACATTTAGGGGGGTGGTCCTGGTCAAGACAATCTCCTGAACTCCAAACTGAATGTCAGAATGGGAAAGAAAGTTGATTTAAGCAATTTTGAGCGTGGCATGGTTGTTGGTGCCAGACGGGCCGGTCTGAGTATTTCACAATCTGCTCAATTACTGGGATTTTCACGCACAACCATTTCTAGGGTTTACAAAGAATGGTGTGAAAATGGAAAAACATCCAGTATGCGGCAGTCCTGTGGGCAAAAATGCCTTGTGGATGCTAGAGGTCAGAGGAGAATGGGCCGATTGATTCAAGCTGATAGAAGAGCAACGTTGACTGAAATAACTGTTACAACCGAGGTAAAAATCGTTACAACCGAGGTATGCAGCAAAGCATTTGTGAAGCCACAACACGCACAACCTTGAGGCGGATGGGCTACAACAGCAGAAGACCCAACCGGGTACCACTCATCTCCACTACAAATAGGAAAAAGAGGCTACAATTTGCACGAGCTCACCAAAATTGGACTGTTGAAGACTGGAAAAATGTTGCCTGGTCTGATGAGTCTCGATTTCTGTTGAGACATTGAAATGGTAGAGTCCGAATTTGGCGTAAACAGAATGAGAACATGTATTCATCCTCTGATGGCTTCTTCCAGCAGGATAATGCACCATGTCACAAAGCTCGAATCATTTCAAATCTGTTTCTTGAACATGACAATGAGTTCACTGTACTAAAATGGCCCCCACAGTCACCAGATCTCAACCCAATAGAGCATCTTTGGGATGTGGTGGAACGGGAGCTTCGTGCCCTGGATGTGCATCCCTCAAATCTCCATCAACTGCAAGATGCTATCCTATCAATATGGTCCAACATTTCTAAAGAATGCTATCAGCACCTTGTTGAATCAATGCCACGTAGAATTAAGGCAGTTCTGAAGGCAAAAGGGGGTCCAACACCGTATTAGTATGGTGTTCCTAATAATTCTTTAGGTGAGTGTATATACTGTGAGACAGTGACAGGTCTCACTCAGGTTAGAGGCAAGGAAGGGGTGGATAGTGTGCTCCACACCCCTGTTCCACCACAGGTGAGAGAAGCTGGAGGTAATCAGCCTGGCATAAGGCACCTCCCAGAGTGTCAGAAAGGGGGTAGTGTGTTACCTGTGGACAGAGGCCTGGAGGCTCTGTCTGTGTGGTCTCAGCTGGGCAAGGCTGAGGGACCACAAGGCTGGGAGATAGCCTGGAGTTGGGGGACGCAGCGACGCCTGGGAGGGTCGCAAGGCCATAGTCAGGCAGACTACTGAGCCCCAATCCCCCACAGGAAATACTGAACTGGAGACAGTGGGCGTACTGTGCTCTGTACAGCCAGGAGGCTGTGGGACATTGGCTGACAAAAGCCGCATGAGTTCACAGGGTGTGAACTGCGACCTAGGTGAGTCAGGAAACTTTATGTTTAGTTAGAGCCTGGACGGGCAAGTGTTTATTATTTTGTCATTTTATTGTTGCTGGTGTTGAACAATAAATACACTGTTTGGACCTGAAACCTGGTGTCCTAAAGGTGTATCTGTGAGAATGACCCCCGGTGAAGAGCTAACCCCCCACAATACCCATTGACAAAGAAATTCATGCATAGAATACTGGGTCTTGCCACACAAGGCTGCAAAAGTGCTTCCTTCCCTAAAAATGGCTCTCAGAGGCTACGTTTGTGTAGTGTACCTCTTGGTGACTACTAGAGGTTCCTCTATGATGTACTGGAAGACATTTTGACCAGTTGACAGACTTTCAGAGAGTGTGCATCATTGCACTGACAGAAGCAGATTGGTCATTTTTATGAATAGTCCGCTATCTAGGCCTTTCTTACCTTGCCTCGGAATGAAACACTGCCACAACTGCTGGTCTGATGATCTCTGATCTGGTGAGATATCACATATGACAGTCGGTCCCCCTAGCAGTGATACGAGGGGCACTAACAGCTCAGCAATATATGCAGGACAACCTGCGGCACATGTGTTGCTTCTCATGGCAGGACTTTGAACTGGCATTTTACAGCAGGATAATGCTCACCCACTGACATCATTCAGGAATGTCTCCAACAGATTGCAACTCTTCCTTCGCCTGCCCAGTCGCCAGATTTATTGTAAATTGAACATTTATGGGATCAGCTGGGATTCCAACTTCAAAAACCCACAAGTGTCCAGGATCTACAGGTCCAGCGGCAGGATACCATATGGAATATGTGTGTCTCCAAGCCAAACTGTATCCAGGCTAGAAGAGGCCCAACAGGGTACTAGAGCCTCATTTCAATTGTACAGTTTTCCCCAGTAGACTTTGCCCTAATATTGCAATTGTTGTAATTGTACTTTAATCACTTACATATATCATAATTACATACACACATATAAAGTTTAATTTGGTTCCTGCAACTCTCTCTCTGTATATATACTGTATATATACACACACCTTGTGTAGATAGATAGATAGATAGATAAGACTTCAAAGCTGAGAGATATCATCACTGTTAATAGCCTTTGTGTCATATTTCTACCTCAAAGGTCAGGTAAGTAAATATAGAGCTTGTGTTAGAATATGAGCTTCGTCTTTGAACATTATATAATTGTGTATGAGCAGATGACAAATATTAACCCCTTAGTGACCACGTCCATTTTTTTTTAAATCGCATTCCAAGAGCTATAATTTTTTGTTTTTTCATCAATGTACTTGTATGAGGTCTTATACACTGCTCAAAAAAATAAAGAGAACACAAAAATAACACATCCTAGATCTGAATTAATTAAATATTCTTCTGAAATACTTTGTTCTTTACATAGTTGAATGTGCTGACAACAAAATCACACAAAAGAAAAAACTGGAAATCAAATTTTTTTAACCCATGGAGGTCTGGATTTGGAGTCACCCTCAAAATTAAAGTGGAAAAACACCCTACAGGCTGATCCAACTTTGATGTAATGTCCTTAAAACAAGTCAAAATGAAGCTCAGTAGTGTGTGTGGCCTCCACGTGCCTGTATGACCTCCCTACAACGCCTGTGCATGCTCCTGATGAGGTGGCGGACGGTCTCCTGAGGGATCTCCTCCCAGACCTGGACTAAAGCATCTGCCAACTCCTGGACAGTCTGTGGTGCAACGTGACGTTGGTGGATAGAGCGAGACGTGATGTCCCAGATGTGCTCAATTGGATTCAGGTCTGGGGAACGGGCGGGCCAGTCCATAGCATCAATGCCTTCATCTTGCAGGAACTGCTGACACACTCCAGCCACATGAGGTCTAGCATTGTCTTGCATTAGGAGGAACCCAGGGCCAACCGCACCAGCATATGGTCTCACAAGGGGTCTGAGGATCTCATCTCGGTACCTAATGGCAGTCAGGCTACCTCTGGCGAGCACATGGAGGGCTGTGCGGCCCTCCAAAGAAATGCCACCCCACACCATTACTGATCTAATGCCAAACCGGTCATGCTGGAGGATGTTGCAGGCAGCAGAACGTTCTCCACGGCGTCTCCAGACTCTGTCACGTCTGTCACATGTGCTCAGTGTGAACCTGCTTTCATCTGTGAAGAGCACAGGGCGCCAGTGGCGAATTTGCGAATCTTGGTGTTTTCTGGCAAATGCCAAACGTCCTGCACGGTGTTGGGCTGTAAGCACAACCCCCACCTGTGGATGTCGGGCCCTCATATCACCCTCATGGAGTCTGTTTCTGACCATTTGAGCAGACACATGCACATTTGTGGCCTGCTTGAGATCATTTTGCAGGGCTCTGGCAGTGCTCCTCCTGTTCCTCCTTGCACAAAGGCGGAGGTAGCGGTCCTGCTGCTGGGTTGTTGCCCTCCTACGGCCTCCTCCACGTCTCCTGATGTACTGGCCTGTCTCCTGGTAGCGCCTCCATGCTCTGGACACTACGCTGACAGACACAGCAAACCTTCTTGCCACAGCTCGCATTAATGTGCCATCCTGGATAAGCTGCACTACCTGAGCCACTTGTGTGGGTTGTAGACTCCGTCTCATGCTACCACTAGAGTGAAAGCACTGCCAGCATTCAAAAGTGACCAAAACATCAGCCAGGAAGCATAGGAACTGATAAGTGGTCAGGTCACCACCTGCAGAACCACTACTTTATTGGGGGTGTCTTGCTAATTGCCTATAATTTCCACCTGTTGTCTATCCCATTTGCACAACAGCATGTGAAATTGATTGTCACTCAGTGTTGCTTCCTAAGTGGACAGTTTGATTTCACAGAAGTGTGATTGACTTGGAGTTACATTGTGTTGTTTAAGTGTTCCCTTTATTTTTTTGAGCAGTGTATTTTGCAGGACAAGTTCTAGTTTTTAATGTACCATTTTGGGTACATGTAATGATTGATTAAAGCCAGCTGTTTTGCTAAAACCTCCTATGTTTATGTCATAAAAAAGCGTATTAGTAGTCACTAATACTAATCTAGTATTAATCACTAATTAATCTAGTACTAGTCACTAATCTGACACCTCTGTCCTTTCCCAAGTTGCAGAATCATTATTGGCATTCGGGAACATCACGATGTTGCTTAACTGTTGATCTTTACAAAGAGATTAGTGAGGATGAAATAACAAGATTAACGGTGACACTGTTTTTGGCATCAATAAAATCAGTGGTTTAACATTACCTGTATGCTAATCCATACTACTTTGTTCACATTTATCACCATATAAACTCTGTCTTATTGGGGGCAGATGGTGGTTTAAAAACACACAGTGTTACGGGAATAAAACAGTGCCTTGTTGGGACCAAGTGTCCAAAAATTATGCCTTAATGGGGGTAGAATGCCTGCCGGTATTTATGCACTCACAAGGGTTAATTGACAGATGAAACAGTGGCTTGTTCTGAAGTTGAAAAAGCCTGGAAAAATTCTCTTTTATTTGGGAGCAGTACAGTGTGGATATGGAAAGAGTAATGTTTGTCGGGGTAATAGTGGCAACAATAATAGCACCGGCAGTAGAAGCACAGTATGGAACAGATAAGGCAGCAAGTAAATCTGTATGAAGCTGTGTTGGGGTAGTAGTAGTGGCAGTTGTGTAGAGGTTATGGTTGTTGCAGCATGAGTAATAGTAATGGCAGCTGCAGTGGCAGCAGCAGCCATATGGTATGGAACAAGATGGAAGGCAGCAAGGGCAGCAAATTGTATCTAATTAAGGATACGGGGGGGCTTAGGATGTGAGATGTTGGCCACAGCACAAAGCCAGGCCTATCTTTATCATGCTGCCTGGACTTTCTCTAATAGTGACCGCTTTATTTCCCACAGTAGTATGTACCCGGCCAGCAGCAGTGACGAGGTCTCGGGTGGCCCTATGAGCATTGGCCCACCTGGAAAATTCCCTGTAGGGTTTATGGTCAGTCAAGAGCTAGAAGGGCCACTAGGCTGTAATAGACAGCTGTTCAGTAGAAGCGGTGATTCATCTGCTCTTCTACTTAATGATGTATGTAGGATTAGTACAGACCAGATTGACAGGAGTTCAGATTAGGGACACCTACTCAATGTGTACTAAGGCTACTTTCACACTAGCGTTTTTGCGGATCCGTCATGGATCTGAAAAAAACCCACTTCAGTTACAATAATACAACGCATGCATCCGTCATGAATGGATCCGGTTGAATTATGTCTTCTATAGCCATGACGGATCCGTCTTGAACTCCATTGAAAGTCAATGGAGGACGGATCCGTTTTGTATTGTGCCAGATTGTGTCAGAGAAAACTGATCTGTCCCGATTGACTCACATTGTGTGCCAGGACGGATCCGTTTGGCTCTGCTTTGTCAGGCAGACAGCAAAACGCTGCAGGCAGCGTTTAGGTGTCCGCCTACAGAGCGGAATGGTGACTGAACGGAGACAAACTGATGCATTCTGAGCGGACCCTTTTCCATTCAGAATGCATTAGGGCAAAACTATATCAGGAAAAATAACTGAAATAAAGTGGCCCAAATGGGAGGAAATGCTCAAAAGCCCCAAACACTGTGGCGTGTTTATAACAAGAGGAGCAATTCCTCTGCATGTGATCCGTTGCTAACGGCAATCCCCAGCAAAAATGCATACAATGGAGGATGTCGACAGCGGATCACATGCACCACAAAAGCATCCTACACAAGATGGGATAATGTGTGGATGCAAATATAAAAATACATAAATCACTGCTAAAGGTGAACCACAATGATATGCAACTGACAACACTGGCTAATCCCTCAAGATGATGTTAAGAACTGAGACTTTAGCCAATGTATTCCTGTCAGGAACAGATCGGAAGCATTTTTCACCACTGTCAAGGTATCTCAGCGTGGCACGGGTTCCTACCACTAGACTATTACCTACGGTGTGTGAACACGGTCTGACAGGTGCTAAGATACAACTTACAGCCAAGCTCCCACATACCTCCATAGTGAAATCACTCAGGCAGTGGGAGAGATGATAAGGCTGTAAGCCCCGCCTATAACAGGCCATGTGACACAGGCTACCAGGTGCAACAGAATGCCACCAGCAGTACGCAATGGCACATTCTAAACAGATCAAAAAAAATAACTGAAATAAAGTGGCCTAAATGGGAGGAAATGCTGAAAAGCCCCAAACACTGTGGCGTGTTTTTTTTAAACGGGGGGAGCAATTCCTCCGCATGTGATCCGTTGCATACAATGGAGGATGTCGGCAGCGGACCACATGCACGACAAAAGCATCCTACACAAGATGGGGTAATGTGTGGATGCAAATATAAAAATACATAAATCACTGCGAAAGGTGAACCACAATGATAGCAACTGACAACACTGGTTAATCCCTCAAGCTCATGTTAAGAACTGAGACTTTAGCCAATGTATTCCCATCAGGAACACATCGGAGCCCTTTTGCACCCCTGTCAAGGTATCTCAGTGTGGCATGGGTTCCTACCACTAGACTACCTGTAAGTTGTATCTTAGCACCTCTCAGACCGTGTTCACATACCGTAGGTAGTCTAGTGGTAGGAACCCATGCCACTCTGAGATACCTTGACAGGGGTGCAAAATGCCTCCGATGTGTTCCTGACAGGAATACATTGGCTAAAGTCTCAGTTCTTAACATCAGCCTGAGGGATTAGCCAGTGTTTTTAGTTGCTATTATTGTGGTGCACCTTTCGCAGTGATTTATGTATTTGTATATTCGCATCCACACATTATTCCATCTTGTGTAGGATGCTTTTGTGGTGCATGTGGTCCGCTGCCGACATCAGCTTGAGGGATTAGCCAGTGTTGTCAGTTGCATATCATTGTGGTGCACTTTTCACAGTGATTTATACAAAACTATATCAGGGCATACAACGGACAGAGGTCTGATAGTCTTTGCATTTGCCTGGATTAAACCGCTCAAAACGGGGGTAATAATTATCACCCTTTTTGAAACCAGGGTAAATATGTACGATTATCCAACCCTGCTCGTGATAGTGAAATAATCAATGCAGGGTGGAATTCTGTGTTTTTGTGGGGGAATATATCTATAGATCTACAACCCACATGACATCTGGGTTTAATAGGAGGGGGGCATCAGAAGTTTGCGTATACCCCCATAGATATACACCTGTGTTGTTATTGACAAAGGTGCTTATTTATGCTGCACTAATGTGTTAGTACACACAGCAGTTCCCCCTATCTGCCTATTTTCCTGAGAACAGGATGATTTGTGGCTTAATTTTAATCAGCAATACCAATAAAGAGATTATTATTTTCTATTTTTGACCGTCTTACATAGGCATAAAGTCCAAAGGTTGTGAACCGCACTGTGGAAGAACTTGTAGCGGGGTGCCTGCGGCTTTGGAAGTATACCAACATCCCAACAGTTAAGAAAAAAATTCCACGGCACTCCCAGGTGTAAATTAAATGAAGTGTGCTTTATTCACCAGACCGCAGGCAGTGGGATGGTACATCTCCGTTTGCTGATTTGCATCAGTCTGGCTTGGCACATGAAAAATTACTCCATCATGTTCATGAGACTGAATTGGCTTCTACTGCTTGTGGTAGCAGAGATGGCAGAAAGTTAGTGACTAGGTAGGGGGCAAAGAAGGGCCTCCAGGCCAGACACATGGGTGGCAAAAAGCTGTGGCTAGTTGCATGCAAAGTGTATCCCGGTAATAAAGCAATTTGGCCTCCCTTTTTTAGCAATAGGAAAACATTCCCCCATTTTGCTTTCATAGCGAGGGTCTAAAAGCATGGCTATCCAGTATCATCAGATTGCTTGATGGTCAGAATATGCCTGTCATTATGTAAGCAAGAAAGCATACAGCTTGCCATATTCATCAGCGTGCCGAGGACCTAGTCCTCTCTGGCTCCACTCAAGACTGAGATGATTGGTGATCATGACTAATGTCTTAGTCATAAGCCTCCGCCTCCTTCACAAAAGGTTCCTCCTCTTTCTGTTACTCCCCATCTCCAGTGGTAGCTCACCTTCATCCTTATCCTCCATTTCCTCCTCCATGAGACTTTGTTCTTCTTCCACTGTCCACTTTGTTGCATCAGAGTGATCATCTGCTTAAAGACAAATATCAGGGGGATGACAATGTTGATGCTGTAGTTGTCCAGACTGACAAATCTGTTAGCCTCTTTGAAGGGCCTAAGTACGCATCAAGCGTCTCTGATGAGCTGCCACTGCCTGGTCTCAAAATAACACATGGTCCCTGCTGACATGACAAAAATCATTCAACACTTTATGCTGCTTGTTCAGATGCTCTACCATATGCAATGGAATTTCAGCGAGTTGGATTGTCCTGGATCAAGCTATGCAATAGCAGACTATTCTGTTACTGCATGTCCTTACTACATAAGAATAGCTGGAATGTGAGGTCAGTCTCCTGGACATAGCCAGCACCCTCTGCCAGTCCCAATTTTTTAAAAATGGTTGCACTACAAAATTTATCACATGCATCATGGAGGGAGCATGTGTTATTTTCCCCAAATGCAGAGTGAGAATGATGTTTTTGTCATTGCCACTGACCACCTCTCCCAGTTGGCGAGGAGACATGGGATGTTTGCTGCTTGATGCAATTTAGCAACTGATCAGCTGTGTGGCTATTGTAAGGAGTGACTCACGTTCTCTGCCATGTGACAGTGATGGCTTTTTTGGAGAAATAATGGCAGCTAGGTGTCTTCCAATGAGGCTAGACACATGCCATCAGCTCCAAGGTGCAATTAAGGGGCTTTTGTCAGCAGATCTTCTATCTATGAACCAGGCTGACCTGTTACATGTGTGCTTGGCAGCTTAAGGCATCTGTGTTGGTCCCATGTTCATATGTGTCCACATTGCTGAGAAAAATGATGTTTTTGCATTAAATGTCTTTAAACACCACTGTATGATGCAGTAATGAGTTAACAAACACTGGGGTATGAATGCAATTTTTGCAGTAAAATGTATTTGAACTACATAGTATGATGCAGTAATGCTTTCACTAACATGGACATAATGCAATATTTGCAGTAAAATGTTTTTGAACTACATAGTATAAAGCAATAAGGTCTTTATTAATACCGGTATAAGAAGGCCATTTATGCAGTAAAATGTCTTTAAACTACATGGTATCTTGCAGTAATACAGCACTTTTTTGCAGTAAAAATAAAATAGCATTGTTACAGCATTGCTTTTGCTGTAACTACCTGTAATCCACTATCAGTAGTGTAGCCTACTCAGAGATCAGGTATAATGGAAAGATATGCACCTCTTCTGTGTGTTTAACTCGCACCTAGTTTTGGTTCACAATAACTGATGGAAATAACTGACCAAATAACTGAAGTGTGAACTCAGCCTAATATGGGTATAATGCACATATATGCCCAATTACAAAATGGTAAATTTAAACTGTTTTTTAGAAGAATAAATTGTGCAATTGCTCATTTGTTTGGACCAAAATGCATGCTATTGGGGTGCTGGCAATAAGCCTATAACTGTCTTCACTCCCTCATCATGTTTTCCCTGATCAAAGCCCATACCAAATTATATATTCTTATTCTCTCCCTATACTCACCTATTAAAGTTTCTAACACATTACATTAGTGGCTTGTGTCTGTAATAGCTTTTTGTCAGACACCGCCACAAGACATCCTTCCAGGTCACAAGCTAAAGACAGAATGGTGATTCTTCTCTCTTAGCAGAAGGACCTGCTTGTTTGTCTATTTGCCCCTGATTGGCTAATTAGGCTGTCTATTAGGCAAACACTCCCCTCGCTTCTCAGTATCATGATCCTCCTTCATCCTCTTTTTGCCTGTTGGTTTCCTCTGCCAATTTCCACAGTAAGATGGCTCTGGGTGCTATTATTACATTATTTATCTGAAGTGAATAGCTAAAACTTCCTATTCATTTGGCTGGCTTTTGTGAAATTTGTAATGAATCCTATTAGTTTATAATTTATTTTCTTATGTCATGTCTGAATAAATTCGAACCTAGTGCCTCAATTGCCCTGAAAATGTATGTATGACACTCTGGGGTTTCCTAGGATGTGCCCTACTTCTTTTCCAACTCTTTAATGCCAGCATTAATAATGGCAAAGTGATAACACACATGGCTATGAGTAAATGGATGGTATCTGGTGGTAAGAAACAGCCTGTTTAATAACACACTGCACTATCAGGTTTTTATGCTTTTTAAAATTAACAAACTATCCCCTTTTGAGGAGTAGCAACGGCTTTGGTGTTATTTTTTAGAAAGTGTATTTTGGCTTGGAATGTGAACAATAAGATGATTTGGCTTTGTACAAAAGCTGCTAAACAGTAAACACTACTAATGAAGATAGGGTAATTTACGTTCAAATTAGATTCATGAATTCTCAGCCTGAAAGAACGTTTAAGCAAAAATAATAAACTTTTAATAAAGGTCTTTTTGTAAAAATTTCTAAGGGCTAACACCCTCTGCAGTCTAAAACAAGCGAACAGGAAACCTTGCATGTGCAGAGGGATTTAGGTAATTACCATACACATCAATGGTGTCCTGATTAATGATCTGTTGTATCCTGTCATTGGATGCAGTCACCTATTTTGTATTGGTGAATGATGTAACAAACCCACAGATCAAATGAAAAAGGCCATTGCAGGTCAACCTGCTAGGTGCACAGCAAGCCCACTGATAATATCACTTCCCAGTGTCTATCCATGCATCTGGGTGTGAGGGAGCCGCTGAAAAGAGCACTGTAAATGGACTTATTGCAGTGTTACATGTAACTTCCGTCCGCATTGCAGATAGATATCTAGCAATGCTATAGGCAACTGCCGTCTGTCCTAGCTGGCGTGGACTCAGTTTAGGTAGCACATGCTAACTCACACTGCAGGTAAGTATCTGGCAATGTTAAAGGCAACTGCCATCTACCCTAGCTGGCGTGGACTAAGATTAGATAGAACACGCTCATTCACACATAATGCGCTCAGGCAATTGCCGTCTGCCTTAGCTGGTGTGGACCTAGTTTAAATACCACACATTCAGTCACACATCATGCGCTCAACGCGTTTCTGCATGGAGAAACCTCACGCTTCATCAGGAGCCCAAAAATGTAGTGGCACATTGAACAATTACATAGCCGCAATGTAGCGTGCGTGTTTCGGCGCTGTAGTGGACGCGAGTGGCACAAGGAGCAAATAAGGAATATGGGCGCGTCCTCCGACACAAACCCCGCCATCATGCAGATATGGTAATGCAGTCTGGGAGGGAGCACGCATGCGCATTGAAGGTATGGGGGAATCAAAATCGCAGCCCGTGATACCTGAGTTAGAGATACTCAATATGGTGCGGCGATCCGATACAGTTGGCAAAAGGAAGAATGGAATAACAACACATATTGACATAAATAATGAGAGTTAGCACTATAACATAGAATAAATTAGACAGATATCCAGGTGAGTATCAGAGACAATTAGGGTACATATCCAAAGAGTCTTAAAGCAGCTGTTATTATAATATCAAACATCAAATATATTTATGTCACCTATGTCAAAAGACATTGGTAGACTGAGGGTGACAGAACATATGTGATGTCGCAGTGTGATGCGGCATATAATTATCTGCTGGACTCAGACAATTTGATATAACTGAATTGATCTCACAAAAATAGCTCATCGTTTATTTGATGATACAAGCGTATGAGATCGCTTCATTGAGTCTCTTAGGGTTCACTGTCTGCAATTTAAAAATCCATTGGGTCTCCTTGCGGAGTAGTGTCACATCAATGTCGCCTCCGCGCATGGATCTTTTAACGTAATCAATCACTTGAAATGTAATAGCATTTGTGTTACCATCATGATGATCACATACATGATGTGCTACCGATGTTTCACGGATATTTTTAATATCCAACAAATGCTCACCAATTCGTCTGCGTAACCCGCTCTTCGTTTTGCACACATATTGTAGTCCACATTGGCACGTAAGCAAATACATCACCCCTGTGGATCTACAATTAATGAAAGACCTGATAACATATTTTTTATTGGTAACGGAGCTTGTAAACGATGCACATTTCCTTATGTTGTCACAAGGAAAAGTATCCATGAGGCTATTATTTAGCCATGTTGCTGATGTCGGTTCCTGATAGAAACTGTGAACTACGTCGATAGGTGACAAGTGGACATGTGGGTACCAAACCTCCTATGTCAGGGTCAGATTGTAAAATTGACCAATGTGTCTGCAAAATCTCTCAAATCTGTTTATGTGCTTTGTCATAGGTGCCTATTATTCTTGGGGTGGATTCGATCCCTCCAAAATGTCAATTTATTAAAGGACGAAGTTCAGAAAGAGACTTATATATATTTTAAATAGTAAAGCCATGTATCTAACAACAACAACAATATAATTAGAAACAACATGCAAACACCATATATAAGTTAGAATAATAATAGCAATTATACTGATATATTTTTAAAATGCAGAGGTCTGATGCGTTTTGTGCTCCAATGGATACCTTAGTTAGCACTATTTTAAGATATATCAGGATTCTTTTATACATGATTGCATTAATTTGTTTTAAGAGATTTTATTATAATTATTTGTATTAGATTTGTAGGTTGGAACAGACCGAAATCCATTTATTTATTGTGTCAAATAAATTATGCTATCTATATTTCTAATGAATGGACAACTTACAGTAGCCTAACGAGCTAAAATAAAAACAAAATAAAAATACAAGTTTAAAAATACTTGCAAAAAGAACTGCATTACAAAAAAAGACCCAATCTACAAAGAGATCCATTCCACAAAAAAGTTCCATATCGGGTTATTTCAAATCACAACTCCTATATAAGAGGAGATTTAATAGGGGGCCTACAACCACTTCGAAAGGGGTCATAGATACCCCGAAACGCGTCTGGTGAGAGAAGACCCCATACATGTAACCATCCGAGAAGCCACACGAATATCCTGTGCCTAATCCCCATTGCAGGACCGTCCGACGCGTGAGAGGAAAGTGGAAAGTTACAGCGCTTGACCCGATACCATAAGGAAGGGCCACACGTGTCAAACAACACTGCCAGCGTGGGAGAGCAGACGGACATTGCCTGTAAGAGATCGGTCCATAGCAATTTCGGACCCTCGTTTAGAGCGACATTGGGGTGGAAGCGAGACACACGGTAAGATCATTCCAAGTTATGCCAGCATATATCTATAACATTTAAACTGACAGTAGAGGAGTTCAGCGGGACGCCGCTGTTACTCCAATACAGCGGGACACCACTTCAAGCGGTTATTACCGTTGTGGAACAAAAGATCTGCAAAACTGCAATAAGATACTATTACAATATCTTAAGTCATCAATAAGTGAAGTGCGATCACCCTACAATACATTGGGATCGCACTATTTCGACACAGTTATAGCATTGCTGCATCCATACTAGTAGACATATTGATGTACGGACTGGACTTTGAAGTCTCATTAGGGGTCAAGTTAATTATTCTAATATTGGTGTTTATATATTGCTATTTGATTGATTGCTGCTATATATTCTGAATATTTTAGCCACCATATTTTAGGTTGAATATCTACTGCACTTGATGTCCATTTTATTTAATTTTTATTTATAATCACTATACCATTTTATTATATATTTATTAAATTACAAGATGGTTCCAGCATCCTGAGAGTGCCCAGTTTTTTTCTGGATTCGTCCTGAGTTGTTACTTTAGGACTTCAAAGTTGTTCCTGCTTGACACACATAGATTGGTGGAAAGTCTGTTTCAGAATTTCCTGTGGATATCTTCAGTCACTGAACCGGGATCTAAGGTCACGAGCAGCTCTTTTAAAGTCACCTAGTTCAGAACAGTTCCTTCTTGCCCTCAAATATTGTCCCTTAGGGATCCCTATCCCAATGCAGGAGACTATTTGTTGTTGTTGTTTTTCTGAATAAATTGTTGACAATTCTGCCTTCTCTCCCTCGAGAAATGGTAAGATCTAGGAACGTGATTTAATGCTCGTTGATCTCTGGTGTAAAGAATAGACCCAGCTCATTCACCTTCAGTGCAGTTACAAATTGGACAAATGCATCTTGGGTCCCTTTCTACAGTACAAATACATCATCGATATATCTGATCCAGATCAATATCGACAATGTAAATTGGTCCATAGTCTCATTGAACACTACCTCTCTTTCCCACCAGCCCAGGTAGAGATTTGCGTAAGTAGGGGCACAGGGACTGACCATCGCAACTCACCTGAGCTGGTGAAAAATTTGGCGGTCAAATACAAAGACATTGTGTGTCAATGTGAATTCCAAGAGGTCCATTAGAAAGGCATTATGTCGGTTAAGATGCTCACCTCTTTGTTGGAGAAAGGCCTTAATTGCCTGGCATCCAGTCTGGTGAGGAATTGAGCTATATAGGGCCTCGACATCTAAACTGGCCAACCATATATCCCCTTCAACCTGGATGCCATCCAATCTTTGGAGGACATCCATCGTGTCCCTGGCATACGATGGTAGCCCCATCACAAATGGTCTCAACACCACGTCAATATAGGTACTTATGTTGGCTGTCAGGCCACCTATACCAGACACAATTGGTCTTCCTTTAATTAGTGTGCCCACCTTGTGTAGCTTTGGTAATCCATAAAAGGTAGGTGTGACGGACTGAACTGTCACTGGGGCTGCTGGAGAAGCCTGAGGGCCAGCCCTCCTTCCTACGGACCCAGAACTATGGAGACCCCCTCAGACCTTTTGGGGTTACAAGGAACTATGAACCCTGATTTATGTGTGGAATTTATATGCAACATATTTCCTATTGCCCATTAAAGGTACAGGGTGTGACTTCAGCAACACACAAAGGGGTACCTCAAGGATCTGTTCTGGGACCCATATTGTTTAATATCTTTATCAGCGAAATTGCAGAAGGCCTCGATGGGAAGGTGTGTCTTTTTGCTGATGAAACAAAGATTTGTAACAGGGTTGATGTTCCTGGAGGGATACGCCAAATGGAAAAGGATTTAGGAAAACTAGAGGAATGGTCAAAAATCTGGCTACTAAAATTTAATGTTGATAAGTGCAAGATAATGCACCTGGGGCGTAAAAAACCAAGAGCAGAATATAAAATCAGTGATACAGTCCTAACCTCAGTATTTAGGGGTCATTATTTCAGAAGACTTAAAGGTAGGCAGACAATGTCATAGAGCAGCAGGAAATGCTAGCAGAATGCTTGGGTGTATAGGGAGAGGAATTGCCAGTAGAAAGAGGGAGGTGCTCATGCCGCTCTACAGAGCACTAGTGAGACCTCATTTGGAGTATTGTGCTCAGTACTGGAGACCATATCTCCAGAAGGATATTGATACTTTGGAGAGAGTTCAGAGAAGAGCTACTAAACTGGTACATGGATTGCAGGATAAAACTTACCAGGAAAGATTAAAGGACCTTAACAGGTATAGCTTGGAAGAAAGATGAGACAGAGGGGATATGATAGAAACTTTTAAATACATAAAGGGAATCAACAAGGTAAAAGAGGAGAGAATATTTAAAAGAAGAAAAACTGCTACAAGAGGACATAGTTTTAAATTAGAGGGGCAAAGGTTTAAAAGTAATATCAGGAGGAATTACTTTACTGAGAAAGTAGTGGATGCATGGAATAGCCTTCCTGCCGAAGTGGTAGCTGCAAATACAGTCAAGGAGTTTAAGCATGCATGGGATAGGCATAAGGCCATCCTTCATATAAAATAGGGCCAGGGGCTATTCATAGTATTCAGTATATTGGGCAGACTAGATGGGCCAAATGGTTCTTATCTGACGACACATTCTATGTTTCTATGTTCTATGTACATTGGTGACAAGCAGTGGGATGGCATCCTAGTGCGAGGAGAAGCAGCTTGGAGACACCGTTCGTGGAGTATGTTGAGGGCAACGCTAGTATCCTTACAGTGCCCCTGGCTACAGCAGGATGGAATCGGCTAGTCTTCGGACAGCGTTCCACTATGAGGAGGAGGATGACCTGGACTGGAGGGATGCAGTCCGGAAAGGCGTCTGGCACAAGGCCCTGGAATATGTACAGCATCGGCGGGGCGAGAGTCTCCCCAGTGAGGAGCAGCGGTTGCGGATGCGATTGGCCCTGCGAATGCCCCTTCTGGGAGAGCAGCCCCTGGATGAGTGGGTGACAGAACTCAAGAGCCTGGTATGTCATTCGGCACTCCCCCTGGATGGCTGAGCACAACAGACCCGAGGGTGAGGATTATGATGGCCCTGGCCTGTTGTTTGAGGCCTTCGCAGAACCGGAGTTTGGAGATGCTGGAGAGTCCCGGTTCTCGGATATCCATGACTACAGGGAGGCTATGCATGACTGGGCTACAGCGAGAAAGGTGAGACAAGACTTGGCATCTCTAGTGACAAGGGAGTGGGAGCTGGAGCAGGATTACCAATACTTATTCAGCTCAATTCGGCCCCAATATACACTGCCAGTGAGCTGAGTGACAGTCCTAGATCTACAACCCTACAGCTGGGAAGACCTGACTAAAGTATCCCCTGCTTAAGTACCAGCTACGGAAATAGGGGACCTCATAGACTGGTCCTGGGGGGACCCCCATATGGCAGGTGGAGATAGGACCGAGGTCTCTCCACCGGCCCTACAGGGATGCTGGGTGGTTGGCCCAGATCCCCAACGGCAGCCGGAGTTTCAGGGAGTAAGGACAGTCGGTCCTGTTCCCCAGTGGTAGTACGTTTTGCAGGGAGAGGAGAGCATTGTCTCCATTCCCTAGCCGCAGTGAACCTTGAAGGGAGAGGAGACAACCGGTCTCTCTCCCCAACCACAGGGGGACAGCACCCCTAACTCCGATGGTGCAGATGGGACCGCGGTCTCTGCACCAGACCTACAGGGGTGCTGGACGGCCGGTACAGATCCCCAACCAACCCTGCAGGAATGCCAGGAGGAGGAGGTAAGCAATCCCTCCTTTCCAGAGCCGATCCGCAACAAGGTCCTGGGGGTAGGATTCCCTGACCCCATCCCAGCAGACGAGCTAGCATCTGGGCAGAGCGCAGTCGGCCTCTGCCCTCCTCTATCCTCTTGTCCAGATGCTGACTCCCCACAGGCTACCCCAGCAGAAGAGCTAGCATCTGGGCAGAGCGCAGTTGGCCTCTGCCCCCCCCCTATCCATTTGTCCAGAGGCTGACTCCCCACAGGATACCCCAGCAGAAGAGCTGGCATCTGGGCAGAGCACAGTTGGCCTCTGCCCTCCCCTATCGTCTTGTCCAGAGGCTGACTCCCCACAGGCTACCCCAGCGGAAGAGCTGGCATCTGGGCAGAGCACAGTTGGCCTCTGCCGTCCCCTATCGTCTTGTCCAGAGGCTGACTCCCCACAGGCTACCCCAGCGGAAGAGTTGGCACCTGGGCAGAGCACAGTTGGCCTCTGCCCTCCCCTATCCTCTTGTTCAGAGGCTGACTCCCCACAGGCTACCCCAGCCGAAGAGCTGGCACAGCTCCAAACTAGAGAACAACAATGAAGCAAGGAGTAGCAGACGCCCATTCAAAAGCTGGGGACATACAGAACAGAACCAGGCCCCAGAGTTCAACAGGACCAGTGTTTGTTTATGGGTGGGCTACTCAACTAACTCAGGCACCGACCGACAGGAGGTCAGGTACCTGGTTAGTCTACTGATGGGAGGGGAGAAATGTGACGGACTGAACCGTCACTGGAGCTGCTGGAGAAGCCTGAGGGCCAACCTCCTTCCTACGGACTATGGACCCAGAACTATGGAGACCCCCTCAGACCTTTTGGGTTACAAGGAAATATGAACCCTGATTTATGTGTGGAATTTATATGCCGCATATTTCCTATTGCCCATTAAAGGTGCAGGGTGTGAATTCAGCAACACAAAAAGGGTTTACTCTGCACTGAGACTCCCACTGATTGTGTTAGTGATGGGATTACGATAGCTGACTCTAGGAGCAGCCGACTCCTAGATGAATAGATCACCCTATGATACACTCAGGAGATAATCCCAACACATGTGTCTCCTCTCTCCCTATTCATTCATTATGGAGGGGGTGAAGATGTCTGTTTGCATGTTGTTCATGGTTAAATGATTTATGTTGTTAGACTTCTTGAACTGTATATATACTGAGTTGATCTTCAATAAAGATCCTGTTCTGGCCTTCAACATAGAGCCTCATCTCATGTGTGTGGGGATTGCTATACGCTGTATACTCCTCTGGCTATAATCCCTAGCTCTTGTAAGAGCTGTTCCTGTTCCTTGTGCCTATGGTGGTTACAGTGTCGATCCGAGTGCTTGGAGCCCTCAGGAAGCACTGGGAGCACCCATCAACGGAGGTACCCAGTCGGGGTGCCAGGAGATCCGTTACAGTAGGTAAGACCGGAAATTGGGGTAGCAGGAAATCAAGCTGGGATCAGATGAGAGATGCCTGTATGTAGTGTTGTCTTTCAATGTCCTAAGACACATGTCTAGATAGTCATTGTGATCCATAATGACAATGTTTCCCGCTTTATCTGAGGGTTTGATAACGACTGTCATGTCGTCTTTCAAATCCCTAAGTGCATTCCTTTCTTCCTGACTTAAATTGTCTGGGCCAAGATGTTTCCCCTCTAATTTCCGAAGGTCTTCAGTGACCACACTGATATGAAAGTGTCTATTGGTGTCGTGTCACTTAAGGGGGGGGGGGGTATTTTTTAGAGGCACGTCTCAGATCAGCAAAAGGACCTTCACCAATGTCCCTTTGTTCTTCTGCATATAACTCAGCCAGGACTTGGACATCCTGGAGGTCCTCCGTACTTATTCCTAATTCCTTACATTATCATGGGTAAGGAAAAATATTTTCCATTTAAGCTTGCGGGCAAATAGGTTTAGGTCTTTAACCCAATTAAACAAGTTCAATTTTTATATGGGGACAAAGGATAGGCCTTTCTTTAAAATCTCCATTTCAGATAAGGAAAGAATAAGTTTTGACAGACTGATAACCTGCAATTCATCTATCTGAGTTTTTTCATTTTTTGTATGTATCCAATGAGAGGATACCACAGATCATTAATCAGGACACCATTGATGTGTATGGTAATTACCTAAATTCCTCTGCACATGCAAGGTTTCCTATTTGACTGTTTTAGACTGCAGAGGGTGTTAGCCCCTAGAATTTTTTACAAAAAGACCTTTATTAAACGTTTATTATTTTTTCTTAAACGTTCTTTCAGGCTGAGAATTCATGAATCTAATTTGAACGTAAATTACCCTATCTTCATTAGTAGTGTTTAGCAGTTTATTTATCAATCAAGTGTTGGGGAATAGCAGGCTTTCTGTCTAGTCATTTAGACTCTGAAAGTTGGTTGCGCGATCCGAGGGAGGTGTTTTCGGGAAGGGAATTGCCAGCACAGACATCAAATGTGAGCATCACTGCCTCTTTTAAAAAACTGACCCGTATATACTGTACAAAGATCATATATGGTGTTGGTGTGAAGTCCAAACTTTGGACACATATATTAAAAACAAGATTGTCCCTAGGGGGCTTCGTAATCCTATTTTACCAGCTGCACGAATCCGCTCCAGGGAATTTCTTAAGAAGTGGGAGGAAGAAATTATTACTGGAAGAAGAGAAGCGTTTACTGATCAATAGTGATATTGACCTGAAAGAAAATATTGCACAGGCCCAAAATTTCAGTACACACACTGATTTTAACAAAAAAGAAACCCTCTTACATCAAAATATTGAAAGGTTTACGTGTCAACTTAAAGAAAGAAAGCACTTCCAGTATAACAGGGACATTAAGGACTTTAAGGAAGGCAGGGTCTTTGACTTTAACCTAAAACGGAGTAACACCTCTGAGGTAGAGACAGATCTCTCCTCCTCAAAGTGCGATATGGACATAGATCAGACCGACTATATCCAGGGGTAGGGACTAACTAGAGGCCCCCAAAGATCGTCAGGTGGGAGACATAGAGGCAGATCAGGCAGAGGCACAAGAGTTTTTTTTTTAGACAATACCCCCCCAGTGTTGGACTATCTGCTACGCAACAAAAAATGAAAAAACTCAGATAGATGAATTACAGGTTATCAATCTGTCAAAACAGATTCTTTCCTTATCTGAAATGGAGATTTTAAAGAAAGGCCTATCCTTTGTCCCCATATAAAAATTGAACTTGTTTAATTGGGTTAAAGACCTAAACCTATTCACCCGCAAATGTTTCCTTACCCATGATAAGCGGAAATGTGAGTAATTAGGAATAAGTTTGGAGGACCTCCAGGATGTCCAAGTCCTGGCTGAGTTATATGTAGAAGAACAAAGGGACATTGGTGATGGTCCTTTTACTGACACACTTTCATATCAGTGTGGTCACTGAAGACCTTCGGAAATTACAGGGGAAACATCTTGGCCCAGACAATTTAAGTCAGGAAGAAAGGAATGCACTTAGGGATTTGAAAGACGACATGACAGTCGTTATCAAACCCTCAGATAAAGAGGGAAACGTTGTCATTATGGATCACAATGGCTATCTTGACATGTGTCTTAGGATTTTGAAAGTCAACACTACATACAGACGTCTCTCATTTGATCCTACCCCTAATTTTAAGTCTGAGTTGTCAGCACTCCTCAATAAGGCATATCACGACAATCTTATCAGTAGAACAGAGCTTGATTTTCTGCTACCCCAATTTCCAGTCTTACCTACCTTTTATGGCTTACCTAAGCTACACAAGTTGGGCACACTAATTAAAGGAAGACCAATTGTGTCTGGTATAGGCACCCTGAAAGCCAACATAAGTACTTATATTGATGTGGTGTTGAGACCATTTGTGATGGGGCTACCATCATATGCCAGGGACACGATGGATGTCCTCCAAAGATTGGATGGCATCCAGGTTGAAGGGGATATATGGTTGGCCAGTTTAGATGTCAAGGCCTTATATAGCTCAATTCCTCACCAGACTGGATGCCAGGCAATTAAGGCCTTTCTCCAACAAAGAGGTGAGCATCTTAACCGACATAATTCCTTCCTAATGGACCTCTTGGAATTCACATTGACACACAATGTCTTTGTGTTTGACCGCCAAATTTTTCACCAGCTCAGGGGAGTTGCGATGGTCAGTCCCTGTGCCCCTACTTACGCAAATCTCTACCTGGGCTGGTGGGAAAGAGGTAGTGTTCAATGAGACTATGGACCAATTTACATTGTCGATATTGATCTGGATCAGATATATCGACGATGTATTTGTACTGTAGAAAGGGACCCAAGATGCATTTGTCCAATTTGTAACTGCACTGAATGTGAATGAGCTGGGTCTATTCTTTACATCAGAGATCAACGAGCATTAAATCAGGTTCCTAGATCTTGCCATTTCTCGAGGGACAGAAGGCAGAATTGTCAACAATTTATTCAGAAAAACAACAGCAACAAATAGTCTCCTGCGTTGGGATAGGGATCCCTAAGGGACAATATTTGAGGGCAAGAAGGAACTGTTCTGAACTAGGTGACTTTAAAAGAGCTGCTCGTGACCTTAGATCCCGGTTCAGTGACCGAAGATATCCACAGGAAATTCTGAAACAGACTTTCCACCAATCTATGTGTGTCAAACAAGAACAACTTTTAAGCCCTAAAGTAACAACACAGGACGAATCCACCCCAAGACTAATAGGCACCTATGACAAAGCACATAAACAGATTTGAGAGATTTTGCAGACGCATTTGTCAATTTTACAATCTGACCCTGACATAGGAGGTTTGGTACCCACACGTCCACTTGTCACCTATCGACGTAGTTCAAATCTACGTGATCATTTGGTCCACAGTTTCTATCGGCAACATGGCTAAAAATATAGCCTCATGGGTACTTTTCCTTGTGGCTCTTGTGTGGCATGCAACAACATAAGGAAATGCGCATCGTTTACAAGCTCCGTTACCAATCAAACATATGTTATCAGGTCTTTCATTAATTGTAGATCCACAGGGGTGATGTATTTGCTTACGTGCCAATGTGGACTACAATATGTGGGCAAAACGAAGTGTGAGCTACGCAGACGAATTGGTGAGCATTTGTTGGATATTAAAAATAACCGCAAAACATCAGTAGCACATCATGTATGTGATCATCATGATGGTAACACAAAGGCTATTACATTTCAAGAGATTGATTACGTTAAAAGATCCATGCGCGGAGGCGACAATGATGTGACACTACTCCGCAAGGAGACCCAATGGATCTTTAAATTGCAGACAGTGAACCCTCAGGGACTCAATGAAGCGATCTCATATGCTTGTTTCTTCGAATAAACGATGAGCTCTTTTTGTGAGATCAATTCAGTTATATCAAATTAACAAATTCCAAAATATAGGCACTCAACAACTGAAATCACTCTGAATACACAATTTATTCATAGACTACATTGTACATATCCCTCAAAAGTAAAATCCAATTAATATACCATATACTATAATGCTCGACCTATCAAAGCTGACTCATAAATTTTTTAAAATGGGAGATAAAAATACAAAAATTTCTAAGCAGTCTCAATATTAGTTTTGTATGTAGTGTGTGGACGACAGGCTTTCAGATGGTTTGTATAATATCCAGTTGTCCGTCAGCCGCACAGTACATACAATACTGGAATAACTACCGTGGTGGTAATGCAACCAACCAATAATAGTATTTCATTAACCTCTATATATGTTCATTCATAGATATATACATAGGCTTTGTCTTTAGTCCACAGTGATAGTTAGTAAGCGAAGCAGGGTCAGTAATCCTGTGGTTAAAACACCTATAGAGTGTGTGGAATTATTGATCAACCCCAGAATAACCGCAGAAATAATTGTCCAGTCGGTGGTTTAACTGAATACACTGTGTAAGTTCTTGTGCATCAGTGTAATAATTGATGTCATATGTTTCAAAGAGGTATCCGTTCTCAGTTAAATATTAGTGTCATACCGCCACGTTATAGCGGTAGGTAGACACTCTGTTCTAATGACACTAATATTTAACTGAGTGTCTACCTACTGCTATAACGTGGCGGTATGACAATAATATTTAACTGAGAACGGATACCTTATTACACTGTCGCACAAGACAGATAGAGGGTGTTGTTACCCCCTAGAATTTTTTACAAAAAAAACTTTTTTTAAAGTTTATTATTTTTGCTTAAAGAGTTTCTGTCACCTGAAAAATGGGTATTAAGCTGGCTGACATTAGCGATGTGCTAATGTCAGCTGAACATAACTATATTAGTGCCATCTCACTACCTAAAGCCTTTATAGAGAAAAACAAACTTTTAAAATATGCTAATTAGCCTCTAGGAGCAGGGGGGGGGGGGCATTGCACCTGCTCCTAGAGGCTCTGTTTGCCCACCTCTTTTCATGCTTTTCTTCTCTTGTTTGACAGGGCCAGGCAGCGCTGCTCTCCTCCCGTCGGCCGTATCTGCAGTGTGGGCTATACTTTTAAAGAAAGGAAACATCCATTGATCACAGTTAGCACAAAGAAATAATAATAGCCATTTCTAGAACTGCTCCCACTAAAGTTTGATATAAGTTACCAAACCTGTTTGTAGTATTTATTCCATGGGGCAAATCCAGCAGCTACACCCTTTGTTACTGAGTTCAGTTTTCTGTTGTCTGTCAAGTGTGGCATGATGGATTAAAATTATTAAGTTTCTAATTAGGCCTGTGCAATAGTAACAGAATTAGTAATGTTAAAAGTAGTTCTTCATATACAGATGTGTCATTGCTACCGCTCCCTTATTTTGCAATTTGTTACTAACTAAACGCGATTTTATCTCCTCTAGTCTATCAATACAAACCAATGCCAGTAGATAGCGGTGTTGAGTTAAAGTTAATATCGCTATCCGGCTCCTGATACAGCCCGTAGTCATCCCGACACTATACAGGAGCTGGGCAATGGCACCTCAACATTAAATCATTAAAAAAAAAAATGGTCCTGTACCCCACAGCACCCGACTGTACTGTCCTGTGCCCCACTGCACCTGAGTGTACTGTCCTGTACCCCTGTCCTGTAAAAAATATGTTCAGTACATATAAGAATATGTTAAAATTACACAGGCAGTAATATAACCCAGCTATAGCGCTTATTAATATCATACTGGTGCAATCTAAACCAAGTATGATATTATTAAGCTATCTATCAATTTATCGATCTAAAAGTAAAACTTTTTGGTGTGCACACCTTCTGCTGGTCTTGCATCTAAGTTTATTTAACAAATAGCACTGTGAGATAACATACTCCTAATGATTAAAAATAATAATAATAAATAAGCATAGAAAGATAGCCTAAACGCCTAATTAAATAAAAAAAAATACATACAGTACAAATATATATTACTGTATATGGTGTTAAGTCAATGGGGACGGATCCGGTTACATTGACACAATATTGGTGCAATTGTAAACGGATCCGTCCCCCATTGACTTTCAATGTAAAGTCAGGAGTCCCTAATAATATACCATCGGATCAGAGTTTTCTCCAATCCGATGGTATATTTTAACTTGAAGCGTCCCCATCACCATGGGAATGCCTCTATGTTAGAATATACCATCAGATTTGAGTTCGATCGTGAAAACTCAGATCCGACAGTATATTCTAACACAGAGGCGTTCCCATAGTGATGGGGGCGCTTCAAGTTAGAATATACTAAGAACTGTGACAATAACTGCCCCCTGCTGCCTGGCAGCACCCAATGTCTTACAGGGGGCTGTGATCCGCACAATTAACCCCTCAGGTGCCGCACCTGAGGGGTTAATTGTGCGGATCTCAGTCCCCTGATCGGGTGCTGCCAGGCAGCAGGGGCCAGACCCCCCTCTCTCCCCAGTATTAAAAGCATTGGTGGCCAGTGCGGCCCCCCCCCTCCCTCCCCAGTATTAAAAGCATTGGTGGCAGTGGCCACAGGCTAACAACCCCCCCCCCCCCATTGGTGGCAGCGGAGCGGCATTTCCGATCGGAGTCCCAGTTTAATCGATGGGACTCCGATCGGAGCATCGCACAGACCTGTTACTTACCAGTAGGAGGAGCGCCGGCCGGACACAGACAGCGCATGTAAGTATAAGCTAAGAAAACCATGGCAGCCAGGACTGCAGTAATTGCTTTTAATACTGGGGAGGGAGGGAGGGAGGGGGGGCCGCACTGGCCACCAATGCTTTTAATACTGGGGAAGGAGGGGGGGTCTGGCCCCTGCTGCCTGGCAGCACCCGATCAGGGGGCTGAGATCCGCACAATTAACCCCTCAGGTGCGGCACCTGAGGGATTAATTGTGCGGATCACAGCCCCCTGTAAGAGATCGGGTGCTGCCAGGCAGCAGGGGGCAGTTATGTACACAGTTCTTAGTATATTCTAACTTGAGCTGGAGGGGTTAAAAATAAATAAAAAATAATAAACTACTGTACAATGGACTGACTGTACATTCATATATTTATGTATCGATCACAATTATGATTCAGTACATCGAGAATATTAGACTATATATTTGCATATGCAGCTCTATAATATATCTGTATACACCGCTCCATTATGTCTTTAGATCTGTGATACAAGTGGATTAGATTTGGATAACACCTGGTGATACATTGTACCGGATTTTTTGCGGTCTACTGCATACAGATATATAATAGAGTGGTGTGTACAGATATATAATGAAGTGTTGTATACAGATATGTAATGGAGCAGTGTACAGTATACAGATATATAATGTAGTGGATAGAGAGTGTATTTATTAGCTATGTTCCTATAGGGGCTGAATGTTAATACAGTATCGAAAAACATCATGTACAGTATGGATACATTTGTATTTAGCAAAGCCTTTTGATCATTTCCTCCTTGACGGCAAACCCCCATCGACCCCCCCCCCCCCCTTCTGCCAGGACAATTCCCACACCTATTCTTACTATTCTTAATGTTGGATCTCTTTGTCCACAATTGCGCAATGGAAACCTAATATGAATTATGATGTTAACACTGACACCATTAAAACAAATAATATTGTTACATGAAAAACAAAAATAAATAAATCAATACAGCTGCAGCGCTGGGTAAGTTTTAAAATACACCAAAAGTTTACAGGCAAAAATAGACCAATATATACAGCGTTGCTGCTATATTGATTTATTATATATAAATATATTTTATATATTTATATTATATATAAATTTACATATAGTATAATTAGTGTAATATTGTATAATTATTTTTTAATACAGAGGTTATCTATCTTTCTATCTATCTATATATGTCTATTATACTGTACAATACACTATATCTAAATCACCATACCTCATATGGATCATGGAATAAGTAATTATACAATATTACACTAATTATACTATATGTAAATTTATATATAATATAAATACTGTATTAACATTCAGCCACTATAGGAACATAGCTAATAAATACACTCTGTATCCACTACTTCAGAGAAAAACAAATAATAAATAAAAATAAATATGGAAAACTGCATCAAGATACAAAACAATATACACTTAAAGGATAAAAAAACTGATGAATTCAATAATATTGATTGTGTATCTGACATACTTGAAGCAAACTATCCTATTACTTGAAATTGGGACATTCTCTAATAACTTTCTTATCCCCTAAACACTGAAGGTATTTAGATGCAAATCGCGATTCATATGCTAATGTCGCCCTTCATTAAGGTTGCAAGTACATACAAAAGGATCGACTAATGGTGTACATTGCAGTATTAACCTCAGTATCGCTATTGTCGATATAATAGAGCGGTGTATACAGATATATTATACAGATTTATTATGCAAATAAATCCCAGTCTTCACTGAGAGAACATCCTGCATTGGTTATCATACTGGTTAATGAAACAGGCAGATCAGGATTAGCAGAGCTCAAGAGACCTGGCATTCTATTCATGAACCAGGAGGTGCAGGATGAACAGTGATACAGGTTGAACTTATTGTACTAAAAAGGGTCATGCTCTGGTGGCAAGGACATGAGGGGGAGTTCTAGTACTCCTTATTACTGTAGTTTTTTTTTTTTTACCTTCTACCTTACTACAGTATTTAAATAAATAGTCATTCATATTGGGTACAGATTATGTCACTGAGCTCTCCGTTTATGTATATAGAGAAAAACAAATAATAATATACATTATATCTTCTTATTAACGAAGATAGAAAATATAGCGCTATATTCTCTATCTTAGTTAATTCTAGCAAGCCAACCAATACAATATATCATTTACAGTATTAAGGACCGCTTACAGTGTCTCCAAGAAGTCCTGAGAAAGTGATAATAAGGAGACAAGACAAAGGCCAATCGTACTGTAAGCTTTGTACGTTTTTCACAGAGCTCCAGAACACCCAGGGTTAATAAAAAAGGAGCGGCATCCCTTCTTCCCATCCAAAAAGAAGTGCCATTTTCTTTTGTGGCTGATCCTTTTATACCTGGAGATTTGATTTCATTGGTTCCAGAAGTCACATGCCCTACCTTGCCCAATCAGATTAAAAACTATGTTTCATTCTGTGAATGAAACCTAATTTTTAATGTGAGTGGGCAGGGATGGGCATGTGACTTGTTTTTATTTTTATTTATTATTTGTTTTTCTCTGTATACATCAATATATATTTAGCATATCCAAAGCTACAGGTTGTCTGTTATCACTATGAGGGAGTGGTCTATTGTGGTGGAACTACAAGTGCCAGCATACATCATTAATAAAAGTGCAGCGCTCCAGTGTCACTTGTACTTGAAGGGCAGGCACTTCATTATTTCTGAGGGTGCGGGGTTAGGTTAGTATACATACTATATACACTCAGAAAGATACCATGGATAAATAAAATAAAAAGAACAAAACAGAGTTTCCCCTTCCCACCTCTATTTCTGGTTTGATGTTACACATTTGGTGTGTTACCCTCCGCCCCTCCCCCAGCTAAAGAAAGTACTATATGTACTACGTTTTTTTTTTCCTTTGAGAACATTATATGATAATTGTGGGGGTTGGGATTAGTCACAGCAGTTGTGAGTTCAATGGTTTGAAGCACTCTTTCTTTTTGTTAGGAGCTGTAGCTGTGCTCATGCTAAGCACAGTGACAGGACTAACTACAGTACAATGGACTAAATGTACATTGATATATTTATGTATCGATCACAATTATGATTCAGTACATCTAGAATATTAGACTATATATTTGCATATGCAGCTCTATAATATATCTGTATACACCGCTCCATTATGTCTTTACATCTGTGATAGAAGTGGATTAGTTTTGGATAACACCTGGTGATACATTGTACCAGATTTTTTGCGGCCTACTGCATACAGATATATAATGGAGCGGTGTATACAGATATATAATGAAGTGTTGTATACAGATATGTAATGGAGCAGTGTACAGTATACAGATATATAATGTAGTGGATACAGAGTGTATTTATTAGCTATGTTCCTATGGTGGCTGAATGTTAATACAGTATCGAAAAACAACATGTACAGTATGGATACATTTGTATTTAGCAAAGCCTTTTGATTATTTCCTCCTTGCCGGAAGCCCCCCCCCCCCCCCCCCCCCCCCCTCTTCTGCCAGGATAATTCCCACACCTATTCTTGCTATTCTTAATGTTGGATCTCTTTCTCCACAATTGTGCAATGGAAACCGAATATAAATTATGAAGTTAATACTGACACCATTAAAACAAATAATATTGTTACATGAAAAGCAAAAATAAATAAATAAATACTACTCCATATTATAGCCTAAACTGTGCCTTTTTAGACTGGGTTAATGCGGTAATAGCAATCACTATTGTGCCGTAATAATCTATCTATCTATCTATCTATCTATCTATCTATCTCATATCTATCTTTCTACATATCAATCTATCTGTCTACCTAATTAATGCAGTATCATCGCAGGATCATAGTGGCAGTAGTATATTAATAAATCAAAACAGCTGCAGCGCTGGGTAAGTTTTAAAATACACCAAAAGTTAACAGGCAAAAATAGACCAATATATACAGCGTTGCTGCTATATTGATTTATTATATATAAATATATTTATATATACAGTACAGACCAAAAGTTTGGACACACCTTCTCATTCAAAGAGTTTTCTTTATTTTCATGACTATGAAAATTGTAGATTCACACTGAAGGCATCAAAACTATGAATTAACACATGTGGGATTATATACATAACAAACAAGTGTGAAACAACTGAAAATATGTCATATTCTAGGTTCTTCAAAGTAGCCACCTTTTGCTTTGATTACTGCTTTGCACACTCTTGGCATTCTCTTGATGAGCTTCAAGAGGTAGACCCTTGAAATGGTTTTCACTTCACAGGCGTGCCCTGTCAGGTTTAATAAGTGGGATTTCTTGCCTTCTAAATGGGGTTGGGACCATCAGTTGCGTTGAGGAGAAGTCAGGTGGATACACAGCTGATAGTCCTACTGAATAGACTGTTAGAATTTGTATTATGGCAAGAAAAAAGCAGCTAAGTAAAGAAAAACGAGTGGCCATCATTACTTTAAGAAATGAAGGTCAGTCAGTCAGCTGAAAAATTGGGAAAACTTTGAAAGTAAGGGCTATTTGACCATGAAGGAGAGTGATGGGGTGCTGCGCCAGATGACCTGGCCTCCACAGTCACCGGACCTGAACCCAATTGAGATGGTTTGGGGTTAGCTGGACCGCAGAGTGAAGGCAAAAGGGCCAACAAGTGCTAAGCATCTCTGGGAACTCCTTCAAGACTGTTGGAAGACCATTTCAGGTGACTACCTCTTGAAGCTCATCAAGAGAATGCCAAGAGTGTGCAAAGCAGTAATCAAAGCAAAAGGTGGCTACTTTGAAGAACCTAGAATATGACATATTTTCAGTTGTTTCACACTTGTTTGTTATGTATATAATTCCACATGTGTTAATTCATAGTTTTGATGCCTTCATAGTCATGAAAATAAAGAAAACTCTTTGAATGAGAAGGTGTGTCCAAACTTTTGGTCTGTACTGTATGTATTTATATTATATATAAATTTACATATAGTATAATTAGTATAATATTGTATAACTATTTATTCCATGATCCATATGAGGTATGGTGATTTAGATATAGTGTATTGTACAGTATAATGGACATATAGAGATATAGATAGATAACCTCTGTATTATTAAATAATTATACAATATTACATTAATTATACTATATGTAAATTTATATATAATATAACTATATAAAATATATATAAATATATTTATGAATAATAAATCAGTATAGTAGCAACGCTGTATATATTGGTCTATTTTTGCCTGTAAACTTTTGGTGTATTTTAAAACTTACCCAGCGCTGAAGCTGTATTTATTTATTTATTTTTTGAAATTAGATATCAAGTATATAGCTATATACTGTATATCTAGGGTCAGTAGTGTATGGTATTTATTTATAGGGTGTCTCAGCCTACCCTGTTATTAACAAATCACTGTTAGGGGAATAAAAAACGTGCACAAGAACAATTCATAAATTAAAAAGAAGACATGAATGACAAAAGGCTGTGCGTTTTGCTTTCTTTTTATCTAACCATTTAGTGTCTATTAAAGGTATGTTAAAAGCAAGAGGATGAAAGGGTTAATGGGCAGTGTGACTGGAGTTCAGGGGGATGCCCCAGAACACCCAGGGCCAATTAAAATAAATAAATAAATAAATATATATATATATATATATATATAAAAAGAGGAGCTGCGTTTCTGCTCCACAAAAAAAATGGACTGCCATTTTTCTTCTTAAGCTGATACTTTAATACCTGGAGGTTTGATTTCATTGGTTCCACAAGTCACATGCCCACCCTTGCCCACTCACATTAAAAATTTCTAATTAGGTTTCATTCACAGAATTTTTAATAGTTTTTAATCTGATTGGGCAAGGTAGGGCATGTGACTTCTGGAACCAATGAAATCAAACCTCCAGGTATAAAAGGATCAGCCACAAAAGAAAATGGCACTTCTTTTTGGATGGGAAGCAGGGATGCTGCTCCTTTTTTTTAATTAACCCTGGGTGTTCTGGAGCTCTGTGACAAACGTACAAAGCTTACAGTACGATTGGCCTTTGTCTTGTCGCCTTATTATCACTTTCTCAGGACTTCTTGGAGACACTGTAAGCGGTCCTTAATACTTAATACACCGCTGTATGTCTTTAGATCTGTGACTGTACAAGTGGATTGGATTTTGATAACACCAGGTGTTATCTCGGGATCGCGGACTCACTGAAAGTAAAGTGTCCATCTTTTATTGTAATGTTGGCACTATCACTATGGACAAAACAGATTAAATAAGAAAGTACTGTGCCTACCCTTTTGCATATATTTAAATATAGGATCGATGGCCGGCTCTGTATATAAAATATTAATCTATTTTTTTTTAAAATAATATACTGTGCATAAAATCTGTATCCTTATTTAAAAAAAACATAGAAAAAGATAAGAGAAAATAGAAAAATACAATTGCACATTTTATTACTACCATATAATAGTACTGTAAGGGTTATATGCCATTCATTTAATTTAGCAGGTAGCCTTTTTTGTAACTGACAATTCTGTGCAGTTATCAATATAATATAATGCGCACATCTACAGCATATATATGTAAGAATGTCTCAAGTTCGGCCATTCATATAATTTCATAGATAGCCGTTTTTGTGGTGAACAATCGTGTATCTTGTATAGTGGTTATCTGCTCGCTACAGTACTATATTATGGTAGTAATAACATGGATTTTTGTGTTTTTATGCACTGTATATTATTTTATATATACAATATTTATATTGCATATATTTACATATATACAAAAGGGTAGTCACGGTACTTTCTTGTTTAATGTGTTTTGTCCCTAGTAATAGTGCCAACATACTGTACAATAAAAGATGGATACTTTACTTTCAGTGAGTCCGCGATCCTGAGATGTGTATGTGGTTGTATAGGGTTGTCCCCTCCCCCTTCCACTGCAGCATTGGAGCCCCCAGCATGGCATGTGTACACCTGCTTGTTATAGCAATATTTTATTGATTACAAAAATCGATGTATAAAAATTAATCATTAATTAATAAAAATATTAGAGAGTGGATATATATGTACAAAAATATGTACTAATTAATAACTTTTGCCCCCCCCTACACTAGACACTTTCTTACCACATGTAGCATTTTCTTTCATGACATGAGCGCACCTTCCTCTGTTAATCATTGCCGCAGCACACATACAACAGGCGCTCAGTGCGATCCTGCTATGTAGTTAGGATTGCACTCTCTGGCAGCATTACCATCTGGAGTCCCCATCGAAATCTCTTCCCGCCTGAACCCACCATAGCACCATCTCCCAAGATCCAGAGTCCCAATGTTAAATCCTTCTTAGCTATTAAATAAAGTAACAGTTTAACACATCGCGCTTGTCACCGGCGCATACCGCCAGCATACAGCTCTTCTATAATTGAAATAAAGACAAGTTAAATATTTTCGTTACCTATACATGCCTATGTATATATAGTACACCTTCTCTCCGCAGATTTAGTGTAGATATCCCTGCAATTAAGATATAGATCTTCTCTCTATCACATAATTAAGATATCGGGGATATCTACACTAAAGCTGGGGAGACTATATTACCGGACTAAGGATCGGAGAGACTCATACTCTGGCTCAGTGGAGAAATTCACAACTATATATGGAACATTAAGATATACAGGGATTGATGATATAAACCGGGACATACAGATATATGGCTGTGATTACATATATCAAATAACTATATATATATATATATATATATATATATATATATTTGAAGGGAACTCAATGTGTAGCAAAAATATATTAGTATCTACACCAACCCTCCGTAGATTTTATACTGAATAAGGATTATTGAATACAACTTTTTAAATCTTTCTTTTATTAATGGTCTTTTATTATCTAAAAAAATTTTTTGTCTGTGTTTATATATTAATAAATAGTACACATTTTTTTATAATCTCATCTATATGCCAGCAGCAGGGTGCGGGAGAAGGGTTAGCCATGTAGTTCCATGCGCCATCTGGTGTTCATAAACCTAAATTGCACCCTGAATTTTCTCACTCCATTTACGCGCTTCGGGTTTGTTAATGAAATTGGATATCGCTATGCGCTCACGCGAGTCTGAAATAAGCGTTAGCGATGCTATATCTCTACAACTTATATAACCGCACTGATCTAGAGAAATGCACAAAAATGATAGCTACGTAGCTGTCATTTGGCTCTTAAAATTCCAAGTTCAAATATGAAATTGATAGATCCAACACCCATTTCCAGCCAATCAGTCATAGGTGTATAAATTACCATTACAACATCTTGACATAGGGGCCACATAATATGGTGGATCTGGTGATCTCTATAGTGGAGACACCCCTTTGCTTGGTTTTCCTTCCTTTGAAGGATATCTGGCTTTCTCTGTGTTGAAGACCCATAACTGGGCCTCCATAGTCATTATGCATATTACTGTTTCCCAGGGAGCTTTGCATTTTGGATTGCTCTGTTGAGACTCTTAAATGAGGCTCCACAGTGTTTTCTTTAGCTGGTCTCCTTAAGATCAGCTATTGTTTTGTTTGAGTAGTCTCCAAGTCATTGCTCCTGGTTAGCCAGAATCCTACTCCACACTGATGAGGGGGCAACACCCTAAAACAGCTGTCTGTGGATGGATAACTGGCTTAGGTCTTCCCCGTCACATCCTTAAAGCTTGTAAAAGAGCGGGATCTTGACATAGGGGCCACTTAATATGGTGGATCTGCTGATCTCTGTAGTGGAGACACCTCTTTGCTTGGTTTTCCTTCCTTTGAAGGATATCTGGCTTTCTCTGTGTTGAAGACCCAGAACTGGGCCTCCACAGTCATTTTGCATATTACTGTTTCCCAGGGAGCTTTGCATTTTGGATTGCTGTGTTGAGACTCTTAAATTAGGCTCCACTGTGTTTTCTTTAGCTGGTCTCCTTAAGTTCAGCTATTGATTTGTTTGAATGTGTCAAAGGTGACAGTTTTGTCCTGAGCACTCTTGATGGTGTCTTAACATGTTTCCTACCACTCTGGCAGCAGAGTTGGTCGCTCGATCACTCTGCTGATCCTCATACGGAATAGCTTGCAATTATGACCCTGCAATATCCCTGGGGCAATTACATCCTCCTAGGTGAGCCACCTTTGTGCTCCATCTGGCCTGGAGGAGTGAGAGATGGATCACATGCTCCCTCACTCTACATTCTTAGACTGACTCTCCTAGCTCAGTCCTGCCTTTGAAGAAGTCGGACCAGCCCACTCCTACCAAAAAGGGAGGAATGTTCCATTCCTGTTGCCAAACAGTGACAACCAAACCCCATTTGCTGGTGAACAAAAGGCATTATATGTCATTACATCCACATTGAATATATAGTTGTACCTCCAGGTCTGGGGTACTATAGTAGCATCGCACGTGCCGACAGTTGCATTGAATGGTGAAGCAGGGAGCTTGACAGCCTTTGATACACCATTGCAATTAACTGTTTCTGCTTTCTGAGGACACAGAGACAGTTGAGTGCAGGACGTACCTCAGCCCTCCCGGGAACTTGGGACAGCTACCAAAATCAAGGCCTTGTTGCAGAGATAGTGTCTTAACGTACCAATTCTCCATCTATGCTGAAGGTGAAACCTTCTCTACTATAGACATTGTGGATGCCCTCTTGTCATGCCATAGCTGTGGCTATCACAATCCACCATTTCTATTGGGGAAGTGGGGGTTTAGGATTTACAGTATATATTGATGGCCTGTTAATATTTAATTGTAAGGGTCAGATGTCTAGAACCCTCAGCAGAATGAAAGGACCACACGTCTGTCTTTGTATACACAGACCCAGCACTGTGTATGGGGTTGTAGCTGTGCCTGCTACGATGGCTCAGTCTCATTAACTTTCTTTCTACTGGAAGTTGGGGGTACAATAAGTCAGACCTCCACTAATGGAATACCGATGACTTGTTCCAAGGATAGGCCATTAGTTTTAATGTCATGTCAACCGTCTTTCATTTCTGTGGTCATCCTCTTTTGTACCTGCTTCAGCACTCATATCAGTCTTTTCATTTAAAGGGGTGTTACCATCTTAGACATATGTTACTGTCACTAAAATTTAAGTTATAACAGGACGACTCACAATATATTTTTTTTATAAAAATAGAGATTTATTGCAGTTTTCCTGAAGGCTGTAGCATTTACAGGGCAGTGATACATAATGGATAATGGCTGTATATAGCAGCAGTCAGCACTCATGTCTGTAGATCCTCCCATCTATAGGCCTCTGTGTGCTTTCCTTGTCCAACCCCACCACCATGTCTGCCTCTTATGTATGTTTCTTTCTGCAAGTTTACCAGAGATTTAGGTGTGTCCTAGACATTTAGGTTCTTTTGTGTCTACTGTACATCCTGTATATAGAAGTCTTAACATACCGATAATGTACACTCATCCCTCCTCATCTAATATGGATATGATATGTCAGCAAATGTGTAGTTAATCCTTTACATTGAACACTTTTTATATTTTTTTATCAATATTCCAATGTCTCATATTTACCAGTGATGTGGACTGTGAGGTGGCCACACGTGATGCTTTCATCATTCAATTCTATGGGAGTTCTGGTTTCTCTGAAAGTGGATAGTCATAAGAATTGAATGTAACGTTTTATACAAGCCCTACAAATTATCTGTAAAATAAATCCTGATGTATATCTTATATACAAAAGAGATGCATAACAGGTAATAAACAACTTGCTGCATGCCCAAAAATAGCAAGGTAAAGCTTACCTATTTTTGAAAAAGTACAATTCAATATAATTCAACATGTAGATGTATATCAGATGCAAGGCAAGCAGAAATGTTTTGTGTAACCTGCATATTTTTGGCGTTCTTCCCCTGTGCTAGTTACCTTTAATGTACATTTTTCTCTCCATGATTGCAGATTTTCTAGAGAATTTTTGGTTAAAAAAAAACAACTTCAAATGTGTGTTCAAATTCTTCATGTCTGGTTGTCTCTGTTCAGAAAATGGCATCTATCATGTAGAGAAAGTAAATGCAAGGCACTTACTAATGTATTGTGATTGTCCATATCGCTTCCTTTGCTGGCTTGTTTAATTTTTCCATCCTGGAGTTACGACCACCCTGTAGTCCAGCAGTGGTGGTCGTGCTTGCACATAATAGGACATTAGTAAGTGCCTTGTATTAACTTTCTCTACATGATAAATGCCATTTGCTGAAGTGAGACAACCCCTTTAAGGCCCTATTAGGCCAAACTATTTTCGAGCTTAAGGATAGGTCATCAGAAAACCTCTTTAAATATGTAGTCCTATAGTGCCACAACGAGCACCATAACTGTTGTGAGGGATAAACTCTATCTCTGGGGTCTCAGTCACAATATTCTCGCTGAAAACCGTGTTTAATGTCCAAACAGTACATTTATTATGATACCAGCACCAGCAAACACGATACAAAATGAAAACCTTTCCGTCTGGGCTCTACCTAAACAAATAACATGATCCCTGACTCACCTATACAATGCGCTGTTCACAAATGGAACATAAATGCAGCTTTCTCCAGCCATACAGTCCAGCAGCTTCCGGGCTATGACCCTTCAACACATTCTGGGGGATTGTGGCCCAGTAGTCCTCCCGACTCTGGCCTCATGACCCTTGTTCCCAGGTGTCAAGGCGTCCCCCAAAGTTCCGGCTAGCACCTAGCCCCGTGGCCCCTCAGCCTTGCCCTGCTGAGACCACACTGACAGAGCCTCACCAGGCCTCTGTCTGTACATTCCCCACTAACTGACACCATGGGAGGATCTTTATCCCAGTCTGATTATCGCAGACCTCACCTGCGATCCTCTCTGGTCCAAGGGAACACCCATGCTGGAAGTGTGTGGATTGGCAGATCCCACTTCCAATCCTATCTGGCAATCCAACTAAAATCCGGCCCAGACTACATCAACAAGAACCTTGTCTCAGCAACCTACATGCTGCTGAGACTATTGCCTCCCTTATTTTAGCTATTCCACCCAGATGAGGTATCTGAGTGGGATATACACCTCTTTCCGCACTGTCCACTTTATCACACTGTGTATAGAAACTTATAGTGAGATATAGTTGCAACCAACTTTAATTTTGGGAGGTGGCTGGCCTCATTATGTCCTAAGCTAACTGGCCCACCAGGATTTGTTGAGTCAATGGCCAGTCTGCCCTTGGCTCTGTGTACTGAAAATAATTGTGAGACCTTCTGAGAGAAATAAATGGAAATCTAGAATATTATTCCTTTGTTGCTCTGATATACTACTCAGATCTCTACCATATTTGTCCCTACGCTCTGTCATCTACTGCATATTTCATCAACAACTGATGTAGACTTACTCTCCCTTTCATTACAAGTATATTTTAAAGAATGACTCCCAAGCATATACAATTGTCTAGAGCTCAAAATACCCTTGGCTTTTAAGGCTGAGATTAATTATATGTATTGTTTTCTTTGCTCCATAGTAATCTATATCAGGCTGTTTGTGAGATATACCTCTAGTAGTTATGGATGCTAGGGCTATACACCCATATATAGATAAGTGGAGTTTAGCCCATATCTTTGTCTTTTTCCACAATATTTAGAAATTACTTTGATATTTATTTCTTCATGAGCCATAACGTTAGTGGAAATACTGAAATATTTGAAACTAGAAGTTCATACAGGGAGTGGTATGCAGGGGTTCTCCAAAGGCCCACCCAGGAGCATTTTTAGAAATTTTTGTTACTATCTCTCTGTATACCAGAGTATGTGGAGAATCACTATTTATGACCATGTCCAGTGATTTTTCATTGCCCTCTAAAAGTACAATATCTGTATAAAACATGATGTTCTCTTATATATTCTGATAGACAAAGCCCCAAATTGTTATGGTCTGGGGTTCTATAGCCAATGCAAAAAGCAGAGGCGACACAGGCTACACACTGCATTTCTCTGATCAAACTGAAACTTGGAAGATTCTCTCCATTAATTACTACATGGGATTTTGTATAAAACTCTTATCCACCTTTTAAATGCAGGGCTGATCCCATAGTGCTACAGATGTAGCAGCGCTAGCGATCACAGTTTTCGCATAGCGTCACTAACGAATCGCGACTTCTCCTCCGAACGAAACAACTGTAACAGCAATACACTAAAAGGCCAGTGGATGGCAGTGTTAACCTGAAGTATGTACAGTAATGAAGCTTAAAAATCCCTTTCACAGCAGAATGCCGATCGTAAGCCTCGTAAGAAATGGTAAGCCTTCTGCTGTGAAAGAGGTACTGTACAGAGTAACACAGGGGGGAGGGGGCTACACCAAAGTGCTGCCCCATTTCCTCGGCTTCTCCCGGCTGTCGGAGCTCAGATTATCTCGGGCGGTGATGGAGCGGCTTCATCCCTGATACCGGCTACCCTCATCCCTACCCTGGGCTCCCCGCTCTCGATAACACCCGTACCTCTTGGTTGCCCCTGTCAGTGTCCCCTCCATTGTTGATGTCCGGCTGGCAGGATTATGTGGATATGTTGATGGCCGATGGCAACTGCCAAGACGCGCATCCCACCTACACGCTAAGCGCATCCCACCAGCGCAACATCGCGAGCGGCACTCTGCAGAGACAGTGCCCTCATCACCAACCCGGATAGACTAGGCTGGCAGAAGTTGCCAACTACATGAGGGCTCCAGCCATGAAAGGGTCCCAGTGTACGCTGGTATGCTCTGCGCGATATGCCTCTTGTCAAGCTACCTGTACCCCGCACGCCTCACCTGAGCCTCTCCCCTTCGCTTGTCTGAAACTAATAAATGGCCGGCTTTTTATATATAATATATCCACATTTATTTTTCAGAATATATATAAAATACCATAAACTTATATAAAACACTACATAAAAATAAACATAAGGTATAGTATAAAATATATAGTATAAAATGTAGATATATTATATATAAAAACCATTTATTATTTCTTGAATAAGAAGCTAAGTGGTATAGCAGCCCGAGCTATATTTCAGTGAGCTCCCTTTCTTGATATTGTTACTGTAGATCCACCAAAACTGCTTGCACACTACCAGATCTGCCCACTCACTATTAATATAATGAAATACTGTATATAGATACAAACTATAAATATATCCCTTCATCTTGCCTTTATATGTTTATAGGGTTTATAGAGTTTTGTGTTGTTTTTTTGTCTTTTTGTGTTGTTTGTGTGTGTGTATTTTAATTTTTATTATTTTTTTAAATTATCTTTATTATTATTTTTATTGTTTGTTTTTTCTCCAACATAAATACATTAAATTGTCTACTATAAGAGTCACACCCCTCAAAAATAAATATATATGAGCTAATGTTAAATGTCACTCCACAGACACCCCCTGACATCCCATACATGAAGCTTCTCATCAGCACACCCAGGAGGCACGGCATCACTATACAGTACACGCATCCCACACGCGCAACACCGCGAGTGGTACTCTGAAGAGACAGTGCCCTCATCACCAACCCGGATAGACTAGTCTGGCAGAAGTTGCCAACTATATGAGGGCTCCAGCCATGAAAGGGTCCCAGCGTACGCTGGTATGTTCTGCGCGATATGCCTCTTGTCAAGCTACCTGTACCCCGCATGCCTCACCTGAGCCTCTCCCCTTCGCTTGTCTGACAGATCCACCAAAACGAATAAATGGCCGGCTTTTCCAGAATATATATAAAATACCATAAACTTATATAAAAACACTACATAAAAATTAACATAAGGTATAGTATAAAATATAGTCTCGGTCCCTCTATTAACAGATGGTGCGGAACTCTCGCACCTCTGAAAGTTGAATATGTTCCACAGCGGTATTAAATGGAAACAATTGTCTTATTGATACAAGCTTTCTCGTTGTGCAGTTCTTAAATATTTTGCCAAAAGATCAATATGACAAAATATTTTTGGCAAAATAATTAAGAAGTGCACAATGGGAAAGCTTGTATTAATATCACCGCTTCAGCCCGTGAGGAGCTAGAGCAATGATGGAAGAAAGGGGATGAAAGGGTTAATGGGCAGCATGACAGGGGACGTTCCATTACTAAGAGTGGTATATCCATTCGAAAAGCATAAACAGTTATGTGATGCCATTTCTTCAGATAAGTCTTTGAGCATATGATCTGACTACATCATTTGGTCTGTTGATCAATATTTTAGAATATTAAAGAATAAATACAATGAAAGTGAAGTTTTAGTAAGTAGTCCTGAGGAAATATTTAAAAGGGTTTTTGGGTTTGCATCAATAACCATTTCTAAAGGTAGCTATAATTTGTAATGTATTTCTTTTACCTTAATTGCTGCTATTTTCTGTTCTGGGTTGTGGTCACATGACCATGTCCATGCAGCTCTTATTTCCTGTGATGTCGCTTCCATGGACATGTCAAAGCAGCAATAGGGGCAGTGATAGGGGAATGTCTTTGTAACTAGTGGGGTGGGAGGAGCTATAAACTAGCTGGATGTTGTTAGAGGCGGTAATAAGGGAGTGTCTATGTAACTAGCTTAGTGGAAGGAGCCATAAACTAGCTGGCATTGTTAGAGGTAGTGATAGGAGAGTGTCTATGTAACTAACTGGGTGGGAGGAGCTATAAACTAGCTGGCATTGTTAGGGGCAGTGATAGGGGAAGTGTCTATGTAACTAACTGGGTGGGAGGAGCTATAAACTAGCTGGGTGTTAGGGGCAGTGATAGAGGAGTGTCTATGTAACTAACTGGGTGGGAGGAGCTATAAACTAGCTGGGTGTTGTTAGGGGCAGTGATGGGGGAGTGTCTATCTAACTAGCTGGTGGAAGGAGCTATAAACTAACTGGGTGTTGTTAGGGTCAGTGATAGGGGAGTGTCTATGTAACTAACTGGATGGAAGGAGTTGTAAACTACCTGGGTGTTGTTAGAAGTGGTGCTGGAGCTATGGTAGAGAAAGAAGTGAATCATTGGTTTTGTTGGATACAGCAACAGGAAGTACCGCATACAGGATGGTAACAAAATGATTTGTTTACATGATGAAAACTGATCAGAAGAATGCAAACTGCAAAAAAGCATGGAAAAGATGTACATGAGGTAAAGAACTACATGAGCATATCTGTCAAAACCAGTAGGAATCCTGGAAATCCCCTTTATGAAGAATGCAAGTATTTACTGAAATACACATATCAGGAGAGTTGACAGATCATCTTTAACGTCTGATAGTTGTATTTGTTTTTTAAAGTCAAATCGTTTTTATTAGGTTTTTCAAATATAAGTGTAGTGGCCAAGGACACCATCGAGGTGTCACCACGTATTGCTGCTCTCCAGAGGGGATAGTAAAGGCGGTGCACCAAAATGAGAAATAAGTCCAGAGAGTAAGGGTATGCAGTAAACCAGTGTGCTTCTTTACTGGAAGAACTCAAGGGCAAAACGGTATAGGCAAGGTACTGTGATGGCTTCTCCAGTCTCCTCCATGACAGAATGTTCTGTGCTGAGGAAAAGCTTGGGCGAGTTGTCTCTCTCTCTCTCTCTCTCTCTCTCAGAAGGCTGGTACCCTGGTTAAAGGGCTGGTGGTCCATTGTCTGTGGCTCAGTAATCTGGCTCGCCCTCTGGTCAAAGGGCTGGGGACCCAGGGTCTGTGGCAGGGCCTGTTTCAGCTCCTTCTTCTGGTCACTCGTGCAGTCTTGCAGAGTCTCTTCTACTAAACACTCGTCCCTATCTGCAGACAACTAGGTGATTTAAAGGCTATGTAGACCTCTGGGGGCATGTTTTTAAATTATTGCATTGTACTCATTTTGAGCTAAAATAATTTTTTTAATTGGTCTTTATTAAAAATATGGTTTACTTTTTCCTGTACAGAGCTGACATGCTCTACTAGCACCCTTTGGATCTTCTGTCTTTTCTGTCAGACCAGGAGCAGACAGACTCCTTATCTCTGCTTTCTGACATTATAAACACTCACTATAGTTCAGTTCTTATCTTACTGATAAGAATGTGGCTTAAATAAGTGTTCATGACCTCTCAGTAGTTTAGAAATAAAGTTTATTAGATGACTGTATGATTCACACAGCTAAAAAAAAAGTTAACCCTTTGTGAAAGAACAACTCAATATTTTTAATAAAGGTGAATTAAAAAAATTACTTTTAGCCAAAAATTTGTAACATGCAATCACAAAAAAATTGCCTTTAACTGTTCTCCATATATATGGTTTCTAACTAAACTAAAACCTTTTAGTAGGAGGGGTGGAGTAGAAAAGTACAGCTTATACAGAAACAATCTTATTTCAGTCTGTCATAGACTTGTACAGCATTTCAATGCAAATCTATGGTAATGACCAAGCAGTTTTTCAATACATAAACAAGTCTTCAGATGTAAACAACATAGCCAAACCAGACTGTCAAAAGATCAGTGTGTCTGGGTTTTTCCCTCCAAGACATTGCATAGTTCCTTATAGTATCTGGGGAAGATTTCTAACTTCTCAGTGCAAAGATAGAACGTTCCAAAGAATCTCAGTATTAGCTGGCTGTGCATTAACCCTTTCCCCTGTGGAGTGCAGATATAGTGTAATAACATTGCAAATGAACAGGATGTATTACAATAAACCTATGAAATGCAATTCCGCAATATAAAACAGTATATGTAAACAACTGCATAAATTATAGTGAAAATGAACCCTTCCAAATGCACTAAAGTAATGAGTTGATGGCTTTGTGTAGTAGCAATAGGGGCAAATGTCCACAAACATCAATAGTCCAAAATAGCTCTGTTCCAGGGCAGTACACGAGTACAAAAAACTACCCTTGTACACGCCTATCCGACTCTGCTCTTTCTCCTAGTGACAACAACAATACCAGACACACTTCTGCACACAGTATAAATATGGATGCATAGAAATGCTGCAAACAGAAACTTGAAGATTTATATAGTACATACAGTTGCAAGAAAAAGTATGTGAACCCTTTGGAATGATATGGATTTCTGCACAAATTGGTCATAAAATGTGATCTGATCTTTATCTAAGTCACAACAATAGACAATCACAGGCTGCTTAACCACTTCCTGCAACTGTAACGCCGAAAGGCCTCATCGCGGCGGCGATCGTTCGCTGGCAGGCTGGAGATGTGTTTTTTTTAACCCCTAACAGGTATATTAGACGCTGTTTTGATAACAGCGTCTAATATACCTGCTACCTGGTCCTCTGGTGGTCCCCTTTGTTTGGATCGACCACCAGAGGACACAGGTAGCTCAGTAAAGTAGCACCAAACACCACTACACTACACCCCCCCGTCACTTATTAACCCCTTATTAGCCCCTGATCACCCCTGATCACCCCATATAGACTCCCTGATCACCCCCTGTCATTGATTACCCCCCTGTCATTGATCACCCTCCTGTAAAGCTCCATTCAGACGTCCGCATGATTTTTACGGATCCACTGATAGATGGATCGGATCCGCAAAACACATACAAGTGTCTCCCTGGAGCCTTCCAGGGGGGGGGGGATCACCCCATATAGACTCCCTGATCACCCCCCTGTCATTGATTACCCCCCTGTCATTGATCACCCCCCTGTAAAGCTCCATTCAGACGTCCGCATGATTTTTACGGATCCACTGATAGATGGATCGGATCCGCAAAACACATACAGGTGTCTCCCTGGAGCCTTCCAGGGGGGGTGATCACCCCATATAGACTCCCTGATCACCCCCCTGTCATTGATCACCCCCCCTGTCATTGATCACCCCCCCTGTCAGGCTGCATTCAGATGTCCGTATGATTTTTACGGATCCACGGATACATGGATCGGATCCGCAAAACACATACGGACATCTGAATTGAGCCTTATAGGGGGGTGATCAATGACAGGGGGGTGATCACCCCATATAGACTCCCTGATCACCCCCCTGTCATTGATCACCCCCCTGTCATTGATCACCCCTCTGTAAGGCTCCATTCAGACATTTTTTTGGCCCAAGTTAGCGGAAATTATTATTTTTTTCTTACAAAGTCTCATATTCCACTAACTTGTGTCAAAAAATTAAATCTCACATGAACTCACCATACCCCTCACGGAATCCAAATGCGTAAAAATTTTTCGACATTTATATTCCAGACTTCTTCTCACGGTTTAGGGCCCCTAGAATGCCAGGGCAGTATAAATACCCCACATGTGACCCCATTTCGGAAAGAAGACACCCCCAGGTATTCCGTGAGGGGCATATGGAGTCCATGAAAGATTGAAATTTTTGTCCCAAGTTAGCGGAAAGGGAGACTTTGTGAGAAAAAATAAAATAAAATAAATTTCCGCTAAAAAAAAAAAAAACTTCTATGAACTCGCCATGCCCCTCATTGAATACCTTGGGGTGTCTTCTTTCCAAAATGGGGTCACATGTGGGGTATTTATACTGCCCTGGCATTTTAGGGGCCCTAAAGCATGAAAAGAAGTCTGGGATCCAAATGTCTAAAACTGCCCTCATAAAAGGAATGTGGGCCCCTTTGCGCATCTAGGCTGCAAAAAAGTGTCACACATCTGGTATCGCCATACTCAGGAGAAGTTGGGCAATGTGTTTTGGGGTGTCATTTTACATATACCCATGCTGGGTGAGATAAATATCTTGGTCAAATGCCAACTTTGTATAAAAAAATGAGAAAAGTTGTCTTATGCCGAGATATTTCTCTCACCCAGCATGAGTATATGTAAAAAGACACCCCAAAACACATTGCCCAACTTCTCCTGAAAAGACAACTTTTCCCATTTTTTTATACAAAGTTGGCATTTGACCAAGATATTTATCTCACCCAGCATAGGTATATGTAAAATGACACCCCAAAACACATTCCCCAACTTCTCCTGAGTACGGCGATACCACATGTGTGGCACTTTTTTGCAGCCTAGATGGGCAAAGGGGCCCACATTCCAAAGAGCACCTTTCGGATTTCACCGGTCATTTTTTACACATTTTGATTTCAAACTACTTACCACACATTTGGGCCCCTAGAATGCCAGGACAGTATAACTACCCCACAAGTGACCCCATTTTGGAAAGAAGACACCCCAAGGTATTCGCTGATGGGCATAGTAAGTTCATGGAAGTTTTTATTTTTTGTCACAAGTTAGTGGAATATGAGACTTTGTAAGAAAAAAAAAAAATCATCATTTTCCACTAACTTGTGACAAAAAATAAAAAGTTCTATGAACTCACTATGCCCATCAGCGAATACCTTAGGGTGTCTACTTTCCGAAATGGGGTCATTTGTGGGGTGTTTGTACTGTCTGGCCATTGTAGAACCTCAGGAAACATGACAGGTGCTCAGAAAGTCAGAGCTGCTTCAAAAAGCGGAAATTCACATTTTTGTACCATAGTTTGTAAACGCATTTTTTTTTACCCAAACATTTTTTTTTTATCAAAGACATGTAGAACAATAAATTTAGAGAAAAATTTATATATGGATGTCGTTTTTTTTGCAAAATTTTGCAACTGAAAGTGAAAAATGTCATTTTTTTGCAAAAAAATCGTTAAATTTCGATTAATAACAAAAAAAGGAAAAATGTCAGCAGCAATGAAATACCACCAAATGAAAGCTCTATTAGTGAGAAGAAAAGGAGGTAAAATTCATTTGGGTGGTAAATTGCATGACCGAGCAATAAACCGCTAAAGTTGTGAAGTGCCGATTTGTAAAAAAGGGCCTGGTCACTAGGGGGGTATAAACCTGTGGTCCTTAAGTGGTTAAACTAATAACACACAAATAATTAAATGTTACCATGTTTTTATTGAACACACCATGTAAACATTCACAGTGCAGGTGGAAAAAGTATGTGAACCCCTAGACTAATGACATCATCAAGAGCTAATTGGAGTGAGGTGTCAGCCAACTGGAGTCCAATCAATGAGATGAGATTGGAGGTGTTGGTTACAGCTGCCCTGCCCTATAAAAAACACACACCAGTTCTGGGTTTGCTTTTCACAAGAACCATTGCCTTATATGAATGATGCCTCGCACCAAAGAGCTCTCAGAAGACCTAAGATTAAGAATAGTTGACTTGCATAAAGCTGGAAAGGGTTATAAAAGTATCTCCAAAAGCCTTGCTGTTCATCAGTCCACGGTAAGACAAATTGTTTATAAATGAAGAAAGTTCAGCACTGCTGCTACTCTCCCTAGGAGTGGCCGTCCTGTAAAGATGACTGCAAGAGCACAGCGCAGACTGCTCAATGAGATGAAGAAGAATCCTAGAGTGTCAGCTAAAGACTTACAAAAGTCTCTGGCATATGCTAACATCCCTGTTAGCGAATCTACGATACACAAAACACTAAACAAGAATGGATGTCATGGGAGGATACCAGAGAGGAAGCCACTGCTGTCCAAAAAAAACATTGCTGCACGTTTACAGTTTGCACAAGAGCACCTGCATGTTCCACAGCAGTACTGGCAAAATATTCTGTGGACAGATGAAACCAAAGTTGAGTTGTTTGGAGGAAACACACAACACTATGTGTGGATAAAAAGAGGCACAGCACACCAACATCAAAACTTCATCCCAACTGTGAAGTATGGTGGTGGGGGCATCATGGTTTGGGGCTGCTTTGCTGCGTCAGGGCCTGGACGGATTGCTATCATCGAAGGAAAAATGAATTCCCAAGTTTATCAAGACATTTTGCAGGAGAACTTAAGGCCATCTGTCCACCAGCTGAAGTTCAACAGAAGATAGGCATTGCAACAGGACGACCACCCAATGTCATGTCTCACTCTGACGATGTGCGGAGGTCAGCCATGATTGCAGCACGAGTCTAGTATTTGTTTTGATGCTGTGCTGGATCCGCCTCGCATCAGGTGCACTGGGTGGAGTCATTAGTTTAAATAGTCTCCAGCTAAAGTGCTCTGAGCGGATTATACTCATCATTGTGGTCTTGGAAGCTGGGAAGGAAGGTTGGCTGTTTGTTCCTGCTCTCAGCAGATAAGTGTCTTTTCTTGTTTGGTTGTTTATGTCATCTTACCCGTCCAGGTTCTGTGCGAGCTGGCAGCTCCTTTCTCCCCACTTCACCATCTCAGGGAGTTCAGGGTTCTGTTAGTATAGGCTGGTGGACACAGCAAATCTACCATCAAGATTTGTCTGTGGGCTGAGCATTGTAGGGAAAGAGGTCAGGGATAAATTAGGAGGTGACCCTTTCCCTGTCTCTCGTCCAGAGCCTGGTTGGTGTGTTATCTGTTAACTGTGCACGTCCGCCGTGACACCCAAAGCATAGAAGTAAATCAACAACAGAATGGCTTAAACAGAAGAAAATACGCCTTCTGGAGTGGCCCAGTCAGTCCTGACCTCAACCCGATTGAGATACTGTTGCATGACCTGAAGAAAGCGATTCACACCAGACATCCCAAGAATATTGCTGAACTGAAACAGTTCTGTAAAAAGGAATGGTCAAGAATTACTCCTGACCGTTGTGCACATCTGATCTGCAACTATAGGAAACATTTGGTTGAAGTTATTGCTGCCAAAGGAGGTTCAACCAGTTATTAAATCCAAGGGTTCACATATGTTTTCCACCTGTACTGTGAATGTTTACATGGTGTGTTCAATAAAAACATGGTAACATTTAATTCTTTGTGTGTTATTAGTTTAAGCAGACTGTGATTGTCTATTGTTGTGACTTAGATGAAGATCTGATCACATTTTATGCAGAAATCCATATCATTCCAAAGGGTTCACATACTTTTGCTTGCAACTGTTCATGACCCATAGTAAAATAACACATATCCAATAACATATGACCAATTACCATATTCCTTTTTTTTTTAAACTAGAAGAGGATCACCTATTGGCCCAAAGTTATTGAAAGGGGACAGTCACAAAAATCATGATAGTAGACCCAAGGTATCCAACCACAGACCCCAATTTAAAAAAAATATTTCCTCTACAAATTTCTCCTGTTTTTCTTTTATGATATACTGCTTTTTGAAGTGTAATGATTTTTGGAATATATTCTGATATAATAGGAAAAGACTGGCTTCAGTGCATGGCGATCAGCTTTCCCAGACCCTGTTTACCAGAAATAAGTAACCTATTCAGTTGATATGCCTTGCATATGGTGAGGCGGCGTATGCAGGCCAGGATACGATTCCTATTCTCATCTGATATGATACCGTCATCCAACTTTCATTTACTGTACTTCTGACTATGAAGGGAAACTTTTCATGATACAAAAATAACAATTGCAAAAATAACAATTGGCTGTTTTGATAGCTGTTTACTATTACAAAATCAGGTCTTTATCAGGCCATTCATCATAGCCATTCATCTTCATGAGTTATGTGGCATTTGTGTTTTTATTTTCAATATGTTGCATCCATATGTATGCTGGTTCTTTTTTGCACAATACTAGCATGGGGAAACGGCCATAGACCCTACAAGAAAATTTCCTGGTAAGCCGATGCCCAGATATTTTTTTCCAGGGCCACTTTTAGTTTCCAGTCCGCCCCTGATTGCCAGGATGGTTATTAGTTTCCATTGAAGACTGCTGTGTTAAATATCTGATGATAACATTTCTAATATAATATTATAAGGATAGTAATGAATGATAATAGTAATGAAAATAAATATCAGAAAGTGATATCCATATCCAAGTTAGACTCTTTTCACCTTCCATTGTAGAAGGCTTTCCTAATGTACCTTATACCGCATGCCACTGTATAGATATAGAGTAACATATGTTGTCTATAAGCAGCTAAGTTTTCTTTTCTATTACTCTATAGAAAAGGACAGTGTGCTGCATTTTTCTATTTGGTAAAAAGAAAGGTATGCTGACATATACCAGCTTGACTAATGCTAAAGGACATTCTTTTGGCCTCCCCTGGGTGAATGGGAGTGTATAGATGCATTTGACATATGCACCATGAGCTTTCCCGGAGCATACGCCAAATGTGCAATGCAATTCCAAAGCTAGGCTTTTGTTCATGCAGAACAAAGATTCAGTGTACTGCCCTAGCCTTGGATCTAAATACTCTATCCAAGACATTGTGGCTTGCTGGCACTTTTAATAACCGGAATACCCCTTTAAGCCAAAATCGCTTACACTAGATTCCACAACTGCTACAGAGTGGATCAGCCGACCATCTAATATGTGTGTGTGTGGGGGGGTCTCTGAACTCTCCCTTAATGGCAGATATAGGGGAGATTACATTTCATCCTCCCAATCTTCTGTTCTCATGGAAAAGAGTCCGGCAGCAGCTTTCTCCGCTATCCATGTTTAGGACTGTTCTGCCGGATCAAGCGAGCGTGTGAAAGAAGAAGGAGGGGGGGGGGAATGTCAGAAGACATAGCTGTTGGCTTAGCGAGCGTTCAGCTGACAGCTATCTATTGTGTATGGCCGGCCTAAGGTTAGATACTGTTGCTCTATATTACATTGTAAGAGAAAAATAATTCTTACAACTATGTGTAGTATTACAGGTCTACTCAAAGAAGCTTAACCCTATTGAAAATGACAGAAGCATATTTAATCTTTTTCCATAGGTGTACTGTACATATCAGCTATATATTAACAGACTGGGTTATCTAAGTGGAGGTCAAGTGCTGAAAATTTGGATACACAATTTGTTTGACTGGATTGCAACCTTTGTGCCAACTAGTTAAAGTTTTACAAATTAACTCCGCTCATGTGCAAACTCCTACCTCTGGATTCTGAGGAGGTATAAAAGGGACAGTGTTATTATTCTTGGTTTCTGTGGCACCTTCTGGCACAATGGGGAAAGGCTTCTACGTAAGCAAGATCGTGGCCTTTGTCTGCATCTTCTTTGCCATAGCTGCAGTGGCTACAATAATTGCTCTAGCAGTGGTTTATTCAAATGAGAAGTCCAACAATGATAAGGTAGAGAATGGAGGAACCACCACCACTCCAACAAGCACCGCTTCAACAAACACCGCTTCATCAGTAAAACCTGCCATTACAACTCCTGCGTCCAATGAAGTATGGGATCAATATCGTCTTCCGCCTCACCTACAACCAGAACATTATGATGTTGACCTTAGACCCATTTTAACAAAAAATGACCAAGGACTCTACGTATTTCATGGAGTCAGCAAAGCCTATTTCAGCTGTAAAATGGCAACACAACATCTCATTATCCACAGTAACAAACTCAATTATACCACAGACCCCGTACTCACTGATGACACCGGCGGACATATCAGCTCAAACAAACACTTTTTTGCAGAGGAGACAAATTATTTAATACTGCCTCTCAACGAACAACTGCAACCTCTGAAAAAATATGTACTTCACACAGAGTTCGTGGGAGAACTGGCAGATGATCTGGCGGGATTTTACCGAAGTGAATATGTAGAAGATGGTGTCACCAAGTAAGTAACAATCTAATAATGGCAGAAATGATAGATGCTGTTATTAATTGCTAATATCTATAGATCTATGTATCTATCTCATATCTATCTATCTATCTATAATGAAAAATAAGTCCACGGCACTCCCAAGAATGTGATTCAAAAGTGGTGTTCTTTATTCACCAGAGCGACGTTTCAGTCCTCTTACTGGGACTTTTCTCAAGCAGTGATATCCCTGCTTGAGAAAAGTCCCAGTAAGAAGACTGAAACATTGCTCTGGTGATTAAAGAATACCATTTTTGATTCACATTCTTGGGAGTGCCGTGGACTTATTTTTCATTTTATCTTCATTGGATGCTGGATCACGTCCACAGTCGCTGGCACACCGCTTTTACATTTTTCTACTGCGGTGCCGCTTTTATTATATTTTTGGATATTTTATCTATCTAATATCGATCTATCTAAGGCTAGTTTCCCACTAGCGTTTGGGAGATTCGGCAGGCTGTTTCTGCAGGGACCAGCCTGCCAGGTCTCTCGGGATCTGGCATTGCCAGAAGCTACACGAATGCTATCCGGACCCATTAACTATAATTGGGACCAAAAGTGATCTGGCCCTAACTCGGCAAATATGCCAAGACCGGATCTCCGTCTGTCTCCATTAGAATTAATGAGGGAGGACGGCATTCATGTAGCTTCCAGCAATGCTGGATCCAGAGAGACCTGGCAGGCTGGTCCCTCTCCTAAATGCTAGTGTGAAACTAGCCTTACAATCTATCTAGCCTAATCCATCTAACTTATTCTATCTAATATCTAACAACTTATTATCAACTTCACACATGGCAGAATTTCTGCCTTTCTTCCATATATCTAAATGAGGTTTTCAGAAATCCATGCATATGCTGCTGAAAAAGGAGTGTAGATGTAGGGTATGGATATTCAGATGTAGAAATTTCTGCAACAAATCAGCCATGTATGAATATGCTCTTATGCAAGATTCAGGCAGCCATTCTGATTCCTATCTGCCAATCACAGATATATTTGGACTATATCGTGTCTAGGCGTCTCAGTTTTTTTTGTTTTTTTTAACTGTTGAAAGTTGTACGTTGAAAGTTTTTTTGGGACTAAAGTGAGAATTGCACTATTTACTTTAATGTGGGTATAGACCTGATAGCACATGGATGGAAATTACTGTCCTTGCATTGTCTTTTTCTATTAGTTTGTAAAACATTCTATGTATCCATACTTTACAAAGTACATGGCTCCCATTCTTTTTAATGGGTGTCTCTGCCGCCATTCACGTGGCCGTAGATTTTCCCACATGGTTTTCCAGACTATGCCAAGAAAGGACATGTCCTTTCTTGAAGTGGTTTCTGCATGGACACTGCCAGAAACTGAAACGGCTGTCCACTCGTAGATTTTCCCTATTGCACAGTGCTAAAGCCGCGGGCGGATCTGCCGCAGGCAAAATCCAAACTATGGCAGAATTGCGGTGTTCTCTGTGAACATACAGTGGGATGCGAAAGTTTGGGCAACCTTGTTAATCGTCATGATTTTCCTGTATAAATCGTTGGTTGTTACGATAAAAAATGTCAGTTAAATATATCATATAGGAGACACACACAGTGATATTTGAGAAGTGAAATGAAGTTTATTGGATTTACAGAAAGTGTGCTATAATTGTTTAAGCAAAATTAGGCAGGTGCATAAATTTGGGCACGGTTGTCATTTTATTGATTCCAAAACCTTTAGAACTAATTATTGGAACTCAAATTGGCTTGGTAAGCTCAGTGACCCCTGACCTACATACACAGGTGAATCCAATTATGAGAAAGAGTATTTAAGGGGGTCAATTGTAAGTTTCCCTCCTCTTTCAATTTTCTCTGAAGAGTAGCAACATGGGGGTCTCAAAACAACTCTCAAATGACCTGAAGACAAAGATTGTTCACCATCATGGTTTAGGGGAAGGATACAGAAAGCTGTCTCAGAGATTTCAGCTGTCTGTTTCCACAGTTAGGAACCTATTGAGGAAATGGAAGACCACAGGCTCAGTTCAAGTTAAGGCTCAAAGTGGCAGACCAAGAAAAATCTTGGATAGACAGAAGCGACGAATGGTGAGAACAGTCAGAGTCAACCCACAGACCAGCACCAAAGACCTACAACATCTTCTTGCTGAAGATGGAGTCACTGTGCATCGTTCAACCATTCGGCGCACTTTACACAAGGAGATGCTGTATGCGAGAGTGATGCAGAGGAAGCCTTTTCTCCGCCCACAGCACAAAAAGTGCCGCTTGAGGTGGGCTAAAGCACATTTGGACAAGCCAGCTTCATTTTGGAATAAGGTTCTGTGGACTGATAAACTAAAATTGAGTTATTTGGCCATAACAAGGGGCGTTATGCATGGAGGAAAAAGAACACAGCATTCCAAGAAAAACACCTGCTACCTACAGTAAAATATGGTGGTGGTTCCATCATGCTGTGGGGCTGTGTGGCCAGTGCAGGGACTGGGAATCTTGTCAAAGTTGAGGGACGCATGGATTCCACTCAGTATCAGTAGATTCTGGAGACCAATGTCCAGGAATCAGTGACAAAGCTGAAGCTGCACCGGGGCTGGATCTTTCAACAAGACAACTACCCTAAACACTGCTCAAAATCCACTAAGGCATTTATGTAGAGGAACAAGTACAACGTTCTGGAATGGCCATCTCAGTCCCCAGACCTGAATATAATTGAAAATCTGTGGTGTGACTTAAAGAGAACTGTCCATGCTCGGAAGCCATCAAACCTGAATGGACTAAAGATGTTTTGTAAAGAGGAATGGTCCAAAATACCTTCAACCAGAATCCAGACTCTCATTGGAACCTGCAGGAAGCGTTTAGAGGCTGTAATTTCTGCAAAAGGAGGATCTACTAAATATTGATTTCATTTCTTTTTTGTGGTGCCCAAATTTATGCACCTGCCTAATTTTGTTTAAACAATTATAGCACACTTTCTGTAAATCCAATAAACTTCATTTCACTTCTCAAATATCACTGTGTGTGTCTCCTATATGATATATTTAACTGACATTTTTTATCGTAACAACCAATGATTTATACAGGAAAATCATGACGATTAACAAGGTTGCCCAAACTTTCGCATCCCACTGTACCTTAATAGTGTGTAACAACAAATCTGTCTAGTTAGATAGTGAGACTTCTGTAGTTCCTTTATCAATGGAAACACAAACGGGGAAAACTGGTTGACACCTCCTCAGGAGCCATCACCTAGAACCAGATGTAAATACGACAGGTCTAAACAGAATTTCTAGAAAAAAAGTCTCTTTTTTTAGTATTTTTGGTTCAGTTTTCTCATAAAAATGTTTATTTGGTGACAGGATCATAGCCACTACACAAATGCAGGCCCCTGACGCGAGGAAGGCATTCCCATGCTTTGATGAACCAGGATTGAAAGCTACGTTCAACATCACTCTCAGACACAAACCAGACTATGTAGCATTGTCAAACATGAATGCTTTAAGTAAGTCATTGTTTCATTTCGTAAGAAATACATACAGTAGATAGCTGGGGATTACATTAGATAGATGAAGGTGAAGCTCTGCATTTACATGTGGCGATCACCTCCACAGTATGAGGACGAGAGGTCTCTATTGTGATTGCTCATCCTCATTCTGCACTGTTTTGGGGCAGCAAATCGCTGTTCAGACAACACAATCTGCTACCCAGAAACGATAAATTAGGTGCTTGCTTGCACGAATGACTGGATCATCCGATGAACAAGCTTTTTGCTCATTCATTGGGTGATCTGCTGTACCTTCAGACGGGCAGATTGTCGGGAACGAGCGTTTGCAGGAACATTCCTTCCTGATAATCTGCCCAATAATCTGCTCATGTAAATCCACCTTTAGAATTGCCCAGATCTCACTATGTTAACTCCTAAAATGAATGTATCACCAGAAAAAGACATTGTTCAAATCAAGCTTTCTTTTAGAATTTTTGCTAAAATCAGGCAATTTTTGCCATGGCCACTGTTTTGGAATATGCTTTACAGCAGCCACATGAGCCATAGATAAAATAGAGTGTATAAGGCGTGTTTGGATACACAACTATCAGTAATGTATGACATATCCTGTGAATATGCCATAAATGTAACTGGCAGCAGTAGGTAGGGGCTGGGGAGAGCTTTACAAACATACCTTTTGAGTTTCTATTATCAGGAGTAGGTTAATATGACGTTTTATTCTGGCAGATTCTTCTCCTGCAAGTGCACTAAAGGCGGAGCTGTCTGCTTCACAGTCCCTCCACTCTTTTCTGAGTCAAAGCTGCAGTGGTCTTCTGGTTGGATACCACAACTGTGACTCAAAGCAGAGGGGAAGAGCTGTGAAGCAGCTCAATGCAGAAAGCAGATAGCATGTCAAAGTTAAGGTTAAAGAGGAACTGTCCACTTTGAAATGTATGAATAAACTTGCTATTACAATTTACCTTGTCAATAGTGCGTGTCCTTCCCAATAGTTGCCCCCTACAGTGATCGGGACAATTATTGGAAAGGTGTCTTCATTGGAACCTTGTGTAAAGTTGTACTACCGATCACTTCATGAATGCTCAAGCAGTCATCTAAATGATCGTTTCTGGGGAGCAGATCTTTCTGTGTAAACATGACAATGATCTATGGGGATGAGCAACGGTCTCTTGTCCCCATACAACGGAGGTGATTGCCTGCTATGTTGACCTGTGTAAAGGAGCCTAAAGAAAAGGAAATGCTTAATAAGACAGGTTTGACAGGAGAGCTGACAAGTTCCTTTTAGGAACCTAGATATACATTGTTATTATCTTAGGTAACTATGTTTATTTCCATCCCTATTATGAACTTTCCTAATAATCCTCAGTTCAATGTGATCTATCTTTTGACAAAAATCTTCACATTTCAGCTGTGACCACCGAACAGTGGAATAATACACAATGGAATGTCACTAACTTTGAAAAGTCTCCAAAGATGTCAACATATCTGGTGGCCTTTATAGTTTCTCAGTTTAAAGCTATTGGCGATAGTAGGGTAAGTATTTCTCTGTAATCTCTTGTGGATAAAGTAATGACAGATTTTTTTGCCATTGTTAGTAATTTCAGAGCTAGTTGACAACCATTGAGTGGCTGCAAGATCACCAAGTGCACAATTCTGTGACCTCTAGAGGAATACATATTTCCAGTTATGTAGATATCAGTATTGATGGTATTTAGTACATTTACTTTATTATATCAATTATCAGGTTAAAATTTGGGGCCGTAAAACAGCAATTGAGGATGAGAATCAAGGAGAGTATGCACTGAATGTGACAAGGCCAATACTAGAGTTTTTTGAAAAATACTACGGTGTTCCTTACCCGCTGCCAAAATCAGGTATGTGTACTGAATATATTGTACTTATGTCTATTGTTGGCTTGTAATACTAATTTTAAATGAGCACATTTTGGGTAAAAAAAATATAAAAGCCACTGTTAATTATATATAGTACAGAGAGATTGTGGAAGATGAATATAATTTATATAGCTTGTACAACTTCAAAAGGTTGTCTGGTTTTATGGAAATAAAATTCAGTACTAATCATAAAATGAAATGTTAAGTAACTTTCTAAAATGCTTTGAAAATACCTGCTCACGGTCAGTGAATGGAAACAATAATTGTTTACAGCCAGTGGCTGAAACGCTGTCTAGATCGTGTTCATCTGACCCTTGTGTCTCTCTTTTCATGAGCTGCGCACCTTGGTTGTAGAGATGAGCAATTCAATTGTAAACACTTTTTTTAAACCAAATTTTCTAAACAATTGGAGGTAGAACTGAATCAGAATTTTTGTTGATTTGGGCAGATTTTGGAGAGAGAGAGAGATTTTTAGAAATTGAGAAAAAAAAGAGAGAAAAAATATGAGTCCCAGAAGACACATACACAAATTGTCAGGCCAATTGGAGCACTTTTGATTCCGGTAGAATTGATTTGATCAGCCAATTTGGCCAAATTGAACCTGAATTAAATTTTGAGTGATCTGCTCAACTCTAGTCAGTTCACTGATGGATGTCAGAACCAAGATCTCAAAAACAGTATGGAACTAAAACACAACAGTATATTAGAAAGTTTTTTTTTTATCATATAGGAATTGTGTTACTTACATAAACCTGAAGACCCATTTCAAGGTGAAACAAAGGCACTTTTCCAAGTTCTTTTGGTCCTGCTCGGTATTCTGCTGGATTCCTTTTACCAGAGAGCAATGCATTGTAGGAGCTCAGGTGACAGTTCCACACTTAGAAAACCTCAGGGATTGGCAGCACTACTTATCCCACACACTTGGGTACGGACCAGTAGACAGGCTTCAAGACGGGTGGTGCACTCAGATAGGGATCCTGGCTGGGGGTCCCAACTCATCCAGAAGCTTCAATAATTTGCAGCACTCGCCAGTAGTTGATGTAAAATGGGGATTTATTCACTCAGACAGCAAGATTATAGCGACGTTTTCGACCATGGTTGGTCTTTATCAAGCTTGATAGAGACCAACCATGGTCGAAACGTCGCTATAATCTTGCTGTCTGAGTGAAAAAAATCACCATTTTACATCAACTACTGGCGAGTTCCACACTTAGGACATGACAGATGGTGGGATATAGATAAAGATAAAGCATCCAAATGATACCAGCACAATAGTGAAAGTACCAAAAGTAGCAGTAGGTGTAAAAAAAAAAAAGCTAAGTATTTGTAAAGTTACTCTTAATACTTCTGCCAGTTAAGAGTTACACATTGATGGATGGAAAAAAATACTTTTTTTTTCGTCCAAAATAACGGAAACCAGGATTAATTAAAATGGAAAGTTTTCTTTTCGTTTCCGGCACATCAATTGCGCAATTTTCCATTAAAAGCATGTTATAACGGAAAGCTATAACGGAATTGAAAGTCCCTATGTGAACCCCCCTAAGACAACACTGTTCCGGTAAATGGGTAATTAATGTAGTATACTATACAGAAAATATATTTTATGATTTTGTGCAATCAGGAGTTATACAGATGTTTTAGTAGTAGTAATAATCTCTTTAAGTCCGACACCAGAAATCATGCCATAAGGCCCCCCTAAATTTTCCAAGCTGTTTATTATTATAACATGAAAGAGTACACACTATATCAATTCCAAGCCTAAAGCTTTGTGTATTGGAAAGATGTAAAGTAAAATGCTTCTTTCTGTATGTCTAGACCAGGTAGCCATCCCAGACTTCAGCGCAGGAGCCATGGAGAACTGGGGACTTGTGACGTACAGAGACACTGCCCTCCTTTATGACACTAAGGAATCTTCCATTGGCAACAAGGAGAGAGTGCTCACAGTCATAGCTCATGAGCTTGCACATCAGGTTGGTTATCTTTTTGCATTGGTGATATGTGTTCTTCCATAAACATTGAAGGAGTCGGCCCACCTCACACTTTGATGGCATATTGCTAGGATATGTCACCAATGTCCAATAGGGGCACAGCACAGAGACCAATGCTGTAGATTCCTGCTACTACTGATAGTAAAGCTCCATCCGTAGTCAGACCCCTGTGCTCTTGGGCATTAGCATCCAACAGGAAGTCAAAAATGCCCCCTAGGGAGCCATGGAGTTAATGTCTGTGCATATACACAGTCCAATGGAGCATAATGTGACTTTTCATATGGAATCCAACAGAAAAAAACTCCTCATGATGGTTACATAAAGGGAAGCATACAGAGGGAAAGGAGTGGGTTCATGCACCTCTATGGCAGCTCTATTATGACCATACTTTTTAAAGACGGAGATGTCAGAATGCAATGCGCTAAGTGTGCTGCTGGAATTTTTCTTCTGGTCGTGGGCACATCCCTTTAGAAAGACCTTGGCACTTTCCTGTGAAGATCAACCCTGTTCAAGATACTGAACATCACATGCCTTTCAAGGCTACATCACGCCCCCTCAGAATATGTAAGGGTACCGCGAGTGGGGTCTGATGGTGCAATATCCTGGTTTTGCATACAGTTAGAGCTTATAGTGCACTGTTTGTTGGGAGAATGCAGTCCTCCATGAAGGGAATGGGGGCTTTTCCAGCTCTTCTGGGAGTTCAGGAGGTCTCCCCTTTTTTCTGGGAGCTCTCCAGACGTTCTGGTAGAGAAGGCAATGATGATTGTGACTGTATTATAACTACAAAACTACAAAAAACTACAAAATACAGCCATGTGCATGAGCCTTTAAAGAAGCTCCTGCAGCTTCAGTCTGTCTCCCGTTTCTCCCCTCTCAGCTCTTGCATGTAGGAGGCAGGAGACAGCAGCTGATGAGTTAACATTATATGCAAGAAAGATAACATTCTGAAGTACTTCTTTAATCAAAGTACAGTACCCTTTTGTCTAAATTTGATTTAAGTACCTTTTACATTGGTAGAGTTCTACAGCAGGAAGGCGCGCTTCATACACCATGCTCAAAATACAATTTTACTTCTGTTGTAGTGGTTTGGAAATCTTGTAACAATTCGATGGTGGAATGATCTGTGGCTGAATGAAGGTTTTGCCTCGTACGTGGAATATTTGGGAGCTGACTACGCAGAGCCCACCTGGAACATAGTAGGTTTCTTAAGACTTTGTAAAGTAGCATAACAAAGCTAAAAGAGAGTCAACAGTGGTCACTAGGGTTTGCTTTTTAAGACAGTTAAATATTACAAGATTTAAAATTACTGGGGGGAATTTATTTATCAAGTTCTACACTCCAGAATGCTGGTTTAAAAAGTAACAAAATAGGGATTTGCAACTTTTTGGCTTGATTCGTGAAATTATTTTGTGGCATTTTGCATTTTTACAACATTCACTCTAGTTTTTAAAAGTGGATGGGAAAGTGGCATGGTTAACCCGTCGAGCTGATAAGCAACATTTATTAACTGCAACTTTTTAAAATGACACAAAAAATGTGGCAATTTTACTCCAGTAAAGGGATGATTTAGAAATTGGAGTAACATCTCAAGACAGAAGTGTTAGGAATAAGTCATCACTTTTCCTAGTGAGAAGACCCCTTAAAATGTAACAAAAACATGTTTTTGTATTTTCCAAGAAACGTTTAATTTATTGCATTTTAACATCTCAAAGTTAAAACTCTGTGTCCTTCATAAAACAGTAAGTCTCTGAAATATTAAACACACCTAAATAGAAATTTTCTCTCTGTATTGACTGTGCAGTTATTAGAGAAGATGCTGGGTAGGTCAAATGCTTGTTCTGTAGAATTTGCCCTACTGTAATATATTTTTAATAGCAGCTCCCAATGTTATAAGCACTGAAAATGCTTTGCGTGTATTATTTAATAGTATTACATTAAAGGAGAGTGGAAATATAGAAACTCCAGCAATTGCGTTGCAAAAAAAGGAAATAATTTAATTGATATTTGCGGCTGTGTACAATTTGAGACGTTTCGGCCACACATTGGCCTTCATCAGACTACAGCAAAAAGGAAAAAATAAAAATAAAGTGAACAATGTAATCACATATTATATACAAACATTTGCATAATGTACCATGGCAAGTAACATGGAATATAAATAAGACACAGGTATAAAGCAGAGAAGCATTATATGCAATGATTGGAGTCCAGAAGGTTCTGTGATCCCATCCATCTGTCAGTCAATGGTCGGACATATCCGTATATCTGTCCATAGTCAGATAGACATCCTAGGTGCAGGTACTGTGGTCGGGTCCCATAATGGGGCTGCCTCCACTGAAATCATGTTAAGGGCTATATTGTCCATATGAAAAGGAGTCCATAGCATACGTAGATGATCCGTGAGTATCAACAGCGTTACAGGAGTAAAAAACATGCATTATCATGGTGATATGGTTCAGTCACCAGGTAGGACTAAGGTTAAATATCTCCATACTAAATGGAGCATAGGCATATGGATTAGCTGGAGCCGGATCCATGGATAAGTGGAAAGGATTGGGAGGGGGGGAGACAGGGGGGAGGAAATAGGGTGGTGGCGGCAACAAGATGTGCAGTTTGGCTTCTGATCATATACAGCTGGTACGCAGGGGAGGCTTAATAGTGATCTCCAATCCATAAACAGGTATCAATAGCTATTACTATAGAGTGGAAATATGTCCTACCTTCTGCTGCTTGTTAGGGTAGATGTACAGGGTACGGGCGTCGGGATAAAAGTGCATTTGCACTATCTGGAAAGCGCCTGTATAACTGAGAACGGGCACCCTTATTTAAAGGAGCGCGTCCGGTATTAGGGGGTGTTGCGCATGCGCAGTAGACGACGGTGCGTGTCAAGCCTCGCTTGTGTTGGAAGTGAGATCCGGTATAGGGTACATCGATGCGTCTCAAGCCTCGCTTGAGATGTGGACGTTGCGCATGCGCAGACTGTACTAATGCGTGTCAAGCCTCGCTTTGAGCCTCGCTATAGTTCTAAGAGATATCTGGAGCGCACTTATTCCCAGCGTCTTGTACAGAGGGAAATAAAGGGTTAAAGGGTATAGGCAGACAAGATGTAAACCGGGAAGGATATAGGGGGAGAGTAGAATATAGGAACATAAGATACATTAACATAGAATATATAGACATACGGACATAAGAAATAAAGCCTGTAATGTACGACATCAAACATGTAACATACCATAATGGAAAAAGGGATACTATGGATGACCCCAGGATGTGAAGGTCAGTGTAATTAATTCATCTAAAAAGGAATGACATGATAAATGAGATGGTGGTGGAAGTACGTTTCCACATGCTAACACATACATAGATATACAGTAAAAGGTATAGAGGTACATAAATCCCAGACGGACCTATCATGAGAGGGTCTATGGATATAGTGAAAGACAGGGACAGGGATGTCGTGTGTTAGAAAAAGGGGAGGGCATATTGAATACCGAAAATTGGATATTATTGCTTAGTTCATTATATTGTACCTCCGTACAACATACTGTGTGTAATTGATGACTTCGATGAGGCTGTGAATTTCATATTCCCTATTTAGTCCATTGGGTTCCAAACTATCAAGCGTGTGGATCCAGTATGCTTCCCTAGTTTTTAACAGTTTGATTCTATCACCTCCCCTCCTACTTGGTGTCACCTGTTCAATTACTTGGTATTTTAGTTGTGATAGATTATGACCTGCTGACTGGTACTGGAAGTAGTAGATTTTTCCGTCTGATGTTTGATTTGTGCTGGCATACACGATCACGTATCTTTTGAGTTGTCTCTCCTACGTATATCTTACCACAGGGACATTTTAATAGATATACCACGAAATTGGTTTCACACGTGAAAAAGCCGCGAATCGGGAAGCTTCTACCTGACTGAGGGTGATAGAATTGTGGTCCTTTCAATACATTTGAGCACTGGAGGCAATGTATACATGGAAATGTTCCTGTCTTTTGTTTCTGCATAAATGTCTGTCTCAGGGTGGTCTTAGAGGGGCCTATGTCAGCCTTCACAATTAGGTCCCGTAGATTCTTGGGGCGGCGTGTGCAAGATAATATAGGGTTTTTAAACTCGGCAATGTCTGGATAGGCCTTTTGTAGAAGGGGCCAATGGTTCCTAATACTATTGATTATCTTATTGGCACTTGGGTGAAAGGTATGAACAAAGGGTATCCTGTTAGTTACTCCTGTCTGTTTGTCTGATCTGGGTTTAACTGTTTCATGGAGAAGGTGTTGTGGATAGCCTCGCGCTAGAAATCGCTGTTTCATTTCTGTTATTCTGGTTTGTTGAAGTGGGGCTGTTTTGACTATGCGGCGTATCCGTTCAAATTGAGAATGTGGGAGTGACTTTTTAGTATTTTAAGAATGAAAACTGGAAAAGTGCAGCAGGCTGTTGCGATCTGTTGATTTTCTGTATAGATCTGTAGTAAGGGAACCGTTAGATAGTTTAGTGACCAAGGTATCTAGGAAATTGATTGAATCAGAGTGGTAATAAATGGTAAACTGCAGTTCTGGGTAGATGGAATTGAGGAATGTGTGGAATTCAAGCAAGGAGTCCAATGGGACGGCAGAGTGACACAAAGTTTTGCTTATATATTAAAGGGGAGTTGTCAGCTGTCCTTTCGGTTTAGCAAATATTAGTGTTTTTACTAAAGAGCATCTGTCAGCAGGATTAGTTTATTAAACCAGGCACAATGCCTGATAGGGTTGAACCTTCTGAGTAAAATGATAGCTTTTAATGTATTTACTTGACTCTTTTACCGGGCGAGTTTTCCGCGCGGGTGCAATGCGTGAGGTGAACGAATTGCACCCTCACTGAATCCGGACCCATTCATTTCTATGGGGCTGTGCACATGAGCGGTGATTTTCACGCATCACTTGTGCTTTTGCGTGAAAATCGCAGCATGCTCTATTTTGTGCATTTTTCACGCAACGCAGGCCTCATAGAAGTGAATGGGGCTGAGTGAAAATCGCAAGCATCCGCAAGCAAGTGCAGATGCGATGCGATTTTCGTGCACGGTTGCTAGGAGACGATCGGGATGGGGACCCGATCATTATTATTTTCCCTTATAACATGGTTATAACGGAAAATAATAGCATTCTTAATACAGAATGCATAGTACAATAGGGCTGGAGGGGTTAAAAAAAATAAAATAATTTTTTAACTCACCTTAATCCACTAGTTCGCGCAGCCGGCATCTCTTCTGTCTTCATCTTTGCTGTGCACAGGAAAAGGGCCTGTGGTGACGTCACTGCGCTCATCACATGGTCTGTCACATGATCCGTCGCCATGGTAAAAAGATCATGTGACGGACCATGTGATGAGCGCAGTGACGTCATCAAAGGTCATTTTCCTGTACACAGCAAACATGAAGACAGAAGAGAAGCCGAGCTGCGCGAACAAGTGGATTAAGGTGAGTTAAAAATTTTATTTTTTTTAACCCCTCCAGCCCTATTGTACTATGCATTCTGTATTAAGAATGCTATTATTTTCCCTTATAACCATGTTATAAGGGAAAATAATAAAATCTACACAATACCTAACCCAAACCCGAACTTCTGTGAAGAAGTCTGGGTTCGGGTCTGGGTACCAAACATGCCGATTTTTGTCACACGCATTACAATGTTTTGCACTCGCGCGGAAAAATTGCGCATGTTCCCGCAACGACCGTGTGAAACCAGCCTTAGGCCTCTTTCACACGGACGATACGGATTAGGTCCGGATGCGTTCAGGGTGCGTTCAGTGAAACTCGCACTATTTTGCAAGCAAGTTCAGTCAGTTTTGTCTGCGATTGCGTTCAGTTGTTCAGTTTTTTCCGCGTGGGTGCAAAGCGTTTTGAAGCGTTTTTCACGCGCGTGATAAAAAACTGAAGGTTTACAAACAACATCTCTTAGCAATCATCAGTGAAAAACGCATCGCACCCGCACTTGCTTGCGGATGCAATGCGTTTTTCACGCAGCCCCATTCACTTCTATGGAGCGTGAAAAACGCACAATATAGAGCTTGCTGCGATTTTCACGCAACGCAGAACTGATGTGTGAAAAACAACGCTCATGTGCACAGCCCTATAGAAATGAATGGGTCCGGATTCAGTGCGGGTGCAATGCGTTCACGTCACGCATTGCACCCGCGCGGAATACTCACTTGTGTGAAAGAGGCCTAAAGGGAATGCAAGAAGTTACAAAACAAAAAGAAACAAGATGAAATTGAATGGACCACTGTATACAATTTAAATAAGAAAACTGAAAGTTCACAGGCTTACTTTAAAATGTTGCTGTTTCGTCAATGAATGGATTTTTTTCTGATGTACTCACAAAGTTGTTCTCTATTACAGAAAGACCTGATTGTGCTTTACGACCTACACAGAGTGATGGGCGTCGATGCTTTAGCCTCTTCCCATCCTCTTACATCAAAGGAGGAAGATGTGAAAACTCCATCACAAATAAGCTCGCTTTTTGATTCTATAACGTATAGTAAGGTAAACTAACACAAGAGTGGTCAATGTCAATTACTGGATTAAATCTTTTAAGTCGTATTCCCGGATAGTGGTAGTTTGCTGTGCAGTCACCACAAATTCTCACAATCACTGCACGTTTTTCATAGGTGAAATATATAAACCCCCCCTCCCATGCCAAACTATTTCTCCCATGCACCTATAAATGAATACTAAAACTAGTAATCAGTGCAAAGAGTTGTGCATTTTCTGCACGATCCTGACATAAACAGTCTAGAAGAATTCCTGCAGAGAAAACAGGGATTAATCTCCTTCTGATCTATTATCTATGATTGATTATTTATTTATTTATTTATAATCTATAATCATTGTTTTAAACTCCACAATTCTGAGTGAATTAAATCCTTTGAATGTTTTTAGAGCAGTTGTAGCTTAATTTTTATGATACAGAGCTGAAAATCTCCTCTATAGGCAGATAGAAAAAAAATGAAAGGGAGCTATATAAAATGAAGAAAAGAACATACTCACCTTTTAATAAATATAAAGTTTGGATAGGGGGTCACTCAATATTAGGCAAACACACAGTAAATAGGTATCCACATAAATTTTATAGGCTTAAAAATAAACACACTACAATATTACATATAAAACATCTCATAAAAACAATTAAAAATATACCGCAAATAGTCAAATGCACTGAAAATCTGAGATTGATTAGTGCTAAAACGTCCCTGGGAGGGGCTATTTTTCAATAGCACTAGCACCCTTTGAATGGCTGTATGGCCGTAGCTGTTAAATGCTAACTCCAAGCATCATAGTCCTGAGACTGTTATGGTTGTAAGTTCCACATTAATTGAGGAGTTGTTAGTATATCCACATTGCAGCACTACTTAGATTTGTAATTATGCAGGGTACTTTACCGCTCCTATGATCGGTCCGCTTGTACACCAAGGTTTCCAAGTGTAATGCTCTGTTGTGAGCTGCAAGGACCTTTAGGCAAAGTCTATATATGAAGTTCCCCACGCTCCTGGATATGTAGTAGCGGTGCTGCTTGATATCACCGCTCTGACCTTCCAAGACCTGTGTGGTGTCCCATGTGGTTTGCTGGACAGGTCAGGTGAGCTGTAATTCCAGGCGGGGTTTTCAAATCTCTTTGGTGCAGATAGTTTAAAGCTTTCAATCCAAGTGTAGATACACGATTGTAGATAATTCTTCTTAGCAGTCCCTCACTGTCATACCAAACGCGTTTCGGGGGGAAGAGACCCCTTCCTCAGTGGTTTCTTCATATATAGACTTTGCCTAAAGGTCCTTGCAGCTCACAACAGAGCATTACACTTGGAAACCTTGGTGTACAAGCGGACCGATCATAGGAGCGGTAAAGTACCCTGCATAATTACAAATCTAAGTAGTGCTGCAATGTGGATATACTAACAACTCCTCAATTAATGTGGAACTTACAACCATAACAGTCTCAGGACTATGATGCTTGGAGTTAGCATTTAACAGCTACGGCCATACAGCCATTCAAAGGGTGCTAGTGCTATTGAAAAATAGCCCCTCCCAGGGACTTTTTAGCACTAATCAATCTCAGATTTTCAGTGCATTTGACTATTTGCGGTATATTTTTAATTGTTTTTATGAGATGTTTTATATGTAATATTGTAGTGTATTTATTTTTAAGCCTATAAAATTTATGTGGATACCTATTTACTGTGTGTTTGCCTAATATTGAGTGACCCCCTATCCAAACTTTATATCTATCTCCATTTACCAGCATTTGGGAGTGCTGAGAGGTAGTGCACCTTTCCAGAAGTAGAAAAGTGAGAGAGCCACCATTTTCTTTTCCAATTGTACCTTTTAATAAATGTCCCACCAGTACTCCAGTCCCCACTGAGCCTGCAGCTGTCACATGCAATTCTTTGGTCAGCAGATGTGAATGGAGTAGTGGAGTGCTTTTTCGACCAGCCGCTCATTTCAGGGGGACTCTACTAGGTATGGGGCCCCCGTTCTCGTGATCCCAGCGGTAGGACCTCCACAGATTTGATAGGTATCACCTATCCTGTGGATAGTGGATAACTTGTTATAATCAGATTACCCCTTTAATGGTTAGATGCCACTCATGCAACATGGATGCGCCGGTGCATGGATGCGCCGGTCACGTCAGCGATGAACAGGATAGAAAGCTGCAAGCCACACAGGGATCAGAGTGGCTGGGGCCAGAGCAGTGGTGGGACATTTAGGGTACCTGCACATGTAATGTTATACACACGTTTTTTTCAGCGGAAAACCCATAGCATGGTGCAGTACCAGCAAAGTGTATGAGAGTAAACAAATCTCATGTACACTTTGCAGATGTTTTCCATGTGGAAATTGACCTGCTGTGCAGACTTAGAAATCCACAGCATATCTAATATGTTTGCGGTTTTAGCTGCAGATTTCACTCTTTTCAAATGAAGGGTGAGATCTACGTCAAAACCACATCAAATCCGCACCAAAAACCACTGTTAGAAATCAAATTTTTTGGTGCAGTTTTGCAGTTTAGGCGCAAAAATGTACATAAATCTGCACAGATCTTCTGCTTGTTGACCTGCACCAGTTTCAGCTCCCTATAAAAAGTTTGTAAGGTTTTTAATTTATTTCATACATCCCCAAGTTTTTAACAAATCCTTTAATGATATATTAAAGGGGTGCTCCGGGAATTAAGAAAATGAAAATACTTAAATATTACTTCATTATAAATATATTCCCAAATACCTTTCATTAGTTATAATGGCTTGTTTTGTCTAGGGAGCAATCATCAGTTTAAACAAAATGGCAGCTGTCCTATTAGTACACACAAAATCTGTCCTAATCACACAGGAGGGCAAGTTACTTCACAACACTGAGCTAAAGTGCTGCCTCATCCTCCTCTACTTGTCAGGGATTGTGATCCTGTATACAGCTGATAAGATCTTCAGCTGAATCTCTGTAGGAATGTAGTTCATGAGCAGATGTGGCTAATGAGCAGTCTCCATTACTGCAGCCCCACATTACTACAGTCTGTCCTCTCTGTACTTCATGTCTCCCCATGAACTCCATTCCTACAGAGATTCAGCTGAAGATCTTATCAGCTATATTCAGGATCATATTCCCTGACAAGTAGGAGAGGAGGCTGAGGCGGCTCATTAGCTCAGTGTCCTGAAGTAATTTGCCCTCCTGTGTGATTAGGACAGGCTTTGTGTGTACTAATAGGACAGCGGACATTTTGTTTCTCCTAATCTTTGCTCCTTAGACAAAATGAGCCATTATAACTAATGAAATGTATTTGAGAATATATTTATAATAAATTAATATTTATGGATTTTCATCTCCTTAATTCCCAGAGAACCTCTTTAAGAAATAAATCGGCACAAAGTTCTGAACCTATATAGATTAAAAAGCGCACAATAGTATTCAAGTTCAATTTCATTTAAATCATCTGATTTCCAGTACCAAAATTGTAAAATTGTGGCCACAATGTGGGGATATGGTTAAATAGTATTCATTCCATATGTATGAGGCCATGGCAGCCAGAAAAAAAATCAAGGACTTTCACTATTTAAGGAAAAGTATCCCTGCACAATCATCTACTGGCCCATAAAATAATCTGTGCATACATTAAACATAATATACACAATACATGACAGAAAGAACCTGTATTTTAACCCATCATAAAGAATGATGAAGAATAAATGAATGTATTTATGATAATTAGTGTTTCATTGCACTTACAGTACATTGGATATTTATAATACGCTTCATTTTAGGGTGCAGTAGTTATTCGGATGTTGTCATCATTTATTACTGAAGACATTTTTGTACAGGGACTACAGGTAAGTACCACCTGCTTATAAGACATATACTGTCAGGTATAACCTGCTAATGGTCAGCAAAAATGCTGTCTAATCTAGGAAATCTATGTAAAAGTAAACTACATGCCTGGTATACCTTCTGTATGCAGCATAAGGGTACGGCCACACGGTCAGGTTTCCGTGATGTAATGCAAAAAGGCTTCCATAAAAAGCTGTTTCAACAACCCTACTTTGAAGGGCTACTACTGTATATCAATGTGCCAGTGTTGTTTCAGTTACAAGCCACTGTAAATTCATTATGCATTTGGATTACTCAATTGCATTATGTGCAACTTCCAAGTATAAAGTTTTTCCCAAGTTTAGACGCACCTTTATAAGTGTTTTCACTAGAATGCAGTGCAACATGCAATGCATTTCTACAAGACGACATGTGATATTGTGATTGCAAAAATTTCGTGTTTGGAGAAACCCTAATTAGGCCTCGTTCACACAAGTGATACAGATTGTGTCAGAACATGTTCAGGAGAAGGCCTCATGCATGGCCGTGGTTTGGGTCCACATACAAGCTGCATTTTATTGCGAGTCGGACGCAAACCCTTTCACTCCAATGGGGCCACAAAAGATCCGGACAACACTCCATGAGCTGTCCGAATCCGCACATCCGTTCCGCTGCCCATATCATGGACAAGGCTAGGACTGCTCTATTGAGGGCCGGACATTTTTTGCGGATTTGCAATTTGCAGGCTGCAAAACGGACACGGTTGTGTGCATGAGGCCAAGAACTGTATGCAAGTTCAATCAGTTGTGCCTACGATTGTGTTCAGTGTTTCAGTTCTTTCTGCACAGATGCCATCAGTTTTTGATGTGTTTTTCACGAGTGTGAAGAAAAACTGAAGAACAAAAATCTACATCTCCCAGGAACCATTAGTCAAAAGCGCATTGCATCCGGATGCCTTCAGTTTTTCATGCAAGCCCCGTTCACTTCTATTAAGCCAGGACCGGGTGAAAAATGCAATTTTTTCTGGTCACAAAGATGATGCGGGAAAAACGAAGTTCATGTACACAGACCCATTCAAATGAACAGATCATGATTTGGTCTGGATGCTATGAATTCGGACGGAAAACTTGCTTGTGTGAAAAAGTCCCTAGAGTTTTACCTGCCATAGTTCATCACCACCTTCCTGAGCAAAACATGATTATAATTATGGCTTATTATTAGCAAGAGAAGTTTTCAGTGTTAAACATACAGTTAGGCCCTGTGCACACGACTGTATGTATTTTGAAGTCTGCAAAAAACAGATACGTAAAAAATACGGATGACGTCCTTGTGCATTCCGTATTTTGCGGAATGGAACAGCTGGCCCCTAATAGAACAGTCCTGTCCTTGTCTGTAATGCGGACAATAATAGGACATGTTCTATTTTTTTGCAGAATGGAAATATGGACATATGGAAAAGGAATGCACACAGAGTAACTTCGGTTTTTTTTTGCGGACCCATTGAAATGAATGGTTCTGTATACGGTCTGCAAAAAAAATGGAATGGACAAGGAAAGAAAATACGTTTGTGTGCAGGAGGCCTTAATATGTGTGGTTTCACACTGAGAAGAGAAGTACAATGCTATACTTTCCTCTACAAAATGCTAGGCATGCAAAAAATGGCAGGTGCTAAAACACACACTATGGGTAAAAATGCATCAAAAAATGCTGATCAAGTCAGGTCTATTTGAGGCATTTTTACTCATCATGAACAGAAGTGCGTGTGCTTTTCATTGATCACTGAGAAATTCACAGCATGCTCTATTCTTGTCCATAAAAGACTCCTTCAAGTACAGTATATGGGGACTCGGAGATTTACACATTATAAAATATGTCCATTTTTTGTGGATAAAGATAGGAAAGACCATGTTATTCAGACCTAATATAAGAATTATGCATTATGTATAATCTTTTTTTTTTTTTTTTCCCCAGACCTACTTGAAAGAATTTGAATATAGCAACACGGTATATATTGACCTGTGGAAACACTTGCAAACAGTAAGTTATTCTATGTAAACTGTATAATGCATATATCATGTATGGGTCATCACACACTACATCCTAAAAGATCACTGTCCAATTTAGCCACATACCTAGGTTGTCTGATTGGATGAAAACTGACTTTTCCAGTCATTGAGATACTGGTATATATCGATTAACAGGAAACTCCATTGAAAGAAACCAAAGTCCTAAAAAATAAATTCAGTTCACAGCATTGCACCGGAACATGTTTGCTTTGCAATTATTACATGGCATTGTCCAATCTCCATAGTCTTGTGTCTTTGTTCCTAACCCTAAGAAAGGGAAGATAAGTACCAGCCTTTTATTGACCATGGTATTTGTGCTTCACACTTGGTCTACATGACCACTTGTTTTCACACCTTAAAAGATCGCAATGTTGAGAGGCTACATCGCATCTAATGGTAGTGAAGGGGGTCGCAGTCAAAGACCTGCAGTGTATCTCAGTAATCCATCTGCCAAGCAAACAAAACCTACATGATAAGCTTGTCAGATTGACAGGCAGATACTGTATATAGATAGATATGAAATATATAAGATAGATAGATAGATATATAAGATAGATAGATAGATAGATAGATAGATAGATAGATAGATAGATAGATATGAGATATATAAGATAGATAGATAGATAGATAGATAGATAGATAGATAGATAGATAGATAGATAGATAGATAGATAGATAGACTATTTTCCCAGGTATTATTTTTGGACCAGTAAAGGCAGTGGTTGCAAACAAGGTTGAATGGATCAGACTGGAGTGGCATACAAAGTTCTGGCCATGCAGAACAACTGACTGCTAGTTCTACTTTGCCAACATGACCCTTAGGGCTCATTCAGACGTCCGTATGTGTTTTGCAGTCCGCAAATTGCAGATCCGTAAAACACGGATACCGGCCCATGTGCCTTCCACAATTTGCGGACCGCACATGGCCATCACTCTCATGAAAAAGGTCTATTCTTGTCCACAATTGCGGACAAGAATAGGACATGCTCTATATTTTTTGCGGGGACGTGGAATGGAACAACGGATGCGGAAACACACGGTGTGCTGTCCGCATCTTTTGCGGCCACATTGAAATTAATGGGTCCACACCCATTCCGCAAAAATGCAGAACAGGGACGAAACAAAACATGCGGCCGTCTGAATGAGCCCTTATAAACATTGGATTAAAATCTGTCTGTGTTTTTTCTTCTTTAATTTAGTGTCTGTACTTTTCTTTTTGCCTCAGGCCATAGATAACAGTTCTATTCAGCTTGACAACAAAATTGAAGTTATCATGAACACATGGGTCCTGCAGATGGGTTTTCCTGTGGTGACGATAAATACAACTACTGGAGTTGTTCAGCAAAAACATTTCCTTTTAGATCCAAATGCAACAGTCACTCGGCCATCAGACTTTAAGTAAGATCATAGTTAAGAAAGGTGGAAGTACAATATTCCTTTCCATGAAAATGTATTTGTCGTATTTGCTGGACAAATTATTTGTAGTAGATTTGGGAAAAGATTTTAAATTCATGTGAGTGGCAAATTTTCTGCAAACCCCATTCCGATGTATAGAACAAATCTTCATACTCTTAAAAAGTCACCCAACTATTTTTTCCTGTTATAAATTTTAACCCCGGCCTGCTGAAAGAAAAAAACCTTCTCGCCTGTTCCCTATAAACTTCTGAATGGACGGGATCACATGCTCTGCAGCAGAGAATGGTGGTTCTCAGCGGTGATGTGCCCCTAAGTGGCATGTCACTGCTGGGTCACATGCTGCTTGGGGACACGTCACCTCTGAAGCCAGTCATTTGACACAATCCATCCAGAAGTTTACAGATGGGGACTGTAGGACCAGCGAAGGGAGCCAGTAATACCATGAAAAATGCTTGTTAAAAAATCCCTGATAAATTCAGAAGTGCGTGAAGGTGCCCTTGAGGATGCTTTCTCATATTTTTTTCAAAACACAGCATCTAGATGTTAACGGTAAGTTTATGGAAATTTATGAAATGCAGTACAAGCATGTGTTTTTTTTTTTATTTGGCATTTTTCTTCTCACTTGTGTTCCATGGCGTTTTTGCAAGTCTTCGCATGCTTTGGGTATGGCATTTTTATGCTATAGACATCTGTTGTTTTTTTGGCAGTGTGTGTTTTTACATAGTTTTTTTTTTACTGCTGTTTTTATAGAGATCTATGGAGGAAGTGACATCAGAAGGGATTTTCCGTTTAAAAAGACATAGCTTGCAAAAAAGCTACTTGTAAAAAAAGCCACAAAAATGCATAAAAAAAGGCACAACACACATTAAACATAAAAAAAACTGGTGTTTTTCATGTATTTTATAAGCTAAAAAAAGAAACGAAAATGATATGTCAAGAAGGCCTACTGTTATTAGCCTTTTATGGCTGAGATTGGAATAATCCTAGTAAGTGTTGGCCAGAGGGAGGCAAAGTTACAGCCGAGTGGGCTGCGCTGCACTGTTAGCTACCATAGCAGTGAATGGAATATGCACAAACTGAATAGCACATCAAGTTACATTGCTTCAGTTTAGGCTAGTTTCACACTAGCGGCAAGGAACTCCGTCAGGCTGTCCCGGCGGGTGAACAGCCTGTCGGATCTGTGCTGCCGCTAGTGCACGGAACTCCGGCCCGCCCCCATTATAGTCAATTATAAGCACTAGCGGCAGCACGGATCTGACAGGCTGTTCTCCCGCCGGAACAGCCTGCCGGAGTTCCTTGCCGCTATTGTGAAAGTACCCTAAGGCTACATTCACACAACAGTATTTTTGGTCCACGTCCAATCCGCATTATTTGCCGATCATGTGCGGACCCATTCATTTGTATGGGGCTGCAAAAAATGTCCACATCTAGGTGTCCTTGCCCCAAATTATAGAACATGTCCTATTCCTGTCTGTTTTGCAGACAAGAATAGGCATTTTTACAATGGGGCCTGTGAAAAGTGTGGGATGCGCATGGACCGCATCCTTATTTTGTGGATCCTCTATTTACAGACCACATTGTATGAATGTAGCCTAACTTGGGTATTATGGAAACAGCATAGCTTGCTTTAGTAGTTACAAAAAAAAGTGATTTATATAAAGCACTTGCCTGTGCTGTGGACCCCTAGTTGCATGGGCACCAGCCGTGTGGCCGCCATTTGCGGACCCAATCACTTGAATGGGTTCGCAATCCGCAAGATTCAGTTCATTTCATACTGCAAAAAAATAGAACATGTTCTATTTTTTGGCAGTGCGGAGGTAGGAACCAAAATCTCACACAAGTGCTCCGTAGTGCCTCTGTGGGCTTCCACTCCGTGCCTCCGCTCCACACCACTCCGTATTTTGCGGATTGCGGACCCATTCAAGTGCCCAGTGCCCGTATATTGCGGACCCACTGTTTGCAGTCCACAATACGGGCACGGGCTGCATACGTTTGTGTGCATGAGCCCTAAATCTGACCCCGCTTGACCAGTCTTTAATAAGGGTATACTAATCTCAGTCATAAAAGGCTGAGACGGGAATACCCCCTTAAAGAGTCTTTCCATTCTGTCAATGGCCTGAGAACAGAAGCAGAAAATGTTCTAAATCAACAAAAAGATGTGCCAGAAACAGAAGACACGGATATCTACTGTATATATTTCTCATAAAGATATCTCTTGTATTTCTGTCCCTCATATTTACAGTAATATTCTGTTCAATTTTTCAGCTATACATGGTTTGTACCGATCACATACTTCAGCGGAACTAGTGCCCTGAATACTTTCTGGCTAAATGGACGGGATGGTAAGTAGATGAACTTGACGCACATAGAAAGCAGTGAGTAATTTCACCTGTTTTGCTGTACATTTTTATTAGGGCTATATGGATTTTGTGAAGACAACTCTTAGGACTGTACTACAGTAAATGAAAAGTGATGAACCTATTTGGAGATCTCTGGGAAATGAAATAATGAAATAATGAAAAAATATACAGTATTACTAAAAATAAATTCACAAATACTTTTACGTGTTTCTTGTCTAGGGGGTAATTATTAGGTTCATTAAATCGATCTCCGTCACGTTAGTAAACACAATGCCCATTAAATAATGTAGAGCACATGCAGGATAACCGGTTGCATCAGGGCACATAGCCCAAGACCGACATAAGCCCTCCTTCCTTCTCGAGCTGTTGGTCACCGGGGACTGGAATGCACAGTCAGTCTAACAGGAGACAATTACCTATAGGCCATATAAATACCACAGCCAACATACACTCCCATACAATCTGTGCACCTCAGAGGCCACCCAGGAACGGAGCATGCACAGACACAACTGAAGTGGTAAGGAAGAGGGAGGAAGCAGATGATGACTGAGACGCGGGCTGGGTGTTGTAGCCTATAAGGGGTGAAGTCTTTGGGTTAGATGAAGATAAGCAAGTACAGCACTCGGCTAGCTTAGTCAGTCCCTTAGACTGAATGGAGCGGCAGTGCACTTGCTCGTCTACCACCTCATTCAAACTCTTCTTTGAATCGTTTGATCGATAGATGACGTGAAATGATTAAAGAAGAGTAATGGCTTATTTATTCACACCTACTCTACCAATGATCTCTTTACATACTACAGGTGTGAATGAAGTGATGTGCAAATAAAAGCATGGTGGCTCAGTGGTTAGCATTGGTGCCTTGCAGCGCTGGGGTCCTAGGTTCGAATCCGACCAAGGACAACATCTTCATGGAGTTTGCATGTTCTCCCTGTGTTTGCGTGGGTTTTATTAGGGCTATAGTTTCTCCCACGCTCAAAAGACATACTGATAGGGAGCTTAGATTGTGAGCCCCATTGGGGACAGTTGGATGCTAATATCTGTGAAGCGCTGTGGAATATAGTAGCGCTATATAAGTGCATAAAATAAATAAATGTAGCCTGTGAGGGTATGGACATACATAGCAGCCTCTGTGTGTGGCCAAAACCCCATCCAGTGCCAGAGCTGCAGGCAAATTTACTAACATGCAACAGTGGACTGGCCATAGACCCTACAGGGAAATTTCCTGGTGAACCGATGACCAGGGGGCTGTCCCCCATTAATGCTAGGAGCACCAGGTATCTGGAAGGCAGCCGCAAGTCGTCTCCCTTCACCCCCCCCCCCCCCCCAATTCAGGCACTCCCACAACATAGGGACACTTTTATTTTTTTAAATTTTTTTACAGGGCCACTTCAAAGGGCTTCTGTCACCCCACTAAAGTCATTTTTTTTTTTTGGGCTAGTTAAATTACTTATATTTCGATATATGAAAATATAATGGTCTTACTTACTTTGATTCAGCAGTTTCTTCTAAAAACAAAGTTTTATAATATGTAAATTAGGTCTCTACCAGCAAGCAGGGCGGCTACTTGCTGGTAGCAGCTGCAGAAATCCGCCCCCTCGTCGTGTTGATTGACAGGGCCAGCCGCGATCTCCTCCTCCGACTGGCCCTGTCAGCATTTCAAAAATCGCGCGCCTGTGTTCATTCGGCGCAGGCGCTCTGAGATGAGGAGGCTCGCCTCCTCAGCACTCCCTCAGTGCGCCTGCGCCGATGAAGTCTTCTATTTCGGTGATGTCATCGGCGCAGGCGCACTGAGGGAGTTCTGAGCCTCCTCATCTCAGAGCGCCTGCGCCGAATGAACACAGGCGCGCGATTTTTGAAAGAAACTGCTGAATCAAAGTAAGTAACACAATTATATTTTCATATATCGCAGTATAAGTAATTTAACTAGCCCAAAAAAAAAAAATGACTTTAGTGGGGTGACAGAAGCCCTTTAAGTTACCCCTGCTAACATGTATGCCTGGAAACAGGCGTAGATGTTGGCTAAAAATTATGCCAGCCTGGGGCTGTTATACCCTGTGCCTGTCGTGCCCTTAGTACCCTTACAGGAGCTGTCGTACCCTTACAGCTTTACAAAGCACAGCACCATACATTCTATACTGGCAGTGCTTGGTATTGCAGCTCAGGTGCACATACTTGAACAGGACTGAGCTACATCTAGGCCATGTGACCAATGAATGTGATGACATCACTGACCTGGGAAGACGCCATGGTGGTCACTGGAGCTCTGCAACCTCTTCAAGCAGCTGATCAGTGGGAGTCTGACTCCTTTTGATCAGATATTGATGACCTAAATTCCATCAATATTCTACTCCCCGAGAACCCCTTTAATATGTTGCACAACAGATTAGACATCATTTAGGGTAAAATGCAAATACAACAACAACAGATTGGAAGTCATTGACAAAGGCAGTAAAAGATCTTCATTTATGACGAGGCTTAGACCTCGTCTTAAAAAAGGTGCACTGCCGGCAGCCCGTGCGCCTGAAGTAAAAACCACTCCAGCCCCTGAAGTAAAAACCACTCCAGCCCCTGACCAGAGTAGTTTTCACTCTGCTTTTTTTGCCTGTTTCCAGACATACTGTAAAAGATAGTAAATGTGTCAGGCCTGATATCCCGGCCCTGGCCATTTCCCCATAGCTCACTCGCCACTTCCAAGTGAGGACTGTATAAAAATGCCTTTGCAACAAAATACTGCAATACGGGTTCTAAAAAGGTCGCAAAACGAGGTCTTGCAACTTTTTTTTGGCTTACAACTGGTGTATCGTCCATTGTATATGACCACCATCATGTTACTCCAATGGACCTAACATTTAGGGCTCATTCACACGACCGTGGTTTAGTGCCGCATTCGAGCCGCATTTTTTGGGGCTCGGGTGCGACCCCATTCAGTTCATTGGGGCCGCAAAAGAAGCGGATAGCACTCCGTGTGCTGTCCGCATCCGTTGCTCCGTTCCATGGCACCCGGGCGGCATTCGTGTTTTGCGGATCCGCAATATGCGGAGCACAAGACACGGCACGGTCGTGTGAATAAGCCCTTGCTGTCACCTACTGAGCGTTATAGTTCAATGTAAATGATAGTACGCACTTCATTTAAACTTTTCCTGTATTTCAGGCGCCAACGAAGCCTTTAAAACAGCTGGTCAACAAGATAACTGGCTGCTTGCAAACATCAACGTGACTGGATATTACAGGGTTAACTATGATGACGTTAACTGGGACAGACTGCTTAACCAGCTGAACACTGATCTTTCAGTGAGTATTGGTTATTGGTATTCAGGGGATCTCATGAAACAAATCACATGAAGGACATAGAAAATAAGACTCACATCATGCTTGTGGTGCAAGACTGTATATGCCAAACCTGAAGCCCCAACGTACAAGGCTGCGCTATGTATATTCTGGTCATTGACTCCCTGACCTTTTGAGAAGGCCCTCGTAATGAAAATTGATTTCACTTTTCAAAATGGCAAACAACAAAAGGGTATAATGACATATACCACCTAAAAATAAGGCTACATGCACACGACCATGCCGTGTATTGCAGTCCGCAAATTGTGGATGCGCAAAACATGGATGCCGCCCATGTGCGTTCTGCAAAACGGACAGGAATAGGCCAAAATTAGCAGTGAACTAAAGCATAGTCAACATGTGGTCATGCAGAGTGCTCCTTTTTACTTTTTAGTAAGTGGGGAGGCGGTGGATTAGCAGTAACTTACCATCAAACTCGTTTTATTTTTTGTTTTGCAGCGAATTCCTGTTATCAACCGAGCTCAAATCATCGATGATGCGTTTAATTTAGCCAGGTGAGCATAAAGATCTCCGAATATTAGCAACCTCTAGATTAGTGTCATTTTGTACTTTGAAATCATGAAAAACTGGCTCCATGTCTAAGGCCTCATTCACACGTCAGTGTTTTGGTCAGTGATTTCCATCAGTGATTGTGAGCCAAAACCAGGATTGGCGCCTCCACAGACATAAGGTATAAGGCCTCCTGCACACGAACTCCCAATGGTCGCAAAATGTGGGCGGCAAAGCACGAACACCGTCCGTGGGGCAGCCACAGTGGATCGTGGACCCATTCACTTGAATGGGTCCGCAATCCGGCCGTTCCGCAAAAATATAGGACATGTTCTATCTTTTTGCGGCATGGAAGTACGGGACGAAACCCCACGGAAGCACTCCGTAGTGCTCCCGTAGGGTTCCGTTCCGTGCTTCCGTTCCGCATACACGGAACGGCACCCGTGTATTGCGGATCCGCAAATGCGGTCCGCAATACGGCAACGGGAAGCACACGTTCGTGTGCAGGGGGCCTAAGGGAAAGATCTGCACCTGTTCTGTGTTTAGAGCCGCACCTGGTTTTGGCTCAAAATCAATGATGGAAATCACTGACCGAACACTGAGGTGTAAATTAGGCATAAGGGCTGTTTCACATGAGCGAGTCCATTGCAGGAGTGCATGGTGTTACACTGATTTATAATGCTATGTGTCTCTGTCTGACCTTACTTCTACAGGATCATACTGACATTAGGGCTGTGTGAAACAGCCCGAATAGCAGAGCATTAGAGGGAGCAATACCATGGAATGGTGGAGCATCCCTCGAAGCTGAGTGGGTGGCACACTATTTTACATCATATGCACACAATCCTCCTCCAATCAAGTGGCACTTTTTTTTAATATTCCACTCTGTCTACCTTACTTTGCTACTTTTATCAATTATAATAAAAATTCATTGACAAACTTTACTGGACTCAATTCGTTCTGGTGCTCATGGATTCCATGACAGACTATGATTTTGTACCAGATGTGAATAGAGACCAAGCAAAATAGCAAAGCAGATATTAGGAGGAACAGAGACCAGATTTCATTGAACCATGATGTCAGTATGAACAGAGTTTGACCTAATATATTACATTTACAACATGTACGGTAATGGAGTTCTTAATACTGTATTTATTGCATTTCAGAGCTCAGATAATAAGTACTGCAAGAGCGCTTGAAACAACAAAATTTCTGTCCAAGGATGTGGAGTACATGCCATGGCAGGCAGCTGTCAGCAGTCTCAGTTACTTTACACAGATGTTCGATCGCACAGATGTGTACGGACCAATGAAGGTAAATCAGCAGGGTGGAATTTATCATGAGGGTAATATTTTAAGTCACTGCGAAAGGTGCACCACAATGATAGCAACTGACAACACTGGCTAATCCCTCAAGCTGATGTTAAGAACTGAGACTTTAGCCAATGTATTCCTGTCAGGAACACATCGGAGGCATTTTGCACCACCGTCAAGGTATCTCAGAGTGGCATGGGTTCCTACCACTAGACTATTACCTACGGTGTGTGAACACGGTCTGAGAGGTGCAAAGATACAACTTACAGCCAAGCTCCCACATACCGCCATAGTGAGATCACTCAGGTAGTGGGAGAGATGATAAGGCTGTGAGCCCCGCCTATAACAGGCCATGTGACACAGGCTACCAGGTGCAACAGAATGCCACCAGCAGTACGCAATGGCACATTCGAAACATATCAAGAAAAATAACTGAAATAAAGTGGCCTAAATGGGAGGAAATGCTCAAAAATACTATTTTAAGTCAGTGAAGGTCATTTACAGTGGGCGCTACGCAAGTTTCTGGTATAAAAAAAAAGTTGCAAGAACTGATATTGTGCAACCAAATTTTTTTGCACCATGCTTGATGGGGGTGTAGCGGGGGACTAGCCTGGGCCAGGATACATTTACTATCCTGGAAACAGGGGTAAAAATAATAATAAAAAATAATAATAATAAATAATAATGAGAACTACTCTAGTCAGGGGCTGGAGTAGTTTCACTCCAGGCACATAGATTGCCAGTGGTGCACCTAATTTATGACAAGGCCTGAGCCTTGTCATAAATTAGGCGCTTTCTTTGCCAACGTAGCGGGGAAACAAAGACCGATGTAAAACACTGGTCTTTGTAAACGACCTCTAGATTTGTTTGTTAAGGGCTCATGCACACGATCGTGCCGTGTTTTGCGGTCCGCAAATTGAGGATGCACAAAACACAGATGCTGGCCGACGGACGTGCCATGATAGAAATGCCTATTTTTGTCCACAAAATGGATGTGGACATGTTTTATTTATTTATTTTTTGCAGGGCCACAGAACGGAGCAATGGATGCGGACAGCACACGGAGTGCTGTCCACATCTCTTGCGGCCCCATGTGTGAAAATGGCCTAACAATATAAGATAATGGTTATAGATGGTTATATAACAGCTACCATCACTTAATGTGCACAATTTCTCCAACAGGCTTACATGAAGAATCAGGTTACACCACTCTTTAATTATTTTAAAAACTTGACAAATGATTGGGGAGACAGACCTGCTACGTTAACAGAACAGTAAGTACCACATATTGTGTGTGAACTCAGTTTTAACCTCTAAACAAATTTCATTTTTATTTTTTACTTTTTTACTTTTTTTTTCTTATCTTTTACATTCATATAGCCTTATGGTGGCTTGTTTTTTTTTTGCCAAACAAGATGTATTTTCTAATGACACCATTTAATAAATCCACAAGTTGCATTGGGAAGCTGGAAACAAAATGTTAGTGTGAGGGAATAAAAAAAAAAAATCCAACTGCACCATTGTTTTAAGGCCTCATGCACACGGCCGTTTTGCAGCCGTTCCGTGCATTGGGGACCGCCACGGCCGGGAAACAGCTGTGTGCATGAGGCCTAAGGGCTTAATTTTAGGAAGAGCCTGCTTCTGATTATATGTCTACAATTGGAGTCTCCTCTGATCATGGACACCGCTGTGTAACAGAGCAGTTACCCACTGGCTATGGTACCCACTCAGCTCTTGAACGGGTACCATCTTTAAAGACCAGTCATTCACTATGCTGTATATGTATAGCAGATTTTGGGAAGGTGTTAGAGAGGTTTTCCCATCATTGAAAGTGGATGGCATATCACTAGGTTATGGCACCCCTTTATGATTGGTGGGGTTGGTCCAACTGCTGCAAACCCCCACAACTCTGAAAAAAAGGGCCACAGTGCTGGTTTATCGCTTCATCAACTTGAAGATTGGTCCTAGAACAGCGATGCTACCTTCAAAGGGCATGAAATTAGACAAAAAACTTTAAAGTGCAGTAAATATACATTCGATTGGACAAGAACTGTTATTTATCGCATTATTTCATTATTTATTCCATATACTGTAGATAATTAAGGTATTTAAATATCAAGTTTATACTTAAAGCTGGTATTTATTCTATTATTTTGTCTACAGATACAATGAAATTAATGCAGTCAGCATGGCTTGTAGCTATGGAATTCCAGAATGTGGAGAACTGGCCACCAAACTCTTTAACGAGTGGAGAAATTCAAATGTCAATGGGTATGTGTTCACAAAATTCTGGCCTCTGAAATATTGTACTTACACTGACATAGTGTGCAGATTAAATTTCCCTTTCAGATACAGTATCTTCCAGTTATTCAATCCATATACCTGAAATATGGAAAGCTTTACAATTGAGTCTGGTGCATTCAGTGTAAATGCTAAGCTAAACAATCCAATAAAACTTAAAACTGCCAATCAGTGGTTCAGATTTCATTAAAATTACGCTTTGCGCAAGACATACTCAGCCATTTACTATACAGGGAATGTTACAGGTCAGCCTCCAGATTATTCTTCTGACTTTGACATGTTGAGGTGGCAGAAAGAACGTGCCTCCCTTTTGCCTCTTGTCAGACCATGATGACCGGTCGCTACCTGCCTAAGACTGGATTCACACACATCGGCCCAGAATTTCTAACCCTAAAGATGGCATAAGCTTAGCCAGGCAGTCTAGACCTGCACCATATTTATCACATTTTTCTATGACTCTATACCAACCTTTCCTAGGAAGGCCTACACCTTTGTGGAGCATGTCTTAAAAAAAAGTGTATAAACCTTAACTGTGCCAAATTGCCCCATTTTGTGCCACTTTTTAGACAGATTTTTGGCACAGACATATTAATAAATCTGGGATATTGTTTTTGTTGGCATTTTAGCAACTACAATTGATGTTCTTGTAGTCAATAGAAAATTATGGAAAAGTCCTCATACACAGCGTTTTTTCATTTATGCATTTCTGGCTTTTTTTTTTTTTACAATACAAAATACAATGTCCTGGGTTATGGCATTTTTTCAAAAGTTTTTTCCCCCATAGAATTCTCCATATAAGTATAAACACCAGAAAAAATATATGTACAAAATGTTACAAAATAAATAATGGTACAGAAAAATGCTTGAAATTAATGGCATGTTTTAAAACCATTGTGATGTTTAGAAAATGATGGCTCAGCAGTAAAAACCACAGCAAAAACATAACCCTTCACGCGTTTCAAGTAGACAAATCACTCAAAGCACCTAAGAGTGGTTTGTCTGCTTGAAGGGTTATGTTTTTCCATTTGCTTGTCATGGATTTTGACTTGTTGACCATAAATTATTTTTTGCTGGGCTGTTGTTTTCTACATGGTGAATGTAATGGCTTGACAATACTATAATGATGCTCAGTTATGTTATTATGTTTGTCTATGTGAACAGCATTCATCCAAATCTGAGGTCCACCATCTACTGCAATGCCATAGCTCGTGGGGGAGAAGAAGAGTGGAATTTCTTATGGGAACAGTTCAGGAATACCACTAATGCGCAAGAGGCTGACAAACTCCGGGCAGCGCTGGCGTGTAGTAGGGAACCCTGGATCCTGAATAGGTAAACTGAGTTTGAAAAACTCAGAGATACATGGGATGCTGTAATGAGTGGCAATGCCTTCTTATCTACTCTACTCACTAACCATTTGCATTCACAATCACAATATCTAGTCAACCCTTGGTAGTCTTGTTTCTGATATTCTAAAGCCATCTGCCGCCTGAGCTGTGATAAAGTGTAACCTTCAAAATTTAATACAATTATAAGATTTAACGTGTAAGCGTCTCTTTTTTTGTTAATGTGTAGGGGCATTGATACTGACCATTTTTGTAATATACTTTAATTACTGAAATCGTGCATTTCTATTAGAAAACAAACTGTAAAGTGGCCCATTTTGAGCCTTAGCAACGCTCCCTGTCTTCTGTTACACAGTCAGTGTTTGCAAGTCTCCACAGTTAAAAGGGGAGCGTGGCTTTAGAGATATTAATAATTCTAAAGCGTGTTTTCTTATGACTCCATGTTGTGCTATTCCTCTACTATTCTTGCTAGAAGTTTATGGATAACGGTACAGATGGGTGTTACCAGTTGGGAGTATGTCCCTGTAGAGTCTGACTCTATCCAATTAGTGCTGCCAGTGTCACAGTATGCAGGGACACACTCCCAACTGGTAACTCCCATCTGTAGCGTTATCCATAAACTTCTAGCAGAAATAAGAGAAAAATGGTACAACATAGAGTCATAAGAAAATATGCTCCAGAATTGTTATTACACAGGGAATGCAAGCAGCTACTCAAACAGACAAGTCAGGAGAGGTGACAGCTCCGCTTTAAGTAAGTAGTGTAGTTTAAACAAAGTAACTTTAGCGCTAAAGGTATAGACAAAACAATGTGACTTTCCAAACTGTCTAGAATAGCAAAGAAAGGTGAATAAATAATAGAGAACTTCTCAGTTCTCCTGACGTGCCGCACCTCTGGAAATGTACAGGGTGGGCCATTCATATGGATACACCTTAATAAAATGGGAATGGTTAATGATATTAACTTCCTGTTTGTGGCACATTAGCATATGTGAGGGGGGAAACTTTTCAAGATGGGTGGTGACCATGGCGGTCATTTTGAAGTCGGCCATTTGGAATCCAACTTTTGTTTTTTCAATAGGAAGAGGGTCATTTGACACATCAAACTTATTGGGAATTTCACAAGAAAAACAATGGTGTGCTTGGTTTTAACGTAACTTTATTCTTTCATGAGTTATTTACAAGTTTCTGACCACTTACAAAATTTGTTCAATGTGCTGCCCATTGTGTTGGATTGTCAATGCAACCCTCTTCTCCCACTCTTCACACACTGATAGCAACACTGCAGGAGAAATGCTAGCATAGGCTTCCAGTATCCGTAGTTTCAGGTGCTGCACATCTCGTATCATCTGAAGGCAATCGTCTATGCTGTGAAGATACGAGATGTGCAGCACCTGAAACTACGGATACTGGAAGCCTGTGGTAGCATTTCTCCTATGGTGTTGCTATCAGTGTGTGAAGAGTGGGAGAAGAGGGTTGCATTGACAATCCAACACAATGGGCAGCACATTGAACACATTTTAAAAGTGGTCAGAAACTTGTAAATAACTCATGAAAGAATAAAGTTACGTTAAAACCAAGCACATCGTTGTTTTTCTTGTGAAATTCCCAATAAGTTTGATGTGTCAAATGACCCTCTTCCTATTGAAAAAACAAAAGTTGGATTCAAAATGGCCGACTTCAAAATGGCCGCCATGGTCACCACCCATCTTGAAAAGTTTCCCCCCTTACATATACTAATGTGCCACAAACAGGAAGTTAATATCACCAACCATTCCCATTTTATTAAGGTGTATCCATATAAATGGCCCACCCTGTAGAAATAATTTGACAATTGGGCGTGATCATTTGCCTTGTCCATGTGGTGTCACTTCACAGTCTGAAACGGTCAGCACTGATTGGACGGTGTCAAATGTACATGCCCCCCGTTCACAAGGGGACTAGTAACACCCAGTTTTTAAGTTATGCCTACATTTCCAGGAGGAATACTTCCTTAAGCAGAAATGCTAGAGGAAATGGTCTTCTTAAAGAACCAGGAAGACCTATGGACAGTACACAGTTGGTTAAATAACATGGGATAATTGAAACACATTATATCTGCTATCAAGATGTGATTTCTTCCTATTAGTTCATACCTCTTTCAATTAACAGACTACTGGAGTTTTCCTTTGACCCAACGAAAATTCGTAGGCAAGATACGGTCAGCACAATCACCAATATTGCTAATAATGTGATAGGCCAGAGTCTTGCCTGGGACTTTGTCAGAGCCAATTGGGTGAAACTCCGAGAACAGTAAGTGCTTACTTTTTCTGCAGGGACATATCAGGTGATATGATGCAATATGCAACATGTTTATTCATTGTATTTTCTTTGGTAGATTTGGAGATTCTTCTTTCTCCTTTGGTAACCTCCTTACTGGAGTCACTAGAAGATTCTCCACAGATTTTGATCTGAGCCAAGTAAGTAAGATTATTTTTTAGCAAAATCATTGACTTGTGTCAGTAAACAATATAATAGAAAAAGGCCATGATATAAGGTTAAAACATTAGTTCACTTCAAGATGCAGCAGGACCTAATGGTATGTATTAGAGGCTGCACATTTGCAAAATACTGATAAATATCCACCCAACCACCTTCCATCTCTAAAATGGGGTGGGTGTTATAGACTAAGGACACCTTTGTGGGCATTTTATTTTGGTATTGTATTCTACTTATTTGGGGCTAAAAATATATATTTTTCAATTATCCTTCATAAAAAGTTTCAGCCACTTTCCCAGTATAACAGTGTAATCTGTAGCTGCACTGCAGCAGGGTTCTGTGTCTACACTGAATCCCATCATCTGACGGCTCATGTAAATCCCTTATCCAAGATCTCCTGAAGCTCATAAACACTTATTTTTGAACACATGTTCTTATCAGCGTGTCAAGAAATGAATTGTAGTGAGTATTTATGAGCTGTCAAGAGTTTAAAGAACAGACTGAGTGGGCAGATCTGCTTGATGAGGGGACTGGAGGTAAATTGAAACTGACAGTTTGAAGATGCACTCTCAATTAACCCCTGTAGTGCAAGAATGGCTGGAGGTTTTTAGTAAAGACCAATTGAAAAAATGAGTAGAATACAATAATAAATAAAATTACCCCCAAAGGTGTCCACAGACTATAAATATTCCCAGGCATACAGGTAAGGCTTCTATTTTGATATCCTTTCCAGTGAATTCTTTATTGTGGGAAATAAGCAGGTGTATTTTCCATGTAGGTTCTTTAGGGAAGATTTATTATTAGGGGAATTTTTAAAGCCGGTTTTGCAGGAGTCTGTGTTGCCATGATTTGTTCCAAATGTATCAAATGTTGCACAATCTTTGATAAATTTGGTTAATCTTTAAAGTGGCTTTACAGTACTACAATATTGATGACCTATCCTCAATGTGACTCTGTATTAGGCTTGACAAAGGCTGGGATGCAGCCGAAACGTTGCTGCTTGATTTTATGGCACACTTTCTGTAAAGTCCGTCCAATAAAGGATTCACTGGAGATGCTGCCGCTACCTCTCTTCATTTACTGTCCTGAATATAGGTCATTAATATTGTAGTGCTGCACAACCCCTTTAAGTCTAACACTTCTGTCTTGAGAAGTTACTACAATTTCTATGCCATCCCTTTACTGGAGTAAGATTGCAACAATTTTGGTGACTTTTTTAAAAGTCCCAGTTAATAAATATGGAATTAAACTAATTAACATAGCCACAAAAAAACAAAATATGTGGCAAAGCATACTGTTACGTGGTTTCTGCTTCCTATCCTGAAACAATATCAATTACTGCCCTCCCAACAGAAGGAGGGGGAAAGGATTATATGAAACTTAACCTTTAATAATCAAAGTCTAAAAATGACTCATACTTTATCAACTGAAAAAATAATAATTAATACACCACAGTGCACCAAATTGTATAAAAAAAAGGGGGCGGTTACACCTTTGATTTTAACCACCAGTAGTATTCACGTGAGGTTACCTTAAGCAGTTACAGTAAATGCTAAAATGATTCGGTCTTATCGGATCATGCAGTCTATCTCTTTAGGGATCCGGATAACCTGGACAATGTTCCACACAATTATAGGTGGATAACCCCAGACGGAGGTGATGTTATTCAGGCATCTTAATATGCAGAGAGTATGTGTCACGACGTGGTGTGGGAGGGGAACTCCACACCAAACACAAGAGGGAGAGACAAGGTATCAGGCCTCAAGACTAGGAAAGGAGGAAAGGTCACCACCTAATGAAATCCTAACCCGAGCCCTGACTGCTATCAGAATGAACAGACCTCAATGGTAGGAGTGTTCATTCGCAGGAACCTAGTAGCATGGATCGCCCTGGAGATAGTGGCAGGTCCACAGACGACCTGTTCCTTCCCAGCTGAAGGAACAGGAGTATACCTCAGGCCTAATACCAAAAGACAGGGAAATAACAACCAAATACAAACAAGGAAAAGATACTTAACTCCAGGTAAATGGAAAAGCGGGAACTCCGCCGAGATCCAGACACCAACACTTTCCAACCAGAATGGAGCTATGAACCACATGGAGTGATGGGGTGAAGCCAGACTAAATAGGGAGCAGTAATAACCACACAGCTACACCTGAAACAAGAGGTGTGGTCATATCGGCAACAACACTGACACAAGTAAAACCAAAAGAGGCTGTCAGATCACTCACGTGCAACCAGTCTCTCAGATCTTCTAACACCTGTCATGGGTGAGACCGTGACAGTATGGCATAGTCAGGAACCACCTATCCCTGGAAAAGCCCTGCCAAGATGGAGAGATCTAAGATGCCTTACCTATCTAACACAGAGCACCCGCCCCGAAAGGGGGCAACCCCGTCAGGATCCTGTCCCTATCTATGGTCAACTCCCTAATCCTGTCCCTGAATGAATGCTCCCAACATTTCTGTCTACTTCGTTTTATATATATATATATATATATATATATATATAAAATAAATAACTAGATCTAAAATTTTCTTATTTATGCCTATGACACTCTCTCACCAGATTAACCAGTTTAAAGAAGACAACAAAGAAGTCGGTTTCGGCACAGGAGCTCGTGCTCTGGACCAGGCCATAGAAAGGACAGAAGCAAATGTCAGATGGGTAAATCAGAACAAAGCTGTTGTAAAGGAATGGTTTGAGGCTGCAGCAAAACCTTAAAGGACATATGAAAATCTCTACAGTAGAAGAACAAGTTTACAAACCACATGTGCCTCCTGTAAAAATAACATGCAGATCTTGGGTCTTAACAGTGGGAAATAGAAATCGATACTACACAGATATATGTTCTGACATGATTTCTTCTGCTAGATTACTCTTCATCAGGTTTCTATGAATCTCCTTTTTGAATGGACTGAGAAGCCCATATTTTCTAACATTTCTTCCCTTTTCCATATATGTGTGCTTAGATTCCCAAGACTTTTCTATATAGACAATGAGGAACTCCCATCTGCTCAGGGTTTAAATGTCCAGGTCATGCATGGCCTGGTGTACCAGACTTCCGATCAAGTTGACGCTGATCCCAGTGAACCTTACAGGTCACATAGAACAAGTGGGATCAGCCTAAAGAGATGTAAATTTTCCTATATGCAAAGCTAAAGTACCTTTATTTATACAAATCACTGTAAAAACCTGCTTTTTTGTTTTTAATATCAGAAAATAAAAATTAATTTGTCAAATGTGTGTCTCTTTGCCATAATTTAATAATTGTCTTCTAAATATTACAGTATTATAATTTTACCCAAAAAGGGAGCTTTTGGTACTGGATACAAAAGGAAGGAAAATTATAGAGGAAAGACGAATATATTTCCTATTTTGTAACCACTTACTGCTTTGGCTTAAATACTGCTTCAAAAACTGGATTAAAAAATCCAGCGTTATTTTACACTGGATAGGATATAAAATAGAGGAGCCAAAAAAGTATATTTAATTTTCTTTTTCCTCCTTTTAAATCCTGGCTTTGACTAAAACATTAACACAGCAAACTGCATGAAAAACTCCATATGTAAATGCAGTGTGTAGGACCCCCACATGCAAGGAAAGAGACAACAGATGGAGCTTTCAGACAAGAATGTTTCTGTTTTCTTCAGGGGAATTCCGGTTTTTTGAAGTTATCCCCTATCTACAGTATAGGGCAGTAATGGTGAACCTTTTAGAGACTAAGTGCCTAAACTGCAACCAAAAACCCACTTATTTATCGCAAAGTGCCAACACAGCAATTTACCCTGAATGTAGTATATCTTCCATGTACTTTATCATTTAGCTATAATAGCCTGCCTACATTCAGTACGCTGCCTGTGCTTTTTATAGTGCCCCCTGCACTGATGAATGGCAGGAAAAGTCTAAGACATATTGGTACACCTTAGATTTAGGTTCGCCACCACTGGTATAGGGGATAACTATTAAATCGGCGACAGTCCTACTGCTGGGACCCCACTAACAGTGGCGGACTGGCTATAGACCCCGTAGGGAAATTCCCTGATAGGCCGATGCCTGGGGGTTGCCTGTGCCTTCCTCATGGCCACCAGCCAGATAAACAACAATCTGATGCTCTCAGCATTAATTAATGCTAGGAGCATCTTATACACCTGTCCAGCAGCTGTAGGTGGCCTCTTGAATTCAACTGTATCCTTGGGATGGTGATACAGCTGAATAGTGTGGTGCGGGTGGCAGTATTATGTTCTGCATCTGCACTGTTATATTTGATTCTGCTGAAGCAGCATTTTGTGCTGCACTGTGGTATTTAGTTCTGCAGGGGTAGTATCTTGTACTGCACTATGGTATTGCTGCCCTGCCTACTTCTGTTGTCCCTGCCTACTTCTGTTTTCCCTGCGTACTTGTGTTGGCCATCCTTCAGTCAATTTAAACCTGCCTACAACATGGGGCCACTTTTTATGTTTTTTTTCAAGAGCCACTTTGAGTTTCCAGTCTGCCTCTGCCAACTGATCATGAGAATCGGAACCCATGTACCTATGAAGCCCTCAAAATGCAAGCAGCTATTTCTATGGAAGGTCCAAAGATAGCCAAGTGCTGTACTCAGTAGCAGTAGCCATCACTCGTTCCAATACAGTGGAGGGGATCGCTGTATGTAAATGCAGCTCTTCAATTCCACTATTGAGCGGGCAGTTATTGGGAAGGAACAGTCCCTTCCCAATAATTGTCTGCTCCATCGGGCTGTCTAAATCCATCTTCAGTGCGACTCAGCACTTCCATTTCAATATGTCTGGTCAACGATACCATGAATTTTGTAAGGACCTGGTGAAATTGGTCATGGTGCAGATGTTTCTCCAATAGAGCTTGTCCAATAAAATCCAGGAACTGGTATTTTCACTGTTCAAGGCAAAAATGTCAGATTTTCTGAACATATAACATAAGATAAAATAAACTCCAGCGAGATTTGCTTGGGTGTAGTTGGTATTTATTGTAATGCGGCAAAGAAACACTTTGTGTGACGTTTCGGCACAAATGCCTTTTTCAAACACATGCCGCTCTGGAGGAAGGAGCCAGATGATGCTGCGCTGAGAAGGGGTATAGCATGCCACTGCATGCAATTGGTATAAGCACCAATTATACCAATTGCATGCAGTGGCATGCTATACCCCTTCTCAGCGCAGCATCATCTGGCTCCTTCCTCCAGAGCGGCATGTGTTTGAAAAAGGCATTTGTGCCGAAACGTCACACAAAGTGTTTCTTTGCCGCATTACAATAAATACCAACTACACCCAAGCAAATCTCGCTGGAGTTTATTTTATCATATACAAGGGGTGGGATCCCGACTCCACGCTTCATAACCAAGTGTGCCACACTGGTCTACTATTGCTGAACATATAACAGTCAGTTATCAGTCTCAGTGAGAGCTCCTGGCAGAAAAGCCTCTGCATGGTTTGTCTGGGCACCATTTTCTTAGCATGATGATTAGGGCTACAGATGTCTTCATATTTGCTTGGTGTATTAGTGAAAAATTGCAGGATACAAGACAGAAAATGCACAAAAATGTAGTTCATCAAAAGCACAAGGGCTACTAAACTATTCTCTTTCAAAATATTGGGGGAGTGAGTGTTGATGAGGTCACAATTGAGTACTTTACACATCTAAAGGTGGTTTTACACTGAACGAATTTTCGGGCAGAAGAACGTTCCTGCGAACACTCGTTCCCAACAACCTGCCCATCTAAATGTCCCGCTGATCACCCAATGAACGAGTGTAACGCTTGTTCATCGGGTGATCCTGTAGTTCGTGCAGGCACCTCAAACATAATTTCTGGGCAGCAGATCATGCCGTCTAAACAGCGTTCTGCTGCTCAGTGCAGCTATATGGGAATGAGCGATTGCTATAGCGAACCCTTGGCCTCATACTGTGAAGGAGATCGCTGCATGTAAATGCAGAAGTCTCCTTCACTTAAAGAGGACCTTTCATGGGTCCAGACATTATGAAATAACTAGCAGGTTATGTAGGGCATAGTGCAGGGATGTAATATCACTTACTAATTTGCCTGGGTGCCGCTCCGTTCACCCGCTGTGCCCCCCGTTTACTTTTTCCGCCTGGTATGCTAATGAATAGCATCGGTACAGGGAGGAGACTGCCCTGATTCTCAATGGGTGTCTCCTTCTCCCTGGATGTAGCACTGTCCAATCACACCGGAGAGCATCACAGCCAGGGAGAAGCTGAGTTTTTTTTTCTCCATTGAGAAACAGGGCCATCTCCTCCTCCCTGTACCGATGATATTCATTTCCATACCAGGCAGGAAAAGTAAACGGGGGGCACAGCGGTCGAGATTTTATTGTGTAGTGCAGGTCGAGATTTTATTTTCAAAGGAAAATAAACACATGATGCAGCAGGTGGCCTCTCTGAAGGGCCTAAGTACATGACATAAATCTCTGATGAGCTGCCACTGCTTGAATTTGAAATAACACATGCTTCATGCTGGGGTGGTCTACTGCATGATGAAATCATTCACTGCCATATGCTGCCCGTACACATGCAAGGTGGAATTCCAGCAAGTTTGAACATTGCAGATCAAGTGGTGCAATGACAGACCATTTTGTCACTGCAAGTCCAAGAGGGAGTTTCTTGGCACATAAGAATGACTGAAATGCGGGGATAGTCTCATGGACATGGACAGCACCTTCTGTAAGCCATAGTACCTTTTCAAAAAGCAAATCCTGTGCACAATGTCATTCTCTTTGTCCTCAATAATAATGTGGCATCTGTAGGAAGCCAGGGAGAACTGTGGCCTAATACTACTACTACTGCTACTACTTCTACTGGCTGGATGATGGTGCTTCTACTGCTGTTTCTACTATTACAGCCACTCACATTCTGACTTTCGGATGATCAACTGTAGGTCTTTCATTTTCCACTCTACTGTTTCCCAGACATTCTATTATAATTCCTATATATGAAGAGTCACAGGTTTGGTAATGTAAAAACAGAGGCATAATTAAAGGTCCTTTCCCTTCTACAAACGCACTGCACACAGGTATTGACAATTAACAAGGGTAATACAATGCGTGGAATAAAACTGCTATATTAGTGTAGTTATTGCAGTACAACATGGTCACTAAAACTGCATGGTATCTTGATGAAATACAATTAGTTTGAAGCAAAATGTATGCTATTTATGCTGGTACTGGCGGTGCTAGCAATAAACCTATAAAACAGGTATGTAATGTACAAACTTGAGGTTTTTACAAAAAAGGCACAATTTTCAGTGCAACATGAACTTCTAAATTGCCAGCATCTGAATGAACTGTGAGTTTCAAGTCCTGCTTTCCTTATGCTTTCCCTGATAAATCCCTAATCTAAATAATTTAATATGTCCCTATATGCTACCTACCAGAACTTGATTCCTGGCTTGTGTCTGTAATAGCTAGGCTGTCTAGTAGTTTTTTTGGAGGTTTGGGGAGAAAGTGTTTGTCAGCCTCTGAGCCAATCAGTGCAAGCTCCCTTCCTCCCGGATCATGTGATCCTCCATCTTCACCCTTCCTGTTGCTTTCCCCTTAAATTTTCACTGTAAAATCATGTAGGCACTGTTTTGCGTGATTCATCAAAATCCGAATAATTTACAATTGCTTCACCCATCTCTACCATAAAACTATTGCAGTACACAGAGGACAACTGCAAAGGGTTAACTAATATCAAAAGGGTTAATGCAATGTTCTTAAGTTAAATTTTGTGATATATTGTGTGTTAAGTACTGTATCATCAACCTTTGGCAGACTGTTTAGGTTATCAGGTGATGGACTATGTCTGCTCCCTGATTAGTTAGAGTAAGGATACCTTCACACGCGGCAGATTTTGTGGCAGAAAATTCCACAACTCAAAATAAGTTCCATTCGCAATAATGGGGCTTGCAAAGGTCCATGTGCTTGCTGAAAAGGAACAGATTTTCAGTCGTGGAATTTTCTGCCATGTAATCTGCCACGTGTAAAGGTACTCTAAGAAGTCTAGTCTACAGGTAGGACTTGTGTGTGGAGAATTCCTGCAAATTCTAGGCCCAAGCTCAGAGAACCTCTGTTTCTGAGTCTACAGTTACCAGAGAAGCAACCTGCTAGTAGAAAACTCCTGAGGAGAGAAGATCTTGAACCCATAATCCATGCACAAGATATTGTGCACTTCTATGGCAGACAGACTTTGCTGCTTTGGAGAGAGAAAACTGCTAAAGTATCCCCAGGGGTGCACCACCAATGAGGCCAGGTAAGGCGATCGCCTCAGGCAGCACCAGGTAGGGGCAAGAGAGGGGCAGCCAAAGGGCCATGGGCTTAAGGGAAGGGGTTAGGTCAAGAAATTGGCATTGGGGAGGGATGAGTGCCATTTCAGTTTTCGCCTCAGGCAGCAGAAAGGCTAGGTGCACCCCTGAGCATCCCCCATACCTTGACTTAGATTAGTTACTGGATCATAAATATCTGCAGCTCTCAGTCCGGGAACATTGAAGAAATTAATAATAACCTCACCGCATGCCTGTGGTTCCGCCATCATTCGTTGATGTCAATATGCTGGAAATGAATGAGGCTTGCACTGTGATCTGTCTTGGAACTATGCCTTTGCTGCTATTTGTAATGCTGCTCCTGTCATCACATTCAGTAAAGAGAAGCCGTATTTATTGAAATCATCAGGCTTGGTTATTTTCTCTATCATTTGCCATCCCCTGCACCTGCCCTCCTGCCTTGCACCCAGCCCACTGATCAACATCAAGGGCCCACAGCTAACACCAAGCAGGAGCCACAATACCAGGGTGTGCCCTGAGGGAAGAAAGGGTGCGCCCTCCAATCACTGCACGGCCCCAGGGTGCACCAGAAGGAAGACTGCCACTGTGAAGTGTGAGTACTACCACCATCATACTGGCCACAACCACCACTCCCATCCTCTCTGCCCTGCAGCTCGCTTCACTATGTATCAGTCTGCTGAGCTCCCCTTGCTCTATAAAATGCTGCTTCCAAATAGCACTGCATTTTCCTGGTAAAAGGTTCCCTTTAAATAGTAACTAAACTTTTGATTAACTTTTTGGAAAAATGTCCCTAATGCCCTAATAATACTTTTTTTAAATGTATTTTATTAATAGATTCTCAATTTTTAATAAAGATATCCCCCCTGAAGAGCACCTTTCCCTGTGCGCTTAGAATACACTTTTCTGTACACCGTACGGGCTGTACAGGACTATACAGTTTATTAATGGCGCCACAGTGCATGGAGTACAGGCAGGAGCGCACATCACAGCCCCGAGGTTTGCTAAATCCTGGCATAGCACATGGGTACAGATTGTGCTATGTCAGAATTAGCTGGGCGGAGCGGGCTCCTGCCTGTGCCACTAAGGTAAGAGCTGACATGCAGGACTTTTAGCTTAGCGAAGCAGGCAGAAGCAGGAGCCCGCTCAGCTAATCCTGGCATAGCACATGGTTACAGGGTACCTATGTGCTATGCCAGCATTTAGTAAACCTCGGGGGGGCACAGGCAGAAGCAGCAATGTGCGCTCCTACCCGTACTCCGTGTGCTGCTGTCCCATTCATAAACTGTATAGCCCATACTCCGTACACTGCTGAGAAGTCAGCGGTGTACAGAGAAGTAGATTTTAAGCGCACAGGGAAATCTGCATTTTACGGGGGATATCTTTATAAAAAATTCAAAATACATAAAAAAATACATTACAAAAAGTATTATCAGGGAATTTGGGACATTGTCCCAAAAAGTTCATTAAAAGTTTACTTACCCTTTAAGAATTTAAACATCATAGTGAGAAAGCCATGTCGCAGGAGTGGGTGAGAAACATGAAGGCCACACACATCCCAACCCCCCGGAAAAAGTATAACATGATCTTAGTAATTTTTCCAACCCAGCTTAGGCCTGTTTAGCATTAATGTGGTTGTAGACAAGATATATTTATTTTATTTTAGTTTTTTTGACTAGGACTTCTTTTGCTTTCAAATCTGCGCTTTTACATTTCCGTTCTTCTGCTCTACTATGCATGCAGGTCTGCATTGTCTGCAGTGTCTCTGCAACAAAAACCTTTTCCTAAATGGAAACCTGTCTGTAGGTGGGTCTGTAGGTCCTGTTCGCTTTAGTTAAGTGCTGAATCTGGCACTTCTGTTATTTTCGTTCTTCTGTTCCTATAATGGAGTAGAAGAACGGAAATGTAAAAGTGCAGATGTGATAGCAGCCTAAGTCATTACACATTTATCATGCTCCATACTCATAACTGACTGTGAAAAGACAATAAGGGTAAGGAGGATTTATCAAAGACCAAGGTTTCATGTATTGCTTGTCAGTGTGTGTGCTGCCCTAGATTTCCATCATTTGCACCTGAAAAGAAGCGAAAATAAAGATAAATGCAGCAGATCCACAGGGCCCATCCGCTCCCAACTCTCATCATACACTTTTTTCAGAAAGTGGCATTAAAAAGGATTCATAAATGCAGTTTGAGACTTTTTTCGGTCACTTTTCAGGGACAGGGAGATAATAAATCTCCCTGATACTTCAAAGCTATACCAGGTAAATTGCAGTAAATAGAGCAATTCAAAGATAATTACAAAAATCATTAATTGATTTGATCTACAGTACACAAGGCCATATACAGTAGGAAATAAAAGTTATTTTCAAAGTAAGCAAGCTGTTCAGGTATTTATGTAACGGCTAAAGTGATTGAGTCATTTATGATGCTACAGGTGAAACTCGAAAAATTTGAATATCGTGCAAAGTTCATTTATTTCAGTAATGCAACTTAAAAGGTGAAACTAACATATGAGATAGACTCATTACATGCAAAGCGAGATATGTCAGGCCTTTATTTTTTGTAATTTGGATGATTATGGCTTATAGCTTATGAAACCCCAAAGTCCCAATCTCAGGTACCCTTTGCTCAGGGGGTATGGATTAATTAGCTGACTAGAGTGTGATACTTTGAGCCTAGAATACTGAACCTTTTCACAAAATTCTAATTTTAAGCTGCATTAATGCAATTCCTTTTAATTTGCATTACTGAAATAAATGGAATTTTGCAAGATATTCAAATTTTTTGAGTTTCACCTGTATATCCTGACTCCCAAACAACTCCTCCAAATATAAAAAAAAAAGCCAAGAGAATCCATACTCCACTGCTAGGTTTATGGCAATCTCACAAATCATAGTGTTAGAAGTTAGAAGTTCATTGTTTTTTGAGTGTGGAAATTCAGCAGTGTCACCACTCATTTAGGGCAGCCCTTAGATTAGACAATACTTGCAAATGGTAGATACAGGTGAAACTCAAAAAATTAGAATATCGTGCAAAAGTCCATTTATTTCAGTAATGCAAATTAAAAGGAATTGCATTAATGCAGCTTAAAATTTGAATTTTGTGAAAAGGTTCAATATTCTAGGCTCAAAGTGTCAGACTCTAGTCAGCTAATTAATCCATACACCCTGAGCAAAGGGTACCTCAAAATTATAACTTTGGGGTTTCATAAGCTGTAAGCCACGAATATCCAAATAATAACAAATAAAGGCTTGAAATGAGTCTATCTCATATGTTAGTTTCACCTTTTAAGTTGCATTACTGAAATAAATAAACTTTGTATGATTTTCTAATTTTTCGAGTTTCACCTGTAAAGGGCTTAACCTTAAAAATCCTTTTCTGGTTTAGGATAAAGAAGGATAGATTTATGTGAGGCACATCCTTGCTAGTCTAGGGCAGGGCACAGGTTAATTGCCAGATTTATGGTAAACTAGGGCAGTGAAGAGGAAAATAAATCAATCTCTAGTGATTAAGGTAGAGAAGAAGTTAATAAGCAGAGCATTACTGGTCTTAGATAGGGAAGTGATCAATGGGCAGATATCAGGTGGTCTTGGTCAGTAAGGGAGTTGATAAGGAGATCCCTTTTCTAGGGCAATAAAAGGATTAATATAGAGATCCCTGTTATGCCAGGGCAGTAATGAGGTTTTCTATGGAGGTCCATGGTGGTCTAGAGCAGTGAAGGGGTTAATAGGTAGATTGCTGAAAGCAGTAAATTGGTTAATGGGAGTTTATAGGCGTTACTATGGAGATCCTGTGGTCTTTGGCAGTAAAGGAGTTAATACTGTACATAAAAAGAAATATCTTCAATGATCAGTGAAAAGAGTGAACAAATCTGTTTCTCTGTACCCCTTCCCTCTACCCCTTTTGAATGCTCGGAGCAGAGAAAGCTCTGGATGCCACCAGGGATGAGTGACTGACATCTCCTATCAGTATTTATGCCAAGGGTGGGGAGACTTTTCACATCTGGTTATCTGTAGGGTGTGAGGGAGCCTGTAGAAGTAGAAGGGACTGCAGGGTAACTTATATTGAAAACACCAGTGTCCCATTGAGTAAGCAGAGGTGATGCACCCTGTGCAGCCACACAGCTCCCACACCTTCTTAAGCACTCCAGGTTTTTGTTTTTATTTATTTTACATGTAATGCAAACTCATCAGTATTATAGCAGTGTTATTTGTTACACCTCAACTCAGTTGCATCCATACATTTTGAACTTTTTCATTATGGGAATCTGGTCAAGGACCTCAAGTCTGACTACTTGCTCTAATGTGTAAATCTTAACTGAGCCTCTCCATTTGTCCAATTTCTCGTGAACTATAGGATGACATCATCACCAATCAAACCCCTCCTGGCACTTCTAAGGCACCTTCTCTCTCCAGCCTCCATGTTCCTCTGTATATCTCTGTATTCCATTAAAGATATAATGTCTCTCCTATCTAAAGAACCGGTCCAGAAGGTCAGATATATAGTAGGTAAGTGTACACAGTGATGGGGGGGGGGCGGAGCCTGACCGCGCTGCTGGATGGCTGCATGCATCTGAGCTCCCGACAAGAACTGGCCTTATAACCCCTTCATGCACCCTCCTTCTGATCTAAAATGGGGAAAAATGGTAGGGATAAGTCCAAGGATTCCGCAGAAGTCACCCCAGCCCAGACAAAACAACCAGACTTGGAGAAATTCCTTAAAAAGAAGCCTCCGATTTCGCCTCTGGCGTGGCCAAGATGGCGCCAGAAGCGCTGCCTAAAGTAGCCAAAGGGATCTTTGCCTCGCTGTTGGGGACTGACAGAGCTACTCAGTTTGTTATTGAGAGGATCCATAGAGCACTGCGCCCGAAACCCAAACTGAACGAGCCACCACGAGATGTCCCAGCCATTCATTATTTACTATGCTGTTCTTTTCTACCCCTATGACACCTATTTCCATTTTTCCACCTGCACTATCTTCTCCTTCTCCCCTCTATCCTTCTCTCCCCTTTGGAGGACCTGTGTGATAGCACTCTGTATCTCACATTGCCAATATGGTGTCTGTTGTAGTCACCTCCCTGAACGCCAGAGGTCTGAACGAGCCAAGGAAACATTCTCAAGTCTTCTTCCTTCTATGCAAAGACAAAGCTGCTATTGCCATTTTCCAAGAATCACATTTCAAGACGGGTAAGATACCCCGCCTCTCACCAAAATACTTCTCACAATGGTTCCATAGCACTCATACCTCTGCCAGCAGGTGTGTTAGTATTGCCATACACAAACAACTACCATTTAAACACACTGCTATCACCGTTGACCCAGAAAGCCAATATCTGTTCGTTAAAGGCGTGATTGCAGAAACACCAGTCACTCTAGCCAATGTATATGCTCCTAATATACGACAGCATCAGTGGCTCAAGGGATCGTGATTTTAGGTGGAGACTTCAATCTCCCCATAGAACCCACCCTGGACTCCTCCAACAAATGCATGCGCATCTCATGCAAGCTGCTCGGCTGACTCCAGAGGGCTCTAAAAGATCTACAGGTCACCGATGTGTGGTGGACACTTACCGCTTTAAGCCTCATTTACACCCTCTTCTCTCACACCAGCACCTCCTTCCATAGATTAGATTACCTCTTTTTGTCTTCTGCTCATCTTGCACTAGCCGACATGGCAAAGATAGGAACTATCACACTTTCCGACCAGGCCCCGATCTTTCTCACTATAACCCTGTGAAACGTACCCCAGAAGGAATGGAACTGGCGTCTTAATGAAACCCTGATAGCAGACCCCTCCCACATATCGCTGGTCAAAGCCTCTCTAGAGGAATATTTTAAATTCAATGCTACTGAACAAACTCCCCTGCCCATTGTGTGGGAATCCCATAAATCAGTGATCCGGGGCGTACTAATAGCCCTGGACTCAAGACTCAAAAAGAAATGCTCAGCTGTGCTTGATTCACTTCTGTCCCAAATCTCCAAACTGAAAATCTCACACAAACAGACCAATGCAGTGGCCATTGCCCAAGAATTATCAAAATTCCGCACTGACTTAAAGAACCTGCTTAATGTTACTTCTGCCAAGATCCTTCTCAGGTCCAAAATATAAAGCCTATGTTCATGGAGACAGAGGCAATAAACTTATGTACGAAGAAAGAACAGTCTGACTCCGTTATGCCACCTATTAAAGATACCAATAGCCTCCTCCATAAATCCACCCCAGATATTGCAAAAATATTTTACAAATTCTATGCATCCTTTTATAATCTCCCGCCCCCACCACTGCTTCACCGACTACAGTTGCTTCAGCTACAGAAACTTTCCTCTCCTCCCTACAATTACCCACTCTATTCCAGACAGACTCCGCCCAATTGTTGGCCCCTATCACGGAAACAGAACTTCGCTAGATTCTTTCCTCCATCCCTTCGGGTAAGAGCCCTGGACCCGATGGCCTGCCCATTCAATACTATAAAACTTTCCGAGACACCCTAGTCCCGCACTTCAAGACCCTATGTAACTAACTCTTCTGATTAACTTTTATTAACTCTTTCTGGCAGGGAGATGGGAAAAACATCAATACTGCCACTGCGTGTCACGGATGAAGTTAGCAGATAGCTGGAACATATAAATAAATGAGCGACTGGCTTGATCCCAAACTAAGGAGCTTATAGGTGAGCCCTATAACCCTAAGAGCTCTCCCTGACTGCTATGCACATGCAAGGGTCTGTATGGTAGACGATTGCATGCCCACGTACCTAAGACTGTGTGACACCTGAAAACCCTATAATAGTGAGGGGACATGACCACCGGCTCCCTGCACTTAATAAGGATGGAGTCATGGTCACCTAGAATCAAGCCAGCAAGGAAACACAATAAAGTAAAAGACTTATCTGAACAAACAGCAGAAGCAGCCTCCAGCAGTGAACACTTTATCCAGGAAGTAGTATAAACCGCAAAGTGAGGCAGTATGGGAGGGAATATAAAGGAAGACGATTAGTCGAAATAAGTGACACCTGGCAGAAGGAAAGGAGATGAGAAAGTGAAACCAAAACAAAGAACATCATACAAGAGGTAGAGAAGAACGTCTGCCAGACCTTCTCACAGAACTGGCGGTGACACCAGTTATAAATTTTACGGCGTTCATTTTTCGGTATAAATAACATAATATCTTTATTCTCTGGGTCAGTATGATTACAGTGATACCAAATACATATAGTTTATTTTTACATTTACTTTAAAAAAAAAATGTTTTTGCATTGCCACTTCCCAAGACCCATAACTTTTTTATTTTTCTTTATGTAAGGGCTTAATTTTTGGGGGACGACTTGTGTTTTTCATTGGTATCATTTTGGAGTAAATGGCACTTTTTGATCGCTTGTTATAAAAAAAATTTGGTGGCAACTAAGAATAAACTAGGTAAATGTAGGAGAGGATTGCGCTGCAGGAAAGAAATCTTTTTGTAGATAAAAGTTCCTTTTTGAAGGTCTTCAACCAATGGGATCACAAACCAACCTTACAGACCTTCACTGGTATGGAAATCTGTGGTATAAAGAAAAACGCACTATGGTGTAGCGAGTTCAGACATCTAACGCACCATGTGAATAGAATATACTCACAAGATTCCAGATAGGTAAGTGCACGTAGAGATCTTAAAGATGTTTCCTATAGGGCTCTGCTGAAAGGAGAAAACTATAGTGTAGTATGCAAAGACACGGTGCACGCCTGTAGAAGGATTGTACTCACAGAACTTCACTGGAAAAGTGCATGAAAGGATCCTGACAAAATCTTCACAGACAGCTGGGCAGATCAAACAGGCGGAGGTCCAGGGGCGTCAGTATAGAAGATCCCAAAAATCAATCAGCAGATTGGATACCTCTATACCTGGATGGCATCGAACCACAGCTTTCAAAGAAGATCTCAGTGGAGGAATCGCAGATGTAATGCACACCAAAGGGTCAGATAATAATATATTTAATATATTTGATAAAAACAAAAAGTTACAGCTAAAAACCGTATTAAAATATCTATCTAAAGCCCGACCCGGGTTTCGCCGTGATGCTTCTACAAAAAGATTTCTTTCCTGCAGCGCAATCCTCTCCTACATTTACCTACATAGCGGACTTTTCCCACATTGTCTTTTGGATTTGCAGCGCTAGAGAGGACAAGTATTTTCAATAGAGACTTTATCCTTTTATTATTTAAGAATAAATGAGCAATTCTGTCTTTTTTCCCAAATTTTTTTTACGCCGTTCACTGTAGGGGATAATTTACGTGATATTTATGTACGTGGCAATACCAAACTTATGGGGAAGTTTTGTTTTTTTTGCGATCTTTTTCATTGAAAAGAGTATTTTAAATGGAAAAAAAAGCATAATTTTTTTAATGGGATTTTTGTATTAAATAAATGAGTTTTTTTTAAAACTTTTTTACCAGTTAATAGTCCCCACAAGGCTGTTAGAGCAGGGCCGCGACTCTCATGTAAGAGCCGGGTCCCCCGCCCCCCGGGGGGACCCATGCAGCGCTTAGACTGGGCCTCTGTAAAAAATCGGCGGCCCAGCCTAAGGCCCCTTAGTTGCAGCTGTAAATGGCGAATGGGTGGTCATAAGGGGTTAAACATTTCTTGTCATGCATCAATTGCTCAGTCCCTAAAACAGTCTACTCACTTTACTTGGGTGTCGAAAAGTATACAATATCTAGGGATTCATATATCGGCAATACCCGGATGAGCTGTTTGCTCTCAACTACACCCACCTTTTACAATCTGTACAAACACACCTTAGATCCCTAAAATTCCTATTCATCTCTCGGATTGGAAAGAAAAACTTCCTCAAAATCTACATAGTCCCTAAGTTCCTCTACTTGATGCAATCAATCCCTATTTGGCTTCCTCTTACCTTCTTTGCCGAAATTCGCAGCTTGTTTCCCTCCTTCCTCTGGGGTGGGGGATCACCTAGAATTGCATATTCAATTCTAACTAAAAAGAAAAGATTTGGAAGCTTTGGTCTACCTGACCTACACATATACTACAAGGCAGTACAAGTGACCAGAAGCTTATCCCTACTCACACCCCACTCCCCCGACCTTTGCTCAGATTTGGAATGATATCTTCTGACCCCGATGGAGAGACTGGTCCTGTGGAGGCTATGACCATTCACACCTGCTGTCTTGACACAGTTCCCCCTGATGAAAGCAAATCTGGCAGTCTGGTCCAGGCTCTTCAAAACCGAGGAGCTTAGGTTCCCACTCCCTAATACTCCCTAAGACTTCCTGCAATCTTATATTCACCCCCAGGTTTTGGAGCCCTCTGGAGTGTGGTCAATGTTAGCTAATGTCTCTGTGAAGCACCCTTTCTGCATCTTCTCGACTTTCACAGAGACATAAGAAAGCTCACATTACCATGTAATTCCTCTTCTTCATTTTCCTGGCCAGAAAAGCTAATCTGTTTCCTAAGCGCCTACTATCTCTCTCATACAAGTCACTTCTATCCACCAAGTTATATTTCCTAGAGGCGTGGGAGAAAGAACTTGAGATCACTCTTACAGACCCTGAAAAAGCTTTCATTTTGTCCCATTCCCACGGGTTCAACAGCTGCATAAATATACAAGAGAACTCATATGAGTTATTGACTAGGTGATATAAGACCCCATAGTTTCTCCATAAGTTTAATTCTCATATATCTGACACATGCTGGAGATGTGGTGTGGGAGTAGGTTCCCTCTCTCACATCTGGTGGACTTGTCCATGTATCCAACCATTCTGGTCAGAGGTGAGGAGTGCAATAAACCAAATTTGCCCCGTGAACCTTACCTTAAACCCCAAATTGGTCCTGCTTTGCTGTCCGAATGCAAACTTTACCCCAGCCAATCAAAACCTGCCCACCATGCTCATCACAGCTGCTCTTTTACTTATACCGTACTTGTGGAGGAGCGATTCTGCACCTACTTTGTCAGCCTGGGTTGATAGAGTGGGTCATTTATTCCAGTTTGAGGAGCTGGCCCATTAGGAGACCAACACTTAATCAAAACTCCTGAAGATCTGGAATCCGTGAAAGGTATATAGAGGTTTTTTGCCCACAGCTTCCCCATCTTTAGAACCACCAATACTCATCTGCCCTCCGATCCAGCTGACAACATAGGTGACATGCATCTCCATGGGCGCTCACCTAGCCCTCTCTTGAGGTCCACTCCACACCCTCGCCATGCCATGGATCAGACATACCAGACACCAACGACTATTACATGCAACTACTTTTCCTAACTCTGCATTCATGATGCACCAAGTCCTCCAATCCTCCCCTCTCTATAACTACCCCCTTCTCCTCCTTCCTTTTACTTACCATGCCCACTTACTTGGCTATACAATTTGGATATCACACATGCCCTGCTCTTCAGTCTTATAACTAGACAGAGTGCTTATATCTGGCACTGTGTATTTATATCCTTGCCAAGTGCAAGGAGGCATGTATGTGATATGTCACCATCTTTGCAACGTACTTATGTTATCTTGCTGACCATGTATGCCTTTCACGATTTTTGTACAATTATACTTCTTTTCAATAAAAAGAGAATTCATAAAAATAGTGTACACAGTGATTAGCTGCAGTTATATAACCCTCCTGACTCACATCGCCTGTCTATACTATATGTGTATGCTGACTCTCCAGTGTAGTTCTACAGGATGTAGCTTCACAATGGTCTCCCTGCTTCTAGCATGTAACAGCTGACAGGTGGAGAGAGATGACAGGAAACACATAGTAAAACATGGAGACCCTGCAGTGTCAGGGGACAAATCACATTCAGAAATAAGATAGCAGCATACAGTATAACAATCCTTCACTCCATTGGCTCACATCACATCAAGAAGGCGGCAAATTCCAATGTTTATTAAAGAGGTTGGTTGTACTTTAGAGCGGAACCCGGACATATTCCGTTCGCCACCCAGGCAGCCCCTATAAGATGAGCATCGGAGCATTTCATGCTCCGAAGCTCTCTCTTGCTCTGTGCTGAATAGCGGAGGGCAAGGGCTTTTTCTGCAGATCTGGTGACGTACCGGGTCTGTGCTAGGCAGAGGCTTCCACCTAGCAGAAAGCCTGGTGCCCTAGCCTGTTGCAGCACTAAAGCCCGCCCATTAGTGCCAGTGATGTCACCGGCAACACTGCTAGGTGGAATCCTCTGCCTAGCAGAGTAAAAATATAAACAAAAAGGCCCTTGCCCTGCACAATACAGCGCAGGGCAAGGGAGAGCATCGGAGCATTTCATTCTCAGAGGGGCTGCCGGGTTGAAAAAAAGGATTAGTCCGGGTTCAGCTTTGAACCAGGAAAACCTCTTTAATTTCTTTGAAGACATCTGCCATACACAGCAGTGACCTGGGGCTAATATCCGTAATTGACGATAATGCTGATCGCAGACATTTAACCCCTCAGATGCCGAATGAGGGGCATGGGTCAGTTTTACTGCATAGGAAAAGTCGTAAAAATAAAACCTGTAAAACTGACAGAATTGTGCTTTTCAATTTCAACTCATTTGAAATTTTTTTTTACCAGCTTCCCACTACATTGAACTCAATAATAATTGTAGTCATTAGAAAGTACAACTTGCAAGCCCTCATATGGCTATGTGAAAAATAAAAAGTTATGTCACTGGGAAGGCAGCTGCATGCGCTCTTGTGTACTGGCTGCGAGCTGTTACCCGTGTATGCTGGTTCCTTGGGTGGTACATGCTGGCTACGGCCTTCTAGTGTGTGAACTGTGTCCTGTGTATCTGTGTACTTCCGATGTTTGTATCACAGTGCAGTTGTCAGTGACACTTTGTTGCCATGTTGGCTGTCTGTCTGTGCTTGCGTACTGGCTGTAGTTGACTATTCCTATGTATGCTAGTTGCGTGCTGGCCATGGTGTTCTGTGGCTATGCATGAACTGTCTCTTGTGACTTGTATGCTGTGTTCAAGTTGGGTTAATGTTTTCCTGGTCCATGTGTTTAATTACCAGGTTGTCTGGTCCTCTCATTACCCAGCTATTTAGTCCTGTGAGCTGTGTGCCTGACATGAGTGTGTCTCCAGGATTGCTGTGTGTAGGGTGCATGCTCATGACCTGGGTGTTAGTCATTGTACCCTGATCTGTGTGGTCGTCTGGTATTTCATCGATGTTACTATGGCCTCGTCTGACTAGGAACACCACGCTCCCCATTCCACATGGATTCTGGTCTATGTACTTTGTTACTATTTCTCTGTATGTTAATTTAACCATGTCTCAGCCTGTCTGGGAGTGCTTCTGTCTCTCTACGTTCAACTCTGTCTGGGTGTGCCATGCATCGGACTCCTGGCAATGGATCTATATCGCTATGTTCAGCGCTGTCTGTGACCGCCATGTATCTTTTTCCACATGGGGTCCAGGCATCTGTCTGTCTTCATGTTTTTTTTAGCTCTGTCTGTGACCGCCATGCATCCAGCTCTGTATGGGGTCCAGGCGTATGTCTTTGTCTGCATGTATTGGTCGGCCTGTGCTCACCATGTGTCCTGCATCTGTTCTGCATGGGTTCCTGACTATGTTGCTTGTCTGTGTTTCAGTACTTGGTTTATGTCTGAACAGTGTCATATGTTACAGGTTTGTTTGTTTCCAGTTTGCCTATGCTATTGTTTTGTTAGGTGCCTGGCCCGCTGGTGTCATGCACCAGCGTCTGTTGCCTTTCAGCTTTGGGCCAAGTGTACCGGGACCACCCCAGGAAGTAGAGGTCTGGTTGCTCCCATGTGGCGAAGAACAGATCCCTGTATAGGGGTTAAAGGACGAAAACCAGGGGAGCACTGGAATAACACCCTTAGGGCTTAGCTCTAAGTCCAATCAGTCACTTGGCCTGTGGTTCTACATCTGTCGCTGTTCCCTACTTGTTTTCTCAGGATCATACCAGTTGAGTTTGGTCACTACTTAATAGTTAATAAAGTATTTGTTTGGGCTCTCTGGTCTGTTTTCTGTATGTTCCTGGGTTCTCTTGAACCAAACCGCCCCCCCCCCCCAAACATGACAGGCAGAGAGTATAAAATGAAAATAGCCCAGTGATGAAAAAGGTTAAATAGAACCTGTCACCATGAAATGCAGTGCAATCTGCAGGCAGCATCTTATAGATCAGGAGGAGCTGAGCAGATTGATATACAGTTGGGAAAAGATTAAGTAAAACTTGTCATTTATACATTTAAAGGGGTTGTCCGGGTTCAGAGCTCAACCCGCACATGAGCGCCCCGTCACACGTTAACCCTGTGTCAGTGGAGCATCGGAGCATTTTTAGCTCCGCTGCTCCCCCTTGCCCTGCATAGTGCAGGACAAAGGCTTTTTCTTCACAGCTGGTGATGTACCGGGATTCTCATGGGCATGCTAGTCAGCGGCTTGTGCCTAGCAGTGAGTCAATTGATGTCACCGGTACATATGGGAGGTTTTTAGGGCTGCCTAGGCTGTTTTACAGGCCTATAGGAATGCTAACATCAATTTAGTCTTTTTTTGTGAAGACATTTTGCCAGGCAGTCATCTAACCAAATTTGAGCTCTGTCTTACCAGCTCTTCCAAGTAAGTGTGCCTGATGAATACTCTGCCAAATGTATGATTACAGAAGCAAATATTTCAACAGCCCTTCTTTAAATATCACCAAACAAACAGAGGGTATGTGTTGTATGGTATAAGGGATTCTGAGATATGTATAGATTTAAAAATCATTATGTGCAACACTAGACATATCCCAAACTGCTTCTTCCACAACTCACAAAGCTCTCTAGAAATAGCTGCTCTTTCACCTTGCATCTCCTTCTATGAATTTTTATACCTTTTATTAGGGCATATGCAAAGTTTTGTCAAGATGAGACAATCCCTTTAAATAACCATCACCTTTACATAAGACTGAGGTCATTTTATAATAATGTGTGACACAGGTGTACAAAGGTATAGATGACATTATCTAGAAGCTGGGCTATAAAATGTCACAAGATATATACAAGAAGAAAGTGGTAGAAAACATAAGGAGGGTGCGGGAAAGGGACAAAAGGACAAAGAGAAGAGAAGATAGTACAAAGATACTGCTAATAAAAGAAGATAAAGATTAAAAAATAAAGCTACAGTATGTAAAATATTCCAATGTGCAAAGTACTGTACCTTCTGCAATAAACTACTTCATTATTTAAGTTTCATTTCACATCTTCTCGTTTTATGAATCTTATAACCTTTCAATTACTTGGAAGGCTACTTTCACACTAGGGTTTCTATTGTGTACATCACAAAACGCTTCCATTTTGTCCCCATTCATTGTCAAGTGGGAAAAACGTAACTGAACAGAATGGAATACTCCAAAATGCATTTCGTTCCGTTTGGTTGCGTTCTTATACCGGACAGCAAACTGCAACATGCTGTGGTTTTCTTTCCGTCATGGAATGCGGAGCAAGATGGATCCGTCATGACCCACAATGCAAGTCAATGGGGATGGATTCGTTTAACTCTAACACTATCTGACACAATGGAAAACGGACTTTCAATGGAGTTCAAGACGGATCCGTTTTGGCTATGTTAAAGATAATACAACCGGATTCGTTCATAACGGATGAAAATGGTTGTATTATCAGTAACGGATCCAGCAAAAACGCTAGTGTGAAAGTAGCAGAAGGGTACTTGGGAAGCTGAACTGCTATGATTCCATAGTATAAATAACATTAACCCCCTGGATTCTTTCATTCCATAACTTTGAATAATACTAGATTTAATTAGGTTTTCTTTTACAATCACAAACGGACAAAAGAAACATGAACAATAAGTGCTTTTTTTTTTTTTTTTACTCTTCGCTCTGTCACTTCACTCCCACCCTTCTCCTCTCCATAGTCTTCTATGGGCAGCATGAAATCTGATTTAGATTAAGAGAGCTGACCGCTGTCTTGTCAAGATGGACCTAGCAAAGAATATTAGTTTATGAATGAGTCAGGGAAGAAAGAAGCAATTCCCTCTGATATAACATATTACAAAGTTTCTTATATTCTCCAGGACTATTGATTTACACAAAGTCTGTTGAAACAAAAGTGACCATAACAGCTCTAATAACTGTATATCCAGTATGGTTATTACACAAAAAAATAGTTAAATGCATAATATTCTCTTCATCTAACATTTGGTAGAGGTGTCTTATGTTGAAATTATAGTCTGTGTAGATTGGTATCCAGTGGCCTTGCATATGTGGACACTAGAGATGAGTGAAGCTTCGCTCAAAACTTCATTTTAATGCAGTACAGAGATTTGTCTCCATACAGCATTAAAAAGTATGGGCCCAAATTTGTTTTAATAACTTCGGGATTAGATTTTTCAAGTTGAAAAACTTTTTAAAATTTTGTTTAGAAGTCGGCTTCGGTACCGAGGTGCCGATGGGTACCAAAACTGATTCCGGATACCCGTTTTAAAATGGTTTGATATGATTAATGCCATTTGCTGAAGTGAGACATCCCCTTTAAGTAAACTACCTAAAGAAGACTATACAATTGGACATAAATACTTCATAAGGTTGAAGAAAGACTAAAGCTGGACATACACAGTAGTCTTTTGTGGGCTTAACCTGCCGAGAATGGTGGGTTCGGCCAACACACTAATGTGTGACAGATGATGTCGGGGGGAGACAAGGATCAGGTGAAATTATTATGAATATTTTCGCCCAATTGTTTTGTTCTTCCTGGAGATATACTGCTGCCGGAGGTGCCTGGCATCAGCTTTCTCTGCTCTCCCCATCAAATACACGCTTGGCTGAGCCTAATATTTATGTGTATGGGGAAGCCAGGAGGGAGTTGGGTGAGATAGTGATTGAATTTATATGGGCAGCTTTAGGTCTGTCAAGTTCAGCCCATAATCCTTCCACGTTAATCCAGAGATAGCCAAAAAATCCCAATGAGATGGATGGCAATTGCCCCATATAGGGGTAAATACCTTTTTGACTCTAAATAGGGCAATCAGAATAAGTTCCTGAATCAAATTCCAATTTCTAGTACAAATAATTTGCAATAAATTTTTTAAAGAAAAGCATCCGATCCATTTTAAAACTGTTCAATGGTCCAATCATCACAACATCTTGTGGTGGACAGCTGTACAGTCTCACTGCGCTTACAGTAAACGGTCCCTGTCCATGATGATGGTGAAACCTTGTTTCCTCTAGACACAGAAGATTCCATCTTGTCATGGTTACAGGCCTAGGTGTAGAAAGCTTATTAGAAAGATCTCTGTACTACCCATTCATATATTTGTACATTGTAATCAGATCTACTCCAAGCCATCGATTATCCAAAATTAATGTCCCCATGTTTGGTAACTTGTATTGTTACTTTAGACCACCTATCCCCTAATTAGGTTGGTTGCCCTCTTCTGCACCCACAGCAGCTGTATGACACTGGTTGCTAAAGTGTAGATTAATGTCCACAAATATCCTCAAGTCTTTTTTTTATATTTAAATGTTTTTATTTTGGGTTGACAGCAAAGGAGTTACAGACAAGTTATGATGGATATGTCAAAGGTCATCATACATTTACAATTTATAATCACCATTTATGCAATCCAACTCCAGCACCTTGTAGTGTAGAAAAAGGAAAGTTCAACCTGCTGACAATTTTCAAATAAAGAGAGCATGGAAAGGGAAAGGACAAAAGGGAGGGAGATGGGAAAATAAAGGGGTAAAACTGAATCACTGTGATTAACAAAGTTAACTGAATCCTGACACTCTACAACTAGCAAAGTGTTTACAACAAAAGCCTCGAAACAGTCATGTCTTCTCCAGCAATATTTAGCTCAGCACCCCTGTCAAAGAACAACATTAATTATGGGGTCATGCTGAGTGCTGTCTGTAAGCTGGCTGCAGTGGCAAAAGCTAGAAGAAACTTGTTTCCTGTTTCAGACCTCAAAAAGGGGTCCTGAACACCCAATTTTTTTGTCCATGTGAATATTTAATAAAGGCTTCAAAGTTTATCAACCCATTGGTCGTGCGTCTGTGCCTGTCAGCTATCACCCTCAAGTGGGACATAATGAGTCCATTCATCCCCATCCTGTACCAGGGTCTAAAATGTCACGTACACACAGAACTCCCCATCAAGAAAGACAACAGAAAGAGTTACACCAAGGTCATCGGCAGGTCTCCTAGCATTAGACAGGACTGAAACCACAACGTGAGCTAAAACAACAATCAGTCATGTGTACAGTAGACTGTTTAATGTGTCTTGGCATAAAGCAATAAGGCTAGCATGCAAAATACTTTTTCACATTCAAGTGTTTTTCAGTGGCAGTATTTAATATTTAGTACACTGTTAAAGATTCTCTAATCAGAGCTATTACGTTTGCTTCTGCTGCTCCAAATTAATAGCTTAGCTCTAGGATTTTGTGTGCACAGAAGAAACGACTTGACACCAGCAGGGTCAATTCAGTTCTCAGCTTTATTACACAGCACATTCCTATACATAGTGGGGGAGGGGGAGGAGTACATTGTGTGATGTCCTCATTGGTCAGTAGTAGTGGTACAACGTATATCACAAATGACCCCTCCAGAAGAGGGGTCTTCCAGGATGGGCTAAGACCATCATGCTGTCCTTTATTCTTGGCTTCAAACAACAGGATATGGGAGCCATCTTGGTTTCTGAAAAATGACATACATACTGTATATGCACATCTCTATCAGTCCCCCCTTGGATATCATTCTTTCCCTAAACCTAATCATCTGTCCCAATGCTCTGACTCCTCTTCACCAGCTTCCATGACAACCTATTCCTAATGAATAGACTCCCATGACACTGGATTTGAGAACGGGGAAGTCAGATGATCTGTCCCTATCTTTAATTGTCCTTCCAAATGGTGTTATAAAGGGGGAGTGTAGTGGACCTCTGTTTTCATCTTCAATTTCATCATAAAATACTCCCATAAGCATCTCCGGGCTAGCATCAGCTACAGCTTTAGCTAGAAGTGTTCTAATGCAGGGGATAACACAACAGACAATTAATGCAAACATTAATGTTGAGCGCGAATATTCGAATCGCGAATTTTAATTGTGACTATCCACACTTCGAGAATTCCATGCCAGACAATTTCCAACTTTGTCCTCAGCTTCATATCTGGACATAACCATATCACATCTCCCAGAGCTTGGGTCTGGTTCCACAAGTGAGTTTGGTAGTCCCAGTGGTGTTGAACACAGTTCCACAGTAACCTTTGGGAAATCTGCCCAGGTGCTTTCCCTCTGATCCTTCTATCTCAAAACAGGTATAATTCCCTTTGTATATTGTGATGCCTTCGCCAGGTGATGGTGCTTCCCTTAATATTGGGAATTTCCCTTTCCAAACTTTACATACGGTCTTATTAATAGTCTGATTCACATACAGGCCAATAAAACAGGAATAATGGTTGGGATCTAGATGGAGGGGTACAGTCCCTAGATGGGGCCTGAATGTAGAGCAGGTGATACATCCTAAGCTATTTACCTGGAATGCTGTATACCATATTTTTTGCACTATAAGACGCACTCCCCTTCCCCCAACGTGGGGGGAAAATAGCAGTGCTTCTTATGGGGCGAATGCTGCAATTTACAATGATACACGGTCGGCGGGTGTATCAACTAAGAGGGAGGAGGCGCTGGGGGTTGGCATCTGGATTAGGAATGACAGCGGGGACCGGTGCAGTCCCTGTATTCTAATGCACCGGCCCCGCTCACTGTAGTATAATCTTATCTAACCTGCATTGTTAAGATATAATAATCATGTGTAATCCATCTGTATTATTTACAACATTAAGTTCCGTAGTAGAGAGGAGGGAGGAGGCAGGCCGGGAGGCACGTCACTCACTACGTCATGCGCCGCCCACTTTATGAATGAAGCAGGCGGCACGGGCGCGTGACGTAGTGAGTGACGCGCCACCCCCGCCCGTCCTCTCGGCCTGCCTCCTGCCTGCCTCCTCCCTCCTCTCTGCTACGGAATCTAATATTGTAAGTAATACGGATGGATTACACATGATTATTATATCTTAGCAATGCCTACAGGTTAGATAAGATTATACAACAGTGAGCGGGGCCTTAGAATACAGGGATTGCACCGGTCCCCGCTGTCATTCCTAATTCAGATGCTGGCCCCCAGCCCCTGTATTGGAGGTCATTCACACTGCAGGGACACTGTTATGGGAGGGATCTGTGGATGGCACATAGCATAAGATGCTATATATGTGTCATCCACAGATACCCCCATAGAAGTGTCATCCACAGATCCCCCCCATCATAGTGCCATCCATAAATCCCCATAACAGTGCCATCCAGAGATCCCCCATAACAGGGCCATCCAGAGATCCCCCATAACAGTGGGTTTCAGTAAGGTCTAATACATTACCCTCAGTTATTAAGGAATATTCTGATGTATTCTCATCCCCTACTCCAGAGGTTCTACCCCCCCATAGACCTTATGATTGTGCCATAGTGCTAATAGAGTGTGCCAAATTTCCTAAAGGGCGAATTTATAATCTTTCTAAGCCCGAACGCAAGGCTATGGAAGATTATATTAAGGAGAGCCTTGCTAAAGAGCATATTAGACCTTCCGTCTCTCCTATGGGAGCGGGGTTTTTCTTTGTTAAGAAGAAGGATGGTGGTCTTAGGCCTTGTATTGATTACTGGAGATTAAATCACTGTCCAAAATAGATACTCTCTCCCATTGATTCCGGATTTATTTAACCAGGTTCTGGGGGCAACCTGGTTTTCCAAGATTGACCTGAAAGGGGCATACAATCTAATCTGAATCAAGGAGGGAGACGAATGGAAGACAGCGTTCAATACTACGATAGGACACTTTGAATATCAGGTGATGCCTTTTGGACTCAGTAATGCCCCAGCTGTGTTCCAAAACTTAATGAACAATATTCTTAGGGAGTTCTTAGGTAAATTTATTATTTTCTATCTTGACGACATTTTGATATTCTCTCCTGAATCTCATGTGTCTCATGTCAAACAAGTATTAGAGGTGTTAAGGGAGAACCAGCTATCCGCTAAGCAAGAGAAATGTGTCTTTGGTGTACAGGAGATACTGTTTCTAGGGCATGTTCTGACTCCTCACGCCTTTAAGATGGATCCTGGTAAGGTTTTGGCAATTAAGGAATGGGTAAGGCCTTCATCTTTAAAGGCCTTACAACGGTTTTTGGGTTTCGCTAATTACTAATCATGAATTTTTCTGTAATTGCTAAACCATTGACCGACCTTACTAAGAAAGGGGCGGATTTGGAGAATTGGTCTACCAAGGCCATTTCTTCATTTGAAACATTAAAAAAGGCATTTAGTAGAGCTCCCATTCTGATCCAGCCTGATCAGGAGAGACCTTTTATTGTGGAGGTGGATGCGTCCAAGGACGGCGCAGGAGCAGTCCTTTCACAAGGTCCTGCTAGCCTCACTAACCTGAGACCGTGTGCCTTCTTCTCCAGGAAATTCTCTCCCACAGAGAGAAACTACGACATAGGGAATAGGGAGCTGCAGGCTATTAAATGGGCATTTATGGAGTGGAGGCATTTTTTGGAGGGGGCAAGGCATCGGGTAACTGTTGTCACTGACCATAAAAAGCTAATGTTTCTCGAGTTTGCTAAGAGGTTGAATCCCCGGCAAGTCCGATGGGCTCTGTTTTTTACCAGTTTTGATTTCTCCATTACGTCCAGGCCGGGAAGTAAAAATGTGAAGGCAGACGCATTATCTCGGAGCTTCCATGCTTTTCAACCCACTGAGGCACCGCCTGAATCCATCCTACCAGCAAACATCTTCTTAGCGGCTCTAACCCAGGATATCTCGGCTCGCATTAAGGCTGAACAACATCTGGCACCGGCATCCACCCCAACAGATAAGTTGTTTGTTCCCGTACAATTTCGTCTCCAGCTGTTGGGGGAGTTTCATGATTCTGCCTTTTGTGGACATCCGGGTTTTGAGGACACTAAGGATCTGGTTTCTAGATCTTATTGGTGGCCCACTCTGACCAGGGATGTCAAGTCCTACGTGTCAGCCTGTGAGGTTTGTGCCAGGTCTAAGACACGTAGGACTCGCCCTGCTGGCAACCTACGACCCCTACCCATTCCCAGTAGACCCTGGTCCTATATCTCGATGGACTTTATAACTGACCTACCGCTGGCGGAGGGTAAGATTGTGGTTTGGGTAGTGGTTGATAGGTTTAGCAAGATGGTTCATTTCATTCCCCTGTCTAAACTTCCGAATGCAAAAACCCTGGTGTCTATTTTTGTGAGAGAGATTGTTCATTTACATGGCATCCCGGAAAATATTGTTTCTGACAGGGGTGTGCAGTTTGTGTCCAAATTCTGGAGGTCCTTCTGTCAAAGATGTAAAATTTCACAGTCTTTTTCTTCCGCCTTCCATCCTGAGAGTAATGGGCAGACTGAACACCTTAATCAGTCTGTGGAACAATTCTTGAGGTTGTATGTTGCTGATGACCAGCAATTATGGGTCAAATTCCTCTGTTGGCTGAATTTGCTTTGAATAACCGTGTCAATTCTTCTGCTGGGGTCTCCCCTTTCTTTTGTAACCATGGTTTTCATCCCCGTTTTCATTCTGGGTTGTCCGTCTCCTCCTCTAACCCTGAAGCGGATAAACTCTCCTCCGAACTGTGCACAGTTTGGGCCCGGGTTCAATCGAACCTAGAAAAGGCTCAAAGTTCTCAAAAACTCAAGGCCGATAGGAGACGTTTCAAGGTGGTGAACTTTCAGGTTGGGGATAAAGTATGGTTGTCCTCCAAGATCTATCTCTCAAGGTAGCTTCTAGAAAATTTGCTCCTCGTTTTATTGGACCGTATAAGATCACGGAGGTGATTAATCCGGTATCGTTTAAGTTAGATCTGCCTGAGTCGTTCCACATTCATAATGTATTTCCTAAATCTCTACTTAAAAAGTATTTTGAACCTGTTGTACTGTTGAAAGCCTCGCCTCCGCCGGTTCTTGTTAGTGATGCTGTCGAGTATGTGGTGTCTAAGATAGTGGATGTCAGGAGAGTGCGTGATTCCTTACAGTACCTGATTCAATGGAAGGGGTATGGACCCGAAGAGAGATCTTGGGTACCTGCCAGGGAGGTTCATGCTCCTAGACTTGTTCGAAAATTTCATTTAGAACACCCTGAAAGGCCATCGCCTGAAGTCCTGGGTCCGGTGGCCCCTCGTAAAAGGGGGGGGGGTACTGTCGCGGGGCGCCAAAGGCGCACCTGGTCTCCCATCAGCCGCAGACCTGCTGCTTAGCTTCGGGAGCGAGGATCTGTGTTTGGCCTCGTTCCCAGGGTGGCTTTGCTAGCTGGGAGGCTCCCTGCTCCTAGGTCTGCCTTGTAGGAAAAAATGTGTATAGCAGCACAACGAAAATTTTAAGTCTTATCTTGTGGTGGTGCCAGCCGTGTTGGGAGCCAGTCAGAAGTTCCCCCTTGGATGCGTCATGTAGAAGAAACCGCAGCACTCTCTTGTCTTCAGTTCAGTGGAATTTATTTCACCAGCAAAAAATGCGACGTTTTGACCGTAAAGGTCTTTCTCAAGCAACATACAGAGTGGATAATAACAGACATATATACCCATTCAACCCCTCCCAGTAAGTCACATGTCCTAATTAAACATGTAAATGAAGTGAAAATTACACCAATATTGTGGATCCTCTATCATCCACCCACCTGTGATTTAAACCAATAATATATTCCTCCTCCCTATCAACACAGTGACAAAATCATATACCATTTAAATGGTGCTTACTCATTGTAAAGTCTGGCTGGCACATCATGGGGGGGACTTGCTTCTTCTTCCTGTGTAGTGTGAAAAGGCGCGCATCCCAGCGTCTCCATGCCAGAGCTGCGCATGCGTCATGAACACGTGCAGGTTCATGGAAGACGCAAACAGTCCAGCGCTCCTGCAGTGTCAGTGCGCCTGCGCATCAAGTACAGAGCCGGACTCCCTATGCTGTTGTGTTCCTCCTGCTGCTATGGTGACGCCTCTATTCAAATCAGGCAGGCGTGCCACAGCAAGACTCTGGAACTGCGATTCAGCACTTCTAAGTGTATTCAGTGCTGTCTATGTGTAGCGATTGTCTTTGCCATATAGAGAGTGCTTCAGTATTCAGTATTAACCCTGTCATGTCTACCTATTGGAGTTTTAACCCCTACTGATTATCTATTTTGTACTGGGCAATCCTTAATTACTACCACAGGGAGTGTCCATTTATATGGCCATGTTAGTTAGGCTCCAAAAATGCCATTCTACTGCAAATATGCAAAATCACTCTGGTTGTGGTTTATTGCCAAAAGGGGGCTCCACAGTGGTAAACATAAAGACAGAGTTCAGCAGCATGTATTCCACCACTATTTCTGTATCCATATTGCCAGGGTTACGCTACAGTCCTCTCTCATCCAACGGCAGGTTTATAGGTCTAGTTATAATGCCACGTTTGAGGGCTCAGTCAACCATTTGGGAGTCCCCATACCCCCAATCTTTTTTAAGAAAGGAGGGTTTATTTTGGGGTCGTCCCTGTACAACACTTATGCTCACGGTCTCCGTGCGGGATATACTCCCCCAGATACCATGCGGGGTAGGTCTCCACCCTCTCAGGACCCTCGGTGTTCAGTGGGCCGGTGGCGCATCCCCCATTAATGTGGAAGAGTCGTCACCACCCACAACACAGTCTCTTGATTCACTCAATAGGACTAGGGGGTCATCTGTTCCCAAATTTACCCCTTTTAATACGGGTGTAATGTCTCTATTCATACCAGCCCATTGTTCAACTGTGGATAACACGGACCCTACAGTGTTATGTTAACAAGGGCCATTTATCAAGAGAATGCTATTCATCACATGGCAGAGGTACGAAAGAGGCAGTGTAAAAACGCACTGTGGAAATCATCTAGGCCACTATAAGCTCCCCCCTGACCCGTGAAAACATGTAGGCATATAAACACACACACTATGAGGTAGCAGAGGGGTATACGTTACTTTGATGCTTTCAACGTGGTAGTCCCGCTGTCTGTACTCTCCTGGAGCAGAGGTCCCCTTATTGATTGTGCCCCCAGACTTTGCCAATTGTGCAAATATCTGTGAAAATAAAGCTGAAGTTAAAAGAATGTATAAATCAGAAAATCATACATACATCACAACCAACGGTGGTTGGGTACATCACTTCAATAAAACAAATACTAGGATTATGTATAATAGTCCTATCACAGTGTGGAGGAAAAACAAATCTCTGTTCAGTCAGTATAGTGTGCCTATTTTGAATTCTCTGTTAAGGCCTTTGGGTTCAAGTGTTTGTAATTCAAATATCCACCTTAGTTCCAACTTTTTCAATAATTTCTCTCTATCTTCTCCTCTTATTTGTGGTAATACCCCATCAATCACCCGGAACCGAAGTTGGGAAACATTGTGTCTATGTTTTAGGAAATGTTCTGGTACCGGTTGTTCATTTTTCGGGGTGTCCTCCTGTTTCTCTCCTGAGAGTAGTTTACGTATAAGGTAGCGATGTTGGTTAACCCTATTCCTGAGCTCCTGTGTGGTCTCTCCTACATAGAGCAGCCCACAGGGACACTGTAGTGTGTAAATTACGTATTCTGACCTGCATGTATAATAGCCCTTTATCTGGTATATCTTGCCTGTTCTAGGGTGTGCAAAGCTGCTACCTTTCAACATATTATTGCAGTTGCAACAGCTCAAACAGGGGAAACACCCTCTCCTCTTTACTTTAGGTGATACTGAGGGTTTTATGTCGGCATGTATCAGTCTGTCCCCTAGATTATGTGACCTTCTGTACGAAAGGAGGGGAGTGTTGCGGAATTCCTCAATTCCAGGAAATGTCTGTGACAATATGTGCCAATTCTTTTTGAGGACCTGTGCTATTTGTGTACTTTGTGCCGTGTACGTGGAGACAAAGGGAATCCTTCTGTTTTCTTTTTTAGGTTTATTCCCATTGAGTAGTTCTTCACGTTTAGAGTTGTTCACCCTATATTTATGCCTCTGTACCATTGCTTTTGGGTAACCTCTCTGTTCAAATTTGTTACACATCTCTTCTAATCTGGTTTCCAGTTTATCTTCCTCTGATACTATTCGTTTTACCCTCAGTAGTTGACTGTAAGGCAATGACTCCTTCATAAACTTGGGGTGGTCACTTTTAAATAGGAGCATGTTGTTCCTGTCCGTGGGCTTTACAAAGAGGTCAGTCCGTAGTGTACCTTCGCTACCGTATACCATAGTGTCCAGGAATTGTAATCCTGTCTGTGTATGTACAGATGTGAATTGTAGCTCATCATATATGGAGTTAACATAGTGTCTGAACTCAAGGAGTCCCTCCAGTGTACCGGTCCATATGAAGAAAATGTCATCTATATACCTCATCCAGCCCTTCACCTAGGTGAAGTGGCTGGATGGGTATATGAAAGTCTCCTCAAACTTGCTCATATAGACATTAGCGTAAGTTGGGGCCACATTAGATCCCATTGTGGTCCCCCGCTGCTGGACATAGAATGTATCCTCAAACAAGAAATAGTTGCAGGTGAGTACTATTTCCAGAAGGCAGAGGATGAATAGTGCTTGTTCTTTTTCAACTTTGTCCTGATGTAGGGCCCACTCCACCGCTTCTAAGCCCTTTGTATGGTCAATGCTTGTGTATAGACCTACAACATCAAAGGAGACCAGGAATTGGCCTTCTTCATATTGTAGTGTTTGTAGTCTCTTGAGGAAGTCGGTGGTGTCCCTCACGTATGACTTAGCTGACAAGGCATACTTCCTGAGTTATTTATCCAGAAAGGTCTGCCTTGAGCACCGAGCTGATCACTCGGTGCTCGACTTGTCTGTCTGTCGGTCATGTGACGCTGGCAACGTCACATGACCCTCAGACCCCACTATAAATACAGGCAGCCTGCTGGCCACAGGTTGCCTGTTAATTCTAGGTTCCTGGCTATTTGTTGGACTACTGAATACTCACCTGATCCTGTTCCCTGACGATCCTTTGCCTGCTCCTCCTGTACTGTGCATCCCTCCTGGTATTGTGACCTCGCCTCCCCCCTGACTACTTTTTGCAGACTCTTCTGGTACTTCTCTACTCTCCTGGTATTTGACCCCAGCTTCTCCTGACCATTCTTTGCTTAACCCTTTGTACTGCGTAGCTCTCTTGGTTCTGACCCGGTCTGTTCACGTTCCATATTTTGTCTTGTCTGTCTTCCCTGCACATATCCTAAGTAAGGGACTGTCGTCCAGTTGTCCCCTGTCATCAGGACTCGTGAGGCAAATAGGCAGGGTCAGGGGTGAGGGTGGAGCGCCCCTGTGTGTGTGTGGACGTGACCGTTACATCTTCTATCCATTCGAATGGTATTTTTCCGCTTTCTTTCACATTTTTCAGGTTTTGGTTGCCATTCTAAAGCATTTGCAATTATTTTATCTGAGCAGCCTATCATTTTCTGCGCTTATTTATATGTTTTCCCCTCTCCAATCATCTTTTTAATCAAGGTAGGCTGTTCTTCTGAACAATGTCTGAAACAACCCATTTTCCTCAGAATTTCGGACAGAAATGTACTGTAACCAGCATGTACAACATTTGCTGCCTTCCTTCCTTAAATAAGGGCAATAATTGCCACCTGTTTTTCAAAGAATGAATCACCTCACTCATTAAACTCCACACTGCTATTATTTAGAACATGCCCCATTCAATAAGTGATTGAATTACAGAGAATCAGAAGCATGAATGTCATGACTGTTGGGTTTGTTGGGTTTCTATTACTCTACTACACCTGTAAGTAAATTATTTGCCATGTAGAAATATCATTTCTACCAAAAACAGTGATTGATCAGGTTAGTGATGTCTGACTGCTATTATTTTGAACACAACTGTACATAGGCAGATAAACAATCATATTGCAAAGTAAGTGTTTGGGGAAAATACTGTCCTAACTTAGGGGCACTACCAAACAAATTCTCAAAAGGGGACAGCTTCTCTTTACCTCTAGGGGTATGTCCGACACTGAATAGGGCAATAGGAAGAGCCTCTGGCCACGGCCTTCCAGTCTCTTGTACTATTTTCAACATTTTTAGTTTCAATGTGGCATTCATTATTTCCACTTTTCCTCTGCTTTGCGGTCTGTATGGAGTATGGAAAGCAAGATGGGTCCTTAGTGCAGCCCATATTTCCTGAGCCACGTCTGCTATGAAGGCAGGTCCTTGATCACTCTCTATCACTTCAGGTACCCCAAATCTACAGACAATTTCATTTAACAACTTCTTCACTGTTGTCTTTGCCATCTGATTCTTCACGGGGTAGGCTTCAGGCCATCCAGAGAACATGTCTATGACCACCAGGACATACTGGAACCCTTGAGCAGGGGGCATCTGTATGTGGTCAATCTGAATCCTTTGAAAGGGATAGAGAGGTTTTTGTAGGCACTTGACAGGGACTTTTTCCATCTTCCCAGGATTACATTTGGTACAGACCATGCAGCTATTAACATGTCGAGTGGTGAGTGTAGTGATGGCAGGGGAAAGCCATATAGAAGAGATGAGGTCATTCATTGCAGATTTTCCTTGATGTGTGGGCCCATGAGACCAAGAGACTACTGCAGGGTAGAGACTTCGAGGCAGACAGAGAAGATGTCCTTTCCTCCAAATCCGGTCTTCATCAGGGCCTCCTCCGTTTCCAAACCACACTTCTTTCTCCTCTTATGATGCCGCTTCTTGTATATCCACCAATGTTTTCTTTGTGAGGAGGAGTCCACTTGGTATACCTGTCTGATCTCTTGCAGCCCTGGATCGTGTCTGCACTGCCATCATCTTCACCTCCTCTCTTTTCCTCATTGCTCTTCCTTTGCTGCTTTATCAGCTCTCGCCTTTCCCTGGGTTTCCGGGGTATCAGCTCTTGAATGCGCCTTGACTTTGAGTATAGCTACTTGCTTAGGGAGTGCCAAAGCTTCCATTAATGTGTGCCACAGCTTCAGCATTTTTAATGGGAATCCCGTTAGCTGTGATAAAATTACGGCTCTTACAGATGGGACTGAAATCATGGGCTACTCCATAGGCGTATCTAGAGTATGTGTATATATTGGCAGTTTTCCCCTCAGCTATTCTGCAGGCTTCAGCGAGAGCTGAGCTATCAGTTCAGCCTCTTGGGCAGATTTGTCAGGAGAAAGAGGGTGGGCTTGCAGCACTTCATCTGAAGAGGTGACAGCATATCCAATGTGATACCTGCCTTGTTCATCTTCTTATCCAGTGTGATACCTGCCTTGTTCATCTTCATATCCGGATCCATCCACAAACAAGTTGAGGTCAGGGTTGTCCAAAGTTGTTTCAGTTACATTTGGAAGAGGCTCAGTCTCTTGTTTAATCAATTCTGTGCAATCATGACAGTATCCAGAGTAAAAATCAGCAGCAGAATAAACACCTTCCGCCTCAGCTGTCCCCCTTGAGGAAAAGGGAGGAGGGAAGCGGGTTGAGCACATGACATCTAGCTATAGTAACAGTATCCGGAAGTAAAAGGGAACACTGCATACGGAGATGCCTAGCAGCTGAGAGATGTTTTGGCTGAGTTTGCTGGAGGATTGCAGAAAGGTCATAGGGGCTAAAATATGCAGGGGGCGACCCAGGACAATGTCAGAAGTTTTGTCCAGGAGGAGATGACAGGCGTGGATAGCTCGAATACAGGAGGGTGTCCCACGAGCTACTGGGTCCAAGCAGGCTGAGTAGTAGCCCAGGGGACTGTGCCTGCCTCCATGACTCTGGGGGAGGACCCCAGTTGCATGTCGCTGACGATCCATGACAAACAGTCTGAAGGGTAGGTCATAGTTAGGCAATCCCAGGGCAGGAGAGGACAAGGCCGCTTCCTGCAACTGTTTAAATCAGTGTTTAGCATTCTCTGTCAAGTAAAAAGGGGCATGCGGTACGCAATCATACAGAGGCTGCATAAGAATGGAAGCATCCAGGATCCAAGGGCGACAGTAAGATATTAGTCTCAGAAAGGCTTGCAGTTGTTTACAGGTAGTAGGTTCTTTAATTTGCAAAATAGTTTTCTTCCTCTCCTCTGTAAGGTGTTTAGCACCCGTACTGAGGCAATGTCCGAGGAACACCACTTTTAATCGACACCACTGGATTTTGTCTTTGGAAACCTTGCACCCCTGAGCTGACAAAAAAAAAAGTAAAGAGAGTGAGGCATCTGAACAGATGTGTGTCCTGGACACACACTAAAAGATCGTCCACATACTGGAGCAGCTCAACATCATCGTGATTTTGTTTCCATTCATCCAAGATAGATCACATGGCTTTGCTGAATTGAGATGGGCTATTTTGAACCCCTTGAGGCATGACTGTCCAGGTATACTGGGATCCTGCATGAGTGAAGGCAAAGAGGTATCGGGGTGTAAAGGCACAGAGAAAAAGGCATTAGCTAGGTCAATGACTGTAAAGACTGCTGCGTCAGAGGGTATGTTAGAAAGCAGGGTATGAGGATTTGGTACAATGGGGGTTTCTAGGATGGTTCGTTAACCGCCCGAAGATCAGGTACCATTCTATAGGTATCAGGTTGTCCCTTTTTCCCCTTCTTCCTTACTGGGAAGAGGGGCGTGTTGCACGGGGATGTGGTATGTATTATAGCACCAACTTTCAAGAACGCCCGCACCTGTTGGGTGACAGGATCCATCTGGGCTATAGATAAAGGATATTGTGGCTTCCTAGGGAGCACTGCTCCTGGTTTGAGGTGCACCATTACAGGTTGCACCCGCAACCTGCCCACATCCTGTGGTCCTGTGGACCACAGTGTCTCAGGCATGACAGACAGCACAGCAGCTGGATGTGGCTCAGTAGTGGGCAGACAGTCTTCTAAGGATCTAAGGGCGGCCAGCATTACTGTTTCCTCTGGCTGCAGAGGAGTAGAAAGGGTAACAGTGCCATCAGGGTGAAACTGAATAATAGCTTGCATCTTTTGTAGTAAGTCCGTCCCAGAAGGTTAAGTGGACATGTGGAGGAAACTACAAATTGCGAGAGTACTCCAGTACAGGAATGTGGGCAAAAAGAAACATTAGGGGAAAGGACCTAGAACGACCATCTATGCCAACACACTGTACAGTGATTTTGTCTAAAAAAGCTGGGTCGGGGATCTCATCACGTCAGATTACACTTCTGGCTGCACCAGTATCGACAAGAAATGTGTGCATATCCCCTCCTATCTGAAGCTGCACAGTAGGTGCAGGGCCACAATGCGAAGGGGGGTTGGGGTTGGCTTCTCCAACGTGTGGATCTGGCTTGCCCCTGTCCTATGAGGCATGGTGATATTCCTCCCTCTCTACTGTTGGAGGGGGGAGCCAATGGAAACACACGAGGCGGCCCCCCTCTTCCTTGCTGAGGGGGGCGATGTGGGCACACCCTTTTGAAAAGCCTGAGCTGGCCATACCCATAGCAGAGACGAGCGGGTCTGTTATCTCCCCGGGGCAGGGGGGCATTCTCCCCTGTTACAAGCATTATGCTAGTCCTGGGGGCTGCTTCAATACTTTTTGCTACCAGAGTTAATGTCTCAATAGGAACAGAACGATACTCTCGGCGGGCAGTTTTTAGTGGCTTTTGAATATGGGGTTTTAGTCCATCAGCAAAAGCACTAGACAGCATCCCAGTAGTGTTTAGTAAAACCGAGATCTTTGAACATTTGTTCCATTCGATTTGCAAATTTCTCCACTGACTCTCCCTTATCTTGTTTCATGTCTTGAATTTGAATTTCTTGATCTATCAGCCTGGTCCTAGCCCATTGTTCTAACAGGTCACAGTATCGTTCCCCAGATTGGTAGGTTTTCAAAAACTCCACCTCCCCATGGTTGGGAGGTGGTAGATCCTTCTCCATTGTGGGCCAGAAAGAATCTCCCACCTTAATCTGGGTAAGTCCTGCTAATTCCCTCCATGTGGCAGAGTGAGTTTTACTGATCTGTTCCAATGCCCTATAAAAGACACTAATTATTCAACCCAATTTAAGAATCAAGGCCTAATGGTATTGCTTATCTATGAAACAATGTAGCTACCCCAATAACAGTAAAAATAGGCAGCTTATTCATCCCAATTTGAGAATCAAGGTGTAATATAATTACTTATCTATAAATGAAGATGGAAACAACAATAACAGTTAAATTACAAGGCGTAATAGAATTGCTTATCCATTTAACAAGGGGGACACCCCAATAACAGTTAAATTACACTACTTATTCACCCCATATTGAAAATCCAATAGATCTGTGTATCTATTAAACAAGGGGGCACCCCAATAACAGTTAAACACTGTCCCTAGCACTTGGCACATCTGTCTCTATGCTCAGTTCACTGCAAAATGGCTGAGACCGGGCAGGATTAGAATTTTTATAGGGCTGTGACATCACAGGGGATGACCATCTGCTGATTGACTGGCTGCACTGCATTACGGGTGATCACTTGTTCCTGAGCTTCTTACTTTCATTCTGTAACACAAGTAGCTGCCATTTTAGGAAAAAATCGATTCGTTACCACGAAGCGCCATAAAATTCAGATTTCCTGCAAATCAAATTTTTTATAATTTTTCAATAACCGTTTACGACGCCATCTGCGTCTGAAATACGGCTAAGGCTACTTTCACACTTGCGTTGTGGGCAGATCCTTCATGGATCTGCAAAAACGGATCTGTTACAAACATACAACCGCATGCATCCGTCATGAACGGATCCGTTTGTATTATCTGTAACATAGCACTCTGTTGTAGTGGTGGCTCACTCCCTATTACCTATGGTATGGTGCTACCAACCCAATAGAGAGGACAACCTACCTCTCAAGAGCGGAGAAAGCTAAAGTAAAAATGTGTTGGGCGAGCACTCTAACATCAAACACACATTTATTATGTAAATATAATGATATCAGACACTATAAAAATCAATATAAAATCAATATAAAATCAACTAAATTAAATAAATCGCAATGTCCACAAAGGGGGCAACTAGTGTGCGCCACTATGAGAGTCCGTAATAAAAATAAAGATCTCTTTTAGCATACAAGTGCATATATTGGAGCCTGGAAAGTTGATGTTATGTCGACAAAAATAATCGCAAAAGATGCAAGTAGTGTTGTTACTTTCGGGTAAGTTCAGTAGTGATCATATATGATTTAGTCAGATTGTGACAGATGGTAGTGTCGGCTATTCAGCCGCTTACCTCCTTCCTTCAGGAGTTATTCATGGCGTCTCCGCTGGTGTTGCCGAGGGGCGAGCCGTGCGGGAAAGCTCCGGAGTCTCGCGTCGCACTCCTCGAATAGGTATTATCGAGGTCTGTATTCACAAACTCTCGCGGGATCACACTTACGGGATTTCTGTCTCGTCTGGAACTAACGTCTCTAGTATATATATATTTTCTAATTCTTTTACGATGATGTCTGCATGGCCATGCGACTGGAAGTATTTCGACAGGTGTGCGGCGTTACCAGACACGTTTCGGGATATGTCACTACCCCTTCCTCAGTGGTTACGCTACACCTGTCTGCATCCATCTTATATACTTGGTAAAGGTGGAGCCAATACATGGAAGCCGGATCCGAAATTTACGATTAGGTGTTCGCGATTTTTTAAGGAACATTCATTGCAGTTTATTTGTGATTTATTTATTGCAATTTTTCTTCTTTTATATACTTTCTAGATCAGATACTGTAGTTTACAATATCAATGATAGATATGAGATCTTGTTCAGAGTTAGGTTTCTACAGTATCTATCTTTAGTATGGTTCTTCTTTCATGCGTTTTCTTTGCGATTTTTTGAGATTTCTATTTGTTTATTTCTTTTTTATTGTTTAAAACACCAGATTAAAATGTTATTCAAATATGTGGACAGTTCAAGTTGATTTCAACATCAAGTTGATTTCAGCATCAACATAAAATATGGTGGAAAATCTGTATTATGTCATATCCTGATTGACAGATGGGTACATAGATCAAATCATTCAGATATTGCAATCAGTGATGATATTACATACACTTAAGGTTGAATTCAGAGATGGGCCTCCACGGTGAAGAGGGTGGGGGCCCCAGGCTGAGGGGGCGTCGCAGTGCCGATAAACGGCCAGACATGCGACCCCCCATCGGACCGGGGGGCACCCACCTACAAAAAGCCGAAGAGCTCCAAATCCGAGTTCAACCCTGCTGGTAGCAGAGTCCCAAATTCATATATCCGTCGGGATTCCATCCTAGACATCTGTTTAATAAAGTTCCCTCCTCTCCAGTGCTGGTCTACCTTTTCCAGTGCCATGAAAATGAGATTGGTTGGGTCGCTGTTATGGACCTCTTTGTAGTGTTTAGACAGAAAGTGTTTCTCATAGCCTTTTCTAATGTTGGCTATGTGTTCACCCAATCTCGTCTTTAGTAGCCGTTTGGTCCTACCAATATACTGTCTATTGCATGGACACTGGATCAGGTAGACAACTCTGGTAGAGTTACACGTAAGGCAGTCCTTTATCTGCCAGACAAATACATTTTGTGTGGAAGAGACTGTTATAGTCTTATGAGGTTTACTATTGATTTTGCACGCCATACATTTCCCACATTTGAAAAATCCCTTTAGATCCATCCAAGTATTCAGAAGGGTTTTCTTCTTATTTTTGGATTTGACAGAGGGAGCTATTTTGATGCCCAAATTGGGTGCCTTGGTAAACGTAACCTGCGGAGATGTAGGTAGAAGATGACCTATCACTTTATCATTTAATATGTGATGCCAGTGTGTTCTTATTATTTTTTGTATTTTTCTATAGTCATCATTAAAAGGAAGGATAATCCTACTATTGATCTCGTTGGTTGTTCGGGATTTTTTCTTCCTCTCTACCATCTGATTATCAAAAAAGGTCTGTCTGTCTAATTTTCTGACCTTTGGACATTGCGATTTATTTGATTTAATTGATTTTATATTGATTTTGTATTGATTTTATAGTGTCTGATATCATTATATTATCTGTAACATAGCCAAGACGGATGACATCATGAACTCCATTAAAAGTCAATGGGAGACGGATCCGTTTTCTATTGTGCCAGATTTCTATTGTGCCAGATTGGCTCAGTTTCGTCAAGCGGACAGCAAAACGCTGCAGGCAGCGTTTTGGTGTCCGCCTTCAGAGCGGAATGGTGACTGAACGGAGGCAAACTGATGCATTCTGAGCGTATCCTTTTCCATTCAGAATGCATTAGGGCAAAATTGATCCGTTTTGGACCGCTTGTGAGAGCCCTGAACGGATCTCACAAACGGAAAGCCAAAACGCCAGGGTGAAAGTAGCATAATTTAGGCGTATTTCACAATAGTAAATGACCCCCTGAGTGTAAAATCACCCTTTTGAACAGACTCTGCAATTTATTTCTCTGGTTGAGGTGATAATGCAATGACAATGACAATGAAAAATGGTTGATAGTGAGTATGTGGTTTTACCCGGTTCTGCAATGTCCAAAAGACTGGCTACTATACTGTAATTTGAAAGACCAATAGACCTTGGCCAGCATGGTGACTCTGGGTAATACTGCCCCTTTGGGTTCAAATCCAACCAATTTTCGTGGAGATTTCTTTGCTTCTCATGCATTTCTTAGTAGAGTCTTACTAATATTACATTTGTACATGTAAATAGTTTGATAAGATAAGGTGAACAACTGCAATCTCAAGTATATCTGAGAAATATGAGCTCTGAGATAATATAAAATCATTTTCTTCCTGTACAAGCTGTTATCACCAAATTACTTTATTGTTGTTTCATGGAATTTAGACTTAATCTAATAACTAGAAACTTTTTGAATCCAGAGGGAAAACAAACCAGGCTGGTGTAGTGAGCTGCATTTATATTTATATAAGGAGATATATAACGCGAGTTTGAACGCGACGCGTGGTTGATTAAGTGTGGTTGCGTAAGTGTGTGACTTAAGATTAAGTGACTTTAGATTCAGGGACTTCAGTGGGGGACTGCAATTAGCCAGTTTCTTAGTTCTACATTATATTGTATTTTTCGCTTTGTGGTGTAATCCCCATTTAGTATGTGTTGCACAATTGACAACGCAGTCCAGTGCACATCTTGCATGATGTATGCAGTCCTGGAACAGCCGTTCAAGGGTGTATATCTTTGTTCAAGATGTGAGCAAATTACCCATTTGGAATCGCAAATCGAGTCTCTAAATGGGCAAGTTGCAACACTGAGAGGCATTGACAATTTGCAAAAGAGTTTGCTTTTCACCGAGCAAGCACTCTTTGGGGTAGATGAGGGGGAGGGTGTCAGAGAGGAGGCTGAGGAAAGTGAGGTAGCTAGCTGGGTAACAGTTAGAAAGCGAGGTAGAGGGAAGAGTGCCAGGGAGGCTAGCCCTGATCTGACACACCCCAACAAGTTTGCACGTTTGGCAGATGAGGGGGATATCAGTCCAGGGACGGCACTGCCGCAGCCGGACACTTCCTCTGCCAGTCAGGGGAATGTCAGCACCGGTAAGCAGGGGACCAGGAGAGCAGGGCAGGCCAGACAGGTGCTGGTAGTGGGAGACTCAATTATTAGGGGAACAGATAGGGAAATCTGTTATAAAGACCGTGATCGCCGAACAGTGTGCTGTCTTCCTGGCGCTAGAGTTCGACACATCGCAGATCGGGTTGACAGATTACTGGGAGGGGCTGGAGAAGATCCAGCGGTCATGGTCCATATCGGAACCAATGACAAAGTTAGGGGTAGATGGAGAGTCCTTAAATATGATTTCAGGGATTTAGGTCAAAAGCTTAGGGCAAGGACCTCAAAGGTAGTATTTTCCGAAATACTACCTGTACCACGGGCCACACAAGAAAGGCAGCGGGAGATTAGGTAAATTAACAAGTGGCTCAAGAACTGGTGAAGGAAGGAGGGGTTTGGGTTCCTGGAGAACTGGGCCGACTTCTCTATCGGCTACAGGCTCTATCGTAGGGACAAGCTGCACCTCAATGGGGAAGGGGCAGCTGTGTTGGGGAAGAAGATGGCTAGAAGGTTGGAGGAGTGTTTAAACTAGGGACTGGGGGGGAGGGTAATTACGTTACAGGATGGGAAGATAGTGCAGATAGAGACCGGGGGCAAGGTAGTGGGACTGGGGGAGGAATGGAAGGAGGGACTAGAACAGTTCAGAAGGAAAGGTGTAGAGTAAAAAATATACATAAACCTCTCAAATGTATGTATACTAATGCCAGAAGCCTGACTAATAAAACTGGTGAACTGTAATTAGTGATGTGTGAGGAGGACTATGACATCGTGGGAATAACTGAGACATGGCTGGATGATAGCTATGACTGGGCAGTTAATGTACAAGGTTACAGTCTGTTTAGAAAGGATCGTCAAAACTGGAGAGGGGGAGGGGTCTGCCTTTATGTAAAGTCCTGTCTAAAGCCCACACTCCGTGAAGATATAAGTGAGGGACATGAACATGTGGAGTCACTGTGGGTAGAGATACATGGAGCTAAAAACAACAATAAATTACTAATAGGAGTTTACTATAAACCACCTAATATACCAGAGTCCACAGAAAATCTACTACTAAATGAGATAGACAAGGCGGCAAATCATAATGAGGTGGTTATTATGGGGGACTTCAACTACCCAGTTATAGACTGGGAAACTGAAACTTGTATATCTCATAAAGGAAACAGGTTCTTGGCAATAACCAAAGACAAATACCTCTCCCAACTGGTTCAGGACCCGACTAGAGGGACGGCCATACTGGACTTAGTATTAACCAATAGACCTGACAGAACAACAGACGTGCAGGTTGGGGGACATCTGGGAAATAGTGACCATAAAGTAATAACCTTCCAATTATCATTCAAAAGAGCGTTTCTACAGGGAGGAACAAAAATACCAAATTCAAAAAAGCTAAATTTAGCCAACTAAGAGAGGCCATAGGCCTAACTAAATGGGATAATGTCCTCACAAATAAAAATACAGCCACAAAATGGGATATCTTTAAAAGCATCCTAAAAGCTCATTGTGAGAGGTACATACCGTATGGGAATAAAAGGTTAAGGAACAAAAAGAAACCAATGTGGATAAACAGAACTGTAAAGAAAGCAATAAATGACAAAAAGAAAGCATATACAACACTAAAACAGGAGGGTAGCACGGAAGCACTGAAAAACTATAAGGAAAAAAATAGAACATGTAAAAAACAAATAAAAGCGGCCAAACTAGAGACCGAGAGATTAATTGCCAAAGAGATTAAAACTAACCCTAAAATGTTCTTCAATTATATAAATGTTAAATAGATATAGTATAAGTATAAATCTGAAGGTGTCGGCCCTTTAAAGAGTAATGAGGGGGGAGTCGCAGAGAGCGACGAGGAGGAAGCAAAGCTATTAAATATTTTTTTCTCCAATGTATTCACTGAGGAAAATAAACTGTCAGATGAAATGCTGAATGTTGAAATAAATTCCCCATTAAAAGTGTCCTGTCTGACCCAGGAAGAAGTACAAAAGCGACTTAAAAAGGTTAAAATAGACAAATCGCCAGGACCGGATGGCATACACCCCCGTATCCTAAGGGAATTAAGTAATGTCATAGCCAGACCCTTATTTCTGATATTTGCAGATTCTATACTGACAGGGAATGTCCCACAGGATTGGCGTATGGCAAATGTGGTGCCAATATTCAAAAAGGGTCCAAAAACAGAGCCTGGAAACTATAGGCCGGTAAGTTTAACATCTGTTGGGGGTTTTCTGAGAGATGCTATGTTAGAGCATCTTAACGTAAATATGCAAATAACGCCATATCAGCATGGCTTTGTGAGGGATCGGTCATGTCAAACTAATTTAATCAGTTTCTATGAGGAGGTAAGTTCTAGTCTTGACAGCGGAGAATCAATGGATGTCGTGTATCTGGACTTCTCCAAAGCATTTGACACTGTACCACATAAAAGGTTAGTATATAAAATGAGAATGCTCGGACTGGGAGAAAACGTCTGTATGTGGGTAAGTAACTGGCTCAATGATAGAAAACAGAGGGTGGTTATTAACGGTACACACTCAGATTGGGTCATTGTCACTAGTGGAGTACCTCAGGGGTCAGTATTGGGCCCTATTCTCTTCAATATATTTATTAATGATCTTGTAGAAGGCTTGCATCGTAAAATATCAATTTTCGCAGATGACACATAAACTGTGTAAAGTAATTAACACTGAAGAGGACAGTATACTACTACAGAGGGATCTGGATAGATTGCAGGCTTGGGCAGATAAGTGGCAGATGAGGTTTAACACTGACAAATGTAAAGTTATGCACATGGGAAGGAATAATGCAAGTCACCTGTACATACTAAATGGTAAAACACTCGGTTGCACTGACATGGAAAAGGACCTAGGAATTCTAATAAACAGCAAACTAAGCTGCAAAAAACAGTGTCAGGCAGCTGCTGCCAAGGCCAATAAGATAATGGGTTGCATCAAAAGGGGCATAGATGCCCGTGATGAGAACATATTCCTACTACTTTACAAATCATTAGTCAGACCACACATGGAGTACTGTGTACAGTTCTGGGCTCCAGTGAACAAGGCAGACATAGCAGAGCGGAGAGGGTCCAGAGGAGGGCAACTAAAGTAATAACTGGAATGGGCCAACTACAGTACCCTGAAAGATTATCAAAATTAGGGTTATTCACGTTAGAAAAAAGACGACTGAGGGGAGATCTAATTACTATGTATAAATATATCAGGGGTCAGTACAGAGATCTCTCCCATCATCTATTTATCCCCAGGACTGTGACTGTGACGAGGGGACATCCTCTGCGTTTGGAGGAAAGAAGGTTTGTACACAAACATAGAAAAGGATTCTTTACGGTAAGAGCAGTGAGACTTTGGAACTCTCTGCCTGAGGAGGTGGTGATGGTGAGTACAATGAAGAAATTCAAGAGGGGCCTGGATGTATTTCTGGAGTGTAATAATATTACAGGCTATAGCTACTAGAGAGGGGTCGTTGATCCAGGGAGATATTCTGATTGCCTGATTGGAGTCGGGAAGGAATTTTTTATTCCCCTAAAGTGAGGAAAATTGGCTTCTACCTCACAGTTTTTTTTTTTGCCTTCCTCTGGATCAATTTGCAGGATGACAGGCTGAACTGGATGGACAAATGTCTTTTTTCGGCCTTATGTACTATGTTACTATGTTAGTGAGATCTTGGAAAATGGAATGCTCATGTTAATAAAAAATAATACGGCCAAAGGCAGAGAAGGTGTTGGTCAATAGCAAAATAAGCTATACTCACCTGTTCAATCCACCTTCTCTCCGGTTGTGGCCCTTCTGGCCAGGTTGTGTTTACATGTCTGCAGTCATGTTAACATTATAGGATCCAGTAGCGGATGTGTATTCATACAGGAGATGGAGCAGTTGATGACATCATGCTGTATGTGTAATAAGAGAAAGAAAACCAGAGATATCAGATGAGACTTTAGAGCATTGGAGAACCACTGTATTTGCACAGAAAAAGGGATTCGTGAAATACAGTGTAATATTTAACCCCTTCCTGACCAGCGCCGTACATGTGCGGCACTGACCGGGACTTTAAACATAATGCCTGCTTGTGCATGCAGTGGGTGCCATAGCCACCAGATGCCTGCTGTTTCGTACAGCAGACACTCGTGGCTAAAGTGGACTTTTAGGCTACTTTCACATTAGCGTTAGGTTTCTCCGGCAGGCTGTTCCAGCAGGGGAACAGCCTCCCGGATCCGTGCTAACGCTTGCACACCTGTACTGCCGGAAGTCTGGCCTGGCCCCATTCACTATAATGGGGACGGGCGGGGGATGTGGCCGCAGTATGGCAAACATACAGAGAGGCAGCCTGACAAATACCGCAGCATGCCAGACAAACCTAATGCTAGTGGTGTGAAAGTAGCCTAAACCTTTTAAATGCTGTGGTCAAACATGACCACAGAATCCGCATGCTTCCGGGTGTGTTCTGGCTCCCCTGGGGGAGCTGGATGCATTGTGCAGGCAGCTTCAGTCCTCTGGAATGAACTGAAGCGGCCACACATTAGTTCCTATGGTGACCTTGCCTGTGGCAGGACTCCATAGGAATACATTGAAACTCTCATATACTGCTAATGCATTGGAATGCATGAGAGAAGCAATCTGATGATTGCTTTTAGAGAGGAGCAAAGTTTTCAAAAATTTGATTTGGCCGATTCGAAAAATTTCTCCAAGAAATTAGCTTCTTTTCAAATTAATTTGTCACGAAGTGCATTAAATCAGGTCTATCGGAGGCTGCAGTTAAACTGTAGGGAGAATGTATCTTGGTGTACATCACTATGCATTGCATAGCTAGCAACGTGCATAGCTAGTCCTTTCTGGTAGGGAAAGAGTTACTGTGCGTCATAATGACAGGTATGTCCCATATATGGACGTGCACATCATTGTACAGGCCATTAACAGCTCTAACTAATTCCTAGCTAAACCAAAAGAAAAGCATACAGCAGCCTTCAGTAAAGCAAAAAAAAAAAAACGCAGCATGCTGCAGGAGCTGTGTCCCAATGACTCTTTAGGGTCCATTTACATGTCCGCAATTCTGTTCCGCATTTTGCAGAACGGAATTGCAGACCCACTCATTTCTGAGGGGCCGCACGATGTGCGGCCTGGATCCAGAAACGCGGACCCGCACTTCCGGGTCCGCATTTCCGTTCCTGAAAAAATAGAACATTCTTGTCCGCAATTACGGACAAGAATAGGCATATTCTATTAGTGCTGGCGATGTGCGGTCCGCAAAATGCGGAACACACATTGCCGGTGTCCATGTGAATGGACCCTTAGTGGAACAAAATAAGGACATGGAGGAAGCCCCAATAAAGTAGTGGAAAAGAAAAGGTTCTTTTAATCCATGTTGTGGCAGTACAAACACATGTATTTCAAACCCTTCTGTTAGCTGTAGAATGACTGCGCATCACTGTTAGGCCTCATACACACGGTCGTTGTTTTGGTCCGCATCCAAGCCGCCGTTTTGGCGGCTCGGATGCGGACCCATTCACTCCAATGGGGCCGCAAAAGATGCGGACAGCACTCCGTGTGCTGTCCGCATCCGTTGCTCCGTTCCGTGGCCCCGCTAAAAAAATATAACATGTCCTATTCTTGTCCGTACTTTGCGGACATGAATAGGCATTTATATTAAAGGCTGTCCGTGCCGTTCTGCAAATTGCCGCAATTTGCGGACCGCAAAACACACCATGGTCGTGTGCATGCTGCCTTAGGCTTAGTTCATACTTCAATTATTTGGTCAGTTATTCATATCAGTTATTGTAAGCTCAAAGCAGGTGTGGGTCAAAATCACAGAACAGGTGCAGATCTATTCATGATACATAATCTAAGAGTAGGCTTGGCTCCTGAATTTGGTTCACAATAAGTGATGGAAATAACTGACCAAATAACTGGTGTGAACAGCCTTACATGTCAATGTTAGCATCAGGTCTAATTTAAGATAAAACAATGTGAATTAGGGTGGGACTCAGGGTCGGACTATTAAAGGATTACCTTATCTTAATTTATCGGTGTGGACTTAACCATGCAGTGGCCCAAGATTCAAGTAGTGGCCTCATGACAGTGGGGAAGGTGTCAGCCATAAGGCTGTGTTTACATCACTGTTTATTTTCCGTTCCATCAGAAGAACATCCCAAAAAAGTAGATCCTGTATTTTGAACATCCGTCTTTAAACCGTCAGTATTTGGTCATCATTTGATCAGCATTTGTAAAGCAAAAACAAGAGTGGGTCTAAAACAGAGATAACATGTGATGAAAATATTTGCATCTGTTCTGTGTTTTGGACCCACTGCTGCACTGTTTTCTGATTTCACATAGATTGCTAGAGAATTTGTTCTGTTACACACTGATACAAGTAGTGGCCCCATGACAGAGTGGAGAGGGTGTCAGCAGTAAATTTGTGTTGACATCACTGTTTATTTCTTCTTTCTGATCTGTCAGAAGAACAACTCCAAAACAACTGCAAAAAAATGGATCCTATCTTTTGAGCATCCACCTTCACACAGTCAGTATTTTGTCAGCAATTCACCAGTATTGGTAAGGCTAGTTTCACACTAGCGGCAGGGGACTCCGGCAGGCTGTTCCGGCGGGTGAACAGCCTGTCGGATCCGTCCTGCCGCTAGTTCACGTGTGCCCCCGGACTGTGTGCCCCAGTACTTTTAGTCCGGCTGCCTCTCGGCGTGCACTGCCGTGCTGCCGCCAGAACTCCGCCCCCGCCCCCATTATAGTCAATGGGGACGGAGCTGCAGTCTGGGGGCACATGTGAACTAGCAGCAGGACGGATCCGACAGGCTGTTCATCCGCCAGAACAGCCTGCCGGAGTCCCCTGCCGCTAGTGTGAAAGTACCCTAAGAACAGGAGTGGGTCCAAAACAGAGATGACATGTGATGGAAATATCTGCATGTCCTCTGTGTTTTTGACCCACTCCTGCTTGTGGCTTCCAAATCATGATCAAATTCGGATGTAAAATACTGATCATGGGATAGAGGCTTCATGCTCAATTTGCATGAGTTCTGGCCATTTGCATCTGAAATTGGTTTTATTCAGGTGGGAAAGAAGTTCTGCAAAAATCAGTCTATCACACAATCGCAGTCTATCACACAGTCAGCATTTGGTCAGTTTTTTCCATCAGTATTTGTTCAGTATTGGTAAGGCAAAAAGAGGAGTGGCTCCAAAACAGAGTTAACATGTGATGGAAATATTTGCATGTCTTTCTGTGTTTTGGACCCACTCCTGCTTTTGGCTTCCAAATCATGATCAAATCCTGATGCAAAATACTGACCGTGTGATAGAGACCTTATGGATACTCAAACAACAGGACTGAAAAATAAACGTTGATGTCAATGCGACTAAACAGGGACACTAGTGGACCTGTAACAGACTGGTGAGGGTGGCAACAGCATGAAGAGTCACAATAGTGACCCATAACAGACTGGCAAGGGTGGCAACAGCATGAAGAGTCACAATAGTGGCCCCAGAACAGTGATGGCCAGTTCGCCGTGTTCGCCCGCGAACACATGCGGGCTGCCATCTTAACTCACAAGTCCGGCGAGGCACAGGTAAGCCCTTATTTGTGCCTGTGCCGTGAGCCGGTCTGAAAAAAATGCGGTCACCCGGGAGCAGGCAGTTCCGAGAACAGCCGCCGGGGGCTTTCATCGGGCTGTTCTCGGAACTGCCTGCTCCCAGTAACCGCATTTGTTTTCAGACCGGCTCGTGGCACAGGCATAGGTAAGGGCTTACCTGTGCCTCGCCGGACTTGTGAGTTCAGATGGCAGCCCGCATGTGTTCGCTGGCAAACACTGCGAACTGGCCATCACTGCCCCAGAACAGAGTGGTGAGGGTGGCAACAGCATGAATAGTCACAATAGTGGCCTCAAAACAGAGTGGGGAGGGGGAGGCAACAGCAGTGGCAGTAACAGCACAAGTTAGTGGCAGATCACAGTAGGAGCAGATGGAAGTAGAGGCAGCAGGTGTGTGGCATCAGGTGGGAGGCAGCATTGGAATAGTGGCAGCAGCTTGTGGCCAGAAGTAAAGAGCCATTTGTAATAATGTTCCAGTGTGGCAGCACACAACAGTCAGAACATTACTGCCAGAATGATCTAGTCCAGTGATGGCAAACCTATGGCACGGGTGCCAGAGGCGGCACTCAGAGCCCTCTCTGTGGGCACCCGCGCCTTGGAAAAAGTCTATGGCGTACCAATATGCTTTAGACTTTTCCTGCCATTCATCAGCACAGGACGCACTATGAACAGCACAGGCAGCGCACTGAATGTAGGCTATTAAGCTATTATAGCTAAATGATAAAGTGCATGGAAGATATACTATATTGGTATTCAGGTTAAATTGCCGTGTTGGCACTTTGCGATAAATAAGTGGGTATTTGGTTGCAGTTTGGGCACTCGGTCTCTAAAAGGTTCACCATCACTGATCTAGTCTATTGTATCAGGCACCGGTGTTTAGAAATCCTGGTTGATCCACACCTGTGTTGAATAGTGAGTTCTCTTTGGAGTAACTATGCCATCTGCCGCACCACACACCCGTTTTGATGCCACACTACTGGCCGGGCAGGAAAGCTTGCCCTGGGCAAACTCGGCCAGTTGCGGCCACAATTCAAGTTTGGCTTCCCAATAGTCCAGGAGATCCTGAATCTGGGGTGACAGGGTACAGTCCAAGTATGACACCACCTGCTGGTTCAGGTTCTGCTCCATGTCCTGCTGCTGCTGCATGATTTCTTCAGTAGGCGGCTGAAGAAAACTGCTAATCAGAGACTCAAGACAAGTTTCTGCTGACAGAGCGGGTGCTGCTTCTGACCTCCACCCCCCTCCAGCAGTCATGGCAGTGGAGCGCGAGCTCAGAGAGTCCCCCCAGTTAGACCTTCGTGAGGATGGGTGATGGCTCACGTAAGCAGCGACCAACCAACTACAAAGGATGTCTCGATAGTAGTTGAGTTTTTCATCCCTCTCAGAAAGTGTAAAAAAGGCCCTCATTTTACACCAATGGTGAGGGTCTAACATTGTGGAGAGCCAGTAATCCCTATACCAAATGGTGAGGGATGAGAGAAAGCTGAATGGAGCAGGCTACAGAGATATTCTTAATGAAAACAAGATCTAGAGTGCTCTGGATCTCAGACTGAGCTGAAGGTTCACCTTTAAAACAAGACAATGATCCTAAGCACACAGCCAATACAACACTGGCTTAGGGACAACTCTGTGAATGTTGTGAACGGCCCAACAAGAACCCTGACTTGAACTCCATCGGACATCTGAAAATGGCTGTCTACCGACGGTCCCCATCCAACCTTACAGAACTCGAGAAGAATAGCAGAAAATCCCCAAATCCAGGTGTGCAAACCTTGTGGCATTATAGCCAAGAAGACTGGAGGCTGTAATCACTGCCAAAAGGGCTTCAACTAAGTATAAAGTAAAGGGTCTGAATACTTATGTCAATGTAAGATAGAGGAAAATTTGAAATATTTTAGAATTTTATTTTTTACTTTAGCACAAGACTGCAATACAACAAAATATGAAAAAAGGCAAAAGGGTCCGAATGCACTATATATATATATAAATATATATATATATATATATATATATACACACAACACATACACACACACACTGTGGATCATATTTCTCTCTCAAAGGTCACAAAAGTAAGTAGAGAGCTTGTGTTACAATATAAGCTAAGTCTTTGAACATTATATAATGGTGAATAAGCAGATGACAAATATTACAAATCTGACACTTCTCTCCTTTGCCAAATTGAAGAATAATTATTTCCATTCAGGAACATCACAATGTTGCTCAACTGGTTATTATTATTCAGAAGATGAAATAACAAGATTATCAGTGACACACTGCTTCCTGGTGTTTTATACTGTGGCATCAAATAATCAGTGGTTTAACATTAGGCTACTTTCACACTGGCGTTTTGAATTCCGTTTGTAAGATCCGTTTCAAGGCTCTCACAAAGGGTTCAAAACGGATCAGTTCAGCCCTAATGCATCCTGAATGGATAAGGATCCGCTCAGAATGTATCAGTTGCGTTTGGTCAGCGTTCCGCTTTGGATGCAGGCACCAAAACTCTGCTTGCTGCGTTTTGGTGCCCGTCTGACGATGCGGAGCCAAACGGATCCGTCCGGTCTCACAATTGAAGTCAATGGGGACGGATCCATTTGTACTGGCTCCGCTTTGAGACGGATCCGTTTCAAAACGTTCACGTCTCTGCGCATGCCCAGTAATTTTCTTTTCCTCCCATCATCGTCGGCCATCTTAGATCATCGACTTGCTGAACACTGGTAAGTATTGGAAGTTTTGTCAGTTGTCTTTCTTTATTTTATTCTATCTATCTATCACTGGGGGGGGGGGGCTGCTGGCACTGGGGGGGGGGGGGGCAGGAACTGTGGGGGCTGCTGGCACTGGTGGGGGCTAGCTTTATGGGGACTGCTGGTTCTGGGGTGGCTGATGGCACTGGGGTGGGGGGCTGCTGGCATTGGGGGGGCTGCTGGCACTGTGGGCGGGTGGCACTGTGGGGGGGGGGCTGGCTTTGTGGGGGCTGCTGCCACTGTGGGGGGCTGATGGCACTGGGGGGGCTGATGGCACTAGGGGGGGCTGCTGGCACTGTGGGGGGCTGATGGCACTAGAAGGGGCAGATGGCACTAGGGGGGCTGCTTGCACTGTGGGGGTCTGCTGGCTCTGTGGGGGGCTGATGGCTCTGGTGGTGTCTGCTGGCACTGTGGGGTGCTGTTGGCTCTGTGGGGGCTGCTGTCTCTAGGGGTGGCTGCTGGCTCTGGGGGGGCTGATGGCACTTGGGGGGATTATGGCACTTGTGGGATTAATTATTTATTTATTTTTTAGTTTATGTTCGTCAAAAAACAAAAAGTTTTAATAGAAAGTTTTGTGGTGGGCAAGCACCAATTTATCTTGTATAAAGTAAGTATTTAAAAAAAAAGTGTTGATATATCTGGAAACCGTGCTTTAAACAAGTTCCTTTAACGTTAGCTGGTATTCTGTTGCATATAGATATCTTTAAAGAAGCAAACTATTGATTGGAGGCGCCGTCGTATTCAGAGGCCGGTAAGTATAAAATCAACGCTTGGAGTTTGTACTGTTTAATTCATTGCATTAATCAGTATGTGCTCTTATTATAGTCTTCTTCATCATCATCAGACGGCTCTCCAGCTGTGGCCGGCCAACCTGCCGGGGCCCACTCACCAGTAGTGGCCTCGCCATCGTCCAGGGGAGGTGGACAAAGCTCGGACCGGGGGCTGTCAAGAAGTAACTATATATATATATATATATACACTGCTCAAAAAAATAAAGGGAACACTTAAACAACACAATGTAACTCCAAGTCAATCACACTTCTGTGAAATCAAACTGTCCACTTAGGAAGCAACACTGAGTGACAATCAATTTCACATGCTGTTGTGCAAATGGGATAGACAACAGGTGGAAATTATAGGCAATTAGCAAGACACCCCCAATAAAGGAGTGGTTCTGCAGGTGGTGACCACAGATCACTTCTCAGTTCCTATGCTTCCTGGTTGATGTTTTGGTCACTTTTGAATGCTGGCGGTGCTTTCACTCTAGTGGTAGCATGAGACGGAGTCTACAACCCACACAAGTGGCTCAGGTAGTGCAGCTTATCCAGGATGGCACATCAATGCGAGCTGTGGCAAGAAGGTTTGCTGTGTCTGTCAGCGTAGTGTCCAGAGCATGGAGGCGCTACCAGGAGACAGGCCAGTACATCAGGAGACGTGGAGGAGGCCGTAGGAGGGCAACAACCCAGCAGCAGGACCGCTACCTCCGCCTTTGTGCAAGGAGGAACAGGTGGAGCACTGCCAGAGCCCTGCAAAATGTCCTCCAGCAGGCCACAAATGTGCATGTGTCTGCTCAAACGGTCAGAAACAGACTCCATGAGGGTGATATGAGGGCCCGATGTCCACAGGTGGGGGCATTTTCCAGAGAACACTAATATTGGCAAATTCGCCACTGGCGCCCTGTGCTCTTCACAGATGAAAGCAGCTTCACACTGAGCACATGTGACAGACGTGACAGAGTCTTGAGACGCCGTGGAGAACGTTCTGCTGCCTGCAACATCCTCCAGCATGACCGGTTTGGCATTGGGTCAGTAATGGTGTGGGGTGGCATTTCTTTGGAGGGCCGCACAGCCCTCCATGTGCTCGCCAGAGGTAGCCTGACTGCCATTAGGTACCGAGATGAGATCCTCAGACCCCTTGTGAGACCATATGCTGGTGCGGTTGGCCCTGGGTTCCTCCTAATGCAAGACAATGCTAGACCTCATGTGGCTGGAGTGTGTCAGCAGTTCCTGCAAGATGAAGGCATTGATGCTATGGACTGGCCCGCCCGTTCCCCAGACCTGAATCCAATTGAGCACATCTGGAACATCATGTCTCGCTTTATCCACCAACGTCACGTTGCACCACAGACTGTCCAGGAGTTGGCAGATGCTTTAGTCCAGGTCTGGGAAGAGATCCCTCATCAGGAGCATGCACAGGCGTTGTAGGGAGGTCATACAGGCACGTGGAGGCCACACACACTACTGAGCCTCATTTTGACTTGTTTTAAGGACATTACATCAAAGTTGGATCAGCCTGTAGTGTGTTTTTCCACTTTAATTTTGAGGGTGACTCCAAATCCAGACCTCCATGGGTTGAAAAATTTGATTTCCATTTTTAAATTTTTGTGTGATTTTGTTGTCAGCACATTCAACTATGTAAAGAACAAAGTATTTCAGAAGAATATTTAATTAATTCAGATCTAGGATGTGTTATTTTTGTGTTCCCTTTATTTTTTTGAGCAGTGTATATATATATATATTATTTTTTTTAAAATACATTATGGTTAAAACATTTTTTGTTTTTGTTTCAGCGACCTGCACCTAGAGCCGCCAGCAAGGATCCCCCAGTAGCCTCCAGAGTCCGCGGGAATGTGCGTGGCGGTCGTAGACGTGTAAGTCTTGATTAAGTAGTTGTCATTTGCATTTTGTATTCGGATTTTCAGTTAATTCTGTTTTTCTTTTTCTTTCAGAGTTCCAGAGGCTCTACCAGAGAAGATGAGGAGCTTGGGGTCCCTACCATTGATAACGAGCTCCTCATCCAACTGGTGGAGGCGCATCCATCTTTATGGGACCACTCTGACCGCCACCACGCTGATCATCATTGGACCCAGCGGCTCTGGAGGGACATACAGTACAGACCAAAAGTTTGGACACACCTTCTCATTCAAAGAGTATTCTTTATTTTCATGACTATGAAGGCATCAAAACTATGAATTAACACATGTGGAATTATATACATAACAAACAAGTGTGAAACAACTGAAAATATGTCATATTCTAGGTTCTTCAAAGTAGCCACCTTTTGCTTTGATTACTGCTTTGCACACTCTTGGCATTCTCTTGATGAGCTTCAAGAGCTAGTCCCCTGAAATGGTCTTCCAACAGTCTTGAAGGAGTTCCCAGAGATGCTTAGCAATTGTTGGCCCTTTTGCCTTCACTCTGGGGTCCAGCTCACCCCAAACTATCTCGATTGGGTTCAGGTCCGGTGACTGTGGAGGCCAGGTCATCTAGCGCAGCACCCCATCACTCTCCTTCATGGTCAAATAGCCCTTACTTTCAAAGTTTTCCCAATTTTTCGGCTGACTGACTGACCTTCATTTTTTAAAGTAATGATGGCCACTCGTTTTTCTTTACTTAGCTGCTTTTTTCTTGCCATAATACAAATTCTAACAGTCTATTCAGTATGACTATCAGCTGTGTATCCACCTGACTTCTCCTCAACGCAACTGATGTTCCCAACCCCATTTATAAGGCAAGAAATACCACTTATTAAACCTGACAGGGCACACCTGTGAAGTGAAAACCATTTCAGGGGACTACCTCTTGAAGCTCATCAAGGGAATGCCAACAGTGTGCAAAGCAGTAATCAAAGCAAATGGTGGCTACTTTGAAGAACCTAGAATATGACATATTTTCAGTTGTTTCACACTTGTTTGTTATGTATATAATTCCACATGTGTTAATTCATAGTTTTGATGCCTTCAGTGTGAATCTACAATTTTCATAGTCATGAAAATAAAGAAAACTCTTTGAATGAGAAGGTGTGTCCAAACTTTTGGTCTGTATTGTATGTTCTGAACTTTTTGAGACCTGGGGCGATCTAAATGCGGCAGCTCAGAAGAAATGTGGTAAGTACAACAAGTCAAACAGGTTACCACACGTTGGCATTCTCTCCAAGACCGCTTTAGGAGGGATTATAACAAGGAGGTTCAGACCTCGAGTGGCTCCGGTGCAACCTCAGGGCCCACATACACCTATACGGCAGCCCTGGGGTTCCTGCGACGCACAATGGCACCAAGAAGGTAAATATTTTTAAGGACTGTAAAAAGAATTTATTTAAAGGAGCTGTCTGAGACAGCAGAGCCTTTGGCTCCCCTGTTTTGGCCAGCCCCCTACAGTCAGAGAGACAACTGTTCTCTCCGTCTGAGTGTAAGGGGCTGTCTGAGACAACGGAGCTTTTGGCTCCCCTGTTTTGGCCAGCCCCCTATGGTATAAGGTAGCCATAGCATAGAACATGGATGTTGTATTTAAAGGACAATTCTTTACTTTCCCTTTTTTTTTCCTACAGAACTGCCAGCAGCACCCAGGAGCCTGAACAACTTCCTGAGGTGGAACCGGAACGGATCGCCAACGCCAGCCCTCATGCATCGGCTCAGGGCAATCCGGGTCCCCTACCGGATCCCTCCGCTCAACAGAGGCTCTTTGGTTTCCGCCCAAATTTGAGAGCCCTGGTGAGCAGGCAGAGATCCGGTAGGCCAAATCGAACTGATTACGTGGACCTTGTAGAGGTTGCTTCCGACGCTCTGGAAAGTTTTGCCGAACATCAGAAGGAGTTTAGTGCTGACTTGATTCGCCGCTAAGAGGGGGCGGAGTCGGCGATTCAACGCAGCCCAAACTAGCATTATGGGCTAAGCATAATCAGTTTGATGGACTCAATGACGCTCAAGCAGTTGCATGAGTTTAAGATCATGCTAGAGAACGGGTCATGGCAAATTTTGCCTTTAACATCTAAATTGAATGTATGTGAGGGGTCAAACAACATATCCTCTCTGATTAACTCTGTGCACCTATATCGAGAACGGAGCGGGGAGAGCTGTGGCTGGAGGACCCCAGATTTCCCGGGGTCCGTCCACCACCAAGCGCTAATCCCCACCTCTCCCATAGAAATTAATGGAGGGCGGCTGCGCATGCAGCCGCCCTCCTCCACTTTCGGGGCTCCGTTCTCAATATAGGTGCGGGTCACAGCGATGGGACCCGCACCTATAAGACAATGGGGGCATATCCTAGCGATATGCCCCCATTGTCTGAGATTAGAAAACCCCTTTAACCCCTTAAGGACTCAGCCCTATTTCACCTTAAGGACTTGGCCATTTTTTGCAAATCTGACCAGTGTCACTTTAAGTGCTGATAACTTTAAAACGCTTTGACTTATCCAGGCCGTTCTGAGATTGTTTTTTCGTCACATATTGTACTTCATGACACTGCTAAAATTAGAAAATTTCAAAGTTTCAGTTTCTCTACTTCTGTAATACATAGTAATACCCCCAAACATTGTGATGACTTAACATTCCCCATATGTCTACTTCATGTTTGTAGAATTTTGGGAATGATATTTTATTTTTTGGGGATGTTACAAGGCTTAGAAGCAAATCTTGAAATTTTTCAGAAATTTACAAAAACCCAATTTTTAGGGACCACTACAGGTCTGAAGTCACTTTGCGAGGCTTACATAATAGAAACCGCCCAAAAATGACCCCATTCTATAAACTACACCCCTCAAGGTATTCAAAACTGATTTTACAAACTTTGTTAACCCTTTAGGTGTTGCACAAGAGTTATTGGCAAATGGGGATGAAATTTGAGAATTTCATTTTTTTGCCTAATTTTCAATTTTAACCCATTTTTTCCACTAACAAAGCAAGGGTTAACAGCCAAACAAGACTGTATCTTTATTGCCCTGACTCTGCCGTTTACAGAAACACCCCATATGTGGCCGTAAACTACTGTACGGGCACACAGTAGGGCGTAGAGGGAAAGGTGCGCCGTATGGTTTTTGGAAGCCAGATTTTGCTGGACTGGTTTTTTGACACCATGTCCCATTTGAAGCCCCCCTGATGCACCCCTAGAGTAGAAACTCCATAAAAGTGACCGCATCTAAGAAACTACACCCCTCAAGGTATTCAAAACTGATTTTACAAACTTCTTTAACCCTTTAGGTGTTGCACAAGAGTTATTGGCAAATGGGGATGAAATTTGAGAATTTCATTTTTTTGCCTAATTTTCCATTTTAACCCATTTTTTCCACTAACAAAGCAAGAGTTAACAACCAAACAAGACTGTATCTTTACTGCCCTGACTCTGCTGTTTACAGAAACACCCCATATGTGGCCGTAAACTACTGTACGGGCACACAGTAGGGCGTAGAGGGAAAGGTGCGCCGTATGGTTTTTGGAAGCCAGATTTTGCTGGACTGGTTTTTTGACACCATGTCCCATTTGAAGCCCCCCTGATGCACCCCTAGAGTAGAAACTCCTTAAAAGTGACCCCATCTGAGAAACTACACCCCTCAAGATATTCAAAACTGATTTTACAAACTTTGTTAACCCTTTAGGTGTTGCACAAGATTTAATGGAAAATAGAGATACAATTTCAAAATTTCACTTTTTTGGCAGATTTTCCATTTTAATATTTTTTTTCCAGTTACAAAGCAAGGGTTAACAGCCAAACAAAACTCATTATTTATGGCCCTGATTCTGTAGTTTACAGAAACACCCCATATGTGGTCGTAAACCGCTGTACGGGCACACGGCAGGGCGCAGAAGGAAAGGAATGCCATACGGTTTTTGGAAGGCAGATTTTGCTGGACTGGGTATTTTAACACCATGTCCCATTTGAAGCCCCCCTGATGCACCCCTAGAGTAGAAACTCCAAAAAAGTGACCCCATTTTAGAAACTACGGGATAGGGTGGCAGTTTTGTTGGTACTAGTTTAGGGTACATATGATTTTTGGTTGCTCTATATTACACTTTTTTGTGCGGCAAAGTAACAAGAAATAGATTTTTTGGCACGTTTTTATTTTTTGTTATTTACAACATTCATCTGACAGGTTAGATCATGTGGTAATTTTATAGAGCAGGTTGTCATGGACGTGGCAATACCTAATATGTATACAATTTTTTTTATTTATGTAAGTTTTACACAATGATTTCATTTTTAAAACAAAAAAAATGTTTTAGTGTCTCCATAGTCTAAGAGCCATAGTTTTTTCAGTTTTTGGGCGATTATCTTAAGTAGGATCTCATTTTTTGCGGGATGAGATGACGGTTTGATTGGCACTATTTTGGGGTGCATATGACTTATTATTATAGTACAGTATGGCAAGAAGGGGGCCCTATATACTGGCACAATATGGAGGGGGACTATGGGGGCCCTATATACTGACACAATATGGAGGGGGCACTATGGAGAAGAGGGAAAGCACTATGGGGGCCCTGTTTACTGGCACAATATGGGGGGGCACTATGGAGAACAGGGGACGCATCTACTGGGGGCCCTATATACTGGCACAATATGGAGGGGCACTATGGGGCCCTTTATACTGACACAATATGGAGGGGGCACTATGGAGAAGAGGGAAAGCACTATGGGGGCCCTATATACTGGCACAATATTGGGGGGCACTATGGAGAAGAGGGGAAGCACTATGGGGGCTCTACTGTATATAGGGGCATTTAATACTGGCAACCATTTTGGTGCTACTATGGGGAAGAAGGAGAGGAGCATTATGGGGGCATCTAGGTGGGGCAGTCTATAGGGGCATTTTATACTGGCACATTATGGAGGACACTATGGGGACAGGGGAGGAGCACTATAGGGCACCTTCTGGAGGCACTATATAGGAGTATTTTATACTGTCACAAATTATAGGGGCACTATGGGCACCAAAGCTCAACTGGGGGCACTAAGTGTTTTTTCTAGTGGCACACAGTACGGGTCATTGGAACATATGAGGGCATTCTGGGAACATTGGCTCTACTGGGGGCACTAAGATGTTTTGTTTTTTTTTTGTCTTTTTTTACTGACACACAACGGGGCATTTTTTGCACTGGCGCACACTATAAATATAATTATTACTACCAGGGGCATTATGGTGGGCTTTATTACAACTGGGGGACTATGGGAGCATTATTACCGTACTTCTGGGACACAATTACTGTTGGGGGCACTGTAGGAGCACTATTACTACTAAGTGCACTCTGGCACAGTATTATCACTATTGTTGGGACTTTTGGGAGCACTATTACTGTGGGGGCACCCTGGCACAGTATAAGCTTAGCACAGTTGTTTTTGGGGGACATTATGGTTACACTATTAGTGTCAGGGACACTATTTGCTGGGTGCAGTTATTTTTTAGAGCATTGTGTTCCAATAATTATTGAAGGGGGCGCTATTTGTGTGTAACTAGTATTTTCAGGGGGTTTATCAGTTTATGCAGTATAGTTTTAGGGGTGCATGATGGGATGTTGAGATGGTGGGAGGATGATGGAAAAGTCTGTCAAACTCTGCAGAGCAAAGAGATGGCTGAAATAAATAATCATGGCGGTCTGGTCTGAATGGAGAAGATAAAGAAAGAGAACATCTATATCAAAGAAGACATCACTGGATGTAAGAGATATGTGGGGCTGTATTAGGCTACTTTCACAACTGCGTTAGTGATTCTGGCAGGCTGTTCCAGCTGAGAGCAGCCTGCTGGAATTCACTGGATCCGGCATTGAAGACTGAATGCCCGTCGCCCCCATCAACTACAATGGGGTACGGCAGAGATCTGCCCACAATCGGGGGGGGACAGATGCAGCAGAGTTAAGAGTTACAGTCATAACGCATTAATCAAATGTGATAACTTGAAAAGTATGTGTGATAACTCTGCTACATCTATAAGTCTCTCCCAGGATTCAAACCGTGGATCTCTACATCTCTCTCTACATCTGTACATTTTCCACCAAGCTATAGAAATAGCACATAGTGATGCATATTTTTTCTATGCTTATAAGCTGAAACATATTACTGGTGTCTTTATAATCATATAATGTGCTTGTGAATAAAGCAGTTATATGTACAGGGAGTGCAGAATTATTAGGCAAGTTGTATTTTTGAGGATTAATTTTATTATTGAACAACAACCATGTTCTCAATGAACCCAAAAAACTCATTAATATCAAAGCTGAATATTTTTGGAAGTAGTTTTTAGTTTGCTTTTAGTTTTAGCTATTTTAGGGGGATATCTGTGTGTGCAGGTGACTATTACTGTGCATCATTATTAGGCAACTTAACAAAAAACAAATATATACCCATTTCAATTATTTAATTGTTACCAGTGAAACCAATATAACATCTCAAAATTCACAAATATACATTTCTGACATTCAAAAACAAAACAAAAACAAATCAGTGACCAATACACTGCGTGCAGAATTATTAGGCAAATGTGTATTTTGACCACATCATCCTCTTTATGCATGTTGTCTTACTCCAAGCTGTATAGGCTCAAAAGCCTACTACCAATTAAGCATATTAGGTGATGTGCATCTCTGTAATGAGAAGGGGTGTGGTCTAATGACATCAACACCCTATATTAGGTGTGCATAATTATTAGGCAACTTCCTTTCCTTTGGCAAAATGGGTCAAAAGAAGGACTTGACAGGCTCAGAAAAGTCAAAAATAGTGAGATATCTTGCAGAGGGATGCAGCACTCTTAAAATTGCAAAGCTTCTGAAGCGTGATCATCGAACAATCAAGCGTTTCATTCAAAATAGTCAACAGGGTCGCAAGAAGCGTGTGGAAAAACCAAGGCGCAAAATAACTGCCCATGAACTGAGAAAAGTCAAGCGTGCAGCTGCCAAGATGCCACTTGCCACCAGTTTGGCCATATTTCAGAGCTGCAACATCACTGGAGTGCCCAAAAGCACAAGGTGTGCAATACTCAGAGACATGGCCAAGGTAAGAAAGGCTGAAAGACGACCACCACTGAACAAGACACACAAGCTGAAACGTCAAGACTGGGCCAAGAAATATCTCAAGACTGATTTTTCTAAGGTTTTATGGACTGATGAAATGAGAGTGAGTCTTGATGGGCCAGATGGATGGGCCCGTGGCTGGATTGGTAAAGGGCAGAGAGCTCCAGTCCGACTCAGACGCCAGCAAGGTGGAGGTGGAGTACTGGTTTGGGCTGGTATCATCAAAGATGAGCTTGTGGGGCCTTTTCGGGTTGAGGATGGAGTCAAGCTCAACTCCCAGTCCTACTGCCAGTTTCTGGAAGACACCTTCTTCAAGCAGTGGTACAGAAAGAAGTCTGCATCCTTCAAGAAAAACATGATTTTCATGCAGGACAATGCTCCATCACACGCGTCCAAGTACTCCACAGCGTGGCTGGCAAGAAAGGGTATAAAAGAAGAAAATCTAATGACATGGCCTCCTTGTTCACCTGATCTGAACCCCATTGAGAACCTGTGGTCCATCATCAAATGTGAGATTTACAAGGAGGGAAAACAGTACACCTCTGAACAGTGTCTGGGAGGCTGTGGTTGCTGCTGCACGCAATGTTGATGGTGAACAGATCAAAACACTGACAGAATCCATGGATGGCAGGCTTTTGAGTGTCCTTGCAAAGAAAGGTGGCTATATTGGTCACTGATTTGTTTTTGTTTTGTTTTTGAATGTCAGAAATGTATATTTGTGAATGTTGAGATGTTATATTGGTTTCACTGGTAAAAATAAATAATTGAAATGGGTATATATTTGTTTTTTGTTAAGTTGCCTAATAATTATGCACAGTAATAGTCACCTGCACACACAGATATCCCCCTAAAATAGCTAAAACTAAAAACAAACTAAAAACTACTTCCAAAAATATTCAGCTTTGATATTAATGAGTTTTTTGGGTTCATTGAGAACATGGTTGTTGTTCAATAATAAAATTAATCCTCAAAAATACAACTTGCCTAATAATTCTGCACTCCCTGTATAGCCACCTTTCTTTGCAAGGACACTCAAAAGCCTGCCATCCATGGATTCTGTCAGTGTTTTGATCTGTTCACCATCAACATTGCTTGCAGCAGCAACCACAGCCTCCCAGACACTGTTCAGAGAGGTGTACTGTTTTCCCTCCTTGTAAATCTCACATTTGATGATGGACCACAGGTTCTCAATGGGGTTCAGATCAGGTGAACAAGGAGGCCATGTCATTAGATTTTCTTCTTTTATACCCTTTCTTGCCAGCCACGCTGTGGAGTACTTGGACGCGTGTGATGGAGCATTGTCCTGCATGAAAATCATGTTTTTCTTGAAGGATGCAGACTTCTTCCTGTACCACTGCTTGAAGAAGGTGTCTTCCAGAAACTGGCAGTAGGACTGGGAGTTGAGCTTGACTCTATCCTCAACCCGAAAAGGCCCCACAAGCTCATCTTTGATGATACCAGCCCAAACCAGTACTCCACCTCCACCTTACTGGCGTCTGAGTCGGACTGGAGCTCTCTGCCCTTTACCAATCCAGCCACGGGCCCATCCATCTGGCCCATCAAGACTCACTCTCATTTCATCAGTCCATAAAACCTTAGAAAAATCAGTCTTGAGATATTTCTTGGCCCAGTCTTGACGTTTCCGCTTGTGTGTCTTGTTCAGTGGTGGTCGTCTTTCAGCCTTTCTTACCTTGGCCATGTCTCTGAGTATTGCACACCTTGTGCTTTTGGGCACTCCAGTGATGTTGCAGCTCTGAAATATGGCCAAACTGGTGGCAAGTGGCATCTTGGCAGCTGCACGCTTGACTTTTCTCAGTTCATGGGCAGTTATTTTGCGCCTTGGTTTTTCCACACGCTTCTTGCGACCCTGTTGACTATTTTGAATGAAACGCTTGATTGTTCGATGATCACGCTTCAGAAGCTTTGCAATTTTAAGAGTGCTGCATCCCTCTGCAAGATATCTCACTATTTTTGACTTTTCTGAGCCTGTCAAGTCCTTCTTTTGACCCATTTTGCCAAAGGAAAGGAAGTTGCCTAATAATTATGCACACCTAATATAGGGTGTTGATGTCATTAGACCACACCCCTTCTCATTACAGAGATGCACATCACCTAATATGCTTAATTGGTAGTAGGCTTTCGAGCCTATACAGCTTGGAGTAAGACAACATGCATAAAGAGGATGATGTGGTCAAAATACTCATTTGCCTAATAATTCTGCACGCAGTGTATATTAGCTTTCTGAGCACATAGGGATATGATATTTAGATGTTCGGACACAGCTCTGCCCTCAGCATGCTGATGTCTAGCCCTGTCAATCAAGGGAGGGGGAGTGTGCAGAGCACAGGGGGTGTTACATAGCAGTGCTCAAAAGATTCAACCCCGCCTCCTGGTGCTTGAACGTCTCATTTGCATATGAATAAAAACGCACAGAGTTCTCTACAGCTGTTTAGCATACAGACAAAATAAAGGTATTGTTTTAATCAGCATGATGAGCCCTACCAGCAGTGGCCTACATAGAGAAGTATATTTTTTACTTGTCTATTTTTGTTTTCTAGAGAAAAAAAAAAAAAGAGAAGTAAGAGCCCCATAGCAAGGATCAAACCAGGCCCCCTAAACAGGACTGAAGGGTTTCCGTCTAAACCCTTTCAATAACCCTTGGGACATTTTTTCACTGCCTCATTCGCTAAAAGTTGTTCCTTTAGAGGGTAGAGTCCTGACCAAGTTTTCACATCCAGTAGAAGAGGGGATTATCCCAACTGGGCCCCCTCTTGTCCTGGGCCCCATAGCAGTCGCATGGTCTGCCACTATGGTAGTTATGTCCCTGCCTACCAGCCAGTATGTTTGGTTTAATAGGGTTGATACTGGTGACAGAGCAATTTTAAAGTGTGGAGATGTAGTTTCTGATCATTTGGTGTGGGTGGAGTTTAGTACTGCACTTATCCCTACCTTTAGTGACAGAATCACAGGCCTTACCTAAAAATGGACCCTACGCGAGTCCTTACGGATCAAGTACATAATCTCGCCCAAATGGTGCAAGAAATGGCAGAGAGAGTACAGCAGCAGGAGTTACTTCAGACCCCACCTATAGCGGCCTCTTCCTTTCGGAATCTTGAACCTCATGTTAAGTTGCCGGATCGTTTCTCAGGGGATCGTAAGCAGTTTCTGACATTTAAGGAGAGATGTAAGCTTTATTTTTGTCTATGCCCACACTCTTCGGGTTCCAAACAACAGAGAGTAGACATTATTATCTCTTTGTTGAAGGGAGACCCACAAGAATGGGCTTACTCTCTCCCCACGGATTCCCCTTGCCTAGCTACTGTTGAAGCATTTTTTCAGGCTTTAAGTGTACTCTATGAGGAAGCCGATAGGTCGGCTGTGGCAGAGTCTCATTTAAAGTGTGATTAGTCAGGGAGACAGACCTGTGGAGGAACACTGCACCAAATTCCAGAAATGGTGCGTTTCCTCTGGCTGGAATGATCCAGCGCTTAAGTGTCAGTTCAGGGTAGGGCTCTCTGAAGAATTGAAGGATATGTTGCTCAGTTATCCCGTTCCCGACACCTTAGAGCAGACGATGACTTTAGCTGTTAGACTAGACCAACATATAAGGGAAAGACAAAGAGAACAATTGACGTTTCCACAGGTGGTAGCTAAACCTGACTCCTCACCCTTGAGAGTCAAGTTGGAGGATCATCTAGAAGAGCCTATGCAGCTCGGAATGTGTCACGAGGGTATCAAGAGCCACGTCTGACTCCGTTATACCCGGGGTCAGGAAGTCGCAGCGGGTGGCTGCGCGCTCTATATCTAAAGATCACGGTGTTTCTTTATGATTGTTTTCTGTGTTTGCCTTGCTATCCTTTTTGTCTCTCTCAGGGATCCGTAGCTTCTCCTCCTCAGCTGTTTCTTGTCTGCCACTCCCTACCTCCTTATATTCTCCCCTCACACTTCTCTAGTTGCCAGTTATAGAGCTTCCTGCCTGGACATCTATACTGACCCACTGGAGTGGTTAATCCTGGTTGTCGTTCCTGTGTGCTACCCTCCGGATCCCTGTTTGGCTTATTGTTGTCTCCTGTTGTCGCCCACCTGGGAATATATGTTAAGTCTGTGTTGTCTGTCCTCCCCTTGGTGTTTTCCCTTAGAGTTAGTGGTGCGGACTAGTGTTCCCATCGCCCTGTTCACTACCTAGGGCTCAGCTCAGGGAAAGCCAGGGCTTTAGGCACGTGATCGGCGTACGGGTGAGGAACCCGTCTAGGGACGTCAGGGCAGCCAGGTGCCAGCCGCCAGGTGAGTCAGGGGTCACCATCTTCCCTCTCACTTGGACAGGGCCTTCCTCGTTCCCTCCCTCTGTGTCACGTATGTGATAGCCACGCCGACCGTGATATTATAACTGGCCCTTACTTTTTGAGAAAAAATAAATAAAAATAAAAAATTTTTTTTTTTTAATTTTTTGTTTGTTGTTTTTTTTTTTTCTCTCTCTCTACTTAGAATCCAATATGGATCCTATTGATGCCTTGGCAGAACAGCTTCAAAGCCTGTCTTTGGAGGTGGCAGGATTGAAGGCGTCTGTTCTCCAACAACAGCAGCAAATGCAGCAGACCGCACCCCCAGCGGTTGCTATGGGTAACCAGGTTGTCACTGAACCCAAGGTTGCTCTTCCCGACAGATTTTCTGGGGGAAGGGACAAATTTGCGACGTTCCGTGAGGCCTGCAAATTATATTTTAAGTTGCGCCCTTACTCCTCAGGTCATGAAGAACAGCGGGTAGGGATTGTCATTTCCCTGCTTCAGGGGGATCCGCAATCCTGGGCGTTCTCGTTACCCCCTGGTTCTCAGGCTCTTCGGTCAGTGGAGGGATTTTTTGGGGCTTTGGGTCTCATATATGATGACCCTGACCGAGTCGCCCTGGCTGAGTCGAAGTTACGGAGACTCCTACAGGGAGATCGGTCAGCAGAGGAATATTGCTCAGAGTTCCGTAGGTGGGCTACGGATACTCAGTGGAACGACCCAGCTCTCAGGAGTCAGTTCTGCTCTGGGTTATCTGAAAGGGTTAAGGATGCACTGGCGCTGTATGAGACCCCCCTTTCCCTTGATGCTGTTATGTCCCTCTCTATCAGAATAGATAGACGTCTTAGGGAGAGATCGAAAATTCCGGAGCAATTGGTTACCTCTCCCAAGCAACAGTCAGCCTGTACTGACTTAGATGAGCCTATGCAGCTAGGCGGAACTTCTCGTCAGGTCCGTCCTCCCGAGGTTCGCCGTAGGGGGGGGGCTTGTTTTTTCTGTGGGGGGAGGGGTCATTTCATTAATGTCTGTCCCTCCTTTCTCAAAAACAAAAGACCGTCGGAAAACTACTAACCCCGGGCTGTGCGGAGGATGTCAGCCGGGGGGTATACGTTTCCTCCATACGAACATCTCAATTTGTGTTACCAGCGGTCATTGTTTTTGGTGTTAAGACGGAGTCTATTTCTGTTTTTCTAGACAGTGGAGCAGGGGTAAACTTGATTGATGCCCATTTTGCCCGCACTATGGGTTTGTCTCTCTGTACGCTGCAGAGACCTATTCCCGTATTCGCTATAGATTCTGCTCCTCTGTCTCAGAGAAACCTCACCCACATTGTTTGTAATTTACACCTTCGGGTAGGGGACCACCATAATGAGTGTCTTTCATGTTACGTTCTGGAGGGCCTTCCCTCTCCGGTGGTATTGGGTCTTCCCTGGTTGGTAGCGCACAATCCAGTGGTGGATTGGCAGGCCAGGGAGATATTGGAGTGGAGTGAGCATTGCAGAGAGAATTGCTTAAATAACAATTGCTTAATCGCCTCCATAGCTTCCCTACCTACATTTATTTCGGACTTTGAGGACGTTTTTTTCTGAAAAGGGTTGTCAGAAACTACCACCTCATCGTCCTTATGATTGCCCGGTTAACCTGATTCCCGGGGCAAAATTACCCAAGTCCAGGTTGTATAATCTTTCGGGTCCCGAGAGACAAGCCATGAAAGATTATATCTCCGAGAGTCTGGCTAAGGGACACATCAGACCCTCTTCTTCACCCGTGGCTGCAGGGTTTTTCTTTGTTAAAAAGAAAGATGGGGGCCTGCGTCCTTGCTTAGATTTCCGTGAGTTAAACCAGATAACCATCCGTGACCCATACCCTCTTCCTCTCATTCCTGACCTTTTTAATCAGATTGCGGGTGCTAAGTGGTTCTCCAAACTTGATCTTAGGGGGGCCTACAATCTGATTCGTATCAGGGAAGGGGATGAGTGGAAGACAGCTTTTAACACCCCTGAGGGGCATTATGAAAATCTAGTTATGCCTTTCGGTCTGACCAATGCCCCTGCTGTCTTCCAACATTTCGTTAATGATATTTTTAGTCATCTCATCGGCAGGTTTGTAGTTATATACCTAGATGATATCTTAATTTATTCGGCTGATCTGAAAACACATGAGGTGCATGTCAGGCAAGTACTGCAGGTCCTACGGACGAATAAATTATATGCGAAAATTGAAAAATGTGTCTTCGCTGTTCAGGAATTACAGTTCCTGGGATATCTATTATCTGCTTCAGGTTTCCGCATGGATCCTGGGAAGGTCCAGGCAATTTTAGATTGGGATCTTCCTGAGAACCTTAAAGCCCTACAACGGTTTTTGGGTTTCGCTAATTTCTATAGAAAGTTCATTAAAAATTATTCAGTGATCGTTAAACCCCTTACCGACATGACTAGGAAGGGGACGGATTTTTCCAAATGGTCTGACGCCGCTAAAGATGCATTTTCCTCTCTAAAGGAGAGGTTTACCTCGGCACCTGTTCTAATTCAACCTGATGTCTCCCAGCCTTTTATTGTCGAGGTAGATGCGTCAGAGGTGGGAGTGGGAGCTGTATTGTCTCAGGGTCCGTCTCCTGGCAAATGGCGTCCTTGCGCTTTCTTTTCCAAAAAATTATCTTCTGCGGAGAAGAATTATGATATTGGAAATAGGGAACTGTTGGCGATTAAACTGGCGCTTGAAGAGTGGCGTCACTTCTTAGAGGGAGCAATCCACCCCGTCACGGTGATTACGGATCACAAGAACCTTCTGTACCTAGAATCGGCTAAGCGTCTCACCCCTAGACAAGCTAGGTGGTCGCTATTCTTTACCAGATTTAACTTTGTAATCACCTATCGTCCTGGGGCAAAAAATACCAAGCAGACGCATTATCTCATAGTTTCCCTGGAGGGGGTAATGTTTGTGATCCGGTACCTATTTTACAAAGAGGAGTGGTTGTCTCTGCTGTACACTCTGTTCTAGAGGGAAAGGTGTTAGAGGCTCAGGGGGACGCCCCGGCCTCTTGCCCCTCAGAGAAATTGTTTGTACCGTTAAACCTGCGTCTTGAATTATTAAAAGAACATCATAATTCGGCACTTGCTGGACACCCGGGTAGTAAAGCAACCTTGGAGCTTTTATCTCGTCGTTTTTGGTGGCCAAGGTTGCGTCAGGATGTAATGGATTTCGTGTCTACTTGTTCTACTTGTGCACGCGCGAAAGTCTCTCATACACGTCCAGCAGGGTCTTTATTGCCACTTTTCATCCCCAATAGGCCATGGACACATCTGTCAATGGATTTCATCACTGACTTACCGTTGTCGGCAGGTAAAACAGTTATCTTGGTAGTAGTAGACAGGTTTAGCAAAATGGTACACTTTATTGCGCTACCCGCACTTCCTAATGCTAAAACTCTCGCTCAGGTGTTTATCAGTGAAATCGTGAAGCTTCACGGGGTCCCTTCCGATGTGGTTTCGGATCGGGGAACCCAGTTTATTTCTAAGTTTTGGAAAGCTTTTTGTTCCCGTTTGGGGGTTCACTTGTCCTTTTCCTCAGCTTTCCATCCTCAGTCGAATGGACAGACTGAGCGTACCAACCAAAACCTAGAAACATATTTAAGGTGTTTTGTGTCTGAAAACCAAGAGTTGTGGTCATCATATTTACCGTTAGCTGAGTTTGCCATAAATAATCATTATCAGGAGTCCACTGGCAAGTCACCATTCCTTGGTGCATACGGTTTTCATCCCCAATTTTGTACTTTCAAAGAGGGGGGGTCTTCTGGGGTTCCCGAAGAGGAAAGGTTTTCTTCATCTCTTTCATCGGTATGGCAGAAGGTGCAAGTTAACTTGAAAAAGATGAGTGGTAAATATAAATGCATGGCCGATAAGAAACGGTCGCCAGGTCCGGACCTAGGAGTGAATGACTATGTGTGGTTGTCTACTAGGAATATTAAGTTGAAGGTTCCTTCTTGGAAACTGGGTCCTAGGTTCATTGGTCCCTATAAAATAGTAGCCGTCATTAACCCTGTGGCTTTTCGCCTGGAGCTACCTCAGACTTTTAAGATCCGTAACGTCTTCCATAAATCGTTACTCAAGAAGTATGTTCCACCTCTAGAACCATCGCCGCTGCCACCTCCTCCGGTTATTGTGGATGGTAATCTGGAGTTTCAAATAGCCAGAATTGTTGATTCTCGTCGGGTCCGCCGCTCTCTTCAGTATCTGGTATATTGGAGGGGTTACGGTCCCGAGGAAAGAATGTGGGTTCCAGCGTCAGAGGTAAACGCCAACAGGTTAATTCAGACTTTCCATGCCTCTCATCCGGAGAGACCTGGTCCTGAGTGTCCGGAGGCCCCTCGTGAAAGGGCGGGTACTGTCACGAGGGTATCAAGAGCCATGTCTGACTCCGTTATACCCGGGGTCAGGAAGTCGCAGCGGGTGGCTGCGCGCTCTATATCTAAAGATCACGGTGTTTCTTTATGATTGTTTTCTGTGTTTGCCTTGCTATCCTTTTTGTCTCTCTCAGGGATCCGTAGCTTCTCCTCCTCAGCTGTTTCTTGTCTGCCACTCCTTACCTCCTTATATTCTCCCCTCACACTTCTCTAGTTGCCAGTTATAGAGCTTCCTGCCTGGACATCTATACTGACCCACTGGAGTGGTTAATCCTGGTTGTCGTTCCTGTGTGCTACCCTCCGGATCCCTGTTTGGCTTATTGTTGTCTCCTGTTGTCGCCCACCTGGGAATATATGTTGAGTCTGTGTTGTCTGTCCTCCCCTTGGTGTTTTCCCTTAGAGTTAGTGGTGCGGACTAGTGTTCCCATCGCCCTGTTCACTACCTAGGGCTCAGCTCAGGGAAAGCCAGGGCTTTAGGCACGTGATCGGCGTACGGGTGAGGAACCCGTCTAGGGACGTCAGGGCAGCCAGGTGCCAGCCGCCAGGTGAGTCAGGGGTCACCATCTTCCCTCTCACTTGGGCAGGGCCTTCCTCGTTCCCTCCCTCTGTGTCACGTATGTGATAGCCACGCCGACCGTGATAGAATGACCATGAGGGATCAAAGACGTCAATGGGGTGCCTGCTTTACTGCGGAGAAGTGGATCACTGGTTACGGCAATGTCCTAAAATTCCTCCCTCCAGGAGATCTCCGTGTCCTGAGGTCCAAAAGGTTAAAGAGAAAGTATTGTTACCTGTGGTTATTTCTTTTGGTACCTGTAAGGGTTCTGGGAAGGCATTTATTGATTCTGGGTCCGCCTCTAATTTTATTGACCACAATTTTGCTCTTTCCCTTGGTGTGCCCATTTTGTCTCTTGCTAACTCCATTCATATTATTGCTATTGACTCCACTCCTTTCGTGGGCGGAACAGTAGAATATTGTACTCCTGAGATGACCTTGACTATGGGGACCCTTCATACATTCTTTTTTGATTTTAAAGAATTTACCCGTGGAGGTAGTTCTTGGCATGCCTTGGCTCCAGGTTCATAACCCAGTCATCAACTGGTCCACGGGTGAATTAAAGAAATGGGTGTTAAAATGTGATTCATGCTGTCTACCTATTATTCAGGCTGGAGTCACTACGCAGTCGAAAGCTCTTCCCACGTCTATCAATGACTTTGCTGATGTTTTTTTCATGTCTGATACTGATTTCCTTTCCCCTCATAGACCATATGATTGTGCTATCATCAAAGTCTATGAGGGATTACTTAAGGAGAGCTTACAAAAAGGACATATTAGACCCTCGGTGTCTCCTATGGGGGCGGGGGTTTTCTTTGTGGAAAAAAAGGATGGTGGATTGAGATCATGTATTGATTATAGAGAGTTAAATAAGATTACTGTTAAGAACCAGTACTCTTTGCCTTTAATCCCAGACATGTTTAATCAAGTTCTGGGAGCTCACTGGTTCACTAAACTTGATCTCAGGGGGGCCAATAATCTTATTCGAATTAAGGAGGGGGATGAGTAGAAAATGGTCTGTAATACCCCTTAGGGTCATTTTGAGTATTTGGTGATGCCGTTTGGTCTGAGTAATTCTCCGGCTGTTTTCCAAAATTTTGTCAATGAAATTCTTAGGCAATTTATTGGAAAATTCGTGATTGTTTATTTAGATGATATTCTGATTTATTCACCTGACTGGGATTCTCACGTTATTCACACTAGACAGGTACTGGAGGTTCTTCGAGAGAATAAGGGTGAGAAGTGTACAGTATATTTGGAGTGCAGGAAATTTCATTTTTGGGGTATATTCTCACACCCTAATCCTTTAAGATGGATCCGGGGAAGGTGCAGGCTATTTTGGAATGGGTGAGACCCTCCATTCTTAAAGCATTGCAACGCTTTCTGGGCTTTTCTAATTATTACTGGAAGTTTATTAAAAATGTTTCTAATATTGCAAAGCCTCTCACTGACTTAACCAAGAAAGATCTAGTGAATTGGTTGCCTGAGGCCATAGAGGCTTTTGATACACTCAAGAAGTGTTTCGTTAACGCCCCAGTGTTGGTTCAACCAGACTAAGAGAGGCCTTTTGTGGTTGAAGTTGATGTTGCCGAGGATGGGGTAGGGGAAGTACTATCCCAAGGGTCATCAACTCTCACGAACCTGAGGCCTTGCGCCATCTTTTCTCGTATGTTCTCTTCTACTGAGAGAAATTATGATATTGGTAATCGAGAGTTACTTGCTATTAAATGGGCCTTTGAGGAATGGCATCATTTTTTGGAGGGGGCTCAACATCGTGTTACGGTACTTACTGATCATAAAAATGTTATGTTTTTGGAGTCTGCTAAACGTTTGAATCCCAGACGGGCATTGTTCTTTACACGCTTTAACTTTTGTATTACTTTCAGGCAAGGAAGTAAAAATGTCAAAGCTGATGCCCTATCCCAGAGTTTTTGTGCCTTTCAGTCTCCTGATACTCCAACAGAACCTATTTTGCCGGCAGGTATCATTGTGGCTGCAGTCTCTTCCGATTTGACGACCAAGATTACTGCGGGACAACACTTGGCTCCGGTACAATCCCCTAAAGATAAGTTGTTTGTACCTGGTCATCTGTGTCTCCGACTGTTAGGTGAGTGCTACAATTCTGCTTTCAGTGGGCATCCTGGCATTAATGCCACCAAGGAACTAATTTCTAGGTTCTACTGGTGCCCACCTTGTCTAGAAATATCCAGTCATATGTATCCTCTTGTGAGGTTTGTGCCAGGTCCAAGACTCCTGCCCATCCTTAACAAGACAAAAACACAGAAATGAAGTGGCAATTCTGGAGGAGCTGCTCAGCCCCTGACACTGTGGCGTGTCTTTTATTGGGGGAGCAGCCCCACCGCATGTGGACCGCAATAATCGACTAACCCCAGCAAAATATGCATACAATGGAGGACGTCGACGCGGTCCACATGCACCACAAGAGCAAACTACACAGAATGTAGCAAATAAACATATGAAACACAGAGAGGAAATGCACCAAACAAAAATGCTACTGACTATACTGGGAAGTCATACATGCAGGTATTAAAAGCTGAGACTTTCGCCAATATGTTCCAGTCAGGAAGATATCGCCACTTCATTTCTGTGTTTTTGTCTTGTTAGATTTGAGTGTGTTTGGACACTCTGCTGCACCTGGTAACTTCCATCACATGGTCTGGCATAGGTGTGGCTCACGGCCTGGCCTCATTCACATTGTACTACCACAGTATTCATGCTGGGCCTTTGTGTGGAGGCTTGGCTGTGTGCTGAATTATATCACCCCCAGACCATGTTCACACCATAGTTAGAGTAGCGGCTAGGACCCTTTGCCATGCTGAGTGACCGTGACGTGGTGCATTGATGGGCTCCGATATCTTCCTGACTGGAACATATTGGCGAAAGTCTCAGCTTTTAATACCTGCATGTATGACTTCCCAGTATAGTCAGTAGCATTTTTGTTTGGTGCATTTCCTCTCTGTGTTTCATATGTTTATTTGCTACATTCTGTGTAGTTTGCTCTTGTGGTGCATGTGGACCGCGTCGACGTCCTCCATTGTATGCATATTTTGCTGGGGTTAGTCGATTATTGCGGTCCACATGCGGTGGGGCTGCTCCCCCAATAAAAGACACGCCACAGTGTCAGGGGCTGAGCAGCTCCTCCAGAATTGCCACTTCATTTCTGTGTTTTTGTCTTGTTAGATTTGAGTGTGTTTGGACACTCTGTTGCACCTGGTAACTTCCATCACATGGTCTGGCATAGGTGTGGCTCACGGCCTGGCCTCATTCACATTGTACTACCACAGTATTCATGCTGGGCCTTTGTGTGGAGGCTTGGCTGTGTGCTGAATTATATCACCCCCAGACCATGTTCACACCATAGTTAGAGTAGCGGCTAGGACCCTTTGCCATGCTGAGTGACCGTGACGTGGTGCATTGATGGGCTCCGATATCTTCCTGACTGGAACATATTGGCGAAAGTCTCAGCTTTTAATACCTGCATGTATGACTTCCCAGTATAGTCAGTAGCATTTTTGTTTGGTGCATTTCCTCTCTGTGTTTCCTGCCCATCCTTAGTAGACCTTGGTCCCATATTTCCATGGATTTTATTACCGACCTAACGGTTTCGGAAGGTAAGTCGGTTGTGTGGGTAATCATTGACAGGTTCAGCAAAATGGTTCATTTCATTGCTCTGTCAAAATTTCCCAATGCTAAAACTTTAGCTTCCCTTTTCGTGGACCATTTAATACGCCTACACGGAATTCCGGAGAATGTGGTTTCGGATAGAGGTGTTCAATTCGTCTACACATTTTGGAGGGCCTTTTGTCATAAATTTAATATTTCTCTGTCTTTTTCTTTGGCCTCCGGAAACCAACAGTCAAATTGAACGTTTAAACCAGTCTCTGAAACAGTATTTGAGGTGTTATGTCTCCGACAACAAACATCTTTGGGTGAAACATTTGTCCTTGGCTGAATTCGCCATTAACAATCAGGTGAATTTGTCTACTGGTATGTCTCCCTTCTTCAGTATCTTGGATTTCATCAGCGATTTAGCTTATTCTCGCCGTCTTCCTCTCAAATTCCTGAAGTGGATTTAGTAATTAAAGAACTGTGCACAGTGTGGGCCCAGGTTTAGTCGAACCTGAAAAAAGCCCAGGAGGTTCAAAAGATTAATGCTGACAAAAGGCGCTCTAGAGGGGTGGATTTTGAGTTGGGAGACAAGGTATGGTTATCCACCAAGAATTTGCGTCTTAAGGTACATTTGCACCTCGATTTATTGGCCCTTATGAAATTATTGACATCATTAACCCTGTGTCTTTTAAGTTACTGTTACCTGACTCCTTTCACATTCATAATGTTTTTCACAGAGCTTTACTTAAAAAGTAGGTGTCGTCCATGTCTCCTGCACAAGATTTTCCACCGCTAGTGGAGGTTGCCGGTCAACTAGAATACGAGGTTTCTAGAATCCTGGATGTCAGGAAAGTTCATAATTATTTGCAATATCTAGTTCACTGGAAGGGTTTTGGTTCTGAAGAGAGGTCTTGGGTGCCAGCGAGTAAAATGTATGCTACGAGGTTGGTGAGGAGATTCCATTTGGCTCACCCGGAAAAACCGACTCCAGTAATTATGGGTCCGGTGGCCCCTCGTGGAAGGGGGGGTATTGTAACAGGGAGCTGGCTACGCGCTCACTCCCTGCAGCGCCGCCAGCATCCCATGTGTGAGGAGGAGCTAGGATGTGGCCGGCGTCCTCGTCTCCATAGTAACGAGGGGGCGGGGAGGATACGGCCATGCATGCCTTCTCAGCATGGCCGGCGTCCTTCATCCCCTAGACAACGAGCAGGGAACTGAGCGCCGATATCGATGAGTCAGCGCTCAGGTGTGTTGATGTGTTGGACATGGGTCAAGTCACGCTGGCCATCAATTAGGCCTATTTAAACAGGTAACCTGCTGGCCACAGGTTGCCTGTGATCGGTCCTGTTACCTCACTAGTGTACCCTGCATATGTGACTTCGTTTGTTTGACCTCGGCTTGAAATTGACTTTGACCTTGTATTATCCCTGGTTCTGATGTGACCTCTTGGCTCCTGACCTTGGCTTGTATTTGACTTTTGACCTCGTAATATCCCTGGTACTGACGCAATCTCCTGGCTCCTGAGCTAGACTTGTATTTGACTCCGGTTGCGGTTCTTACCCGCCCTGGTAAGCATTGCTTCTGTGTTTCCTGTCTCTTTTGTTCCCCTTTGTTGTCCCTATTCTTTAAGCCCCTGCACGTACGCAAGCTAGAGACTGCCACCCAGTTGTACCCCGTCGGTTAGGACGGACCATGCAAGTAGGTAGGGACAGAAGTGTGGGTGGAGTTTAGGGCTGCACTTAGTCCTACCTTTCGTGACAGACTGCATGTACTGGCTAAATTCCACTAGGGAAAGAAGATTTTTGTGTAAACAGTATAAAAGCCGTAACGCTTCAGGGGAGGGGTCAGAAGCTCATCCTACAAAGGGACGCCTTGCGGTGTCGGAAAATCAGTGTTATTCTGGCTGTTTTCACTGAAATGGTCTTTCCAGCTGATGAGTCACTATCAGATGATGTTAACTCAATCCAGATGTAGTCAAAACAGAGATAACATGTGATGGAATATTTGCATGTCTTCTGTATTTTTGACCCACTCCTGCTTTTGGCTTCCAAATCAGGATCAAATCCTGATGCAAAATACTGACTGTGTGATAGAGGCCTTCTGGACGCTCAAACGACGTTTCTTTCTTTGTTTGGAGTTTTTTTTGTTATTTTCCGGTTCTTCTGACAGATCAGAAGAATGGAAAAATAGACAATGATGTCAACCCAGCCAAACAGGGACATAAGTGTCCCCCTAACAGACTGGTGAGGGTGGCAACAGCATGAAGAGTCACAATAGTGGCCCCAGAACAAAGTGGGGAGGGGGAGGCAATAGCAGTGGCAGCAAAAGCACAAGATGGTGGCAGATCACAGTAGGAGCAGATCACAGTATAGGCAGCTAGTATCTAGCATAAGGAGGCCAGGCCTCATTCATCTTTATAAAGGTTAGTCTCTCAACATTTTGGGGATCATTTATCAAGCTGAAATACGCCTTAATTTAGTGACGTATCAGTGATGACGTCACCGCGCCTGGCCATTGTGATGACGTGGTGACATCTTCACATCACTTCACATGTTAGACCCCAATTGCTACCCAGGATTAATTCAAGTATTTCTGGTCCAATGGCCAAAGGCTATCACATTCCTGTTTAAGGTCTTTTTGATTAATTTAAAACATAGCATTTAATATATAGTTAAAAACAATTATTTCACCCAATAAACTAACTACTTTAAAACTTAAAGATAACCCTATGAGTGTTTTACAAAAATTCCTCCTAGTTGCTGAGAGGGACCAACAGGGATATTGGCTTCATATCCCCATTGAGTAAAATGCCTTGGTATGGTTTATTTTGTAGTGGCATTTACTAGTAATCCTAGTATGCTAGATCGCTACTATTGCAGGTAGTTATTGTGCTGCCCTTTTAAAATTGTGATACTGACTTGCATCAATAGACTCGGTAGTAATTGTTAGTTTCTATCTGTCTATTTATGCCTGGTCTTTGTAATTAACACTATATGTCCCTCTTCTCTCGCTATACTCTATCATTGTATCATTCGCAAACTATCGGGGTGTCTGCAGTTCACCCAACAGCACTATTAATACGGTCTCTTATATTTAAAATAACAACATGCGCAGCTCCCCCAACATGTTTCACCGAATTAGCGGCATCCGCATGGGAAATGGAGCTACAGCTAACAAGAGCGTTTCCAATCAAAGTATTGTGAATCCAAAAGGCCGGTTAATGTTAATTTGCTAGCCAATCTGTTATCGCTCCTGTTAGAATAACTGGGGATATGGCCAATGATTTCTCCTTTTTCCCTTTCTTAAACCCTGATAGGTGCCCTCTCCTTATGCGCTTCAATGCACAAATATTCTGACTTAGACAATGCTTACCTTCACACTTCTATTGTGCAGGCTCCCAGACTTTAAAATTACCTTTATTAGATCCTTTCTTCTGCGCATGAACTCATACTTAGACCTCTTCTGGTCTCGGTATCGAACTGCGCATATTGTCACTTAGATCAATTCCTTCACCATTCCTAAAGTGCGCATGAACCAGGACTTAGTTCACTTTAAGCAGATACAATCATTGATCTCAGAGTTCACACAAATCCATACTTGATATGTCTTTACTTATAGACCATTGGCCCCTATTTATTGAATCATCTCAACCTGATAGACATTTATTATATTATAAGTTCTTTTGACAAGGGAGGATATTAGTTTCTGTAAGAATAAGATATCAGGACTGATGTAATGATCATTATTAGAGTAAATCACAGAATTTTTTTTTCTTTTTTATGCTCTATACCTTTGAAAAAAATGGATATACATTGCTATATGAAGACTAAAAATATTCAATTATGATAATTTTATTTTATTTCCATCCTTTTCCCTAACCTTTGATTACTCCAACACCTTTGTGAAATAATTTATGATGGAATTACAATTAATAATAAAAACATTGTTAATAAAAAATAAATAAATTATGTGTTTGTATGTGAATAAAAATATGAAATTAATGTGAAATTAGTATTAATATGCACTATAATCTCTAATTTAAGTTGGACTGTATACCCCATTTGTGACTCGTGATTATTACTATTATTATTATAATTTCATTAAGTAGTTATTTATGACTGTGTTCATTAGTATTAATAATATCTCTGATTATTGAATGTGTATTTTAGCATTTTAAATCATATCATACTTCTAATGCTTGAAATTCATTTCTCATCATAGAGTCAGATGAAATTAGAGTGTTCAGTAATCATGTAACTATTATATCAGAACTATTAATACCTACATGTAATCCATGTTAATCCTCTTTATCTAGATTATCTAGATATAATGTTAATGTGATTATTGGTATCAACTCCAATGCTGTAATCACTGTAATTGCATATTTCCCTACTCTATCTTCGAATATATAATTATCCTGATACATTAATTTAGAATTACTCCCAGTCCTATTATCATCATATTTCTAATTATTATATCCCTCCATTTAGCTATATAGGACCATGGTATAAATCAACTGTATCATCAAGTTTCTCAGGGACCCTCATAGGATTTTTTGGCCAATATCCCCTATTTTTGGGTTTCCAATGTTATTATTATGTTATAAAGTAAAACAAATAGAAATATCATTTAGGGATGTTAATAATCCATCCCAATCCCCTCCTAGATAAATGCTGTAAATGAAAATCCTTCATTTAAACCTGCAGGGCTTCAGCCTATATATCCAGCGAGCCTCACACTGTAGTAGTTTCCTGTCCAAATTTCCACCTCTGGGTCTCAATTTCATCTTTTCTATCCCCCAGAAGTGTAAAACATTCATGCTTTTCCCATAATAATATCGGATATGTCTTGAGATAGGTATATCCTTCTCTGTCTCTATTGTACTAAGGTGACCTGAAATACGTCGCCTTAATTCTTGTGTAGTTTTTCCGACCTATAGTTTGGGACATAGGCATGAGGCTACATAGACCCCCCCCCCCCCCCTGTGTTTTTCAATTGATGAACTGTCTAATCTCATATTCCCTTTGATCACTTGGATTTAAAAATCTTTTGATACGTGGAATATATTTGCAAAAGGTGCAGTCACCACAGGGTGCTGATCTACAGTATTTGTCTCTGTTACTTGTTCCTTTAGTCTCCACATCCTGAAAAAAGCTATGTACCAGCTGGTCCCTCAGATTTGGACCTCTCCGATAGGTGATACTCGGATTTTGAGTAAAGGACCGGTTTTAATTCTCTGTCTGATTTTATAATGTGCCAGTGTCTTTTCAGAATTTGATGTATTTCTCTATTACAGTATGCCCATCAAAGGTTCCAATACATCTAATTATGTTGGTATCTTTCATTATTTAAAGGGATTCTGTCATCAGAAATAAGCCCTATAAGCTAAACATATGGCGATGTCCCTTGTAAAACACAGAATCCTAAAGTGAGTTTATCAAATGCCCCTGTGGCTCTATATTCCTAAAAAAGCGGTTTATATCACCTGTCAATCACTTAAAAATGTGTCCAAGGGGACGTCTCATGGTGAAAGGTGCCTGGCTGCAGCCATGTCGTTTAGGTGCCCAGCGCCGCCTTCTGAGCTGAAATCGCCGCCCTCCCTTTCATGCGATCCGCCTACCTTACGTCATCACTGCCTCTCTAACCACCGCTCGCTCGTTTTACAAGGGACATCGCCATATGTTTAGCTTATAGGGCTCATTTCTGATGACAGAATCCCTTTAAGTTTTCAATAATTCTTCTCTCTTAATGTTCTTAACTCTATTAAAGGCTTTTCTAATGGGACGAATTGGATATTCCCTATTTAAGAATCTCTGATGCAGATCTGTAACACCCCAGAGTTGTGTTACTAAACTCTTTTTACCCCGCTACAATCTGTTAAAAGCATTTACATTGTCATCTGATGTAATTTTACATAATATCCTCACAACTGTGCATTGTTGTCATTCTTCATGTTCACCAGCAGGTGGCAGCAATGTTCTGGCAAGGAGCTAGGTTCAGTTTAGTGTTCCTAGGCTGGAATAGTTCATTCCAGTTTAGCTCCCCCTTTGTGAGCATAGTGGGTTGCGCCCACATCCTGCAGCATAGGAAGGGAAGGAAGTTAAGTCAGTGTGCCAACCACCCCTGCTAGGGGAAGGCTGTGCATGTTAGGAGCTCCCAGATATAGGGAATCAAGCCAGGATCTTGTCTCGGCTGAGACATTGATCATCATCCCCAGCCTGAGACTTCAGCCTCAGCTGAAAGAAGCAAGCAGACAACTCCAGAATTCCAGGAAGAAAGCATACCCTGTAAAGATAACTGTGAGTACAGACCAGCGACCCAGGAGAAGCCATATTCCTCCTCAGCTAGTCAGTCCCCAGACAGCACAAGATAGAAAGTGCAGAAGCCAAATTCCTGCCACAATTTAGAGCTAACAAGCAGACGTCCTTTCCTGCAAGCTCTAGGTACATGAGAGAGCAGAAGATCAATTCCTGCCAACCATTGCCAATACCTGCTGGGACCTAAGACTAAAGCTGTATCTTGCTTGGATAAAAGTTACCATCAGTAAAGACAAGTTTGAACTTTACCAAAGGTCTGGATCTCAATTTCTGCTGCAAATTCCTCTATTACTCCTACTAGCACCCCACTCAATTTATTGCAAGTGAGCCAGGATCCAGGAGTGAAGCCGTACCCAGGTAGGAGACACCGCTGACATTATTACCACTACCATACAGAGACATTACACCACTCTGGGATTCCTAACCTGGTGCGTGAGTTATAACACCTTAAAGGGCCCTGTGACAGTACCCTGCGCACGCTGCAATTGGCATCACAAACAAACAATAGACTATTATACCTCTACCCTGACCCACTGCATAATTTGGCGTCCGTGTAACCGTACCACGGTCCTGCTCATTGCAGATCATTACTTTCCTTCATGAATGAAACTTCACTTGTACAGTTTCTTTGGGCTCCTAAATACTGGCCAACCGGAATACCCCTTTTCAGGGGGTAGGAGATGCCAGCTGGTCCAATGTAAGTAACTATTTGTGGATGTAGGTTTTCTGTAAATCTCAGTTTTTAAGGTTACCATTTTCTGTTTTTATTATTTTTAGGTCCAAGAAATAAATCTCCTTCTCCTGAATCTCGTAAGTATATCGCATACCTATTTCGTTGTTATTCAAAACTTGGGCGAATTCCAAAAAAAGTGAAAAACCTCCATTCCACAAGATGAGGATGTCATCTATATACCTGCCCCAAAATAATATGTGTGATCAATGTAGAAGTGAAAAAAGGCAGCGGCACTCACCCGTGTGCAGTAGACAGCTTTATTTCTCAAGATTTACATGAGGCAGGGGGCGGACAGATCCAGAGCACGCATTGAACAGCGGCAGCCGTTTCGCGCTACATGCGCTTCTTCTGGCTGTGCGGCAATGCGTGCTTGCGCATCGCTCCTTTTAAATGCTGGCGCAGGCCGTTGCCATGGAAACTGACAAACCAGGCTGCGTCCGCATAAAGGTAATGACTGAAAGTAATACAAATACAAGTATAAAAACAATGACATGTGCAACGTCATGGATCATGAACAATACAGACAATATACCGATGTGCTAATACATAGAATATTATAAAAAGGGGCTGAGATCGTTCCTATCGTTCATACCCAATTCCCCTAGGGCTTGTGTACGTAGTACCCATCTAGCCTCTCTCTGTAGGAGTATGCAGTGTCTGTCTCCTCCTTGCAAGGGCGTGGGTACGGTTTCTAAACCTGAGAAGGAGATACAGCTGACGTCACCATCATGAGCTCTTCTCACATGTTCTATGAGTCTCGGACATCCTTTTCCTGTCCTGATGGAATTAAAGTGTTCCCTGACTCGTTCATACAGGCATCTTATAGTCTTCCCGATGTAGAAGCGGCCACACGTGCACAATAGCAAATATACTACATAAGTACTGCGGCAATTGATAAACGTATCAACTTTATGTGAAATGCCAGCAAACTCAACACATTTCTTCTGAGAATTGCTAGTGCACAGTGAGCAGCTTCCACACCTGAAGTTACCCTTGGGAAGGTTACTATTAAGCCAGTTTTTGCTCCTATCTGATTGAAACCTACTCCTGACAAGCTTGTCTCTCACAGTGTGACTCCTTCTAAAGGAGATCAGGGGTTTCTGCTGTGTCAATTCGTTCAGAGTTGCATCCCTTCTTAAGACGTCCCAATTTTTAAATATGACTGACCGTATGCGTTCAGCCATGGGGCTGTACTTAAATGAAAATGCAAATCTGGCACTCTTTTTCCCCCTTTTCCTCTGATCCTTTTTCTCACATCCACTTTTCAGAAGACTATCTTGTGTGAAATTTTGTTCCACTCGTTCCATCTCCCTCTCTAGTACCTCCTCAGAATAGCCTCTCCTCACCAGTCGCTGTTTAAGATCCTGGGCCTGTCTGTGGTACCCACTGTCTGTGCTGTTGATACGTCTCAATCTAATGAATTGACCGTAAGGTACAGAATTTTTAACACTCTGTGGATGGAAGCTGTCGTGGTGGAGCAAGGAGTTGGTCGCCGTGGGCTTGCGAAAGCCCTCCGTGACCAACCCGTCGCCTTCCACCAGGACAGCCACATCCAAGAATTCTAACCTACTTCCTCCAAAATTGAGGGTAAAGGTCATGCCCATATCATTCTCATTGAGGTACTTCACAAATTCACCACATTCTTGTTCTGTACCTTCCCAGACTAGGAACACATCATCTACAAAGCGTAGATACGCTTTAAGTTTAGAAAGAAAAGGATTATTGGTAGAGTAAACATACCTGTCCTCTAGTCTGGCAAGGTACATATTAGCAAATGTACAGGAAACTGGGGTCCCCATAGCCGTACCCACTCTCTGTCTGAACCACTCGTTCCCAAACTGGAAAGTATTATTAGTTAAAATAAACTTAAGTGCTTCGCCAACAAATTCACAGTACAAATCACTCTTACCCAGGTTCGCCACGATGTCAAGGACCGCCTCGACACCCGCATCATGTGGGATGCGGGTGTAGAGGCTTTCCACATCGAGGGATACCAACTGGTAATCTTGTTGCCAGCATATCTCCCTGAGGGCCAATAAAAAATCATTAGTATCCCTGAGGTACGCGGGGGCGCTAACGAGTGCTGGTCTTAAGAGCCAGTCCAAATATTTGGACAAAGGCTCAGTCGCTGAGCCAATCCCCGCGACGATGGGACGTCCCGGGGGATGGCTCAGCGACTTGTGAACTTTGGGCAAGAAATACCAGGATGGCTTGGCTGGACATAATGGGACAAGTTTGTCCAACATGTTTTTTGGGAGGAAGCCAACCTCCACATATCTATTAACGAGGGTTCTCAACAGCTGTAGGGTATTAGGTAGGGGATCCCCTTGTATCCTCTCATAGACATGAGTGTCGCCTAGTTGTCTAAAAGCTTCATTGAAATAATAATTTCTAGACATAAGAACTACATTGCCCCCCTTGTCCGCCGGTTTCACAATGATATCTTCCTGGGAGCGAAGCCACTGTAAGGCTTTATGCTCATCTGGACTAATGTTAGATTAAGCAGTGGAATAAATAACTGCTTTAATATCCCTCATGACTTGATGCTGAAAGATATCAATGCTACTGCCGGCGGGCATAGGGGGGCAAAAAGTGGATCTGACTCCACCTGTTAATGGATCCACAGAGATGTCAAGTGAAGACTCCTCAGCAACATCCATTCCAGCGAGGAACTCAAGACAAGATTGCTCTTCCTCACTGAATTTAGTGGATACCTGAAAGGCTCTGAGGTCAGGGTGGAGTGGTGACTCCCCCTGGGTGGCAGGTATATGACGACATCCCCTCTGTGATTCTCCCACCACCCCAAAAATAAATTAGCATAAGATGGGGCACATGACGTCCCCATCGTGGTCCCTTTGATTTGTTTATAATAGTGCTCCTGAAACTTAAAATAATTGTGCTCCAAAATAAATTTTAACATGGATAGTACCAATTAATTGTGATGTTGGAAAATAGTGCTTTGGTGCTCAAAAATAATTTGACTGCCTGTAACCCTAAGTGATGTGGTATGTTTGTGTATTCGACATCCAAGCTCGGTAATAGTAAATCAGATGTCACTGTTATATCAATGATCTTAAGGAGAAGGTCCTTAGTATCTTTTATGTATGAGGGTAACGATGTTACAAATGGCCTCAATATTTGGTCGACATATTCGCTCATTACCAGAGACTATGGGCCTACCTGGGATAGGTGTCTTCTTCTTGTGCACCTTGGGGAGGGCATAAAAAGTCGGAATCGTCTGACTTTTGTTATACAGGTACAAACACTCGTCCTATGAGATAAGATTGTTCTCTTTAGCCTCCACTAAAAGTTGTTTCAATTCAGTCAAACAATAGTTTGTGGGATTTTCCTGTAAGATTCTGTATGTATTTTTATCTCTGAGTAATCTTTGGACCATTTCAACATAATCTTCCCTATTGTGGATTAGGGTTGTTTCGATACTTTTAGCCCGGTATCGATACGATACCGGGATTTGTCTTTTTCGATACTAGTATGGGCGCCATGTTCCCTCAGCAGGACAGGGAAGAAGAAAGAAGGGAAGTCTCTCCCTTTCCCCTGTGCTGCTGCTGCCACTGCCACCAATGAAAGGAGAGAGGGGAGGGGCTGTGTCCACTGCACCACCAACTAACATTTAATACATTACAAATGCAGGCGGTGGCAGAAAAACATTGCCGGTACCGGCCTCTGACAGGGCGCTGCGATCCGTGGCAATTAACCCCTCAGGTGCCGCACCTGAGGGGTTAACTGCCGCGGATCGCAGTGCCCTGTCAGAGGCAGGGTGCCGGCAATGTGTTTCTGCTGCCAGCTGTATTTGTATATTAAACGTTAATTATCATTGGTGGCGCAGTGCGCCCTGCCCCCCCTCCCTAGTATTAAAAACATTGGTGGCGCAGTACATCCTCCCCCCTTCACAGAATTAAAAACATTGGTGGCGCAGTGCGCCCTCCCCCCTTCCCCCTCCACAGTATTAAAATCATTGGTGGCAGTGGCCACAGAGTCCCCTGACCTCCTCTCATTGGTGGAGCAGTGGCAGCTTCTGATCGGAGCCCCAGCAGTGTAATCCTAGGACTCCGATCAGTTACCATGGCAGCTGGACGCTACTGAAGCCCTGGCTGCCATGGTAATCAGGAACAGTGTGAGATGCTATTCATCCTAATAGAGCTCTATTAGGGTGAATAGATAAGGGATTAAAAGATCCCAGGTTCTAGCCCCTAAGGGGGAAATAGTTATTAAATAAACTGTAAAGAAAAAAAAGATAAAACAAACACACCAAAATATTAAGTATAAATCACCCACTTTCCCAATTTTACATATAAAATATATAAACAATAAATAAATAAAATATTACATATCCCCACGTCCAAAAAGTCCAAACTATTGAAATATTAAAAAATATCTCCTATGCGGTGAACGCAGTAAAATAAAAAAAGTCACCTTGTGCCCACCAAAAATAGGATAGGACTGTTCAATTATGGGCCAGATGTCCTATAAAATGCTGAATGCACGCTGCTTTTCGTGTGGTATCGAATGGTATCGAGTATTGCAATACTTTTTTATGGTATCGAAACCGAATCAAAATTTTGGTATCGAAACAACCCTATCTTAGATAACAATATTTCCCCTTTGTCACTTGGTTTTATTATTATTTCTGCATTCTTTTTTAGGTGCTCCAAAGTGTCCATGTGATCACTTCATCCATGCGCGTGGGGCGCCCTGACGTCACTCTGGAGCGCCCGGGGAGCCGCACGGACGGTAAGTATACTGCTCCCCCGCTCCCCACTACACTTTACCATGGCTGCCAGGACTTTAGCGTCCCGGCAGCCATGGTAACCACTCTGAAAAAGCTAAACGTCGGATCCGGCGATGCGCCGAAACGACGTTTAGCTTAAGGCCGGATCCGGATTAATGCCTTTCAATGGGCATTAATTCCGGATCCGGCCTTGCGGCAAGTGTTCAGGATTTTTGGCCGGAGCAAAAAGCGCAGCATGCTGCGGTATTTTCTGCAGCCAAAAAACGTTCCGGTCCGGAACTGAAGACATCCTGATGCATCCTGAACGGATTTCTCTCCATTCAAAATGCATTAGGATAAAACTGATTAGGATTCTTCCGGCATAGAGCCCCGACGACGGAACTCTATGCCGGGAGAAAAGAACGCAAGTGTGAAAGGGCCCTTAAGGGGAGCTGGGCATGTTGTTTTTTTAAATATAAGAGACTGTATGAATAGTGCTGTTGGGTGAACTGCAGACACTCCAAGAGTTTGCGAATGATACAATGATAGAGTATAGCGAGAGAAGAGGGACAGATAGTGTAAATTACAAAGACCAGGCATAAATAGACAGATAGAAACTAACAATTACTACCGAGTCTATTGATACAAGTCAGTAAGGTGCCGTTGGTAACAATGTTAAAAGGGCAGCACAATAACTGCCTGCAATAGTAGCGATCTAACATAGTAGGATTACTAGTAAATTTACATAATAAAGCATATCAAGGCATTTTACTTAATGGGGGTTTTAAAGTAGTTAGTTTATTGGGTGAAATAATTGTTTTTAACAATATATATTAAACGCTATGTTTTAAATTAATCAAAAAGACCTTAAACAGGAATGTGATAGCCTTTGGTTATTGGACCAGAAATATCATTACGTCACAACGGGAGATTTTGCACAGTTTCCTCGGCGCAATTGCCATTCCCCGCTACACAAGTAATTCAATTCGTCACAAATCAAATTTCCTTGTCAAATTCGGTAACGTAGCCGAATCGAATTTTTGATAACTTCACTCAACTGTCAATAGAAATAAAATAAAAAATACAACTTTTTTGGAATATTGTATAACAAGTGGGAGTCAAAAGTGGGAGACAAAATTTATAAAATTCTAATGATAACTTTATCCATGGCATTATTTAAAAAATCTTCTTTATATAGATCTAGCTATTATTAAATTGACATATGGCGTGCTACTAATGTTGCATGCCACGACCCGCTATGTTATTAAAGTATCATCCTGTTCTAATACCATTAGAATAACACACTGCATTAACCCCTTCACTACCGAGCCACTTTTCACCTTAAATCCCGGACTGATTTTTGCAAATCTGACATGTGTCACTTTATGTGGTAATAACTTTAGAACACTTTTACTTTTCCAGGACATTGTCAGATTGTTTTCTCGTTACATATTGTACTTCATGACATTGGTAAAATTCAATTTCTCTACTTTTGTAATATATAGTAATAACTCCAAAAACAGTTACTACTTTACATTGCCCATATGTCTACTTTATGTTTGGATCATTTTTTGAATGCCATTTTATTTTTTGGGGACGTTACAAGGATTAGAAGTTTAGAAGCAAATCTTGAAATTTTTCTGAAAATTTTCAAAACCCACTTTTTAACCGCCTCCCGACTGCCTAACGCAGGGATGCATCCTGCGGGCGGTTGGTTTGTTCCTCGTAGACGCATCGGCGTGTCAACTCGCGAGACGCGAGATTTCCTGTGAACGCGCGCACAAAGGAGCGCGCGTTCACAGGATCGGAAGGTAAACGAGCTGATCTACAGCCTGCCAGTGGCGATCATTCGCTGGCAGGCTGTAGATCTGATTTTTTTAACCCCTTAAAGGTATATCAGACGCTGTTTTGTTAACAGCGTCTGATATACCTGCTACCTGGTCCTCTGGTGGTCCTTTTTGCTTGGATCGACCACCAGAGGACACAGGCAGCTCTGTAAGTAGCACCAATCACCACACTACACTACACCCCCCCCTGTCACTTATTAACCCCTTATTAACCCCTGATCACCCCATATAGACTCCCTGATCACCCCCCTGTCATTGATCACCCCCCTGTCATTGATCACACCCCTGTAAAGCTCCATTCAGACGTCCGCATGATTTTTACGGATCCACTGATAGATGGATCGGATCCGCAAAACACATCCGGACGTCTGAATGAAGCCTCCATTCAGACGTCCGTATGTGTTTTGCGGATCCGTGGATCCGCAAAACACGGACACCGCGGATCCGCAAAACACGGACACCAGCAATGTGCTTTCCACATTTTACGGATCCGCACATTGCCAGAACTATATAGAAAATGCCTTTTCTTGTCCGCAATTGCGGACAAGAATAGGACATGTTCTATAGGCTCTACAAAAAACGCAGTGTTCGCCCGATCAGGCACTTGCGTTCAGTCCGCCCCACCGCAGTGACAGAAATGTTTTTTTTTCTGATTACTGCAAAAAAAAAACTAAAATCGCTGCGGCGCTATAAAGATCACTTTTGAGGGGCATGGCGAGTTCATAGAAGATTTTTTTTTTGGCAAAAGTTAGCGGAGATTGTTTTTTTTTTGTTTTTTTGTTTTTTCTTACAGTCTCATATTCCACTAACTTGTGACAAAAAATAAAATCTCACATGAACTCACCATACCCCTCATGGAATCCAAATGCGTAAAATTTTTTAGACATTTATATTCCAGACTTCTTCTCACGCTTTAGGGCCCCTAAAATGCCAGGGCAGTATAAATACCTCACATGTGACCCCATTTTGGAAAGAAGACACCCCAAGGTATTTCGTGAGGGGCATGGCAAATTCATGTAAAATTTTATTTTTTGTCACAAGTTAGTGGAATATGAGACTTTGTAAGAGAAAAAATAAATAAATCATTTTCCGCTAACTTGTGCCAAAAAAAATATATTCTAAGAACTCGCCATGCCCCTCACGGAATACCTTGGGGTGTCTTCTTTCCAAAATGGGGTCACTTGTGGGGTATTTATACTGCCCTGGCATTTTAGGGGCCCTAAAGCGTGAGAAGTAGTTTGGAATCCAAATGCGTAAAAAATGCCCTGTGAAATCCTAAAAGTACTCATTGGAATTTTGGTCCCTTTGCGCAACTAGGCTGCAAAAAAGTGTCACACATGTGGTATCGCTGTACTCATGGGGAAGTAAGGAAATGTGTGTTGGGGTGTATTTTTACATATACCCATACTGTGTGTGAGAAATATCTCTGTAAATGACAACTTTTTAAAAATTTTTATACAAAGTTGTCAATTTACAGAGATATTTCTCTCACCCAGCATGGGTATATGTAAAAATACACATTTCCCTACTTCTCCTGAGTACGGAGATACCACATGTGTGACAGTTTTTTGCAGCCTAGGTGCGTAAAGGGGCCGGAAGTCCAACGAGTACCTTTAGGCTTTACAGGGTTGCTCACAATTTAGCCCCACCCAAAATGCCAGAACAGTAAACACACCCTACAAATGACCCCATTTCGGAAAGTAGACACCCCAAGATATTTGCTGAGGGGCATATTGAGTCCATGAAAGATTGAACTTTTTGTCACAAGTTAGCGGAAAGGGAGACTTTGTGACAAAAAACTAAAAAAAAACAATTTCCGCTAACTTGTGCCAAAAAAAACACTTCTATGAACTCGACATGCCCCTCACGGAATACCTTGGGGTGTCTTCTTTCCAAAATGGGGTCACATGTGGGGTATTTATACTGCCCAGGCATTTTAGGGGCCCTAAAGCGTGAGAAGAAGTCTGGAATCCAAATGCCTAAAAATACCCTCCTAAAAGGTACTCATTGGAATTTGGGCCCCATTGCGCACCTAGGCTGCAAAAAAGTGTCACACATGTGGTATCGCCGTACTCAGATAAAGTAGGGCAATGTGTTTTGGGGTGTATTTTTACATATACCCATACTGTGTGTGAGAAATATCTCTGTAAAATTACAACTTTGTAAAAAAAAATGGGAAAAGTTGTCTTTTACAGAGATATTTATCTCACCCAGCATGGGTATATGTAAAAATACACCTCAAAACACATTGCCCTACTTCTTCTGAGTACGGCGATACCACATGTGTGACACTTTTTTGCAGCCTAGGTGCGCAAAGGGGCCCAAATTCCAATGAGTACTTTTAGGATTTCACAGGGCATTTTTACGCATTTGGATTCCAAACTACTTCTCACACTTTAGGGCCCCTAAAAGGCAAGTGACCCCATTTCAGAAAGAAGACACCCCAAGGTATTCCGTGTGGGGTATGGTGAGTTCATGTAAAATTTTATTTTTTGTCACAATTTAGTGGAATATGAGACTTTGTAATAAAAAAAAAATTTCATTTTCCGCTAACTTGTGACAAAAAATAAAAACTTCCATGAACTCACTATGCCCATCAGCGAATACCTTAGGGTGTCTTCTTTCCGAAATGGGGTCATTTGTGGGGTGTTTCTACTGTCTGGGCATTGTAGAACCTCAGGAAACATGACAGGTGCTCAGGAAGTCAAAGTGCGTAAATTCACATTTTTGCACCATAGTTTGTAAACGCTATAACTTTTACCCAAACCAATAAATATACACTTTATGCATTTTTTTTTATCAAAGACATGTAGAACAATACATTTAGAGAAAAATGTATATAGAAATTTAGTTTTATTTGAAAAATTTTACAACAGAAAGTGAAAAATGTCATTTTTTTGCAAAAATTTCAGTCAATTTCGATTAATATAAAAAAAAGTAAAAATGTCAGCAGCAATGAAATACCACCAAATGAAAGCTCTATTAGTGAGAAGAAAAGGAGGTAAAATTCATTTGGGTGGTAAGTTGTATGACCGAGCAATAAACCGTGAAAGTAGTGTAGTGCAGAATTGTAAAAAGTGGTCTGGTCATTAAGGGGGTTTAAGCTAGGGGAGCTGAGGTGGTTAAGGACCAGTTCAGGTCTGAAGTCACTTTGTGAGGCTTATATAACAGAAACCACCCAAAAATGACCCCATTTTAGAAACTAAACCCCTCAAGGTATCCAAAACTGATTTTACAAACTTTGTTAACCCTTTAGGTGTTCCACAAGAATTAATGGAAAATGAAGATGAAATTTCAGAATTTCACTTTTTTGGCAGATTTTCAATTTTAATAAATTTTTTCCCACTAACAAAGCAATAGTAAACAGCGAAACAAAACTCAATATTTATTGCCCTGATTCTGTAGTTTACATAAACATCCCATATGTGCTCGTAAACTGCTGTACGGGCAGAGTGCATTGTGCAGAAGGAAAGGAACGCCATATGGTTTTTGGAAGGCAGATTTCTCTGGGATAATTTTAAGCTGCCATGTCACATTTGAAGACCCCCCGGTGCACCCCTAGAGTAGAAACTCCAAAAAAATTACCCCATTTTGGAAACTACAAGATAAGGTGGCAGTTTTGTTGGTACTATTTTAGGGTACATATGATTTTTGGTTGCTCTATATTACACTTTTTGTGAGGCAAGCTAACAAAAAATAGCTGTTTTGGCACAGTTTTTATTTTTTGTTAATTACAGTGTTCGTCTGACAGGTTAGATCATGTGCTATTTTTATAGACCAGGTTGTTACGGACATGACAATACCAAATATGACTACTTTTTTTGGTTGTTTGTTTCAGTTTTACATAATAAAGCATTTTTGAAAAAAAATGATTTTTTTAGTGTTTCCATATTCTGAAAGCATAGTTTTTTTTATTTTTTGGGCGACTGTCTTATGTAGGGGCTAATTTTTTGCTGGATGAGGTGATGGTACTATTTTGGGGGGCATACGCCTTTTTGATCGCTTGCTACATCACTTTTAGTGATGTAAGGTGACCAAAAAATTAATTTTTTAGCACAGTTTTTTTTTTCTTCATGGTGTTCACCTGAGGGGTTAGGTCATGTGATATTTTTATAGAGTCGATCGATACAGATGTGGCATTACCTAATATGTCTACTTTGCTTTTTTTCCCTATTTCTTACCTTTTTTTTAAAAACTTTATTTTGAAACTTAAATTTATTTTTGAAACTTTTTTTTTTAAACTTTTTTTTTTTTTACTTTTTTTTTGTCCCACTCTGGAACTTCAACTTTTGGGGGTCTGATCCCCTTTACAATGCATTACAATACTTCTGTGTATTACCACTGTAATACGCTTACAGCCTGCTAACATGGGGCTGGATCTCACAGGCTCTCACGGAAGGCAGCCACAATGCTTAAGGATGGCATCGGGCTGCCTTCCCTGCCATGGGGTCCCCTTCACAGCAGCTCGTGGACCTCATGAACACCGGCACCCGTGAGGATACCGCACGTGCAGCGGTCAGCGCTGACCGCCGACATGCAAGGGTTAATACACCGGCATCAGTGTTTTTTCACCGAAGCCGGAGCATACAGCAGGGGTACGGCTATTAGTGACAGCCAGACACCTGCCTCTGATCGGGCGAGCGCATCTCCTGCACCCGCCTGATCAGCGCACCGTACCTGTACTGCGCTGGGATTTCTGTCCTGCATTTCTGAGCCGTACATGTACACGACCGTTGTTGTGTTCCGTGTCCGTTGTTCCGTTTTCCGTGATTTTCTGCGGACCCATTGACTTTCAATGGGTCCGTTGAAAACTCGGAAAATGCACCGTTTGTCATCCGCGTCCGTGATCCATGGTCAAAAATATAACCTGTCCTATTTTTTTCGCGGATAACGGTTCGCGGACCCATTAAAGTCAATGTGTCCGCAAAAAAACGCAGAAGCACATCCGATTGTCATCCGCGTCCGCGTCCATTTTATTTCTCTTATTTGCCATGGCAAAACTGTCTGCCAGAACTTGTGCCAATAAAATTTAAAAAAATGCGATACAGGAAGTTTAAGCTCACAGGAAATGCAAATTGCTAGGCACCTGTGGTGAAATTCCAGTGTGGTGAGGCATTACTGTCTGGCTATTTGGTTTTTTTGTCTGGCTATATTCAGTTTTGAGCCCAAAAAGATGCCACGCTGGAATGTGGAGAAATTGATTTGTTTGGTGCAGGAGAGGCCCGAACTATGGGACACCCGGTCCAATAATTATCAGGACTGTGTCTGCAAAGATTCGGCTTGGGAGCAAGTGGCTCGTAATATGAGGAGGCAAGAATGGTCCAAAACTGATGGACGTGGCCGTGCAGCTTTAGGTAAGTGCCAGCAATGTCGTTGTACTGTCCTTGCCCAGTCTGTCCCTATAAAATTATGTAAACGAAAAGGAAAGAAGCAGCACACAAAATGAACGGGTGCAAAAGAGTCCTCTTTAGTGCTGCCTTCTTTTGCTTTTTATATAAAATTATGTAGCTATAAATTCCATGCGGTCAGAAGAATGTATATTTAGTGGTTCAGTGTCATTTGGCATAAAACCTGCACATGGTTTTGGGAACAGTCGTGCACTAAATACTATACCACATTTTTTGGGGGAAAAATGTCTGAGCCTCCCTTTGTTCCAGCAAACAGTACTCATGTCTCAAACCTGTATGTGCACTTGTTATTTCCTCACACGTGTCCCTTTTTGTAATTGAGCATCCTATATAGTTGTCTCCATGTCATATTATAAATTATTTTAGTCCAAATGGCTTGCACGACTAATCTCCTCCTTCCTGAATTTATTGTACATTAGTATCCCCACACCTGCAGTACTGTACCATGTGCTGTATAATCCGGCCTATTCATTCATTTATCTGAGTTGCCAACTTGATTTTGATTAAATTTGGCCCTTTACTATTTTTATTGATATATTTTTATTGTTTTGACTGACATTTCTTTACAATAAATGAAAAATTTCATTTTTTTTCAGTCAAACAGACCAAAACGAGATGGAACAGCTGCCAGGACCAATTTTGCAGGGAGCTGAATGCTCAAGGCCGGAGTGGTGAAGGCAGCTCAAAAAAGAGGCCGTACATCTATACTGCACAATTGCAGTTTCTGCGTCCGGTGATGGATTTGAGGCCGTAAGTTATTTTGTTGTGATACAATACGTTTTTCCTGTTAATTATTTTTTCCAAATTTTGGATTATGCCATAGTGGTCTACAATAAAACGAGTTGTGTGGCGTTGTCAGCGGTGTAGCTAACGGCTCATGGGCCCTGGTGCAAGAGTTCAGCTTGGGCCCCCCTTCCCTCAGTGCATTGTGTGTCTTCATATGTGGCACAAGGGTCTTTGGGCCCCCTCAGGCTCCTGGGCCCGGTAGCGACTGCTACCTCTGCACCCCCTATAGAAACATAGAAACATAGAATGTGTCGGCAGATAAGAACCATTTGGCCCATCTAGTCTGCCCAATATATCTGAATCCTATGAATAGTCCCTGGCCCTATCTTATATGAAGGATAGCCTTATGCCTATCCCATGCATGCTTAAACTCCTTCACTGTATTTGCAGCTACCACTTCTGCAGGAAGGCTATTCCATGCATCCACTACTCTCTCAGTAAAGTAATACTTCCTTATATTACTTTTAAACCTTTGCCCCTCTAATTTAAAACTGTGTCCTCTTGTGGTAGTTTTTCTTCTTTTAAATATGCTCTCCTCCTTTACCGAGTTGATTCCCTTTATGTATTTAAAAGTTTCTATCATATCCCCTCTGTCTCTTCTTTCTTCCAAGCTATACATATTAAGGTCCTTTAACCTTTCCTGGTAAGTTTTATCCTGCAATCCATGTACTAGTTTAGTAGCTCTTCTCTGAACTCTCTCTAGAGTATCTATATCCTTCTGGAGATATGGCCTCCAGTACTGCGCACAATACTCCAAGTGAGGTCTCACCAGTGTTCTGTACAGCGGCATAAGCACTTCACTCTTTCTACTGCTTATACCTCTCCCTATACATCCAAGCATTCTGCTGGCATTTCGTGCTGCTCTATTACATTGTCTTCCCACCTTTAAGTCTTCTGAAATAATTACTCCTAAATCCCTTTCCTCAGATACTGAGGTCAGGACTGTGTCAAATATTCTATATTCTGCCCTTGGGTTTTTACGCCCCAGGTGCATTATCTTGCACTTATCCACATAAAATTTCAGTTGCCAGAGTTCTGACCATTCTTCTAGTTTTCCTAAATCCTTTTCCATTTGGCGTTTCCCTCCAGGAACATCAACCCTGTTACATATCTTTGTGTCATCAGCAAAAAGACAAACCTTACCATCGAGGCCTTTTGCAATATCACTTATGAAGATATTAAACAAAATTGGTCCCAGTACAGATCCCTGTGGAACCCCACTGGTAACATGACCTTGTTTTGAATATTCTCCATTGACTACAACCCTCTGTTGTCTGTCACTCAGCCACTGCCTAATCCACTCAACAATATGGGAGTCCATGCTCAATGACTGCAGTTTATTGATAAGTCTTCTATGTGGGACAGTGTCAAAAGCCTTACTAAAATCTAGATATGCGATGTCTACTGCACCTCCACCGTCTATTATTTTAGTCACCCAGTCAAAAAAATCTATAAGATTTGTTTGACATGATCTCCCTGAAGTAAACCCATGTTGTTTTTCATCTTGCAATCCATGGGATTTTAGATGTTCCACAATCCTATCCTTTAATAGGGTTTCCATTAATTTGCCTACTATTGATGTCAGACTCACTGATCTATAGTTGCTCGATTCCTCCCTACTACCTTTCTTGTGAATGGGCACGACATTTGCCAATTTCCAATCTTCCGGGACGACTCCTGTTACTAATGATTGGTTAAATAAATCTGTTAACGGTTTTGCCAGCTCACCACTAAGCTCTTTTAATAATTTTGGGTGTATCTCATCAGGCCCCTGTGACTTATTTGTCTTCACTTTAGACAGCAAACTTAGTACATCTTCCTCTGTAAAGACACATGCATCAAACGATTTATTAGTCATCCTTTCTAGTGGAGGTCCTTCTCCTTCTTTTTCTTTTGTAAAAACTGAACAGAAGTATTTATTAAGGCAGTCGGCTAGCCCTTTATTCTCTTCTACATACCTTCCGTCCTTTGTTTTTAATTTAGTTATTCCTTGTTTTATTTTCCTTTTTTCATTTATATATCTGAAGAATGTCTTATCCCCTTTTTTCATAGACTGAGCTAGTTTTTCTTCTGCCTGCGCTTTAGAAGTTCTTATAACTTGCTTGGCCTCTCTCTGCCTAATCTTGTAGATTTCCTTATCTTCATTGCTCTGGTTTTTTTTATAATTACAAAATGCTAGCTTTTTATTTTTAATGATTTGGGCCACTTTTGCTGAGTACCACAGTGGTCTCTTCCTTTTTTTGATTTTACTGACAAGTCTAATGCAATTTTCTGTTGCCTTCATGGGCGTTGTACAATTGTTGACCTATCCTTTGTGTCGGTAAACCAAATCATTTTTGTGGGTTAGTAATACCGGCCACCACCGATGATGAGCAGTATGATGACACGACACGTGCAGAGCGCACATGCCGCCTCCTGTATCTTTTTAATCCCTGACTGGCAGTATTTTCATGAACAAGTCACATAGATCTCAGCAATTAGAGCATGAATCGAGAAGGGAGATGGCCCGTGCACACTGCACCCATTGTCTCCTCATACAGTTGATCGTCATGGTGGTTGGATGTTGTTCCCCGGCCAATATGATCTTGTGTACTTATCCTGTGGATAGATAATGAATGTTAAAATTTGTAGAAAAGCCTGTTTCCTTTTTGTGGCCCTGAATAGCGTACCCATTTTTGTAAGTTTAGATATGTTCAAAATTGCAGGAACATACACGCTAATTTTATTATGTTGTTTTTATGTTTTGGTACCTCTTCTGTATTGTAATTGACATTTACATAGTTTTATTGATTTTTAAAAAATGACACATACATAATCCACTTTATTAAATAGAGTATAATGATGCTCTAACAGTGTCCGTACAGCTGAATAGTAACTACTACTACCAACTAGTGATGAGCGTCAGGTGCCATATTCGATTTCGACGAAATTCGCGAATATTCGTTTCACATTCGTCTAAATCGAATATTCGTCATTATTCTAGTTATCGCGATTAATATGCGATTTAAATAATCGCGTATTGCGATTGTAACTTAAGGCTACTTTCCTATCGGTTTGATATCTAGAATTAGCGAAGATGACGAATATGACGAATGTATTCGTCATATTCCTCAAAACGAAGATAAAGAAGTATTCTCCATCTTCGTTTTAGCTACCTATTCGTCAACTTCGCTAATTCTAGCAATCAAATAGGAAAGTTGACTATACAGGGAGTGCAGAATTATTAGGCAAGTTGTATTTTTGAGGATTAATTTTATTATTGAACAACAACCATGTTCTCAATGAACCCAAAAAACTCATTAATATCAAAGCTGAATATTTTTGGAAGTAGTTTTTAGTTTGTTTTTAGTTTTAGCTATTTTAGGGGGATATCTGTGTGTGCAGGTGACTATTACTGTGCATAATTATTAGGCAACTTAACAAAAAACAAATATATACCCATTTCAATTATTTATTTTTACCAGTGAAACCAATATAACATCTCAACATTCACAAATATACATTTCTGACATTCAAAAACAAAACAAAAACAAATCAGTGACCAATATAGCCACTTTTCTTTGCAAGGACACTCAAAAGCCTGCCATCCATGGATTCTGTCAGTGTTTTGATCTGTTCACCATCAACATTGCGTGCAGCAGCAACCACAGCCTCCCAGACACTGTTCAGAGAGGTGTACTGTTTTCCCTCCTTGTAAATCTCACATTTGATGATGGACCACAGGTTCTCAATGGGGTTCAGATCAGGTGAACAAGGAGGCCATGTCATTAGATTTTCTTCTTTTATACCCTTTCTTGCCAGCCACGCTGTGGAGTACTTGGACGCGTGTGATGGAGCATTGTCCTGCATGAAAATCATGTTTTTCTTGAAGGATGCAGACTTCTTCCTGTACCACTGCTTGAAGAAGGTGTCTTCCAGAAACTGGCAGTAGGACTGGGAGTTGAGCTTGACTCCATCCTCAACCCGAAAAGGCCCCACAAGCTCATCTTTGATGATACCAGCCCAAACCAGTACTCCACCTTCACCTTGCTGGCGTCTGAGTCGGACTGGAGCTCTCTGCCTTTTACCAATCCAGCCACGGGCCCATCCATCTGGCCCATCAAGACTCACTCTCATTTCATCAGTCCATAAAACCTTAGAAAAATCAGTCTTGAGATATTTCTTGGCCCAGTCTTGACGTTTTAGCTTGTGTGTCTTGTTCAGTGGTGGTCGTCTTTCAGCCTTTCTTACCTTGGCCATGTCTCTGAGTATTGCACACCTTGTGCTTTTGGGCACTCCAGTGATGTTGCAGCTCAGAAATATGGCCAAACTGGTGGCAAGTGGCATCTTGGCAGCTGCACGCTTGACTTTTCTCAGTTCATGGGCAGTTATTTTGCGCCTTGGTTTTTCCACACGCTTCTTGCGACCCTGTTGACTATTTTGAATGAAACGCTTGATTGTTCGATGATCACGCTTCAGAAGCTTTGCAATTTTAAGAGTGCTGCATCCCTCTGCAAGATATCTCACTATTTTTGACTTTTCTGAGCCTGTCAAGTCCTTCTTTTGACCCATTTTGCCAAAGGAAAGGAAGTTGCCTAATAATTATGCACACCTAATATAGGGTGTTGATGTCATTAGACCACACCCCTTCTCATTACAGAGATGCACATCGCCTAATATGCTTAATTGGTAGTAGGCTTTCGAGCCTATACAGCTTGGAGTAAGACAACATGCATAAAGAGGATGATGTGGTCAAAATACTCATTTGCCTAATAATTCTGCACTCCCTGTAGAGACAGCTGTGTTTAATTCGCTATGCGATTATATATATATATTTTTTAATAAATAGAATAATTATAATAATTATCAAGTATTATAATTATTCTATTTAAAAAAAAAAAAAGCAAAGTAATATAATCGCATAGCGAATTAAACACAGCTGTCTCTATAGTCAACTTTCCTATTTGATTGCTAGAATTAGCGAAGTTGACGAATATGGAGCTAAAACGAAGATGGCGAATACTTTGTTATCTTCGTTTTGAGGAATATGACGAATACATTCGTCATATTCCTATTCTTCGCTAATTCTACCAAGCCAACCATAGTAAACCAGGTATAAGTTGAAATCGCAATGCGATGACTTCCAGTTATATTAATCGCATTGCCGAATATGGAATATAGCAGTAAGTTGAAATCGCAATTCGATTAATATAACTCGAAGTAATCACATGGCGATTTCAACTTAGCACTGCTATATTCCATATTCGTTAATTCTAGCCTAATATGGAATATAGCAGTGCTAAGTTGTAATCGCAATGCGATTAATATAACTTGAATTAATCGCATTGCGATTTCAACTTATACCCGGTTTACTATGGTTGGCTTAGTAGAATTAGCAAATATGATGAATGTATTCGTCATATTCCTCAAAACTATCCATCCTCGTTTTAGCTCCATATTCGGCAACTTCGCTAATTCTAGCAATCAAATAGGAAAGTTGACTATAGAGACAGCTGTGTTTAATTCGCTATGCGATTATATTACTTTGCTTTTTTAAAAATAAATAGAATAATTATAATACTTGATAATTATTATAATTATTCTATTTATATAAAAAAATATATATATATATATAATCGCATAGCGAATTAAACACAGCTGTCTCTATAGTCAACTTTCCTATTTGATTGCTAGAATTAGCGAAGTTGACGAATAGGTAGCTAAAACGAAGATGGAGAATACTTCGCTATCTTCGTTTTGAGGAATATGACGAATACATTCGTCATATTCGCTAATTCTACCAAGCCAACCATAGTAAACCGGGTCTAAGTTGAAATCGAAATGCGATTAATTCAAGTTATTTTAATCGCATTGCGATTTCAACCTAATTCTCAAATTCGACAGTACATTCTAGTATGGAGACGTTCCCTGGGATGGCGTCCCGCTCCATGAGCACGGAAGTCGGCAGAAGCGGCAACGGGCACTGACTGGAGCTTTAAGGAAACCAGGAATCCTAAGGACCGGTACGAACTACTTTTGGGAAGTGGGAAAGAAAAAAATATAACAATAAAAAAAAAACGAATATTCGAAATAACAAATTTATAGCACTATATTCGAAATATTCGCGAATTAGCGAAGTGCCGATATTCGCTAAAAAAATTCGATATTCGAATATTCGCGTTCAACACTACTACCAACATGGACTTGTGATGCGTGCTCCATGATATTTTTTAGGAAATGATGTTATTTTTGGTTTACATTACATATGGATGTTAGGAAGTTCAAAGCAGTCCAGATATAGAAGAGACGGACTGAATTTCAGCACTGCTTTTGGTCCTTAAATGTGTATGCCTCGTTTTGTGCTTCACTGATTCAAAAGCCAATCATATTTTTCAAAGTAGTTTTATATTTGTCGTTGTGTGCTAATTGACCAGAAAAATGTATTATATTCTAATTTTTAAATTTCACATTAATTAATAGAAAAAATTCTCAATTTTAAAAAAATCTGTGATGTATGCATGCTCAACGTATATGTAGTTCACACACAGTTGTGTTTATTTAAAAAACATTAACTACTTTTGAAATGTTGTAGACAAATGATGTAATATATGTTTTCATGTCATTTTCATATACAGTACTGTGGACAGTCTGGATGAGCCAGAAGACTCAGAGGGCGGATTAAGCGACACGTTGGCAGTTTTGTCGCCTGCAACTAGTCCTGCCCCAACGCCCGCTGAGGAGCCGGACCAGCCATCCCAGGCTGAGGCCTCGAGATCTCCACGGAGCCCTTCACCTGTCCAGCAGCTGCAGCCCAGGTGTCGCCGCAATGTCCCTCAATCTTCCTCTGGGCAACCGACTCGGGAGGGTATAGATGCCCGAGTCATTGAATTCCTTGCCCAGAGGAGGAGTGACGGCATTGAGGAGTCGACGCTGAGGGGGCTTGCCAGTTTGTTAAAACAAGTGCCTATTGGCAAACATCCCGAATGTATTGCTTCCATAGCCCTCGTCATTTAAATGTATGCCCCCCCTTACCAGGGAGACATACACTCCCAAATAAATGAGCTGCGAAAGCAGATATTGAATATACCCCCACACCAACATGTCCCCGGCTATTACCAGCCTCAAGCCCCACCGCAAGGGCCATTCCCCCCCCCCCCATCCAACTTACCAAAAGGCCCAAGACCCCATACCAACAACTTACCCCCAAAGGATGGCAACTCGGGCCACAGATCCTTGTTTACACAAGACTTTTTTGATATTTAATGTTATATGTTGTGTACAGTTTTATTTATTGACTTTATTGTTGATTGTATATTCTTTAATTTATGATCTTTTCTAAAAAAAAAGTTTTTTGAACAGAAAATTTAAATTGCCTTGTGTGTTTTTTATAAAAAAAAAAAATATTTACAGTTCTTAAACACATTTCATAAACACATATAGACGCACACCAGTTCACAATGTACATAATTTTTAATTGGGAGGGACATAATCTGTTTTTTGCTATAATGTGAACATGAGGTATTAGAAGATTTTTTGGCCCATTGCATGAAATACTAATGATGTTAATGTTGTTGACATTTTATGGAAAACATCATTAGTATTGATATTTACTTTAAAAAATGTGCTGGCCAAAAAACCTCAGCCCGCAAGCCCACGTCAAGGGTCCTCAGTCTCTTGCGAGTTCCTACACTCAACTACCACAATAATTTTTAATAATCTATCTACAAAATAATATCCAACTAAAGAGCCCAGAAGATTTCAAAAACTGCCACGAATAGCGTCCCTCTTCCATGGCAAGGACCCCTCTGGGCTGTAAAAGTAGTCTGCATAGAGTTCCCGAACTGCAATGCCTGCAGTCCCAGGTCGTCTATGCAGGGTCCTTTCCAAACCCAAATCTGATGACGTAGGAAGATCTTCCATGTCAACAGAAGAGGAAGCCTCGTGAATCCTGGTGAAGTTGTGTAGAACAACACAAGCTTGAATCACCAGGGTAGCATTATCCGGATCCATTTGTATGGATGACAAAAACACCCTCCACTTGCTAGAGAGTATCCCAAAAGCGCACTTAACATACCGACGGGCACGAGTCAACCGGTAGTTGAAAATACGCCTCCTGACATCCAAACCACGCTTTGGGAAGGGCCGCGTAACATGGGGAGTCAATGCAAACCCTTCATCCGCCACGATGACAAATGGAGCCGGCGGACCTGCATATCCGGGCAGTCTTCTGGACTCGGGCAGGGCAAGCTGGTTGGCACGAAGCCGCTCACCCATTCTAGAAGCACTAAAGATGAGAGCATCCACAGTGCTTCCATAGGCCCCGATATCAACCATTATAAACCGGTAGTTACTGTCAGCAACAGCCATCAGCACTACCGAAAAATAATGTTTATAATTGAAGAATCGGGACCCTGAGTGAGGAGGCTTCTTCACACGGATGTGCTTGCCATCCATTGCCCCGATGCAGTTTGGAAACTGCGCAGAAATATTGAAGCCCTCAGCGATGCGAATCCAATCGTCCGTCTTGGGCTGCGGCATCACCGTCTCTCGGAGTTGCTGCCAGATGACATGGCAAGCGTGACGTACAATCCGAGAAATCGTCGAGGTTCCTAAAAGAAACTCAAAATGCAGGGATGCAAAAGAGTTCCCAGTTTCCAGGAATCTGAAGGAATAAGAAAAAAATAAATCAGTAAGCATCAAATCAAAGCAAACATCAGATACTTTATTTGCCTATAATGTTGAATACAAGACATGATTTACAACTATCTATGTCCATTGTCGACTAAACATAATTTTAAAAAGTGTTTTTGGGTGTATGAATCAAACACTACTAAGTTACAACAACTGTGTTTAGACCCTTGATATGCTGAAGGATATGGGCGCCTTAAGAATGATGTGAACATTATGCATGATTATGACGTTAGCTGAACACAAATAGCAAACCTGCTAAAAAGAAACGACGAGCTTTAAAAATGCAATGTTATGTGTCAGGGATTCAAGTTAAAAGAAAAAGGACATAAAAATGTTCGCTAATACATTATGGGTAAAGAAAGGTTACTTCAGCAAACAGTAGCACATGTCTAACAGCAGCCATTTTCTAACACATGTTCCTCCTGACGGAAGCACTGCACATTACTGTTCAAACTAGAAACGTAAAATATTGCTTACCTCAACGTGACGATGAGCCTTTCCTCTGGAGAAATGCTGCGCCTCATATTGGTGTCCATGAAGGTAAGGACAGTACGTAGAGACGACAGCAAGCGATCAAATGTAGTCACTGACATCCTACAGAAGGAAAAAAACTTCTCAGGATGCAGGCGAAGATCTTTGTAGAGAGTATGAAAGTGTCATTTCTGGTAGCGTTGAGAAACAATCGGATGGACCCAAAATCGCCGCCTTCTACTAGGTTCCTCATCCAACAAAGGAGTGCGCTGTCCTCATCGCCGAGAAACAAGCCAGTGCAGTAAGACCTCTCTCTTCCTCAGAGTCATCCGCCATGGTGAAACAGCTAAGACAAGCAACCAAAAGAACCTCTGTACCCTGTGAAGACTACAGAAAATGGCCACAAAACCAAACTCAGGTGACCTGCATATATACCAGTATCCTGGGTGGAGTTATTAAAATAAATAAAAAATAGCCATTCCTTGTTTTCTGACGGTCCGCAAAAAAACGGGCACACGGAAACACAACGGAAGAAAAAACGGAAACGGATCACGGAACAACGGAACCCCGTTTTGCGGACAGTGAAAAAATACTGTCGTGTGCATGAGGCCTTATGCATATTTGACGGACAAAGGTATTGTCTTACCTTTGTTTGGGTGAAGGGTTGTTACGACATCTTTTAGGACCCATATACCCCACACATTTTACTAGGAGGTTTCCACTGAGGTACCTTAGAACAATGGATTCCACCATATGTTGGACAGTGCTGCTCAGTGTCACACTGTAAAGAAAAATAATCGAATTCTATGTGGAGTATTGTAGATCTGCTTAGAGACATTTAACCTGCAGATCCTAAACTGACTGAAGATCGACGTTCTATTTGATCCATAATTGTACTGTACATCAGCTATAAATTAACAGAGTGGAGGCCAAGTGCTGAAGATCAGATAGACAACTGATTGCACCGGCTAGCCACCTTTGCTCCAACTAGTTATAAATTAGCTGAAGTCATGTGCAAACTCCTACCTCCAGATTGTGAGGAGGTATAAAAGGGACAGTGTCCCCATTCTTGGTTCCTGTGGCACCTTCTGGCACAATGGGGAAAGGCTTCTACGTAAGCAAGATCGTGGGCTTTGTCTGCATCTTCTTTGCGATAGCTGCAGTGGCTACAATAATTGCTCTAGCAGTGGTTTATTCAAATGAGAAGTCCAACAATGATAAGGTAGAGAATGGAGGAACCACCACCGCTCCAACAAGCACCACATCAAACATTGTTATTACAGCCAGGACCACACCAACGACCACCTCCTCAACTATAACCTCAGTAAAACCTGCCAATACAACTCCTGCGTCCAATGAAACATGGGATCAATATCGCCTTCCGCCTCACCTAGAACCAGAACTTTATGATGTTGACCTTAGACCCATTTTAACAAAAAATGACCAAGGACTCTACGTATTTCATGGAGTCAGCAAAGCCTATTTCACATGTAAAACAGCAACACAACATCTCATTATCCACAGTAAAAAGCTCAATTATACCACAGACCCCCTACTCACTGATGACACCGGCAGAAATATCAGCTCAAACCGACCCTTTTTTGCAGAGAAGACCAATTATTTAATACTGCCTCTCAACGAACAACTTGAACCTATGAAAAAATATGTACTTCACACGCAGTACGTGGGAGAACTGGCAGATGATCTGGCGGGATTTTACCGAAGTGAATATGTAGAAGATGGTGTCACCAAGTAAGTAACAATCTAATAATGACAGAAATTATAGATGCTGTTATTAAATGCTAATATCTATCTATCTATCTATCTATCTATCTATCTATCTATCTATCTATCTATCTATCTATCTATGTATCTGTCCATGTATCTATCTATCTGTATATCTATTTATCTCATATTTAGCTACCTATCTACCTATCTATGATACAAAATCATTTTTGTAACCAGCAAGACCAAATGTACATCATCATTGTAGGATATTGCCACCCTACCAATATTAGTATAGAGTATAATACATATAATCATATATTTTGAGATATTACTTTACCAACAAGTTTGCATAATAATTTCACAACTCGTACCAGATGTTTTTCCAGATCTGCTTTTTCTTTACCCCATTACGGAAAAAAAAAATCTAAGTGCATATTTTTGTAATATATTGTTAAAGACATGCAGTGTATGGCTTAATGCATCATCTTCCAATATATCTATCTCTAGGCCAGGGATCAGCAACCTCCGGCACTCCAGCTGTTCACAGCTGTTGCCGAAGGTTGCTGATCCCTGTTCTAGGCCTTTGAGACTACCTTCCTTAGGCTGGCCATATACATTAGATTAATTTCAGCAGGAGCAGTCAACCATCCAAAGAATATGGGAGTCTCCTGACTCTCTCCCTACAGCATAAGAAGGGTCAGGCATGTTCTTAGGGTAGTCCAGCAGTGGTTTATCCCTCCTCTATTGAAAACTTACGTATACTCTGCTGAGTTGAATATGCATGTTTACAGGGGTAAGAGGAATATATGGACCCCTTGATCATAGAGTACCCTCCAAGTCACTCCAACAATTTACCAGTAGTAATTGTGAGCGATTCCATTTATTACCTTAGTCTCTTACACTCAGTATGACGCTGCTTATTGCTTTGAAGGTGGCAGAGGTCCTTCTCACCTGCTGGGCCCTTGTGCAACTTCGCAGGTTGCACATACGGTATGTCCATCCCTGCATGTCTAAGGGGGATCAGGAGGAATAGCTATTGGCAAAGTAAGACTCTGGCCAGCTTTATTTTTTTTTAATTAACTTTAATTATACATTATCTGGTTCTTTTAGATCACGGGTGTCCAACCTTTTTTGTCAAATTGTCAGATTACACTATTTCAAGGTGTCGAAAAAAAAAAAAAAGTTGATCGACATTCATAGATTGATCACTAACACAGTCATTCCTCCCTCATTCAGTTCTATTGATTATAGGTAGCACAAACATGTGATTGCTCATTCATTGGCTGATCATTGGCACGATTATACCGGCCAGTTATCAGCAATGAGCGTTCCTATGAGCACCTGTTCCCAGTAATTGGCCCAAATATCGTGCCGTGTAATATCAACTTCTGGCCCCTGAAACAGAAGATTTATACTTACCTGCTCTCCTCCGCTCTGGGCAGCGTGAGACAGGAAAGTGTTCTATTTCAGGGGCTGCAGGAACTTGTTAAAATTCATTTTTACCAGGAAATCTCTTTGAGTGGCGCAATTTCCTTCCTGCATCCTATTCATAAATGAGTGCTTTCCTTAACTATAAAGGACAGCACTAACTGTTTCTTACCGCCTCCTGCACCCCCAGATATACTGTAGGTGCCCTGCAATAACCAGTAAACACTTTCCCTTACTAGCGAGGAAAGCGCCTATTGGTTAACCCTTTAACCCCTTCAGGACACAGCCATTTTTCACCTTCAGAGCCCATCCAAATTTTGCAAATCTGACATGTCACTTTATGTGATAATAATTTTAAAACGCTTTTACTTATCCAAGCCATTCTGAGATTGTTTTATCATCACATATTGTACTTAATGACAGTGGGAAAGTTGAGTCAAAATATTTCATTTTTACTTATAAAAAAAAATACAAATTTACCAAACATTTGGAAAAATTTGCAATTTAATTTTTTTTATTTCTCTCCTTTTAAAACAGATAGTGATGCCTCCTAAAATAGTTATTACTTTACATGTTTCATATGTCTACTTCAAGTTTGGATCATTTTGTAAATTACATTTTCTTTTTTCGGGACGTTAGAAGGCTTAGAAATTTAGAAGCAAATCTTAAAATTTTTAAGAAAATTTTCAAAACCCAATCTTTAACCACCTCCGGACCGCCTAACGCAGGATCGCGTTCCGGAGGTGGCAGCGCTGCGCACAGTCACGCATATAGGCGTCATCTCGCGAGACGCAAGACTTCCTGTGAACGCGCGCACACAGGCGCGCGCGCTCACAGGAACGGAAGGTAAGAGAGTTGATCTCCAGCCTGCCAGCGGCGATCGTTCGCTGGCAGGCTGGAGATGTGTTTTTTTTAACCCCTAACAGGTATATTAGACGCTGTTTTGATAACAGCGTCTAATATACCTGCTACCTGGTCCTCTGGTGGTCCCCTTTGTTTGGATCGACCACCAGAGGACACAGGTAGCTCAGTAAAGTAGCACCAAGCACCACTACACTACACTACACCCCCCCGTCACTTATTAACCCCTTATTAGCCCCTGATCACCCCTGATCACCCCATATAGACTCCCTGATCACCCCCCTGTCATTGATTACCCCCCTGTCATTGATCAACCCCCTGTAAAGCTCCATTCAGACGTCCGCATGATTTTTACGGATCCACTGATAGATGGATCGGATCCGCAAAACGCATCCGGATGTCTGAATGAAGCCTTACAGGGGCGTGATCAATGACTGTGGTGATCACCCCATATAGACTCCCTGATCACCCCCCTGTCATTGATTACCCCCCTGTCATTGATTACCCCCCTGTAAAGCTCCATTCAGACGTCCGCATGATTTTTACGGATCCACTGATAGATGGATCGGATCCGCAAAACGCATCCGGACGTCTGAATGAAGCCTTACAGGGGCATGATCAATGACTGTGGTTATCACCCCATATAGACTCCCTGATCACCCCCCTGTCATTGATTACCCCCCTGTAAAGCTCCATTCAGATGTCCGCATGATTTTTACGGATGCACTGATAGATGGATCGGATCCGCAAAACGCATCCGGACGTCTGAATGAAGCCTTACAGGGGCGTGATCAATGACTGTGGTTATCACCCCATATAGACTCCCTGATCACCCCCCTGTCATTGATTACACCCCTGTCATTGATCAACCCCCTGTAAAGCTCCATTCAGATGTCCGCATGATTTTTACGGATCCACTGATAGATGGATCGGATCCGCAAAACGCATCCGGACGTCTGAATGAAGCCTTACAGGGGCGTGATCAATGACTGTGGTTATCACCCCATATAGACTCCCTGATCACCCCCCTGTCATTGATTACACCCCTGTCATTGATCAACCCCCTGTAAAGCTCCATTCAGATGTCCGCATGATTTTTACGGATCCACTGATAGATGGATCGGATCCGCAAAACGCATCCGGACGTCTGAATGAAGCCTTACAGGGGCGTGATCAATGACTGTGGTTATCACCCCATATAGACTCCCTGATCACCCCCCTGTCATTGATTACACCCCTGTCATTGATCAACCCCCTGTAAAGCTCCATTCAGATGTTTGCATGATTTTTACGGATCCTCTGATAGATGGATCGGATCCGCAAAACGCATACGGACGTCTGAATGAAGCCTTACAGGGGCGTGATCAATGACTGTGGTTATCACCCCATATAGACTCCCTGATCACCCCCCTGTCATTGATTACACCCCTGTCATTGATCAACCCCCTGTAAAGCTCCATTCAGATGTCCGCATGATTTTTACGGATCCACTGATAGATGGATCGGATCCGCAAAACACATACAGGCGTCTCCCTGGAGCCTTCCAGGGGGGTGATCAATGACTGTGGTGATCACCCCATATAGACTCCCTGATCACCCCCCTGTCATTGATCACCCCCCTGTCATTGATCACTCCCCCTGTCATTGATCACCCCCCTGTCATTGATCACCCTCTGTAAGGCTCCATTCAGACATTTTTTTGGCCCAAGTTAGCGGAATTATTATTTTTTTTTCTTACAAAGTCTCATATTCCACTAACTTGTGTCAAAAAATAAAATCTCACATGAACTCACCATACCCCTCACGGAATCCAAATGCGTAAAATTTTTTAGACATTTATATTCCAGACTTCTTCTCACGCTTTAGGGCCCCTAGAATGCCAGGGCAGTATAAATACCCCACATGTGACCCCATTTCGGAAAGAAGACACCCCCAGGTATTCCGTGAGGGGCATATTGAGTCCATGAAAGATTGAAATTTTTGTCCCAAGTTAGCGGAAAGGGAGACTTTGTGAGAAAAAAATTAAAAATATCAATTTCCGCTAACTTGTGCCAAAAAAAAAAATTTTCTATGAACTCGCCATGCCCCTCATTGAATACCTTGGGGTGTCTTCTTTCCAAAATGGGGTCACATGTGGGGTATTTATACTGCCCTGGCATTCTAGGGGCCCCAAAGCGTGAGAAGAAGTCTGGTATCCAAATGTCTAAAAATGCCCTCCTAAAAGGAATTTGGGCACCTTTGCGCACCTAGGCTGCAAAAAAGTGTCACACATCTGGTATCGCCGTACTCAGGAGAAGTTGGGGAATGTGTTTTGGGGTGTCATTTTACATATACCCATGCTGGGTGAGAGAAATATCTTGGTCAAATGCCAACTTTGTATAAATAAATGGGAAAAGTTGTCTTTTGCCAAGATATTTCTCTCACCCAGCAAGGGTATATGTAAAATGACACCCCAAAACACATTCCCCAACTTCTCCTGAATACGGCGATACCACATGTGTGACACTTTTTTGCAGCCTAGGTGGGCAAAGGGGCCCATATTCCAAAGAGCACCTTTAGGATTTCACAGGTCATTTACCTACTTACCACACATTAGGGCCCCTGGAAAATGCCAGGGCAGTATAACTACCCCACAAGTGACCCCATTTTGGAAAGAAGACACCCCAAGGTATTCCGTGAGGGGCATGGCGAGTTCCTAGAATTTTTTATTTTTTGTCACAAGTTAGTGGAAAATGCAGATTTTTTTTTTTTCATACAAAGTCTCATATTCCACTAACTTGTGACAAAAAATAAAAACTTCCATGAACTCACTATGCCCATCAGCGAATACCTTGGGGTCTCTTCTTTCCAAAATGGGGTCACTTGTGGGGTAGTTATACTGCCCTGGCATTCTAGGGGCCCAAATGTGTGGTAAGGAGTTTGAAATCAAATTCTGTAAAAAATGACCAGTGAAATCCGAAAGGTGCTCTTTGGAATATGGGCCCCTTTGCCCACCTAGGCTGCAAAAAAGTGTCACACATCTGGTATCTCCGTACTCAGGAGAAGTTGGGGAATGTGTTTTGGGGTGTCATTTTACATATACCCATGCTGGGTGAGAGAAATATCTTGGCAAAGACAACTTTTCCCATTTTTTTATACAAAGTTGGCATTTGACCAAGATATTTATCTCACCCAGCATGGGTATATGTAAAAAGACACCCCAAAACACATTCCTCAACTTCTCCTGAATACAGAGATACCAGATGTGTGACACTTTTTTGCAGCCTAGGTGGGCAAAGGGGCCCATATTCCAAAGAGCACCATTCGGATTTCACAGGTCATTTTTTACAGAATTTGATTTCAAACTCCTTACCACACATTTGGGCCCCTAGAATGCCAGGGCAGTATAACTACCCCACAAGTGACCCCATTTTGGAAAGAAGAGACCCCAAGGTATTCGCTGATGGGCATAGTGAGTTCATGGAAGTTTTTATTTTTTGTCACAAGTTAGTGGAATATGAGACTTTGTATGAAAAAAAAATAAATCATCATTTTCCACTAACTTGTGACAAAAAATAAAAAATTCTAGGAACTTGCCATGCCCCTCACGGAATACCTTCGGGTGTCTTATTTCCAAAATGGGGTCACTTGTGGGGTAGTTATACTGCCCTGGCATTCTAGGGGCCCAAATGTGTGGTAAGGAGTTTGAAATCAAATTCTGTAAAAAATGACCTGTGAAATCCGAAAGGTGCTCTTTGGAATGTGGGCCCCTTTGCCCACCTAGGCTGCAAAAAAGTGTCACACATCTGGTATCTCCGTACTCAGGAGAAGTTGGGGAATGTGTTTTGGGGTGTCATTTTACATATACCCATGCTGGGTGAGAGAAATATCTTGGCAAAAGACAACTTTTCCCATTTTTTTATACAAAGTTGACATTTGACCAAGATATTTATATCACCCAGCATGGGTATATGTAAAATGACACCCCAAAACACATTCCTCAACTTCTCCTGAATACAAAGATACCAGATGTGTGACACTTTTTTGCAGCCTAGGTGGGCAAAGGGGCCCATATTCCAAAGAGCACCTTTCGGATTTCACAGGTCATTTTTTACAGAATTTGATTTCAAACTCCTTACCACACATTTGGGCCCCTAGAATGCCAGGGCAGTATAACTACCCCACAAGTGACCCCATTTTGGAAAGAAGAGACCCCAATGTATTTCGTGATGGGCATAGTGAGTTCATAGAAGTTTTTATTTTTTGTCACAAGTTAGTGGAATATGAGACTTTGTAAGAAAAATAAAAAAATAAAAAAAAATAAAAATCATCATTTTCCGCTAACTTGTGACAAAAAATAAAAAGTTCTATGAACTCACTATGCCCATCAGTGAATACCTTAGGGTGTGTACTTTCCGAAATGGGGTCATTTGTGGGGTGTTTGTACTGTCTGGCCATTGTAGAACCTCAGGAAACATGACAGGTGCTCAGAAAGTCAGAGCTGCTTCAAAAAGCGGAAATTCACATTTTTGTACCATAGTTTGTAAACGCTATAACTTTTACCCAAAGCATTTTTTTTTTACCCAAACATTTTTTTTTTATCAAAGACATGTAGAACAATAAATTTAGAGCAAAATTTATATATGGATCTCGTTTTTTTTTTGCAAAATTTTACAACTGAAAGTGAAAAATGTCATTTTTTTGCAAAAAAATCGTTAAATTTCGATTAATAACAAAAAAAGTAAAAATGTCAGCAGCAATGAAATACCACCAAATGAAAGCTCTATTAGTGATAAGAAAAGGAGGTAAATTTCATTTGGGTGGTAAGTTGCATGACCGAGCAATAAACGGTGAAAGTAGTGTAGGTCAGAAGTGTAAAAAGTGGCCTGGTCTTTCTGGGTGTTTAAGCACTGGGGGCTGAGGTGGTTAAGGACCAGTTCAGGTCTGAAGTCACTTTGTGGGGCTTACATAATAGAAACCACTCTAGAAACTACACCCCTCAAGGTAATCAAAACTGATTTTACATACTTTGTTAACCCTTTAGGTATTCCACAAGAATTAAAGGAAAATGGAGATGAAATTTCAGAATTTCACTTTTTTGGCAGATTTTTCATTTTAATCCGTTTTTTCCAGTAACAAAGCAAGGGTTAACAGCCAAACAAAACTCAAGATTTATTACCCTGATTTTGTAGTTTACAGAAACACCCTATATGTGGTCGTAAACTGCTGTACGGGCACACGGCAGGGCACAGAAGGAAAGGAATGCCATATGGTTTTTGGAGGGCTAAATTTACTGGGATAATTTTAAGTTGCCATGTCACATTTGAAGACCCCCTGATGCACCCTTAGAGTAGAAACTTCAAAATAAAGTTACCCCATTTTGGAAACTACGGGATAAGGTGGCAGTTTTGTTAGTACTATTTTAGGTAACATATGATTTTTGGTTGCTCTATATTTCACTTGTGAGGCAAGGTAACAAAAAATAGCTGTTTTAGCACCGTTTTTTTTTTTTTTTTTACAATGTTCATCTGACAGGTTAGATCATGTGATATTTTTGTACAGCTGGTTCTTACGGATGCGGCAATACCTAATATGTATACTTTTTTTATTTTATTTAAGTTTTACACAATAACAGCATTTTTTAAACCAAAAAATCATGTTTTAGTGTCTCCATATTCTGAGAGCCATAGTTTTTTATTTTTTTGGCAATTGTTTTAGGTAGGGTCTAATTTTTTGCGGGATGAGATGACGGTTTGATTTGTATGATTTTGGGGTGCGTATCACTTTTTGATCGCTTGATATTACACTTTTTGTGATGTAAGGTGACAGAAAATTGCTTTATTTTACACGGTTTTTATTTTTATTTATTTAGTTCATGTTATATTTTTATAAAGCAGGTTCTTACGGATTCGGCGATACCTAATATGTATACTTTTTTTTATTTATTTACATTTTACACAATAACAGCATTTAAAAAAAATAATAATAATGTTTTAGTGTCTCTATATTCTAGGTAGGGTATCATTTTTTGCGTGATGAGAAGACGGTTTGATTGGTATGATTTTGGGATGCGTATGACTTTTTTATCGCTTGGAATTACACTTTTTGTAATGTAAGGTGACAAAAAAATATAATTTTTTAATAATTTTTTATAATTTTTTATTCGCCTGAGGTGGCAGATTATGTGACATTTTTATATAGCATTATATCGTTACGGACGCGGCGATACCTAATATGTATGTTTTTTTATTTATTTATTTATTTTAACACTTTTATGGTGAGGGGACCTTTTTTTTACTTGAAACTTTAATTTTTTTCACATTTTTTACTTTTTATATTTGTTCCACTGTGGGACTTCACCTTTTCAGGGTTTGATCCCTGTTTCAATTTAGTACAATACATTCTGTCAGCGTCAGGCTGGATCTCCTGGGCTTCCGTAGCTGGCAGGCCTCGATGCCTGTGTAAGGCATCGGGGCTGCCATGGCAGCCATCGGCCCCCTGTCAGCACAGTGTGGGGGGCCGATGGAGTCAGAGGTAGCCCCCTCCCTCTGAAAACCCACACATGCCGCGGTCAGCGCTGACCGTGGCATGTGAAAGGGTTAATCCGCCGGCCCAGCATCACCGCATACAGCTATCAGTAACTGCTCTTGCACCCGCCTGATCACTTCACATACATTCACGTAAGGCACCACATTCTCCGACTTACATGTACGTGATATTGCAGGAAGGGGTTAATGACCAGGCCTTAACCACCAGACACTTTTTGTTGATTTAGCTCAGGTGGTTCAAAAGCTTGTAACTTTATTTGTTGGACTACCAAGATAACTTTTGCAACTTTTTATTACATGATATATAGGGCTTTTTATTATGTTTTGTCGTTTTATTTGGAGGAAACTGTACAAAACATTTTTAAAAAGTCATTTTTTTTCAAACTATAGCTCATTCTTTAAATACGCAAATTATTATAATTAGTTCCCTATTTTATCTTTTATTTATTTAATTTTTTTCTAATATATATGTATATATTTCTTTTTTTTATAAGCCTGTTGTCTGTATTGCTATATCAAACAAGAGATAATATTTTATCTATGTATGATACTCTTCTTTTATTTCTTGACATATTGAGTAGATATTTAAATATTGGATTCACACTATATATAGCATTCATTGTCTTACTTGATTAATAATATTTCCTACTTTTTTCAAACTCATTGTTCTAAGCCTGTCTATATGATATGTCAGCAGTGTAACCTGTGGAACTGTAGAATCTACTGTATGAAGTCTGGAAGTTTAACAAGCTGACACCCCCATTGCCCCCTCCACACAATCTTATAAACGGGTGCCAATTAGCTGCTACGGCAGCTGGGGCTCTAACAATGGGGCCTAAGTGATGTCTTTCTCTTACCCTCAGTTGACACCTGAGCGTTTTACAGCGCGTTCCTACGCGCTGTAAAACGCTCAACAAGGAGAAACCAATGCTTCCCTATGGGAATGGTTCTCACCTGGGCGTTTTACAGCGCGTATGATCGCGCTGTAAAACGCCCGACGCTCAAACAAGTACATGAGCGTTTTTTTGGGCGTTTGTCGCACGTTCCCGTACATAGACTTTCGGGAACGCGCGACAATGTGTGTTCGCTTGTCTCTGTGTGCGCGCTTGTAAACGCCCGTACAATCGCGCATACAGAGCGCTCCTTTCAGAACGCTCAGGTGTGAACCCAGCGTTAGGCTACATGCACACAAACGTTGTTTGTTTCCGTGTCCATTAAGTTTTTTTTGCGGATAGGATGCGGACCCATTCATTTCAATGGGTCCGCAAAAAACGTGGACAGCACACCGTGTGCTATCTGCTTCAGTATGTCAGTTCCGTTGCCCCGCAAAAAAAAATAGTACATGTCCAATTTTTTTCTAGTTTGCGGACAAGGATAGGCATTATTACAATGGATCTGCAAAAAAAACGGATCCGCAAAAAAAAAACTGATGCCATACAGAACGTCATCCGTTTTTTTTGCAGATCTGCAATTTGCGGACCGCAAAACACATACGGTCTTTCGCATGTTGCCTTACGGCCATAATAAACTGCAATACATATTTATTGTATATTTTGCTAGCGATTGAGCGCTCCAGTGGTGAAGAACTGTGTTTAAAAATAATAGAAGAAAAACACCAAAACATTCCTATTATATGTGCTTTCAAGAAATATAAAAACAACTACACATATCTGGTATTGTTTAATCTCTAATAGATCCCAAACTAGTAAATGATCACATTAGTTAGCTTTTGTGGTAATCACTATAAAACATAAAAATTTGAAATACCAGAATTTCAGGCTTTTTGCCTAAAAAAGTGGAATAAAAAGTGATCAAAAATGGTGCCAATAAAAACTACAACTTGTTCTGCAAAAAACAAACCGCAACACAGCTCAACAGAAAAAAAAAGAAAAAAGTTAAAGCTTTTAGAATATGGACAAAAAAAAACTAGTGATTTTATGGACACCTTCAGGGCAATTTTTTATGATTACATTTTACAATTTTAAGTATCACTTCTCAGTTCAATCAGCTGGCAGCTCATGTGAAGCCTAATCTTTGATCTTCCCCCTCATAAACATATATAATAGCTAAAATCTTATCAAACTGATAACAGTGTGGCTTAAATGAGTTTTTATGAGGTCAGGAGATGAGAGCTAAGGCTTCACATCAGCCCTCAGCTCTGGGAACTGAGAAGTGATACTCTGCAGATTCATTTTTAACCCTTACATCAAAAAAATAGGTGAACATTTTTTATAAAGACCAATTGAAAAAATGACTTTAGCCTGAAATTAGTCAAATGCAATCATAAAAAATTGCCTGTAAGTTGTCCATAGCCTTTAAAGTACTCTTTATTTAATGTATTAAAAAAAGCAGTAAACTATAAAAAAAAAGTAGACATTTGGTATTGCCATAATCATATTCAAAGAATAAAGGTAATGTATTTTATACTGCACAGAGAAAGGCAGAACATTTTATATGAGTAAAATTAATTTTTTTCCCATCATTCTCTAGAGTTAATAAAAGATAATCAATAAGTTATATGCACCCCAAAATAGTGTAATTACAAATGTAACTCACCCCTGAAAAGATAAAGCTACATTAAAAAATAAAACAGTTATGCCCAAGGGGCGTTCTCAGGGAATACACTGATCTACAATAGATGAAAATGGCTTGATCCAGCCTACAATATGCCATCATGGCTGAGCAGCCTGACAGGAAAATTAACCAATATGCAGTGTATACAAGTGCCAGCATGTAGTTAGGCTCCACCCCATCATTCTCTTAGGCACCTCTGCAAGTGAAGACAACCAGTCCTGCTCACATTCTCGGACATGTTGCTGGCAACCATTTTAAATCATTCACAGGGGACCCCTTTAAGGGGTTAAGCAGTGCATATTAACCTTGAGTTTTTTTTATCATAGCTATTTTCCTGGTTTATATCAGTCATTGAAGTGGGGTTGGATGTGCCAGTAATTTGCTTATTATTATTCTTTGGACATCCATTCCTTAAAGGGGTTCTCTGGGAATTAGCAAAATGAAAATACTTAAATATTACTTTATTTTAAATATATTCCCAAATACCTTTCATTAGTTATAATGGCTTGTTTTGTCTAGGGAGAATCATTAGGAGAAAAAAAATGGCCGCTGTCCTATTAGTACAGAGAAAACCTGTCCTGATCACACAGGAGGACAAGTTACTTCAGAGCATTGAGCCAAAGAGCTGCCTCATCTTCTATGAAACTGAATATAGTTTTGATATGATCTTTAGCTAAATCTCTGTAGAAATGGAGTTCATGAGGAGGCATGAAGTACAGAGAGGAGAGTGGGGGTGATGTGGATATTTATGTGCAGCAGCACAGCACTTGTATGCAGTCTCCATTACCACAGCCTGTCCTGTCCGTCCTCTCTGTACTTCATGTCTCCTCATGAACTCCATTCCTACAGAGATTCATTTAAAGTTCTTATAATATGTATTCAGGATCATAATACTTGGCAAGGGAGGAGGATGAAGCAGCTCTTTACCTCAGTGCTCGGAATTAACTTGTCCTGCTGTGTGATTAGGACAGGTTTTGTGTGTATTAATAGGAGAGCGGCCATTTTGTTTCTCTTAATGATTGCTCCCTAAACAAAATTAACCATTATAAATCATGAAAGGTATATGGGAATACATTTATAATAATATATTTATAACAAAGTAATATTTAAGTATTTCAATTTTCTAAATTCCTGGAGGACCCCTTTAATGTATCTTATAATGCAAGCCAGGCTATGATATTGTACCTCACTGCCATACAGTTCTTCCAGATACATTTTAAGGGGAATCTGTCACCATGATCTTGGGCTACCTGCACACAGTGTGGATTATAGACATTTTTTTCTGTACAGATTTCATGTGGAAATACCACAGCATAATATAGTACCAGCAAAGTGACTGATTGACAAAACTCAAGTACACTTTGCTTTGTTTCTTAGGTGTGGAAATTGACCTATTGTAAGGATTTTAAAATCCGCAGCATGTGAATTGTTAGTGCGATTCCGCACCTTCTGTAGAGTAGTCTTCCCCATAGATTTCAATGGTTTATTAACATTTTTGTGCAATTTTGGTGCAGATTTTATGTAGATTTTCTGCTCACGAATCTGCACTGGGTGCAAGTACTCTTATTTGTAGTAATACTGTAAATGAGTGTTTTATAGGTTAGAATCATGGTGAAAGATTCTCTTGAAGAAACTAAAATGAACAATTTCCCCTTGCAAAGCTAATCATTTTTATAAACTGTCATCTATCAAAGAAAGTTAGCAGCAACTCTCCCTGTCCTGTTAGTTCATGCCTTATTTTATGGATAATTGGGTAAAAGTTGTTGTATATTTTGGGATATTCCTAGGTTTCATTCCTAGGTATGTATTTTTCTTGAGCAATCTGCATATGGTATGTATACTTTTGTTCCATAAGATGTCAGCGTTCTTAGCTAGCATCAATATTTCCAATATAATTTGATTTACCTTATATCCTAACTTTTCAGTAAATAAGACCTAATTTATTTTTTCAACATAAAAAATGCTCAGGGGCATTGCTAGGGTCTCAAAAGATCCAGGGCCCAAGCCCTGATGAATATGGCCGAAGTCTACTTTCCCCCCACACACCGCATTTTACTGTACTTGCCATACAGCAGCACATACCTCTCACATCCAGTGCCTCCCAGGTGACGTCTCCTCTGATGTAGATCGTCTCGGTCATCATCTTCTCCATTCGATCCGGACAATTTTTTTCAGCCGTGCCTCGTCTCTGCAGAGTTTGACACACATACATCTTAGCTTCCTCACATTCATATCATCATCCCCCAACCTTGAGTCCCCACAGTGTTATCCTGCTGCTTGCTGTGCTCCCGAAACCCTCAAATTCTATCCTGAAGAAAAATTTGTGCCATACAGATAGTCCCCGTCATAGCTATAGTGCTCCTCAAAGTTCCACCAATAGTAATTCCCTTCTAGAATGCCCTCATTAGTAATACAGCCAACTACAGTGCCCCCTACAGTGATAATGCTCCACAAGAGTGCCTCCATTAGTAGAAGTATCCAGTATTAATAATGCCCTCACAGAGCCCCCAGTAAAAATAAGGCCCCTATTGTTCCCCCAGTTGGTAATAAAGCTCTCTACAGACCCCCTCAGTGGTAATAAGCCCCCAGTGGTAACAAGAATGCCTCCAGATATGGTTACACTTTGTACTTAAATAATCTGTCTTAAGGTACAGGGTTAGGGAGACACTATTTGTCTGTGTTAGCAGACTGACCTTGGAGTTATTCCTATGACTATCTATTTCATCAAAATTTACCCTCACTTGGGGGTATTAGATTATTTGAATAAATATCTTTTTGTCAATCTTTGTACTCGATGACCTGCTTTTCCTTTGTTATATTGATTGACTTTGCTGTAAAGAATATTTTTCTTTTACTCTATAAAAAATTCAATAAAACCTAAATTTACAAGAATGCCTATAATGTCCCCTGGATTTACTAGATTTAAAATGCCCCCCCCCCCCCCCGTGCCCCCAGTATTTATATTGCCCCCTACTGTTATAATGCTTGCCCTGAAGTGCCCACAGTATTGCTATAATTCTCACCCTGAAGAGCCCCCAGTATTTATATCAACCCCCTACTGCTATAATGCTTGCCCTGATATACCCCCAGTATTTATATTACCCCCACTGTTATAATGCTCACCCTGAAGTGCCCCTGGTATTTATAATGCCCCCTGCAGTTCCCCCTATAGTTATAATCCTCCCTTTAGTGTCCTTAGAAATTATAATTCCTCTGCCCCTCCATCATATAGTCTCATGTAAATAACACAATTTCTCTCCCTCCGTCATAGAGACCCATTTAAATAATATCACACCGTCTCTCCAGCCCCCTCCAACATGCAGTTCCATGTAACTAACATCCCTCTCTATCTACAGCCCCCTCCAAAATACAGTCCCAAGCAAATAACATCACTTCCTTCCCTTCAGCCCCTTCAATATACAGTCTCATGTAAATAACATCACCCCCTTCCCAGCCGCCTTCAACATACAGTGCCATATAAATAATATCACCCCCTCCCCAGCTGTCTCCAACATGCAAACCCATGTAAACCCCATCATCATTCAGTCCCATAGAAATAACATCACTCCCTACCACAGCAGCCATAAACATACAGTCCCATGTAAATAAAATGACCCCCTCCCACGCCACCTCCAACACACGGTCCAATGTAAATAATACCACCTTGCCCCAGCCACCTCCAACATGCAGTCCCATGTAAATAACATCACTCCCTCCCGCAGGCACCATCAACATACAGTCCCATGTAAATAACATCATCCCCTCCCCAGCCACCTTAAACACACAGTCCCATGTAAATAACATCACCCCGCCCCAGCCCCCTCCAACACACAGTCCAGTGTAAATAACATCACCCTGCCCCATCCACCTTCAACATGCAGTCCCATGTAAATAACATCCCTCCCTTCAGCCCTAACATACAGTCACAGTTAAATAACCAAACTCCCAGCATTCCTCTGCCTCTGACACTGAGAACCTATCCCTTCACTTACCTCTCCTCATGTAGCTGATCTCACCACAGGGATTTCTCTTCACTGCTGAACGCTGTCCTCTCCTGCACTGGTCACATGATGGTGACATCGTCGCAGGTCCTTCTCAGCCTCTACATATAGAACTGATCACATGACTGTGATGTCATCACAGGTCCTTTAGATCATCCATTGCATTAGATTCAATTGTATTGCCGTCCTGAGAACAGCAATACAGTTGTATCTATCTGGCAGGCAGTTTATTCGGGCCCAGGGCCCGAATGTTTTAATCCCTTAGTGACCACACACATTTTTTAAATTTGTATTCCATGAGCTATAACTTTTTTGTTTTTTCATCAATGTTTGTTTTTTCATCAATGTATGAGGTCTTTTTTATTGCAGGATAAGTTATAGTTTTTAATGCACCATTTTGGGAACATGTAATGATTGATTAAAGACAGCTGTTTAGCTAAAACCCCTGTTGTTTACTTCATTAAAAAGGCGAATTAGTGGTCACTAAGGGGTTAACCTAGCAACGCCCCTGCTTCTGCTGTTTCCATATCAGGATTTTTAGGTTTAGTAATTATTACAGTACTTTGTATTCTAAAGGGAAATGCTTTTTAATCTACTAATGTAACTATTATGATTGGCTCTTCTATTTCTCATTAAAATGTCTATTTGGTGACAGGATCATAGCCACTACACAAATGCAGGCCCCTGATGCGAGGAAGGCATTCCCCTGTTTCGATGAGCCGGCATTAAAAGCTAATTTCAGCATCACGCTCAGACACAAACCAGACTATGTGGCATTGTCAAACATGGGAATTATAAGTAAGTCATTGTTTCCTTTTATCAGTAATATTTAGAATATTAAATAAAAACTCACCCATGCTATGTGTATTCAAGTATTGGAAAGTTAAACATTTAGCATTTAAAGTTTTAATAGCATAGAATTACTAAAAAAGTAAGTGAATCATTTGCAATTACCTGGATTTCCGCATTGAGGCCATGTATTGCTGCCCTTCTATTCTTCTGTATAATGTTTTGATACACTTTAACCACTTAAGGACCACAGGTTTACACCCCCCTAAAGACCAGGCCCTTTTTTACAAATCGGCACTCCACAACTTTAGCGGTTTATTGCTCGGTCATGCAACTTACCACCCAAATGAATTTTACCTCCTTTTCTTCTCACTAATAGAGCTTTCATTTGGTGGTATTTCATTGCTGCTGACATTTTTACTTTTTTTGTTATGAATCGAAATTTAACGATTTTTTTGCAAAAAAATGACATTTTTCACTTTCAGTTGTAAAATTTTGCAAAAAAAAACGAGATCCATATATAAATTTTGCTCTAAATTTATTGTTCTACATGTCTTTGATAAAAAAAATATGTTTGGGTAAAAAAAAAATGGTTTGGGTAAAAGTTATAGCGTTTACAAACTATGGTACATAAATGTGAATTTCCGCTTTTTGAAGCAGCTCTGACTTTCTGAGCACCTGTCATGTTTCCTGAGGTTCTACAATGCCCAGACAGTACAAACACCCCACAAATGACCCCATTTCGGAAAGTAGACACCCTAAGGTATTCGCTGATGGGCATAGTGAGTTCATAGAACTTTTTATTTTTTGTCACAAGTTAGCGGAAAATGATGATTTTTTTATTTTATTTTTTTCCTTACAAAGTCTCAAATTCCACTAAATTCTGACAAAAAATAAAAGCTTCCATGAACTCACTATGCCCATCAGCGAATACCTTGGGATGTCTTCTTTCCAAAATGGGGTCACTTGTGGGGTAGTTATACTGCCCTGGCATTCTAGGGGCCCAAATGTGTGGTAAGGAGTTTGAAATCAAATTCTGTAAAAAATAGCTGGAGAAATCCGAAAGGTGCTCTTTGGAATGTGGGCCCCTTTGCCCACCTAGGCTGCAAAAAAGTGTCACACATGTGGTATCTCCGTATTCAGGAGAAGTTGGGGAATGTGTTTTGGGGTGTCATTTTACATATACCCATGCTGGGTGAGAGAAATATCTTGGCAAAAAACAACTTTGTATAAAAAAATGGTAAAAGTTGTCTTTTGCCAAGATATTTCTCTCACCCAGCATGGGAATATGTAAAATGACACCTCAAAACACATTCCCCAACTTCTCCTGAATACGGAGATACCACATGTGTGACACTTTTTTGCAGCCTAGGTGGGCAAAGGGGCCCATATTCCAAAGAGCACCTTTCGGATTTCACTGGTCATTTTTTACAGAATTTGATTTCAAACTCCTTACCACACATTTGGGCCCCTAGAATGCCAGGGCAGTATAACTACCCCACAAGTGACCCCATTTTGGAAAGAAGACACCCCAAGGTATTCGCTGATGGGCATAGTGAGTTCATGGAAGTTTTTATTTTTTGTCACAAGTTAGTGGAATATGAGACTTTGCAAGAAAAAAAAAAAAATCATCATTTTCCACTAACTTGTGACAAAAAATAAAAACTTCCATGAACTCACTATGCCCATCAGTGAATACCTTGGGATGTCTTCTTTCCAAAATGGGGTCACTTGTGGGGTAGTTATACTGCCCTGGCATTCTAGGGGCCCAAATGTGTGGTAAGGAGTTTGAAATCAAATTCTGTAAAAAATGGCCAGTGAAATCCGAAAGGTGCTCTTTGGAATATGGGCCCCTTTGCCCACCTAGGCTGCAAAAAAGTGTCACACATGTGGTATCTCCGTATTCAGGAGAAGTTGGGGAATGTGTTTTGGGGTGTCATTTTACATATACCCATGTTGGGTGAGAGAAATATCTTGGCAAAAGACAACTTTGTATAAAAAAATGGTAAAAGTTGTCTTTTGCCAAGATATTTCTCTCACCCAGCATGGGTATATGTAAAATGACACCGCAAAACACATTCCCCAACTTCTCCTGAATACGGAGATACCAGATGTGTGACACTTTTTTGCAGCCTAGGTGGGCAAAGGGGCCCATATTCCAAAGAGCACCTTTCGGATTTCACTGGTCATTTTTTACAGAATTTGATTTCAAACTCCTTACCACACATTTGGGCCCCTAGAATGCCAGGGCAGTATAACTACCCCACAAGTGACCCCATTTTGGAAAGAAGACACCCCAAGTTATTCGCTGATGGGCATAGTGAGTTTGTGGAAGTTTTTATTTTTTGTCACAAGTTAGTGGAATATGAGACTTTGTAAGAAAAAAAAAAATCATCATTTTCCACTAACTTGTGACAAAAAATAAAAAATTCTAGGAACTCGCTATGCCCCTCACGGAATACCTTGGGGTGTCTTCTTTCCAAAATGGGGTCACTTGTGGGGTAGTTATACTGCCCTGGCATTTTCCAGGGGCCCTAATGTGTTGTAAGTAGGTAAATGACCTGTGAAATCCTAAAGGTGCTCTTTGGAATATGGGCCCCTTTGCCCACCTAGGCTGCAAAAAAGTGTCACACATGTGGTATCGCCGTATTCAGGAGAAGTTGGGGAATGTGTTTTGGGGTGTCTTTTTACATATACCCATGCTGGGTGAGAGAAATATCTTGGCAAAAGACAACTTTTCCCATTTTTTTATACAAAGTTGGCATTTGACCAAGATATTTCTCTCACCCAGCATGGGTATATGTAAAATGACACCCCAAAACACATTCCCCAACTTCTCCTGAGTACGGCGATACCAGATGTGTGACACTTTTTTTGCAGCCTAAATGCGCAAAGGTGCCCAAATTCCTTTTAGGAGGGCATTTTTAGACATTTGGATACCAGACTTCTTCTCACGCTTTGGGGCCCCTAGAATGCCAGGGCAGTATAAATACCCCACATGTGACCCCATTTTGGAAAGAAGACACCCCAAGGTATTCAATGAGGGGCATGGCGAGTTCATAGAAATTTTTTTTTTTTGGCACAAGTTAGCGGAAATTGATATTTTTAATTTTTTTCTCACAAAGTCTCCCTTTCCGCTAACTTGGGACAAAAATTTCAATCTTTCATGGACTCAATATGCCCCTCACGGAATACCTGGGGGTGTCTTCTTTCCGAAATGGGGTCACATGTGGGGTATTTATGATGCCCTGGCATTCTAGGGGCCCTAAAGCGTGAGAAGAAGTCTGGAATATAAATGTCTAAAAAATTTTACGCATTTGGATTCCGTGAGGGGTATGGTGAGTTCATGTGAGATTTAATTTTTTGACACAAGTTAGTGGAATATGAGACTTTGTAAGAAAAAAAAAAAAATTTCCGCTAACTTGGGCCAAAAAAATGTCTGAATGGAGCCTGACAGGGGGGTGATCAATGACAGGGGGGTGATCAATGACAGGGGGGGTGATCAATGACAGGGGGGGTGATCAGGGAGTCTATATGGGGTGATCACCCCCCTGTCATTGATCACCCCCCTATAAGGCTCCATTCAGATATCCGTATGTGTTTTGCGGATCCGATCCATGTATCCGTGGATCCGTAAAAATCATACGGACATCTGAATGCAGCCTGACAGGGGGGGTGATCAATGACAGGGGGGTAATCAATGACAGGGGGGTGATCAGGGAGTCTATATGGGGTGATCACCACAGTCATTGATCATGCCCCTGTAAGGCTCCATTCAGACGTCCGTATGCGTTTTGCGGATCCGATCCATCTATCAGTGGATCCGTAAAAATCATGCGGACGTCTGAATGGAGCTTTACAGGGGTGTGATCAATGACAGGGGGGTAATCAATCAATGACAGGGGGGTGATCAATGACAGGGGGGTGATCAGGGAGTCTATATGGGGTGATCACTTCCCTGTCATTGATCACCCCCCTATAAGGCTCCATTCAGATGTCCGTATGTGTTTTGCGGATCCGATCCATCTATCAGTGGATCCGTAAAAATCATGCGGACGTCTGAATGGAGCTTTACAGGGGTGTGATCAATGACAGGGGGGTAATCAATGACAGGGGGGTGATCAGGGAGTCTATATGGGGTGATCACCACCGTCATTGATCACGCCCCTGTAAGGCTCCATTCAGACGTCCGTGTGCGTTTTGCGGATCCGATCCATCTATCAGTGGATCCGTAAAAATCATGCGGACGTCTGAATGGAGCTTTACAGGGGTGTGATCAATGACAGGGGGGTGATGAGGGAGTCTCTATGGGGTGATCACCACAGTCATTGATCACGCCCCTGTAAGGCTCCATTCAGACGTCCGTATGCGTTTTGCGGATCCGATCCATCTATCAGTGGATCCGTAAAAATCATGCGGACGTCTGAATGGAGCTTTACAGGGGTGTGATCAATGACAGGGGGGTAATCAATGACAGGGGGGTGATCAGGGAGTCTATATGGGGTGATCACCACAGTCATTGATCACGCCCCTGTAAGGCTCCATTCAGACGTCCGTGTGCGTTTTGCGGATCCGATCAATCTATCAGTGGATCCGTAAAAATCATGCGGACGTCTGAATGGAACTTTACAGGGGTGTGATCAATGACAGGGGGGTGATGAGGGAGTCTATATGGGGTGATCACAACAGTCATTGATCACGCCCCTGTAAGGCTCCATTCAGACGTCCGTGTGCGTTTTGCGGATCCGATCCATCTATCAGTGGATCCGTAAAAATCATGCAGACGTCTGAATGGAGCTTTACAGGGGGGTGATCAATGACAGGGGGGTGATCAATGACAGGGGGGTGATCAGGGAGTCTATATGGGGTGATCAGGGGTGATCAGGGGCTAATAAGAGGTTAATAAGTGACGGGGGGGGGGTGTAGTGTAGTGTAGTGGTGCTTGGTGCTACTTTACTGAGCTACCTGTGTCCTCTGGTGGTCGATCCAAACAAAGGGGACCACCAGAGGACCAGGTAGCAGGTATATTAGACGCTGTTATCAAAACAGCGTCTAATATACCTGTTAGGGGTTAAAAAAAACACATCTCCAGCCTGCCAGCGAACGATCGCCGCTGGCAGGCTGGAGATCAACTCTCTTACCTTCCGTTCCTGTGAGCGCGCGCGCCTGTGTGCGCGCGTTCACAGGAAATCTCGTCTCACGCGAGATGACGCCAATTGGCGTTAGCGTAGCCTGGGGGAGCCGCCGCGATGACGCCTTTCGGCGTTAGCGTGGCGGCAAGCGGTTAAAAAAAAATTTCCTTGAAATAATTGCAAAGAATTCAGACCCTTATTCTGCAAAGCAGCCCCAAACCATGATGCTCCCTCCACCAGGCGTGAGTTTGCACCAACGGGATTGTGCAAAGAACTCACGCCTGGGCAGCCCGCAAGTACGGAGCGGAAGAAGTAGTTAGCGGTAGTTAAGTAGGTTTGCTGACATTGAGCGCAGCGCAGCCGTACTTAACAGCACACACCGGCTTCACCTCTAGGGAGAAGGGGGCAATGATTGGGGGATCTGTGGTGTGGCCGGCAGTAACTCTGAATTCATAAAGAAAGAATGGATAATGCACACACTGGCTTCATACCTAAAGGAAAAGGGGGGGGGGGGGTTGGGGGGTGGCGTTGGATGATCTGTGGTGCAGCCGGCACTAATGTCTGAATTAAGAAAGTCAAATTTTCTAAAGAGCACATCAGGGTGGCACTGCCCAAAACTTTCTCCCAAGACACAAAAATCCTCCGATGCCGGATTTTCCTCACTACAGATAGTGCTCTGCCTCCAAATCACAACAGCTTATGTCACGAAGGAGAAAACAAATGTGGGCGGCACTCGCCAAGAATGTAGCTTCTTTATTCAGACATCATTATTGCAGACATCAAACATTATTGTTGCAGACATGGAGCGGACTTGGCATAGCGCAGGCTACAAGGATCGTGGCGACGGCCATTTCACACCTCAGCGCAATGCATGCTACGGTGTGGGAAGGTGGGATCCAGGGGGCCCAAGTAAATTCTTGCCCAGGGTCCTATCAATACTAAAGAAGGCCCTGAGTATAGCGTGGAGAGATAAGAGGAAGTAAATATTAATTTTTAAGCTATTAATAAGTTCAAAATGTAACAAAACATTGAGAGCAGTGACTGTAAGCAGATGGATAACCTGGTGATCTAAGTCATTGCTCTGTAGCCTTTATAATGACTGACTATCATCATGTACAGTAGGAAAAGCAGTTTTGGGGCACGTTTGTTACCACATTGCAACACCCCTTTTACACCGGCTAATTCTCATCACAATTTACTCAATTCCCACCTGTTGTAATGGACATACAGCAAAACATTGACTATAATATTATGTTTGATCATTGATTCTGATTATGTCACCATAAACCCTACCATGATTGATAACTGAAATAAAAAAATATGAATAGTGCTCTAATATGTTAATATGGTCTATGTTAAAGTTCAACCTGCAGGCTGAGGTCAAGACTGTAGCATTACAAACATCTGCTCATCAATAATGATTGACATTGTAATAAAGTGTGTGTGGACCCAGTGTGTCACTTGAGCAGATTTTTCTTTGGGCTACTCCTAGGGCCTTATCTAAGTGTCTCGTCAAGTATTCACCCTTTAACCAGTATAAAGAGATCTGTACTTCACTGCAGGGAACCATCAGGCTCCTACCCCATGGAGCAGTCTTTCTTCAAGTGGATGCTGACCCACAGGTACGGGAGATGCCGATGCAGGGCACCGAGGATCAGGCAACAACCGTCGGCAGGTCAGGGCAAGCAGAGAATGTGCAATCCGATAAACAGGCCGAGGTTGGAACAAGTAGCTCAGGGTCAGAACAGAGAACAGGCACAGGCCAGGTACACTGAACAGGTAAACGAACACGGCACACCTTAGCAGGAAACTAGCCAACTACAACCTATTGAATATAATTCTACAATAAAGCATGTATACCAAGCGTATACACAATTACATATGGGGCTGTGTTGCATTTATTCAATCTCTTTTATACCATTTGACAAAAATATTCTTGTTTAAGATGTGGCTACTGAACAATGGAATAATGAAACCTGGAATATTACAACGTTTGAGACTTCTCCAAGGATGTCGACATATCTGGTGGCCTTTATAGTTTCTCAGTTTCAATCTATTGGCGACAACAGGGTGAGTATCTACAGTATTTTTGCAAAAAAAAAAAAAAAAACATACATTTGAACATCAATTTATCAGGCATATAGTCATATACACATAGGAGGAGATTTATCAATACTGGTGTAAAGGAAAACTGCCTTAGTTGCCCATAGGACCAATCAGATTCTACCTTTCTGTTTCCAAAGCAGCTCTGAAAAATGAAAGGTGGAATTTGATTGGTTGCTATGGGCAACTCAGCCAGTTTCGCTTTACACCAGTGTTGGTATATCTCCCCCATAGTGTTGAGTAAGTTTAAATACTTTACATATTCCATTTATGATGTTTTCTTTTCCTTTCACATCTAAAGCTGTTCTCTGGATCCTGGTTACCTGATTGGCTGGATCTACACTGCCCAATTATTGGGAAAATATGTTACTACAAACTTTCAGTCTCGATAATCTGACCTTGTAAATAATCGTTTCTGGGCAGCAGATCATGCTGTGTGAACAGGGATCTGCTGCCCAAAAACAGTGATTCTGTACGGGGACGAACGGTTGCAGTAGACATCTCTCGCCCCCATGCAGTGGATGTGATTGCTGCATATAAATGCAGCTCTTCAACTCCACTGATGAGCAGGCTATTATTGGGAAGGAAAACCTCCACAGGCACAGGCCACAGATCCGTGTGCATTCTGCATCACGGATGCGGACCCATTCTCTTCAATGGGTCCGCAAATCCGGAATCGCGGAACGGCCGCACGGGACAGGACCCCTCGGAAGCACTACGGAGTGCTTCCGTGGGGTTACGTCCCGTACTACCGTTCCGCAAAAAGATAGAACATGTCCTATCTTTTAGCGGAACGGGCGGATCGCGGACCCATTAAAGTGAATGGGTCCACGATCCGATGCGGCACCCTGTAAACACAGTCCGTGGGGAAGCCGCAGCGGATTGCGGACCCATTCTTTTGAATGGGTCCGCGATCCTGCTGTTCCGCAAAAAGATAGGACACGTTCTATCTTTTTGCGGAACGGAAGTACGGGACGAAACCCCACGGAAGCACTCCGTAGTGCTTCCGTAGGGTTCGGTTCCGTGCTTCCGTTCCGCACCATTCCGCATCTCCGGATTTGCGGACCCATTCAAGTAAATGGGTCCGCATCCGTGATGCGGAATGCCCACGGAACGGCACCCGTGTATTGCGGATCCGTAAATGCAGTCCGCAATACGGCAACGGGAAGCACACGTTCTTGTGCAGGAGGCCTAAGTCATTCAGACTCTTTCAGAATACTCCTCTGTATGCCTCCATATGAAATGAGAGACAGAATATGGCGGTGCAGCAGATGGCTCATGCGCCTCTATGGCACTTTTAAATGTTTGTACAGAAAGGAGCAGGGGAGGGCTGGCAGCCTTAGTCCTGGGGGGCAAATCCAGTCAAGTGGCCCATTTTTAGCCCCGCCCATTATTAAAAGCCCCTCCTACATATAATGGGCCACTCCCAACACACACTGTACAACTGACATTCTATTGTTGAGGCCTGTCTACACATCATACGGAGAGGGGAGGGTCTGTCCTGGCTGCACTGCCTGCTTATATAACAAGCTACAGCCAGGAAGCTCCTCCGCTCTCGTCCCTCCCCTGATCCTGCTCAAGGCTTGTGGTTCCCCCCCACCATCTGCCACCCGCCCGTGGCCTGCTGCCTCCTTTCATCATCCTCACCCAGCTCTGAATCCTCCTTCTGCAAATGGCAGGGGGAGGAGCCGGAGCATCTCCTCTCCTACATAGCGCCACATACCTCTTACATCCAGTGATGTCACCTTTGATGTAGACGTTCTCTTTCCTCATCTTCTCCATTCTGACCAGACCGCCATGATGATTTTTCTGCCATCTCCCGTCTCTGCAGAGATTGAGAAACAGACATTAGTTTCCTGCCACCCCCAATACTATACTGCAGAAACAGTCCCCCTGGAAATACTACTACCACACAGATAGTGCCCCCAATACTCTACCCGCTATGCCCCCAATACTATACTGCAGAAACAGTACCCCTGGGAATACTACTACCACACAGATAGTATAAAGATAATGTCCCCCAAAAATAATTGTGCTAAGCTGATACTATGCCAGGGTGCCCCAAAGTAACAGTGCTCCCCAAAATCCCACCAATAGAAATAATTCTCTGCCAGAGCACACTTAGTAGTAATAATGCCCCTATAGTGCCTTAGTAATCATGTTCCTCATAGCCCCCCAGTAGTAGTAAAGCTCCCCATAATACCCCCTAGTAGTACTAATTTTCCCTATAATATGACAGTACATGAAATACCCCCGCTTAGTGCCCGCAGTTGAGCTAATGTCCCCATAATGTATGCCAGTATAAAATACCCCTATATAGTGCCCCAGTAAATGCCCTCATACTGCTCCTCTCCCCCTTCCCCATAGTGTCCCCCATAATATGCCAGTAAAAAAATGCCCCTTAGTGCCCCCAGCAGATGCCCCTATAGTGCTCCTCTCCCCCACAATGTGCCAGTAAAAAAATGCCCCTTCTTAGTGCCACCATATGCCCCAATAGTGCTCCACTTCCCTATAGTGCCTCCCATAATGTGCCAGTAAAAAATGCCCTCTTAGTGCCACCAAATGCCATAGTGCCCCCATAATGTTCCAATACAAAAGGCCCCTTTAGAGCCCCCACTTCCCCATAGTGCCCCCAAATAATGCCCCTATAGTAACACCAGATGCCCCATAGTGCTGCTCTCCCCTATAGTGCTCCCAGAATGTGCCAATAATTAGAAAAAGCCCCTTTAGAGCCCCCAGATACCCCCATAGTGCTCCTCTCCCCCATAGTGCTCCCCTCATAGTGCCAGCTCCTCCCCCCATAGTGCCAGCTCCTCCCCCATAGTGCCAGCTCCTCCCCCCATAGTGCCAGCTCCCCCCCCATAGTGCCAGCTCCTCCCCCCATAGTGCCAGCTCCTCCCCCCATAGTGCCAGCTCCCCCTATAGTGCCAGATCCCTCCCCATAGTGCCAGATCCCTCCCCATAGTGCCAGACCCCCCCCCATAGTGCCAGACCCCCCCCATAGTGCCAGACCCCCCCCATAGTGCCAGATCCCCCCTATAGTGCCAGATCCCCCCTATAGTGCCAGATACCCCCCTATAGTGCCATCTCCCCCTATAGGGCAAGCCCGCCCCCATAGTGCCAGATTCCCCCCCCCATAGTGCCAGCCCCCCGCAAAGAAGAAAAAAAAAACACAGTAATACTTACCTCCATCAGCAGCGATGCAAGCCTCTTCCAGCCTGTGTCCCTGCTGTGTGCTGCCCGGCTCAGGCGTCGCGATGATAATGACGTCATCGCACCGCCTGAGCCGGCCTCTGATAGGCTGCAGGCATTAGTGCCTGCGGCCTATCAGAAGAACAGGGGAGGGACACGCCTCTCCCTCCCCTGCCCCACAGCACACAGCACGGCCGCAATTACATCTAGGGCCGCGCCGCCTGTGGTGATCGGCGGTGCGGCCCTGAAGAATAAAAAATTAAAATATTTTTTTTTAAATACAGGCGGCCATTTATTTAGGGCGGCCTGGGGGGCAATTGCCTCCCTGCCCCCCGGCCCAGCCCGCCCCTGGAAAGGAGCCGAAATATATCCATCTGCATGAACAGCTATGTCATCGGGTAAAAGGGCTAACAATTAAACTTTTTTAAACCATTTTGTGTTTCCAAGAGCAACCAATAGAATTTTTCAAGTTATGTATATTAATAAAATAACACAAAATACTTGAAAATCAGCACAAAAATGGTGAAGTATTTGATCTTTGACGTTAATAATTTCATTTAAACTCGAAGCTTGTAGATGCATGTAGACAAACGTAACAAACACAAATACAGCAATAAATCTTTTGAAGCTACTGACTATATACTGTACTATACACTACTGGTAACAAATGAAAATATCATACGGTACTTTGCTTCAGTGTCCCAGGCAAGTGATGACTAATTTCCATTAATTGATAGTACAATTATTGCTGGATAAGGGTACGGCTACTTGGTAAGGTTTCCTGATGCAGATTTGCAAGCCAAAGCCAGGGGTGGATTCATAAGAGAGGAGAAGTCCTATCCATTCTTTAAATCATCTCTCCACTTATGATCCACCTTACCATGCGGTCATAAAATGCTCTAGAAAAATACATACTGCACTGGCAATGATGCAGAGATCAATAAAATGTTGTATATTTAGTTTACGTTTAGTATATATTTAGCATACTTACCACTACATTATAACATTATACAGGTTAAAATCTGGGGCCGTAAAAAGGCAATTGTGGATGAGAATCAAGGAGAGTATGCACTGAATGTCACAAGGCCAATACTGGAGTTTTTCGAAAACTACTACGGTGTTCCTTACCCGCTGCCAAAATCAGGTATGTGTACTGAATATATTGTGTCCATTGTTGGCTTGTAAATAAACTAATTTCATGAGATATTATATTTTTTGAAGGGTGTATATAAAAGGCACTCACATGAAAAAAATCATTAATAGGAGTATTTATATAAAAATCCTGCAGAATGTCCTTAGTTCTATGCAGATTCGTTTCTGCTACATGTGAATGTTTTTTTTAAAATTGTATTGTAAATTGCTGTGAATTTTCAGTCCATAATCCATTCTACAAAATTCTGTACCGTGTAAATTCAAAGCGTGTCTAAGGCTATGTTCACATCAGCGTTCAGCCTTTCCGTTCTCCTGCTCCGTTATAGGAGCAGGAGAACGGAAAGGACGGATTCGGCACATAACTGAGCCGAGCGGAGCCTACGGACCTCATAGACCCCCATAGACTATAATGGGGTCCGTTAGGTTTCCGCTCAGAAGATGATTTTGGAGTGGAGACAAAAGTCCTGCATGCACAACTTTTGTCTCCGCTCCAAAATCATCTTCTGAGCGGAAACCTAACGGACCCCATTATAGTCTATGGGGGTCTATAAGGTCCGTAGGCTCCGCTTGGCTCAGTTATGAGCCGAATCCGTCCTTTCCGTTCTCCTGCTCCTATAACAGAGCAGGAGAACGGAAAGGCTGAACGCTGATGTGAACAAGGCCTTACAGACAAAAGATGGTGAGAAGGAAAGGGATACAGTTGATCACCAGGATGGTTTCTTTACATATTTCTCAATTTTAATTGTAAACATTTGAAACATTTGAACCAAAAAATAAAGAGGATATTGCTTATGTGAAATTTCGTACATTTTTTTGGTGTATTTTTTATGTTATGTGTGCCTTAAAAATGAAAGAGTACACAGTGCATCTCTTCCGAGTCAAAAGCTATGGGTGTTAACAGATATGCTGCAAAATGTGCGCTTTAACAGTTAGGTGTCTCCCCTAGACCAAATAGCTCTCCCAGACTTCAGCGCAGGAGCCATGGAGAACTGGGGACTTGTGACGTACAGAGAGACTGCCCTCCTTTATGACACCAAGGAATCTTCCATTGGCAACAAAGAGAGAGTGCTCACAGTCATAGCTCATGAGCTCGCACATCAGGTTGGTTATCTTTCTTTTATACCTTTTGTGATATGATTTACTACATGTCAAATCATAAACTAAAAGAATGATCTTACCAAAGAATAACCAGCAACCATTTAAAAAAAAAAACTAAACAGAAAAAACTGTTTAGACAAATTGACTTAGACCTCATGCACACAAAAGTATTTTTGGTCTGTGTTGGATGTCATCTATGTGCTATCTGCATCTGTTTGTCTGTGCTGCAAATTATAGAACCGGTCCTATTCTTGTCCATTTTGTTCACAAGAATAGGCTTTTTTTTTTACAGTGAGTCCCGTGAAAATTGCAGGATGCACACGGGCCTCATCCGTATTTTGCAAAACGGATATAGTCATGTGCAGGAGGCCTTAAAGTTAAAGGGGTTGTCCCATGAAAAATATTCTACAGTTTTCAAACCAGCACCTGGATCTGAATACCTTTATAATTGCATGTAATTAAAAATGTTGTATACGCACTGAGCTAGTCAATAAAATGTATCTGTATAGCGCCACCTGCTGTTTGTTTCTTTTATTATTTCTTTGTCCTGCTCACTGAGAAGGCCGCACATGCTCAGTTTCACCCTTCAACTGCCTCCTGAGCTGTGATAGGTAGAGCTGAGACACGCCCCCTGAGTTGTGATAGGGAGAACTGAGACACGCCCCCTTAGCTGCAGCAGAAAAGACACTCCCCTTGAGCTGTCAGCTTGATATAAATCTAGCAGAGCAATGAATGATTGTCAAGCACTATATGATGTAGTATTTTCATTTTTTACACTATTCATGGGACAACCCCTTTAAGTATTATGCAGATTCTAACCTGTCTACAGCATGTTCATTCACTGTTCATTTACCCTGGGTGAACCTATATGACTATATTAGAGATTACAGGCTTCACCTATAAAATTCTATGTACGATATGTAAACATCAGTCCACAATGAAAGTCAGCTAAACATGGTGCATTTTAAGCTGAATACATTTATACCCATGCTAACAATATCTTTTCTTCTCTGTAGTGGTTTGGGAATCTTGTAACAATTCGATGGTGGAATGATCTGTGGCTGAATGAAGGTTTTGCCTCATACGTGGAATATTTGGGATCTGACTACGCAGAGCCCACCTGGCACATAGTAGGCTAAGATGTTCTTGTAAAGTAACATAACATACAGTATCTGAATGAGAGATGATAGTTAATGGAGATGAGATAATTTAAAGAGTTGTCAAATAATTGACATGTATCACCTATCAAGTGGGGCCCCAAAGCTGGGACCCACACTACTCACATAGACTTAGTAGTGCACATGTTTGACCACCTCTCTATTCAAACTTCTCCTTAGGTTACGTTCACTTCTCAATGTGTACTCCGTTCTCTGTTCCGGCAGAAGAACAGACTTCTGGAGCACACCGTATATGGCATAGCTGCACCCTGTTAGGTACCGCCGGATCCCCATAGACTTTAATGGGATCCTTTGGGGATCCGGCAGGTTTCTGACATAAATGCCATCTTTCTGTTGGAGAAATACAGCAGCATTCAGTATTTCTCCAGCAGAAAGACAGCATTTATGCCGGAAACCTGCCAGATCGCATTATAGTTAATGGAGGTCCGGCAATGCCCAGCAGTGGTCGGCTACTCGATAGTCTGTTCCTTTTGCTGGAGCTGAGTACCAGAGTAAATATTGGAGATGTGAATGTAGCCTTACTGCAGTCATGCAGTGATGGGGAATGGGGAGCTCCGGACACCCACTGATAAAGGAAATCCATCAAAGAGGTCCCCATATATTAGAGATTTATCACCTATCCTGTGGAGCTGATTGTGGGAAAACTGATATAAAGTTCACAAATTTTGTGAATATTCCCTTCATATATATTGTGGGTGTTCCCATCTTACATGCAAAGGCTTATACAGCATGTACAACATAAACTAACATATACAGGGAGGTAGATCTGTGTAACAATTATATTTCCAATAAACATCAACATACTCTTTCCTTATATAGTTGAGTGCATTATGGGGCTGCAAACTAGTGGATCCGATTTACAAAGACTACTTCTGCAACCCTTATAGCTATGCACAAGGGTATCAAGTGAATCCATACGGTATAAGAAGCCCTGCAACTGCTATGAGACCCTTGGAGATAAAGAGGGGAATTTATTATGAGGAGAATATTTGAAGTCCATTTTGCTCGAATCTACGTTGGTGTACTTTATGCCACATTTATCAAATGTCTCATGTTTTTTGATAAGTTTGTCTTATCCTTAAACCTAACTCTTCTGTCTAGAAAAGATACTCCAGTTTTCTTCCTCCACCCTCCTACTGGAGTGAGATTGCGACTATTTTTGCAACTTTTAAAAAAAGTCTCAATGATAAATCTGGAGTCAAACTCATTAACATAGCTAGCCAAATCCACTTTTCCACCCACATTACAAAACTAGAATCAGTGGTGTAAAACTAGAACATTTTTTGTGCAAGTGAAATTTTTTGAAGACAGAATTCTGGAGTAAAGACATGATAAATCCGGGCCAAAGTGTCCACTCTTGTTGGTCCCAGCCACTTTCATACAATTTGGCAAGGACATGTGCATGAGGAACTGCACTGCCGTCACATGTGAATAGGAAACTGGTTCAAGGGTTCAAGGGAGAGAAGAAAATCAAAAGACAAGTCCCTTCTGGCCTGGGTGGGAAAACCAGGCACAATAATGGTCTGGGCCCATATCAATCTTTCTTATGGTGTCCCCTTTCATCTATTGTATGTATACCACTAGCTACAGATGTGTCCTTCCTTACCTCTTGGCCTATCCTATATATGTCTATTTGCAGTCATGCAGGTATGCTAGCATATTGTGCTATTGTGTTGAATTTGCTCCATGTAAAATTGTCCTTAGAGTCCTCAAATTCAAACTAAGGTAAGGGTAGACACATCTGATGTCTAATAGTCCTTTAGCTTCTCCAGATACTGCATATTATCCACCATTTATCCATGTGTTAAAGATAACAAAATATCTGCATAACAAGATACACAATAATAAACACTAACTATAAGACTTTTGTCTGAAACAACAAGGTATACATGAACTGCAAGCCCTCCTACACACAACCACACAGACATCAACAGAAAAGATTGGTTTGCTGTTTTAGAAATACGAATTTTGGCAAAACGAATTACCGGTACTCATGAATTTTGTTTTCTGACAATTACAGAAAGACCTGATAGTCCTTGATGATCTGCACAGAGTGATGGGTGTCGATGCTTTAGCGTCTTCTCATCCGCTCACTTCAAAGGAAGAAGATGTGAATACACCAGAAGAAATTAGCGCACTTTTTGATTCCATCACTTATAGTAAGGTAAACTGTTCAACATACACATGTTCTGCTACTATCACTTTAGGCTTTTGATGAAAAAGATACACAGATTTATATTTTTTCTTGTTTTTTGTCTATTTTAAATAAGAAAAAAAAAAGGTTATATTTTAAAAGAAAGAAAATAAAAAAACAACCAGGCCAAAAACAGAATCCCTATAGCCTACCCTTTTCTACCAACTTTCATTACCCCAGTGTCACGGCCACGGTTTTGGCCGTGACTCCTTGGGAGCCGCATACAGTTGCCCGTGGTTTGGGTTGTTGTTTCAACCGCAGCTTGAGGCTTGATGTTGTTTGCCTCAAGTGCAGTTGCCGCGGACAACAGGTATGTGTGCGGTCCCGTTGGAGTTTGTGTGCGTGTATGTATGCACTGTTGTTAGTCTGTGTGCACTCTGTGTATTGTGTGGTGTGCACGGACACCTTTCCTGCACTGTGGTTGCCCGTGGCAACGTTTGGTGATGTGTACATGTGGTGGCAGTGTCCCGGCCTTTGGGGCTGACTCCCAGGACACGGTTGCCACCCATGTCGTTGCCTGCGGCAACAACCACAGTGTGTTTGTCGTGTTGGACACTTTCCCTTTAACCCCTTAAGGACCGGGCTCATTTTCACCTTAAGGACCAGGCCATTTTTTGCAAATCTGACCAGTGTCACTTTAAGTGCTCATAACTTTAAAACGCTTTGACTTATCCAGGCCATTCTGAGATTGTTTTTTCGTCACATATTGTACTTCATGACACTGGTAAAATGAAGTCAAAAAAATTATTTTTTTTGCACAAAAAAATACCTAATTTACCAAAAATTAGCAAATTTCAAAGTTTCAGTTTCTCTACTTCTGTAATACATAGTAATACCCCCAAAAATTGTGATGACTTTACATTCCCCATATGTCTACTTCATGTTTGAATTGTTTTGGGAATGATATTTTATTTTTTGGGGATGTTATAAGGCTTAGAAGTTTAGAAGCAAATCTTGAAATTTTTCAGAAATTTACAAAAACTCAATTTTTAGCGACCAGTTCAGGTCTGAAGTCACTTTGCGAGGCTTACATAATAGAAACCGCCCAAAAATGACCCCATCTAAGAAACTACACCCCTCAAGGTATTCAAAACTGATTTTGCATACATTGTTAACCCTTTAGGTGTTGCACAAGAGTTATTGGCAAATGGGGAGGAAATTTGAGAATTTCAGATTTTTGTCAAATTTTTCATTTTAACCCATTTTTTCCACTAACAAAGCAAGGGTTAACAGCCAAACAAGATTGTATCTTTATTGCCCTGACTCTGCCGTTTACAGAAACACCCAATATGTGGCCATAAACTACTGTACGGCCACACAGCGGGGCGTAGAGTGAAAGGTGCGCCGTTTGGTTTTTGGAAGGCTGATTTTTATGGACTGGTTTTTTGACACCATGTCCCATTTGAAGCCCCCTGATGCACCCCTAGAGGAGAAACTCCCTAAAAGTGACCCCATCTAAGAAACTACACCCCTCAAGGTATTCAAAACTGATTTTACATACGTCGTTAACCCTTTAGGTGTTGCACAAGAGTTATTGGCAAATGAGGATGAAATTTGAGAATTTCATTTTTTTGCCTAATTTTCAATTTTAACCCATTTTTTCCACTAACAAAGCAAGGGTTAACAGCCAAACAAGATTGTATCTTTATTGCCCTGACTCTGCCGTTTACAGAAACACCCCATATGTGGCCGTAAACTACTGTACGGGCACACAGTAGGGCGTAGAGTGAAAGGTGCGCGGTTTGGTTTTTGGAAGCCAGATTTTGCTGGACTGGTTTTTTGACACCATGTCCCATTTGAAGCCCCCCTGATGCACCCCTAGATTAGAAATTCCATAAAAGTGACCCCATCTAAGAAACTACACCCCTCAAGCTATTCAAAACTGATTTTACAAACTTTGTTAACCCTTTAGGTGTTGCACAAGATTTAATGGAAAATAGAGACACAATTTCAAAATTTCAAATTTTTGGCAGATTTTCCATTTTAATATTTTTTTTCCAGTTACAAAGCAAGGGTTAACAGCCAAACAAAACTCAATATTTATGGCCCTTATTCCGTAGTTTACAGAAACACCCCATATGTGGTCGTAAACTGCTGTACGGGCACACGGCAGGGTGCAGAAGGAAAGGAATTCCATACGGTTTTTGGAAGGCAGGTTTTGCTGGACAGTTTTTTTTGACACCATGTCCCATTTGAAGCCCCCCTGATGCACCCCTAGAGTAGAAACTCCAAAAAAGGGACTCCATTTTAGAAACTACGGGATAGGGTGGCAGTTTTGTTGGTACTAGTTTAGGGTACATATGATTTTTGGTTGCTCTATATTACACTTTTTGTGCAGCAAGGTAACAAGAAATAGCTTTTTTGGCACGTTTTTTTTTTTTGTTATTTACAACATTCATCTGACAGGTTAGATCATGGGGTAATTTTATAGAGCAGGTTGTCACGGACGCGGCGATACCTAATATGTATACATTTTTTTTTATTTTTGTAAGTTTTATACAATAACTTCATTTTTAAAACCAAAAAAATGTTTTAGTGTCTCCATATTCTAAGAGCCATAGTTTTTTCAGTTTTTGGGCGATTATCTTGAGTAGGGTCTCATTTTTTGCGGGATGAGATGACGGTTTGATTGGCACTATTTTGGGGTGCATATGACTTTTTGATCGCTTTCTATTACGTTTTTTGTGACGTAAGATGGCAAAAAATGGCTTTTTTTACACTGTTTTTATTTTTATTTTTTTACGGTGGTCATCTGAGGGGTTAGGTCATGTGATATTTTTATAGAGCCGGTCGATACGGACGCGGCGATACCTAATATGTATACTTTATTTTTATTTATGTAAGTTTTACATAATGAGTTCATTTTTGAAAAAAAAAAAATCATGTTTTAGTGTCTCCATAGTCTAAGAGCCATAGTTTTTTCAGCTTTTGGGCGATTATCTTGAGTAGGGTCTCATTTTTTGCGGGATGAGATGACGGTTTGATTGGTACTATTTTGGCGTACATGCGACTTTTTTGATCACTTTTATTACCTTTTTTGGGAAGTAAGGTGGGCAAAATTTCAATTTTCTCATAGTTTTTGTTTTTTTATTTTTATGGCGTTCACCGTGCGGGGAAAGTAACATGACCATTTTATAGATCAGGTCGTTACGGACGCGGCGATACCTAATATGTGTAGTTTATTTTATTTTTTTAATTTTTATTCAGTGATAAATGTTTTTTTTTTTATCTTTACTTTTTTCACTTTTTTTTACATTTTTGTGACCCAGACCCACTTGGTTCTTGAAGATCCAGTGGGTATGGTGTCTGTATAATACAGTACAGAACAATATATATTGTTCTGTACTGTATTTTACTTACACTGAACAGATCTGTGCTTTTAGCATAGATCTGTTCAGCACCATGGACAGCAGGACGCCTGAGCAGGCGTCCTGTTGCCATGGGAACCCTCCTCGTCTGCTCAGAACTTCGCAGACGGGGAAGGGTAAGCACGGGGCTGAGGGGGGCTCTCTGGGGGCTCTCTCCCTCTCCATCGGGGGGCTGCAAAGGCACAGCAGCCCCCCGATGGAGAGGGAGGGAGCTCCCTGACCGATGACAGTTAACTTTTTCCATACAGCGGTCCGTACGGACCGCGGTATGGAAAGGGTTAAACGGCTGACATCTTCACCGATGTCAGCCGTTTATACCAGGGTGCCAGCAATGTGCTGGCACCCTGGTACAACCACTAGAAGCCAACGATCGTTCATGGGGAGGCGGGCGGGGGATCGCGATCCCGCCTGCCGCACCGCCCGCCTCCCGCAACGCCCCCACCGCCTGCGACACCCCCCCCCGCACCACCCTCCGGCATAAAATCGTGCAGGGGTGCAGGGGGGGGTGAAAAATATTTATTTTAGCCACTCTAAAGTTTCTGATCCCCGCGGTCAGGGACCGCGGCGATCAGAAACTGCAAAAAGCGCAGCAAACCGCAGGTCTGAATTGACCTGCGGTTTGCTGCGATCGCCGATACGGGGGCGTCAAATGACCCCCCCCTGCATTGTTACGGGATGCCGGCTGAATGATTTCAGCCGAAATCCCGTTCCAATTAACCCCTGGGGCGCCGGAATACAGATTTTAAGTCAGGACGTACCGGTACGTCCTGGGTCCTTAAGGACTCGGGAAATAGGGCGTACCGGTACGTCCTAGGTCCTTAAGGGGTTAAGTTGGTGTTTTCCCTTTCCTGTGGTGCTGGAAGGGTTAACTCCCTTCCCAGTGTGTGTGATGTCACTGGGTGTGTCTGACCGTTGGGTGTAGCCTCTTAGGCCTATAAAGCCTCTCACTTTGGCATGGCTCAGTAGGTTGCTTCAGTCATGCTTTGCTGTTGCAGTCTCCTGTGATTTCCATCTTCTTGTAAGGGCCACCCTTCCGGTCATAAGTTCTAATACCGTGATGTGTTGTTGATGTCTTTGGTTTTTGTGCAGCTATGGATGTCCTGGTCCCTGTGTGTGTCTTCATGTGTGTGCTGTTTACCTTTGTCTGTGTGGACAGCCTTTCCTTAGCACGGGTTCCAGTCAGCAAGGCTGAGACAGGTTTGTGTGGAACTGTTTGGTTCACCTGTCTTATCCATAGTCCTGTTTATGTACCCCCTTCTTCATGCTGCTTGGCCAGTGAGACTCCTGCTCCTCCGTGCCTAGGAGGAGTGGGTTGTCTTACCCTGCTCCTTAGCCCAGGGACCGGTCGGAGGGTAAGTCAGGGATCCGAGGTTCCTGCGCATGGGTCCTCCTACCATCAAGGTCGGCCCATGCAGGTAGGAGACTGGGTCAGCGTTAGGGACGCAACAGGAGGTGACCTGCTCCCTGATTTTGTGTTCCTGGCGAGTAGCGACTGGACATCTTCCGTCACCGCACAGCTGAGGATTTCCCCCATCCTCAGCCGTGACACCCAGTCACTTTTCACCAGTAAACACAGCAGTCCCCATTTCTTCTGTAGCCCCTACACCCTCTTTCCCCTGCAGGTTCTACAGCCACCACCCCCTCCTAACTGTTATGACAGCAGACTTTTTCTCCCCCCCCCCCTACTTACATTCCTTCCCTCATATCCATGTATAGTCACAGCAGAGACTCCCATGCTCTTTTATCTATGGTTACTGCAACCCCAGTAGTCACAGCAGGTCTCCGGTTTATCCCTTTATAATCTCTTCCCACACTCTGCCACAATGTACTGTTCTGTTGGCGGAAGCAACATGAAATCAGCCTATTCCCGGTTACTGCTGCCTGTGACAGTCTGACATCCATTCACTATATAGAGGAGGAAGCCGGCTCTTTATTGACCAGCAATAACTTTTCAGACAAACATCATACACACAGTAGATAACACTAACACATCAAGAAGCACACTGAAGAGGAAATTACTATCTATGATAATCATCTTTTCATTACTCTTGCATTCACTGTAGGGTGCAGTGGTTATTCGGATGTTGTCCTCATTTCTCACTGAAGAACTTTTTGTAAAGGGACTGAATGTAAGTACCGCCTGCTTGTCAAAATAATTTTCTGCAGCTTCATTTCTAAATCAAATCACACCTAGCAAGCAACCAAGGATGTACAGTACAGACCAAAAGTTTGCACACACCTTCTCATTCAAAGAGTTTTCTTTATTTTCATGACTATGAAAATTGTAGATTGACACTGAAGGCATCAAAACTATGAATTGACACATGTGGAATTATATACATAACAAACAATTGTGAAACAACTGAAAATATGTCATATTCTAGGTTCTTCAAAGTAGCCACCTTTTGCTTTGATTACTGCTTTGCACACTCTTGGCATTCTCTTGATGAGCTTCAAGAGGTAGTCCCCTGAAATGGTTTTCACTTCACAGGTGTGCCCTGTCAGGTTTAATAAGTGGGATTTCTTGCCTTATAAATGGGGTTGGGACCATCAGTGGCATTGAGAAGTCAGGTGGATACACAGCTGATAGTCCTACTGAATAGACTGTTAAAATTTGTATTATGGCAAGAAAAAAGCAGCTAAGTAAAGAAAAACGAGTGGCCATCATTACTTTAAAGGGAGTCTGTCACCAGCATTTCACTTTTTTAACCCTTCCCACAGCTCCCTAGCATGCTTACAGTTAATAAAAACGTTACCTCTGGCATCAATCCTGGACTTATAAAACCCTCAAAAACTATCTTTATAAGATATGCAAATGAGGGCTCGCAAGTGCCCAGGGGCGGCGTTACTCTCTTAGGTGCCCTGCTTGCTCAGCCTTCTCATTGCGTCCCCCCGCCCCTTTCTACCCTCTGCCCGCCCATCCTTTCCCTCTGACCGCCTTTGTACTAACTTGTTATGCTGCCGATATCCCGCGCCTGCACACTCATTCCTTTGGCCGGCGCATGCGCACTGCGATGCCCATTCCTTGTACGGCATCACAGCAACTATTGCGCATGCGCTGGCTAACGACGCCGATTTTCGGGTCGTTAGCCGGCGCATGCGCAATAGTTACTGTGATGCCGTACAAGGAATGGGCATCGCAGTGGTTTGGGGTGAACTGGACCGCAGAGTGAAGGTAAAAGGGCCAACAAGTGCTAAGCATCTCTGGGAACTCCTTCAAGACTGTTGGAAGACCATTTCAGGGGACTACCTCTTGAAGCTCATCAAGAGAATAATGCCAAGAGTGTGCAAAGCAGTAATCAAAGCAAAAGGTGGCTACTTTGAAGAACCTAGAATATGACATATTTTCAGTTGTTTCACACTTGTTTGTTATGTATATAATTCCACATGTGTTAATTCATAGTTTTGATGCCTTCATAGTCATGAAAATAAAGAAAACTCTTTGAATGAGAAGGTGTGTCCAAACTTTTGGTCTGTACTGTATGTGTAGTAGTATGCACAGAGGCCACTTTTTGGGCCCACCAAATGAGAGTTTTGCTCTGTTATCACAAGACGAAACGTAAACTTTATTCACTAATTTCATTCTATATTTCATGCTATATTTTCAAGCAAATATAGAAAAAAATCACAATAGGACTGAAATAAGCTTTTCTTGACACCTGGTATATGGTTGGCTGCGGGGGCCCCCATTCCAAGTTTTGTTATGAAGATCACTATAAGTATTTTGATCTTCGAAATTTCTGAAGATCTTTTCTAGATGCTTCCCTTCTTTACGATAGTAATCTATAATGCATAGAAACCTGTAGATCATAGAATATTTACAAGAAAAAAACTGCCAATAATAATCAAATGCTCCAGTGCTCTTCTCTGGCGGGCTGCCTGGGTGAAATTCTGGGTATGTCCGGGATCAGCTCTGAACCCTGACAACCCCTTTAATTAATACTAAGAGCATGTGGTAATTATGCACCTGGCTGGCAGAAGAAAGCGTCCTCCTGCATTCAACTGTATTGCTGTCCTCTGGACGGTGATAGAGTTGAATACTGCAGGGGGTGGTAGTATTTTGTGCTGCATTGTGTATTTGGTTCTGCTGGGGCAGTATTTTTGTACTACAGTGTTGCTGGACCTGTCTACTTATATTGGCCCTGCCTTATGTCAATTTGGACCTGCCTGCAACATGGGGCCACTTTTAGGCTTTTTTTTACAGGACCACTATAAGTTCTGATTCCTCCCTGACTGTACCTGTGCATGCCTTCAGTTTTATATGGAATTCAAGTATGACGTTGCATGATAGCATATAATCTATATTAACATAGCTTTGCCATGTGCAGGAAACCTTATTATTCAGCTGTCAATGTTAACTTTCTTTTCACCTTTTTCCTAGGCCTACCTTAAAGAATTTGAGTATCAAAATACAGTGTATAATAATCTGTGGAATTCCTTACAAGAAGTAAGTTTAGATAAATGGTTAATCTTCTTAGATAGATTGTAAAGCCTATGGGCCAGATTTATCATTACTCTGACAGCTCACTCCACTTTCACATATGGCTAAAGTCAGTTTTAGCCAAGTCAGATTTATGATCGGCCCTTTAAGACTGTAATAAATGTGGTTTGACGGTAGCAGTTTATCTGTCAGTAAGCAGCTTTACAAAAGTCGCACATCTTTTTGAAAAAGTTGCATGTTCTAATAAAAAGTCGCATAAGATAAGCATGGTCCTCAATGGAGTGAAATTGCGCATTTTTTTGCAACTTTTCAGCGACTTTTTAAATAGTCGCAATAGTAAATCTGTCTAGAGATTCATTTACATAAGAAAACATGGCCACTTTCAAAAAACTGGCGAGCATAGTGCAGAGCCAATAAAAGTCGCACATTTTTGCGCAGTTTAAGCTATTGCGCAAAAATTTGTGACTTTTTCACTCCATTATTCTGACTTGAGCTAATGATAAATCTGGCCCATATGTGTTCATGCAAAAATAAAGAACTTTTCAACAGGATTGCATTAACTTCCCGCACTTGGTTTTCAAATAATCAGATTTTAAAGGGTCTTCCAGCTTAATAAAAAAAACTTGTAATACAGCTGACACCTGACAACAAAGACCAGGATCGGAGATAAGTCCGATTTTGGCTATGTGGCCGTCAATTTTTTAACAGAATTTTTTTTTTAAATGCACCGATTTTTCATTTTTGGTCAATTCATTTTTGGTCAATACTTAGCCCTCCTATATTCCCCAAAATGGCACCAATGAAAACTATAGATCTCCCCGCAAAAAACAGACCACACAAAACTCTGTGGATGGAAATATAAGTTATGGGTGTCAGGATACAGCGATGCAAAGCATATTTTATATATTTTTTAAATAGTAAAACAAATAATAACGATAGAAATTTGGTAACACTGTAATTGTACCGACTCACATGCAGTTATCATGTTTTTAGGACATAGTGAACAAAGTAAGAATAAAATCCCCCAAAAAACTGTTTTCACCATATTTCAATGCAAGATATGGTAAATGAAATGGTGACATTAAAAATGCAACTTGTGCCTCGAAAAAATAAGCTCTCATAAGGCTATGTGAATGAAAAGAAAAAAAAACCTTGGGCTCTTGGAAGGTGGGGCAGAAAAAAATTAAAACGGAAAACATGAAGTTTGGCCTAGTCCTTAAGGGGTTAAAAAGGTTGTCTCACAAGACAACGCCTTCGACTTTGTAATAGAATCCAGCCTATGATCAGCTGATTAATGTGGGTCTGGCTTCGCTAAGCACTAGACACGACGTCTAGACATACACGGCCGGGATAGATATGTATTTAAATGAATGGGCCACCAAGTAATCGATGGATTGGCAGAGTAAGAACCCTCTATGATATCCATAGTCTCTAACATGGGATATAAAAAGGCATTGTTGGGTTGCCATAAACTGCTTTTCACTCTAAAGTTTTTACTTCAATTACTTTTGCTCCCCATTCCATATTTTTTTCCAAATTTACCTCATTAAGGGCTCATGCACACGACCGTGTTGTTTTTTGAGGTCGGCAAATTGTGGATCCGCAAAAAACGGATGCCGCCCACGTGCCTTCCGCAATTTGCAGAACGGAACAGGTGGCCCATTATAGAAATGAGGTAGTGAGACAAAAAAAGGGGGACTGGTGGGTGGGGATACCCTCCAAATCTCGCCTCTTTTTTATATAAACCCTTGTGGGCGCCAATAGAGGATTAGTGTTGGGCTGCTAGAGTGTGTGATAGCTTGTTGTTAGCGTTATGTTATATTAATATGTAGAGGGATATCAATTGTGTAGGAAAAAATTGTACAGGAAAAAATTGTATATACATGTATGTAAAAAAATAAAAATTTTTAAAACAAGCGAAATAAAACAAAATCTGCATACAAAGAGCGAGTGAAAAGTATACACATATAAAATCTGCTGAGAGAATAAAAGGATAAAAAATAGATTGTACGTAAAAGTGGGATCACTGTATACAGCCTCTATTGCCTAAGAGGCCGTGTTCTGCAGCGTCGTACACAATAGATGTGGTACAGTAGGATAGAACAATGGATAAAAGGTTTTTTTGTTTAAAAATACCGACATATATATTATAATATTGTGGTATCATAAGTAAGTTTACTCACTTCACGAGGGGGGCGGTTTACCAGGATAAGCATAATACACCTGTAAACCGAGTACCCCCCCAGCCTGGATCGCTTCTAGAGTTATAACGGATGAAGGCAGCCAAACAACACGGGTGCTTCTCTTCAAAGGTCTTTATTTGCATGTAAAAAATCCGGCTTTGAAGAGAAGCACCCGTGTTGTTTGGCTGCCTTCATCCGTTATAACTCTAGAAGTGATCCAGGCTGGGGGGGTACTCGGTTTACAGGTGTATTATGCTTATCCTGGTAAACCGCCCCCCTCGTGAAGTGAGTAAACTTACTTATGATACCACAATATTATAATATATATGTCGGTATTTTTAAACAAAAAAACCTTTTATCCATTGTTCTATCCTACTGTACCACATCTATTGTGTACGACGCTGCAGAACACGGCCTCTTAGGCAATAGAGGCTGTATACAGTGATCCCACTTTTACGTACAATCTATTTTTTATCCTTTTATTCTCTCAGCAGATTTTATATGTGTATACTTTTCACTCGCTCTTTGTATGCAGATTTAGTTTTATTTCGCTTGTTTTAAAAAAATTTTTTTTTTTTACATACATGTATATACAATTTTTTCCTGTACAATTTTTTCCTACACAATTGATATCCCTCTACATATTAATATAACATAACGCTAACAACAAGCTATCACACACTCTAGCAGCCCAACACTAATCCTCTATTGGCGCCCACAAGGGTTTATATAAAAAAGAGGCGAGATTTGGAGGGTATCCCCACCCACCAGTCCCCCTTTTTTTGTCTCACTACCTCACCCTATACAGGCAGACTTCCTTGTTGACCTGACCAAACCCGGAGCAGCCTCTAGCATCTATCACCCTACTTTCTCTCCACCCCGCTCCTATCCACCCGAGGCGCCTCAAGTCTTTCAGATCTAGTGGAAAGCCATTCCAAGAGATCCGTTTGACCCTCACACTTTCTCTCTCTCTCTCTTATACCCATTATAGAAATGCCTATTCTTGTCCGCAAAATGGACAAGAATAGGACATGCCTCATAATTTTTGCGGGGCCACGGAACGGAGCAACAGATGCGGACAGCAAACAGAGTGCTATACACATCTTTTGCGGACCCATTGAAATTAATGGTTCCGTATATGGACCGTATACAGAATCAAAATACGCCCGTATACGGAACGCAAAAAACATTTGTGTGCATGAACCATTACAGTTTTCTCTTATCTTCCATGCTTGAATCCTTACTCCTGGTTTGTCATGGTCCTGTTGTCCCATAATGCCTTAGGGCAGTGAGATGTTTCCTGATAATCAGCAATCATGTGACACTAACCACGCCCCTTGTTCTTACCAATAACGTTTCCTACGTCCTACATTATAATGCTCCAAAGCAGGACGTAACCGCCAGCAACTGAAAATTGAAATGATAGACTAATAACGTTAGAATAAGGCAGTTTTGATAAATGGTGGCATTTGGGGAAAGTGATATCTGTTGGAGGAATACTTTTATATTAGTGGCTAGAGATAAGCGAATTTTTCAAAAATTTTATTCGCCGGTTCGCCGATTTTTTAAAAAAAAATTCGGCTCGATCCAAATATATTTCCTGGCTGCAGAGAGCCTTTATAGTGGTGTAGAACACTGTGCCTTGCAGTAACATGCATAGGGAGTCTGCTGTGGTAGTGAAATAATACTGGGAGTCCGTATGACATGCAGATGACAGGCGTCGCACTTAGAATCACTGCACACTTTACTTATTTGGGCAGTCACGGGGCCAAAACTGACTAAATAACTCAAGTATGAACTCAGCCTTATGGCTCATGCACAGGCACCTGCCATGTGCATCATGGATCACAGACCTAATCCTGGAGATGCGGAACGGAGGCACGGGTCAGAAGCCCACGGAAGAACTGTAGGTGCCCCTGTACAGCAAAAGAATAGTAGTGCATGCACTACTTTTTTGCGGTGCGGACCGTTGGATGCGGATCGCAGACCTCATTCAAGTGAATGGGTCTGCGATCCGCATGCGGCTGCCCCACGGTCGGTGCATTGCGGACCGCAATTTGCGGTCCGCAGCACGGGCATGGAGCCCTTACGTTCGTGGGCACAGAACAATAACCCCCAAAAAATGGATCCTGTCTGTGGAGCATCCGCCAATTCTGATGGGACCATACAGGCCTTACAGCTGCTACACAGACAGGATCTGATGTGCATCTCATTTTTCCTTCCTTCTGACAGATCAGAAGAAGGGTCAAATAAATTATGATGTCAGCCAGGCCAAAAGGCACAATAGTGGCCCAGTCATGAAGTTGGGAGGGTGGGAACAGCATTAGAAGTCCACAGAGTGGCCCTATGACATAGTGGTGAGGTGGAAGCAGCATGAGGAGGCCACAGAGTGGCACAATGACAGAGTGTGGAGGTGGCGGCCGTAGCAGCATCAGGAGGAGGCCACAGAGTCGCACAATGACAGTGGAGGTGGCAGCAGCATCAGGAGACCACAGAGTGGCAAGGTGACATAGAGTGGAGGTGGCAGCAGCATGAGGAGGCCACAGAGTGGCAAGGTGACATAGTGTGGAGGTGGCAGCAGCATCAGGAGGCCCCAGAGTGGCAAGGTGACATAGTGTGGAGGTGGGTGGCAATAGCAGTACTCGCTGAAGATGGTGGGTGAAAGATGGAGCACTTGGTATCAGATGTGTGGCATCAGGCGGGTGACAGCATCAGAATAGTAGCTGAGGCAGGTAACCAGAAGAAATCGGTCTCTTTTGTCAAAGTGTTGGTGTGGCCCCATGGATGATCTAGTCTGATGCATCAGCCATTGGTGGGTGGAAATCCTGGCTGATCCACGCCTTATTCATCTTGACAAATGTCAGTCTCTCCAAATTTTGGGTGGGCAGGCGGGTTTTTCTTGGGGTAACTATGGCCCCGCCGCACTAAACACCCGCTCTGATACTGGCCGGGCAGGACAGCTTTTCCAGGGCAAACTCGCCAGTTGCGGCCACAAATCCAGTTTGGCTGCCCAGTAGTCCAGCAGATCTTCAATGACAGCTGGCATGGTGCACTCCAAGTATGCCACAACCTGCTGGTTCAGGTTCTGCTCCAGGTCTAGATGCTGCTGCTGGTGAGTAGTTTCTTCACTAGGCGAGTGAAGAAAGCTGCTCATCAGCGACTCTAGATAACGGTTGCTGCTGATGGAGCTGGTACTGCTCCTGCCACCCCACCCCTCCCCAGCAGCCATGGCAGTGGAATGTGAGTGCAGGGCCCCCCCCCCCCCCCCCGTTCAGAGCTGCGAGAGGATGGATGATGGTGCAGATAGTCAGCGGCCAACTGACTATATAGGATGTCTCTGTAGTAGTTCAGTTTATCCTCCCTCTCAGCGGGTGTAAAAAAGGCCCCCATTTTGGACCGGTAGCGAGGGTCCAACAAGGTGGAGAGCCCAAAGTCATCCCTCTACCGAATGGTGACAAATCAATTCGGCTGTCACTACGTAAGCAAGTGAGCATGCATCGGGCCATTTGTGCAAGTGACTTGGAGGGACTCCCTGCCTCCATCTCCGCTGAATACTGCCACGATGTGTCTGGGTCCTCTGCCTCGTCTTCCTCATCGCCCTGTAGCTCCTCTGGCTGCTCCTGCTCCTCCTCTCCTGTCACCTGTGTAGAAAAACCACCCATTTTGCTACACATTGCTTGTGCTCCAATGTCCTCCTCCTCCTCCAGTTCAGCCCCCACAGGGCTCATGTGACCGTTAGATCTAGGTGCCACGTCTCCAGTCCCCTGACCAGCCAGATTTACCAGCATCTGTTCCAGGACATGAAGCAGTGGAATGACATCGTTCATCCCATAGTCCTGGCGACTGACAAATAATGTAGCCCCCTCAAAGGGCCTGAGCAAACGGCAGGTGTCACGCATGAGCTGCATATATGTATGGACAGCAGAACCTATCACACTACCTAACACACTGCACTGCAACAGCTACACTATATCAGGATATAACCTACAGTGACTATCTCCCCCTAACTATCTGTATTATATATATATATATATATATATATATATATAAGCTATCTAGCTATCTATCTAATGTAGTGTGGAAAGCACAGAGCACAGCAATAACACTGCTGTCTCTCTCAGAACTTTAAAAAAAACTGTAGAAAATTGCTGCTGGCGAGGTTCTTATATAGTAAGGGGTAGGCAACTTTCCTATTGGTTGCTAGGGATGTTGCTAAGCTCAGACAAAGACATTGCAGCCTTCTCATTGGCCCACAAGCAGGAAAGGAGGTTAATGATGAAATAAAAATCTAGAATATTCGAAATTCCGAATATAGATCACTATATTCTAAATATTAGCAAATTCTCGAAGTGCCGATATTCGCGATTAAGCCCAACACTACACACAATGGCAAATACTTTTTTGTGCCACTAATACACGCCAAAAAGGGCTTTAGAACATATAACTGCACCGCTGAACAGCAAATAGGCCCTTATTTTTTTCCACTTATACTTGACAAAAAAAGCTTTAAAACATATAACTGCACCACTGACCGCCAAATATATTTTTTCCTTTTCCACTAATACACGCCACAAAAGGCTTTAGAACAGATAACTGCACAGCTGAACGGCAAGTATATTTTTCCTTTTTCCAGTAATACACGCCACAAAAGGCTTTAGAACAGATAACTGCACTGCTGAATGGCAAATATATTTTTTCCTTTTCCACTATTACACACCACAAAAGGCTTTAGAAAAGATAACTGCACCACTGAGAGGCAAATATATTTTTTCTTTTTCCGCTAATACACGCCACAAAAGGCTTTACAACAGATAACTGCACCGCTGAGCGGCAAATATATTTTACTTTTGCCACTAATACACGACAAAAAGGGCTGTAATTTTCGCACTTCACCACACAATGGCTAATAAGCCATTTTTTCCCACAAATACAATCCAAAAAATGCTTTAGAACATATAACTGCACCGCACAAGGGCAAATAAGATGTAGAAATATTTCCTTGTAATAAACCCTGTTAATGCCTGTATCAAACAGCGCTTGCACCCTAATAAGAATGGTTTGCTGGAATTACAGAGCTGTATAATGGAAATTTGGATCCCCAGTCAGTGCAGCAAAGTGTAATTGTTCCTATTACCCAGGCTGTAATCTCACCTATTGAACCTTGTTTAACATAAATGCTGTGGAATGATTCCTCCCTATCCTTTTTTTAGAACAAAGACGTTTTTTCTATCACTGTCCCTAGCGCCTCCAGACTTCTCTCCCTGCACTAAGTACACTGGTGAATGGCAGAATCTAAGATGGCTGCCGCTATTTATAGGGCTGTGACATTACAGGGCTGATTGGCTGCATGCATGGCATTATGGGTGATCCTAGAGTTCCTTTCTCCCTGTCCTAACACATGCAGCAGACATTTTAGGGAAAAAATGTGATTCGTTACCACTAAGTGCAATGAAATTCGGCTTCAGTGTGAATCAAATTTTTCCTGAAATTCAGATCGAATTCAAATTTGTCAGCTTTGATTCACTCATCTCTATTAGTGGCACGACCCCTTAAACTGCATGCACACAACTATTTCTGTGCTTTGAGTCCCTGTGAGAGAAGAGCATGACAATGTTTGTCATTGTCATTGATCTGTACTGTACATCTGCAGCCTTTACAGGAGACTTTCCTGGTCTGCCGACATCTAAGAGATGTTCTTCAGTTCAGTAGACTCCTGGGTAATCAAAGAGAGTAGACCAGGATCACTTGTGACAATAAATACATACAGTACATATGTACTCATTAGCTGTATAATACGAAAGTAAAGTAGCGGCACAGACATTCTGTTAGTTGTATATTACATGAATAGACTGAAACACACATAAGCCAATGGACTAACAATGCCAAACATACACATGGAACGGAAATGTTGGTGGTTGTTCCTTTTAAATTAAATTTTCTTGCATTTTGTTTTCGTTCTAGGCCTATAAAAAGGAAACTAGCCCAGTTTACCTTCCAGACTCAATTGAGAATATCATGAACACTTGGGTCTTGCAGATGGGTTTCCCAGTGGTGACAATAAATACAGTAGATGGCTCTTTAATCCAGAAACATTTTCTTTTGGATCCTACCTCAACAGTGTCTCGTGCATCAGAATTTAAGTAAGTTGATAGTTTAAACAATTTTTTTCTAAGGAAAGCGGCTCCTATCATGGAATTGAGAACTTGTAAATATCTGAGAAAATAACATTTCTGCATAATTTAGTAGTTGAAGCTGTTGGATGAAGTGGCCACGTTGTGGATATACTGTATGTGGATGCTGTGTGGAGAGGGGGGCTTGTACAGACACAGCCGAGGTTGCAATATTTGCATGGAGATAACCAGGAAAACGTAAAATAAATAAGAGAGGATCATTTAAAAAAAAATAAAACATATACAGCCTCATGCAACTGACTGTAGAAATTCTGTGCTTGTATTGTGACCTGCAAACAGCGGGTCAGCAATATACGGGCATTGGCCGTGTGCTCACCGTATCACGAATGCTGACCATTTACTTGAATAGGCCCGCAATCCAGAAGATGCGGTGCGGAACAGAAACACAGATTGGAAGCCCATGGAAGCTCTACGGAGTGCTTCCATGGGTTTTCTGTCAATGCCTCCGCACCGCGAAAAAGTAGTGCACGCACTACTTTTTTTACGGTGCGGACAGTCGGATGCAGATCGCGGATTCCATTAAAGTGAATGGGTCTGAGTCCATAGACTGCGGGCACACGGCCGGTGACCGTGCATTGCAGTCCGCAACTATACTTACAAGCAAAGTATATATTCATTGTACCATAGTCAGGTTTGCAAACATCAAGTATACATTTTGTATCAATTGTCTGTTTTCAAGATCTTGCCTTGTAGTTATTGTTGTACATTACGATGCTTACCATGTGTCCTGGTGATTACACTGGGACTGACGTATGGAAAACATAATTTTTTAAAAATCTCTTTTTGCTCTAAACTCATGTAAGTGAAGACTTAATTATCCAGTGCTGTTTAGAGGATGGAAGCAGAACTTCAGTTGCTATGGATGACTTAATAGATACACTGAATCTTTTTAGTACATTTTATGTCAAGCTTCACTTTCTTTCAAAGATTCTGTAGCTATTTTTACAAGGTTATAGGCACTTAGGCAGTAAGTGCACACCAGCCCTTTTTTAGGCTTACAATAAATCATAATATACAAGGTTGATACACAAATACCAGTAAAACCATGTTTAAAGGGATTCTCTGGGAATTCATAAAATTACTGAAAATGCTTAAATATTACTTTATTGTAAATGTATTCCCAAATACCTTTCATTAGTTATAGTGGCTTGTTTTGTCTAGGGAGCAATCAATAGGAGAAATAAAATGGCCGCCATTCTATTAGTACACACAGAACCTGTCCTAATCACACAGCAGGACAAGTTACTTCACCACAATGAGCCATAGTGCTGCCTCATCCTCCTCTCTACTCTACTTGTCAGGGATTATGATACTAAATACAGATGATAAGATCTTCAGCTGAATCTCTGTAGGAATGGAGTTCATGAGGAGACATGAAGTACAGAGAGGACGGACTGTGGTAATGTGGGGCTGTGGTAATGTAGCTGATTGCAATGTAGCTGCTGCTCATCATCCACATCCCCACCCTCCTCTCTGTACTTCATGTCTCCTCATGAACTCCATTCCATGGTAGCTCAGTGTTGTGAAGTAACTTGTCCTCCTGTGTGATTAGGACAGGTTTTATTTCTCCTAATGATTGTTTGGGATCATTGGGGGGTCTCTGAGGTCATACCACCAGTGATCACCTAGTTATGTCCTATTATGTGGATAGGGGATAACTTGGCAAACTTGGCATGGCCCCCTTAAAATAAACTAAACAACAACCCAGGGTAACAAGGTTTACAGAAAGCTCTGCAACAGCAAAACCAAACAAGTTTAGCATGTATTACAAGGGGCTGTACAAGTTCTAAACATCTGTCAAGGGAACCATACTAACTTCTCCCCAACTTCCAACATTGACTGGGGTCACATGCGCTGCTGCAGCCAATGACTGGCTCCAGCAGGTCACTGCAGTCAAGTGCAGTTTGGGGGATGCCATTCATTGACATTTATATGAGCCTGCGGGGACCAATTTTCGGTGAAGACAGTGGCACACCCACACAGCCAGAACCAGCTTAGGGGAACAGGTAAGCATACTTTCCTTAACAGGTCCTAATGGGTGGAGGGTCATTTAAAAACATAATCTCTTCAAAGGGTACCTGTCACCACCCAAAACCATCCCAAGCCACCAGCAGTACCTGCGTGTAGCCCGCAGTGTGTTTCTGATGATGCCTTTCTTCCTGAAGGCAGAATCAGCAAAAGTACTGAAAACGTTGTTTTATCCCCTGCCAGGCGCGCTTCTCCACACATGCTTGAAGTCAAGGGGGCAGCGGCCTCCTTGCTTCAAGTCACGGTAACCATGCCCCCTTCCCTGCCCCTTTGCTGTGACTGATAGCAGGGAAGGGGGCATGGTTACCGTGACTTGAAGCATGGAGGCCGCTGCCCCCTTGACTTCAAGCATGTGTGGAGAAGCGCGCCTGGCAGGGGATAAAACAACGTTTTCAGTACTTTTGCTGAATCTGCCTTCAGGAAGAAAGGCATCATCAGAAACACACTGCGGGCTACACGCAGGTACTGCTGGTGGCTTGGGATGGTTTTGGGAGGTGACAGGTTCCCTTTAAGTGATAAACACAAAATTATTCCTCTTAAATTTTTCTTGTAATAATATGTGCATCTTTCTTGACCATATTACAACAACATATTACAACAATTATTAATCATCTAACTTTATTTTAAATCTATTTCAGCTATATATGGTATGTTCCTATTTCATACATCACCAAAAATTCTGGAAATGGAAATATCTGGCTAACAAAAGAAAGAGGTATGAACAAAAAGTGTTTCATGTTAAGATGATAAATTTTTAAGGTCAGTTTCACACTGACGTTTATCTTTTTTAGCAGGCTGTTCTGGCAGGGGAACAGCCTGCAAAGAAAAAAAAGGTGTCAGTCAGCACATCCCAATGCGCAGATGCACGTTGCTATGGCTGAAAACACAAAGAAAAAAATACAATGCAACAGCAAACCAAATACAAAAAAAGTATTTTAATGCTAATGCTATGCTTATTTAGTAAATTTTATATTCTTGGCAAATACATTTTGTACAAAATTATTTAGGGGAACAGCCTGCCAGATCCTTACTGCACAGAGCGGTTTTTGCCCAGCCTCCTCTCGGCATGTTTGCCGTGCTGCGGCCAGGTCTCAGGCCGGTCCCCATTATAGTGAATGGAGCTGGCCAGACTTCCGGCAGAACACATGTGCAAATGGCAGTACCCCTGCTGGAACAGCCTGCCGGAATATATAAACGCCAGTGTGAAACTGGCCTAAGCTACAGTGGATATAAAAAGTCTACACACCCCTGTTAAAATGTCAGGTTTCTGTGATGTAAAAAAATGAGATAAAGATAAATCATTTCAGAACTTTTTCCACCTTTAATGTGACTATAAACTGTACCACTCAATTGAAAAACAAACTGAAATCTTTTAGGTGGAGGGAAGAAAACAAAACAAAAAATAATAATAATGTGGTTGCATAAGGGTGCACACCCTCTTATAACTGGGGATGTAGCTGTGTTCAGAATTAAGCTATCACATTCAAAATCATGTTAAATAGGAGTCATGGTCCACAGAGAGCTTCCAAAGCATCAGAGGGATCTCATTGTTAAAAGGTATCAGTACGGAGAAGGGGACAAAAGAATTTCCAAGGCATTAGATATACCATGGAACACAGTGAAGACAGTCATCATCAAGTGGAGAAAATATGGCACAACAGTGACATTACCAAGAACTGAACGTCCCTCAAAAATTGATGAAAAGATGAGAAGAAAACTGGTCTGGGAGGCTACCAAGAGGCCTACAGCAACATTAAAGGAGCTGCAGGAATATCTGGCAAGTACTGGCTGTGTGGTACATGTGACAACAATCTCCCGTATTCTTCATATATCTGGGCTATGGGGTAGAGTGGCCAGACGAAAGCCTTTTTTTTTACGAAGAAAAACATCCAAGCCAGGCTACATTTTGGAACAACATATCTGAAGTCTCCCAAAAGCATGTGGGAAAAGGTGTTATGGTCTGATGAAACCAAGGTTGAACTTTTTGGCCATAATTCCAAAAGATATGTTTGGTGCAAAAACAACACTGCACATCACCAAAATAACACCATACCCACAGTGAAGAATGGTGGTGGCAGCATCATGCTTTGGGGCTGTTTTTCTTCAACAAGAACTGGGGCCTTAGTTAAGCTATAGTGATGAGCGGGAGGGGCCATATTCGATTTCGCGATATTTCGCGAATATTCGATTGAGTATACGTGTTATATTCGTCGAAATCGAATATTCGTAATTATTCCATTTATCGCGAATAATATGCGATTTAATTAATCGCGTATTGCGATTTTTCTTTTTATAGTATAAGGCAACGTTCCTATGACTAATTGACTATGGCTAGGCTAATATGTGTATTTTACGAATATTCTTAATATTGCTCTAACTTCGTCTTTTAGAATATTCGTAATATTCTAAAAGACGAAGTTAGAGCAATATTACGAATTTTCGTAAAATACACATATAGATTGTAATTTAGCTAATATAGTGCTATAATCCTTTTTTTTTATCAAATTTTTTTTGCCTCTTCTGAACTTCAGTTTTGGAAAATATGTACACTATTAGAAAAATTACTATAGCAGTATATTAGCTAAATTACAATCTATATGTGTATTTTACGAATATTCTTAATATTGCTCTAACTTCGTCTTTTAGAATATTCGTAATATTGCTCTAACTTCATCTTTTAGAATATTACGAATATTCTAAAAGACGAAGTTAGAGCAATATTAAGACTATTCGTAAAATACACATATAGATTGTAATTTAGCTAATATACTGCTAAAGTAATTTTTTAAATAGTGTACATATTTTCCAAAACTGAAGTTCAGAAGAGCCAAAATAAATTTGACAAAAAAAAAAAAGAATTAGAGCACTATATTAGCTAAATTAAAATCTGTGTGTATTTTACCAATATTCTTAATATTGCTCTAACTTCGTATATTACGAATATTCTAAAAGACGAAGTTAGAGCAATATTAAGAATATTCTAAAAGACTAAGTTAGAGCAATAATATTCCACTTTGGCATACTGCTCCCCGACAAGCGTCCCCGTCACCATGGGAACGCCTGTGGGTTAGAATATACCATCGGATATGAGGTTTTACGATCTCAGGGAAAACTCAGATCCGATGGTATTTTCTAACCTACAGGCGTTCCCATGGTGACGGGGACGCTTGTCAGGGTGTTGTATGCTGAAGTTGATTAAATAACGATTTTGTCATGCGCTCGGGCACACGTATTAACTAGGGATGAGCGAACCCGAACTGTATAAGTCCGGGTTCGGGTTCGGTGTTCGGCGCTTTCTTGGCGCTTTTTGAAAGGCTGCAAAGCAGCCAATCAACAAGCGTCATACTACTTGCCCCAAGAGGCAATCACAGCCATGCCTACTATTGGCATGGCTGTGATTGGCCAGTGCAGCATGTGACCCAGCCTCTATTTAAGCTGGAGTCACGTAGCGCCGCACTTCACTCTGCTATGATCAGTATAGGGAGAGGTTGCAGCTGCAACGTTAGGGCGAGATTAGGCAGATTAACTCCTCCAAAAGACTTCATTCTGTGATCGATCTGCAGCTGTGGATCATTGAAGTGCTATTATTGACTTGCTCACTTTTTTGAGGCTGCCCAGAGCGTTTTTAGATCACTTTTTTTCTGGGGTGATCGGCGGCCATTTTGTGACTTGTGGTGCGCCAGCACAAGCTATCACCAAGTGTATTTAACCATCGATAGTGTGGTTATTTTGTGCTATATCCTACATCAGCTGCAGGCTGAGCCTGTGTCACCGAAGTGCATTTAACCATCAACAGTCTGGTTATTTTTTGGCCATATACTACATCAGCTGCAGGCTGAGCCTGTTTCACCCAAGTGCATTTAACCATCGACAGTCTGATTATTTTTTGGCCATATACTACATCTGGTGCAGGCTGAGCCTGTGTCACCGAAGTGCATTTAACCATCGACAGTCTGATTATTTTTTGGCCATATACTACATCTGGTGCAGGCTGAGCCTGTGTCACCCAAGTGCATTTAACCATCAACAGTGTGGTTATTTTTTGGCCATATATTACATCAGGGGCAAGTTGAGCCTGTCACCCAGCGCCTAAAAAATAGACCTGACATTTCTATTCAACCAAATCTGTACTGTTTTAGCTGGTCAAGTTATTTGTAGTGACCGTAAAAGCACACTTTTTTTTCTGGGTTGAAAAACCATTCCCAAATTTGCCATTCTCAAAATAACTAGTTTCTGGTATTTGAGGCCTACTTGAAATCTATCCCAAAAAGAATATCTTACATTGAAGCTAGTGATAATGTCATTCAGAAAAACCTAAGACACACGCTAGCGTGCTGATAGAAATCTGATTCTGTGATTAAACCTATATCTGTCACACAGCGCAAAAAAAAACAGGCCTCACATCTCTATTTAACCAAATCTCTACTGTTTTAGCTGGTCAAGTTATTTGTAGTGACCGTAAAAGCACACTTTTTTTTCTGGGTTGAAAAACCATTCCCAAATTTGCCATTCTCAAAATAACTAGTTTCTGGTATTTGAGGCCTACTTGAAATCTATCCCAAAAAGAATATCTTACATTGAAGCTAGTGATAGTGTCATTCAGAAAAACCTAAGACACATGCTAGCGTGCTGATAGAAATCTGATTCTGTGATTAAACCTATACCTGTCACACAGCGCAAAAAAAAACAGGCCTCACATCTCTATTTAACCAAATCTCTACTGTTTTAGCTGGTCAAGTTATTTGTAGTGACCGTAAAAGCACACTTTTTTTTCTGGGTTGAAAAACCATTCCCAAATTTGCCATTCTCAAAATAACTAGTTTCTGGTATTTGAGGCCTACTTGAAATCTATCCCAAAAAGAATATCTTACATTGAAGCTAGTGATAGTGTCATTCAGAAAAACCTAAGACACACGCTAGTGTGCTGATAGAAATCTGATTCTGTGATTAAACCTATACCTGTCACACAGCGCAAAAAAAACAGGCCTCACATCTCTATTTAACCAAATCTCTACTGTTTTAGCTGGTCAAGTTATTTGTAGTGACCGTAAAAGCACACTTTTTTTTCTGGGTTGAAAAACCATTCCCAAATTTGCCATTCTCAAAATAACTAGTTTCTGGTATTTGAGGCCTACTTGAAATCTATCCCAAAAATAATATCTTACATTGAAGCTAGTGATAGTGTCATTCAGAAAAACCTAAGACACACGCTAGCGTGCTGATAGAAATCTGATTCTGTGATTAAACCTATACCTGTCACACAGCGCAAAAAAAAACAGGCCTCACATCTCTATTTAACCAAATCTCTACTGTTTTAGCTGGTCAAGTTATTTGTAGTGACCGTAAAAGCACACTTTTTTTTCTGGGTTGAAAAACCATTCCCAAATTTGCCATTCTCAAAATAACTAGTTTCTGGTATTTGAGGCCTACTTGAAATCTATCCCAAAAAGAATATCTTACATTGAAGCTAGTGATAGTGTCATTCAGAAAAACCTAAGACACACGCTAGCGTGCTGATAGAAATCTGATTCTGTGATTAAACCTATACCTGTCACACAGCGCAAAAAAAAACAGGCCTCACATCTCTATTTAACCAAATCTCTACTGTTTTAGCTGGTCAAGTTATTTGTAGTGACCGTAAAAGCACACTTTTTTTTCTGGGTTGAAAAACCATTCCCAAATTTGCCATTCTCAAAATAACTAGTTTCTGGTATTTGAGGCCTACTTGAAATCTATCCCAAAAATATTATCTTACATTGAAGCTAGTGATAGTGTCATTCAGAAAAACCTAAGACACACGCTAGCGTGCTGATAGAAATCTGATTCTGTGATTAAACCTATACCTGTCACACAGCGCAAAAAAAAACAGGCCTCACATCTCTATTTAACCAAATCTCTACTGTTTTAGCTGGTCAAGTTATTTGTAGTGACCGTAAAAGCACACTGTTTTTTCTGGGTTGAAAAACCATTCCCAAATTTGCCATTCTCAAAATAACTAGTTTCTGGTATTTGAGGCCTACTTGAAATCTATCCCAAAAAGAATATCCTACATTGAAGCTAGTGATAGTGTCATTCAGAAAAACCTAAGACACACGCTAGCGTGCTGATAGAAATCTGATTCTGTGATTAAACCTATACCTGTCACACAGCGCAAAAAAAAACAGGCCTCACATCTCTATTTAACCAAATCTCTACTGTTTTAGCTGGTCAAGTTATTTGTAGTGACCGTAAAAGCACACTTTTTTTTCTGGGTTGAAAAACCATTCCCAAATTTGCCATTCTCAAAATAACTAGTTTCTGGTATTTGAGGCCTACTTGAAATCTATCCCAAAAAGAATATCTTACATTGAAGCTAGTGATAGTGTCATTCAGAAAAACCTAAGACACACGCTAGCGTGCTGATAGAAATCTGATTCTGTGATTAAACCTATACCTGTCACACAGCGCAAAAAAAAACAGGCCTCACATCTCTATTTAACCAAATCTCTACTGTTTTAGCTGGTCAAGTTATTTGTAGTGACCGTAAAAGCACACTTTTTTTTCTGGGTTGAAAAACCATTCCCAAATTTGCCATTCTCAAAATAACTAGTTTCTGGTATTTGAGGCCTACTTGAAATCTATCCCAAAAATATTATCTTACATTGAAGCTAGTGATAGTGTCATTCAGAAAAACCTAAGACACACGCTAGCGTGCTGATAGAAATCTGATTCTGTGATTAAACCTATACCTGTCACACAGCGCAAAAAAAAACAGGCCTCACATCTCTATTTAACCAAATCTCTACTGTTTTAGCTGGTCAAGTTATTTGTAGTGACCGTAAAAGCACACTGTTTTTTCTGGGTTGAAAAACCATTCCCAAATTTGCCATTCTCAAAATAACTAGTTTCTGGTATTTGAGGCCTACTTGAAATCTATCCCAAAAAGAATATCCTACATTGAAGCTAGTGATAGTGTCATTCAGAAAAATCTAAGACACACGCTAGCGTGCTGATAGAAATCTGATTCTGTGATTAAACCTATACCTGTCACACAGCGCAAAAAAAAACAGGCCTCACATCTCTATTTAACCAAATCTCTACTGTTTTAGCTGGTCAAGTTATTTGTAGTGACCGTAAAAGCACACTTTTTTTTCTGGGTTGAAAAACCATTCCCAAATTTGCCATTCTCAAAATTGTGGTGAACGGGAACAATGAGGAAAACATCTAATAAGGGACGCGGACGTGGACATGGTCGTGGTGGTGTTAGTGGACCCTCTGGTGCTGGGAGAGGACGTGGCCGTTCTGCCACAGCCACACGTCCTAGTGAACCAACTACCTCAAATCCCAGTAGCCAGCAGAATTTACAGCGATATTTGGTGGGGCCCAATGCCGTTCTAAGGATGGTAAGGCCTGAGCAGGTGCAGGCATTAGTCAATTGGGTGGCCGACAGTGGATCCAGCACGTTCACATTATCTCCCACCCAGTCTTCTGCAGAAAGCGCACAGATGGCGCATGAAAACCAAGCCCATCGGTCTGTCACATCACCCCCATGCATATCAGGGAAACTGTCTGAGCCTCAAGTTATGCAGCAGTCTCTTATGCTGTTTGAAGACTCTGCTGCCAGGGTTTCCCAAGGGCATCCACCTAGCCCTTCCCCAGGGGTGGAAGAGATAGAATGCACTAACGCACAACCACTTATTTTTCCTGATGATGAGGACATGGGAATACCACCTCAGCACGTCTCTGATGATGACGAAACACAGGTGCCAACTGCTGCGTCTTTCTGCAGTGTGCAGACTGAACAGGAGGTCAGGGATCAAGACTGGGTGGAAGACGATGCAGGGGACGATGAGGTCCTAGACCCCACATGGAATGAAGGTCGTGCCACTGACTTTCAGAGTTCGGAGGAAGAGGCAGTGGTGAGACCGAGCCAACAGCGTAGCAAAAGAGGGAGCAGTGGGCAAAATCAGAACACCCGCCGCCAAGAGACTCCGCCTGCTACTGACCGCCGCCATCTGGGACCGAGCACCCCAAAGGCAGCTTCAAGGAGTTCCCTGGCATGGCACTTCTTCAAACAATGTGCTGACGACAAGACCTGAGTGGTTTGCACGCTGTGCCATCAGAGCCTGAAGCGAGGCATTAACGTTCTGAACCTTAGCACAACCTGCATGACCAGGCACCTGCATGCAAAGCATGAACTACAGTGGAGTAAACACCTTAAAAACAAAGAAGTCACTCAGGCTCCCCCTGCTACCTCTTCTGCTGCTGCTGCCTCGGCCTCTTCTGCTGCTGCCGCCGCCTCGGCCTCTTCCTCCGCCTCTGGAGGAACGTTGGCACCTGCCGCCCAGCAAACATGGGATGTACCACCAACACCACCACCTGCGTCACCAAACATCTCAACCATGTCACACGGGAGCGTTCAGCTCTCCATCTCACAAACATTTGAGAGAAAGCGTAAATTCCCACCTAGCCTTCCTCGATCCCTGGCCCTGAATGCCAGCATTTCTAAACTACTGGCCTATGAAATGCTGTCATTTAGGCTGGTGGACACACACAGCTTCAAACAGCTCATGTCACTTGCTGTCCCACAGTATGTTGTTCCCAGCCGCCACTACTTCTCCAAGAGAGCCGTGCCTTCCCTGCACAAACAAGTGTCCGATAAAATCAAGTGTGCACTGCGCAACGCCATCTGTGGCAAGGTCCACCTAACCACAGATACGTGGACCAGTAAGCACGGCCAGGGACGCTATATCTCCCTAACTGCACACTGGGGAAATGTAGTGGCGGCTGTGCCCCAGGCGGAGAGCTGTTTGGCGCACGTCCTTCCGCCGCCAAGGATCGCAGGGCAACATTCTTTGCCTCCTGTCTCCTCCTCCTCCTACTCAGCTTCCTCCTCCTCTTCTTCCACCTGCTCATCCAGTCAGCCACACACCTTCACCACCAACTTCAGCACAGCACGGGGTAAACGTCAGCAGGCCATTCTGAAACTCATATGTTTGGGGGACAGGCCCCACACCGCACAGGAGTTGTGGCGGGGTATAGAACAACAGACCGACGAGTGGTTGCTGCCGGTGAGCCTCAAGCCCGGCCTGGTGGTATGCGATAATGGGCGAAATCTCGTTGCAGCTCTGGGACTAGCCGGTTTGACGCACATCCCTTGCCTGGCGCATGTGCTGAATTTGGTGGTGCAGAAGTTCATTCGCAACTACCCCGACATGTCAGAGCTGCTGCATAAAGTGCGGGCCGTCTGTTCGCGCTTCCGGCGTTCACACCCTGCCGCTGCTCGCCTGTCTGCGCTACAGCTTAACTTCGGCCTTCCCGCTCACCGCCTCATATGCGACGTACCCACCAGGTGGAACTCCACCTTGCATATGCTGGACAGACTGTGCGAGCAGCAGCAGGCCATAGTGGAGTTTCAGCTGCAGCACGCACGGGTCAGTCGCACTGCGGATCAGACACACTTCACCACCAATGACTGGGCCTCCATGCGAGACCTGTGTGCCCTGTTGCGTTGTTTCGAGTACTCCACCAACATGGCCAGTGGCGATGACGCCGTTATCAGCGTTACAATACCACTTCTATGTCTCCTTGAGAAAACACTTAGGGCGATGATGGAAGAGGAGGTGGCCCAGGAGGAAGAGGAGGAAGAGGGGTCATTTTTAGCACTTTCAGGCCAGTCTCTTCAAAGTGACTCAGAGGGAGGTTTTTTGCAACACCAGAGGCCAGGTACAAATGTGGCCAAACAGGGCCCACTACTGGAGGACGAGGATGAGGAGGAGGTGGAGGAGGATGAGGATGAAGCATGTTCACAGCGGGGTGGCACCCAAAGCAGCTCGGGCCCATCACTGGTGCGTGGCTGGGGGGAAACACAGGACGATGACGATACGCCTCCCAAAGAGGACAGCTTGTCCTTACCTCTGGGCAGCCTGGCACACATGAGCGACTACATGTTGCAGTGCCTGTGCAACGACAGCAGAGTTGCCCACATTTTAACGTGTGCGGAATACTGGGTTGCCACCCTGCTGGATCCCCGGTACAAAGACAATGTGCCCACCTTACTTCCTACACTGGAGCGTGATAGGAAGATGCGCGAGTACAAGCGCACGTTGGTAGACGCACTACTGAGAGCATTCCCAAATGTCACAGGGGAACCAGTGGAAGCCCAAGGCGAAGGCAGAGGAGGAGCAAGAGGTCGCCAACGCAGCTGTGTCACGCCCAGCTCCTCTGAGGGCAGGGTTAGCATGGCAGAGATGTGGAAAAGTTTTGTCACCACGCCACAGCTAACGGCACCACCACCTGATACGGAACGTGTTAGCAGGAGGCAACATTTCACTAACATGGTGGAACAGTACCTGTGCACACCCCTCCACGTACTGACTGATGGTTCGGCCCCATTCAACTTCTGGGTCTCCAAATTGTCCACGTGGCCAGAGCTAGCCTTTTATGCCTTGGAGGTGCTGGCCTGCCCGGCGGCCAGCGTTTTGTCTGAACGTGTATTCAGCACGGCAGGGGGCGTCATTACAGACAAACGCAGCCGCCTGTCTACAGCCAATGTGGACAAGCTGACGTTCATAAAAATGAACCAGGCATGGATCCCACAGGACCTGTCCATCCCTTGTGCAGATTAGATATTAACTACCTCCCCTTAACAATATATTATTCTACTCCAGGGCACTTCCTCATTCAATACTATTTTTAATTTCATTTTACCATTATATTGCGGGGCAACCCAAAGTTGAATGAACCTCTCCTCTGTCTGGGTGCCGGGGCCTAAATGTGTGACAGTGGCCTGTTCCAGTGGTGGGTGACGTGAAGCCTGATTCTCTGCTATGACATGAAGACTTATTCTGTGCTGACATGAAGCCAGATTCTCTGTTACGCGACCTCTCTCCTCTGCCTGGGTGCCTGGGCCTAAATATGTGACAGTGGCCTGTTCCAGTGGTGGGTGACGTGAAGCCTGATTCTCTGCTATGACATGAATACAGATTCTGCGCTGACATAAGGCCAGATTCTCTGTTACGGGACCTCTCTCCTCTGCCTGGGTGCCTGGGCCTAAATGTGTGACAGTGGCCTGTTCCAGTGGTGGGTGACGTAAAGCCTGATTCTCTGCTATGACATGAATACAGATTCTGCGCTGACATAAGGCCAGATTCTCTGTTACGGGACCTCTCTCCTCTGCCTGGGTGCCTGGGCCTAAATGTGTGACAGTGGCCTGTTCCAGTGGTGGGTGACGTGAAGCCTGATTCTCTGCTATGACATGAAGACAGATTCTGCGCTGACATAAGGCCAGATTCTCTGTTACGGGACCTCTCTCCTCTGCCTGGGTGCCTGGGCCTAAATGTGTGACAGTGGCCTGTTCCAGTGGTGGGTGACGTGAAGCCTGATTCTCTGCTATGACATGAATACAGATTCTGCGCTGACATAAGGCCAGATTCTCTGTTACGGGACCTCTCTCCTCTGCCTGGGTGCCTGGGCCTAAATGTGTGACAGTGGCCTGTTCCAGTGGTGGGTGACGTGAAGCCTGATTCTCTGCTATGACATGAAGACAGATTCTGCGCTGACATAAGGCCAGATTCTCTGTTACGGGACCTCTCTCCTCTGCCTGGGTGCCGGGGCCTAAATGTGTGACAGTGGCCTGTTCCAGTGGTGGGTGACGTGAAGCCTGATTCTCTGCTATGACATGAATACAGATTCTGCGCTGACATAAGGCCAGATTCTCTGTTACGGGACCTCTCTCCTCTGCCTGGGTGCCTGGGCCAAAATGTGTGACAGTGGCCTGTTCCAGTGGTGGGTGACATGAAGCCTGATTCTCTGCTATGACATGAAGACAGATTCTGCGCTGACATAAGGCCAGATTCTCTGTTACGGGACCTCTCTCCTCTGCCTGGGTGCCTGGGCCTAAATGTGTGACAGTGGCCTGTTCCAGTGGTGGGTGACGTGAAGCCTGATTCTCTGCTATGACATGAAGACAGATTCTGCGCTGACATAAGGCCAGATTCTCTGTTACGGGACCGCTCTCCTCTGTCTGGGTGCCGGGGCCTAAATGTGTGACAGTGGCCTGTTCCAGTGGTGGGTGACGTGAAGCCTGATTCTCTGCTATGACATGAAGACAGATTCTGCGCTGACATCAGGCCAGATTCTCTGTTACGGGACCTCTCTCCTCTGCCTGGGTGCCGGGGCCTAAATGTGTGACAGTGGCCTGTTCCAGTGGTGGGTGACGTGAAGCCTGATTCTCTGCTATGACATGAAGACTGATTCTGCGCTGACATGAAGCCAGATTCTCTGCTATGGCATGAAGAGACTGATTCTCTGCTGACATGAAGCCAGATTCTTTGCTATGGCATGAAGAGACTGATTCTCTGCTGACATGAAGCCAGATTCTCTGCTATGGGACCTCTGTCCAATTGATATTGGTTCATTTTTATTTTTTTTATTTTTATTTTAATTCATTTCCCTATTCACATTTGTTTGCAGGGGATTTACCTACATGTTGCTGCCTTTTGCAGCCCTCTAGCTCTTTCCTGGGCTGTTTTACAGCCTTTTTAGTGCCCAAAAGTTCGGATCCCCATTGACTTCAATGGGGTTCGGGTTCGGGACGAAGTTCGGATCGGGTTCGGATCCCGAACCCGAACATTTCCGGGAAGTTCGGCCGAACTTCTCGAACCCGAACATCCAGGTGTTCGCTCAACTCTAGTATTAACCATTACGATTTTTCTGTTGTAATATTCGTGAACTCGAATATTATAACCGAGATTATTGGTTTAGATTAGAATAGGACGAATATTCTAAAATTGAATATACAGCAATATATTCTTTATTTTGAATATTCCGGTCCATCTGAAAACGTGATTCCTTCCAGCTTCAATTCAGTTGCTTGTGGGCCAATGGCTCATTGACTCACAAGCAAGAAGCAGGGAGGAATCATATATTTTCAGATGAAAAAAAAAAAAAAGAATATTCGATTTCGCGAATATATGGAACTATATTCGAAATATTCGCGAAATCTCGAAGTTGCAATATTCGAGATAAAAATTCGAAATTCGAATATTCGCGCTCAACACTATTAAGCTAGAGGGAATTATGAACAGTTCCAAATACCAGTCAATATTGGCACAAAACCTTCAGGCTTCTGCTAGAAAGCTGAACATAAAGAGGAACTTCATATTTTAGCATGACAACGAACCAAAGCATACATCCAAATCAACCAAGAAATGGCTTCACCAGAAGAAGATTAAAGTTTTGGAATGGCCCAGCCAGAGCCCAGACCTGAATCCGATTGAAAATCTGTGGGGTGATCTGAAGAGGGCTGTGCAGTGTTTTTGCAAAGAAGAGCGGGAAAATCTTGCCAAGTCAGAATGTGCCATGCTGATAGACTCATACCCAAAAAGACTGAGTGCTGTAATAAAATCGAAAGGTGCTTCAACAAAGTATTATTTTAAGGGTGTGCACACTTATGCAACCATATTATTTTATTTGTATATTTTTTCTTCCCTCCACCTAAAAGATTTCAGTTTGTTTTTCAATTGAGTTGTACAGTTTATAGGTCACATTAAAGGTGGAAAAAGTTCTGAAATGATTTATCTTTGACAAATCTTTTTACATCACAGACATCTGACATTTTAACAGGGGTGTGTAGACTTTTTATATCCACTGTATATGATACACTTAAATTAAGCATAATACTTATTTAGGAAACAGCAGAGATTTATTCCAGGGCGGACTGGGACCATAAAGTTGCCCTAAACTAAAAAGAAACCTAAAAGTGGCCTTAATCTTGTAGGTGGGACCAAACTGACAGAAGGCAATGCCAACATTAGTAGGCAGAACAGCAATTCTATAGTGCAGCACAAAATACTGCATTCAACTCTATCACCATCCTGAGGATGGAAATACAGTTGAAGTTTAATACTGAGAGCATTGGATCGCTATGCACCCGATTGGCAGCTGTTAGGAGACCTTGTGCAGTCCCGTGGGCATTGGCCCACCAGGAAATTTCCCTGAAGGGTCTATGGCAAGTCAGTCCCCGAAGATGATCCTAAATAAAATTCTTATTTTCTGTAGTCAGCTGTGTATCTATTGGCATATGTACAAAAACTCTTCTCACATATTTATGGACTAGTATGGATATTGCATGTAAAGCCAGTGGAGATTTGCAAGTTGTGCATACTATGTGGACTTCTAACTATAAATGCTTGGCTGACAAAACATGGGACCCATGCAGTATTATGGCTGCATATTTAGTGCCAGTAAGCTTTTGGAAATGCTTTGCTGATCTTACAGGACATAAAGAGATCTAACCTAACCACTAACTATATACAAGCTGCACGAAGCATGATACACACATGTACATGTTTCACAACTGTACCATGAAATAGGTCTGAAAAGTAGTGAGGATTATGCAAACGTATGAAAAGATGGATTCTTCTGGGGGGAATTGTGGCCATTCTTGGATTTAAAATCTTTCATCAATAGGACTTGGGCAGTATGTTGCACGATGGTTTTGTCAATTGCTTCTTGCATTTCAGAGACAAATAATTCACTTCAGTTAACTGGAGACAACTGGTTGCTCGCAAACATTGATGTGACTGGATACTACAGGGTTAACTATGATGATGGAAACTGGAACAAATTGGTTCAGCAGCTGGACACTGACCTTACGGTGAGTATTGGATGTGCAGGGGGGTGACACACATAAGATAATTCAATTTGGCTAAAGGGTAAATAGCAAACCAGCACTGTTAGGCCTCATGCACACAGTCGTTCGCTTGAACGGGTCCACAATCCGGAGCTGCGGTGCAGAACGGAGGCACGGAAACCCACAAAAGCACTATGGAGTGCTTCCATGGTGTTTCTGTCCGTGCCTCTGCACTTCTATTTTTTTGAGGTGCGGACGGATCAGGGATCTATTCAAGTTGAATAGGTCTGAAACTCTGGATCCGTTGCGGCAGCTGCACGGATGTTGCCCATGCATTGGGGACCACAATTTGCGGTCTCCAATGCACGCAACGCCCGAACAACGGCCTGTGCAAGAGGCCTTAGGCTTTGTTCACATCTCTGTTTTGTAAATCTGGTTGGCTGTCTATGCTGGCAGAGGAACAGAGTACCTGAGTTTTGGCAGCGCTCAGCGGTGTCTGGCTATGCAGGATATGGTAACTTTGATAGTCTGTTCCTCTGCCAGATCAGACTACTGGATTTACAAAACAAAGATGTGAACATAGACTTAGCCAGATTTAGGGTGGGGAAATTAATGATAACATTTTTTATATTGGTGCACAAGAATCAAGAGGCAGACACATATATGTGGAGATACATATTGGCCTACATTGCTAATTTCAAGCATTAGTTTGGATTTCATCTTTAGTTTGTAGTTTTAGCAGTTTTTATTGCGTTTGTTTGGAGAGGTTTCCATAATTACAGCAAAAACCTAGATGCTCTGCATCGGTTCATTAAAACACAGGGGAAAAAACAAACAAAATAAAACACTAAATAAAGAAAAAACTCACAAATTACAGCCATAATATTCGAACTGTAAATACACACTTGAGGTGCCTATACACCCTGGCATCATATGTCGGTGAAGGTCTGGGAGCTCTCCAGTACATTGGTGACCAGCCCCTCTGAAAATGACGAGTTTTGCTCACAATAGCTTAACGTGTATAAAGACCTTTAATTTGAACAACCAATTAAAGGGGTTCTCCGGGAATTAAGAAAATAAAAATACTTAAATATTACTTTATTATAAATATAATCCCAAATACCTTACATTATTTATAATGGCTTGTTTTGTCTGGGGAGCAATCATTAGGAGAAACAAATGGCCGCTGTCCTATTAGTACACACAAAACCTGTCCTAATCACACAGCAGGACAAGTTACTTCACCACACTGAGATAAAGAGCTGCCTCATCCTCTCTACTTGTCAGGGATTATGATCCCGAATACAGATGATAAGATTTTTAGCTGAATCTCTGTAGGAACGGAGTTCATGAGCAGATGTGGCTAATAAGCAGCAGCACGTGTGTGCAGTCTCCATTACCGCAGTCTGTCCTCTCTGTACTTCATGTCTCCTGATAAACTTCATTCCAACAAATATTCAGTTAAATATCTGTCACGGTCCCTCAGGTGACTGATGTCAGGAGATCAAGGAGACTGGCTGAGCGTGGAGGAATCTAACAGCCTCCTTGATGTTTCTAGATTCAGTGTTGATAGGGTTAATGACCACTTCCCTTGTCTCAGCTGTTGCTCAGTGGTCATCACTTCTACCCTTTATAGTCTGACCCTACCCTTCTGACTATGCGGTAGATTGCTTCATTTGGTTTTGGAAAGAGCTGGAGTGTAGTTCTCCCTGAGTTCCTGCTCATCCTTCTACAAAGTGGTCATCACTTCTACCCTTTATAGTTTGACCCTACCCTTCTGACTATGCAGTAGATTGCTTCATTTGGTTTTGGAAAGAGCTAGAGTGTGGTTCTCCCTGAGTTCCTGCTCATCCTTCTACAACAGAAGCTAAGTGTCTCCCTTGTTTGTATTTTGTCTTTCCCCTTGGTTGTAGTTACTAGGCCTCAGGAAGATGCTTGTTCCTTCATCTTGGAAAGAACGGTTTGTCTCAGCCCTGCCAATATCTTTAGAGCTACTCAGGGTCTCCAGGGCTTCCAGGTTCCTGTGTATGGGCATTTCTACCTTCAAGGGGTGCCCATACGGTTAGGAGTCAGTGCCAAGAGTAGGGTTCTTTAGGTGGTTACCCTTTCCCTTCCCTAGCATTGAGGCCTAGTGGATTTTCCCTTCCTTCCTGGTTGTCGGTGTGGTGTTTACTCCTTTACCTCATCCGTGACAATATCATATTAAACTGTAGTCAGGATCATAATCCCTGACCAGTAGAACAGAGAGTAGGATGAGGCAGCTCTTTCTCTCAGTGTTGTGAAGTAACTTGTCCTGCTGTGTGAGTAGGACAGGTTTTGTGTGCACTAACAGGATGGCGGCCATTTTGTTTCTCCTAATCATTGCTCCCTAGACAAAATGAGCCATTATAAGGTCTCATTCACACGACCGTGTGAAGCCCGTGCCCGTGCTTTGGACCGAAAATTGTGGTCCGCAATGCACGGGCACTGACCGTGACCCAGCCGCATGGGGATCGAGGACTTATTCACTTGAATGGGTCTGCGATCCCTCGATTCCGCAAAAAGATAGAGCATGTTCTATCTTATTGCGGTGCGGAGGCATGGAACAGAACCCCAGAAAGCACTCCGTAGTGCTTCCGTAGTGTTCTCTTCCGTGCTTCCGTTTCGCACTGTTCCGCATCTCCAGATTTGCGGACCCATTGAAGTGAGTGGGTCCGCATCCATGCGAATGCACACGGAACGGTGCCCATGTATTGCGGATCTGCAAATGTGGTCTGCAATACGGCAACGGGCAGCACACATTCCTGTGAACGAGCCCTAACTATTGAAAGTTATTTGGGAATATACAGTGGGATGCGAAAGTTTGGGCAACCTTGTTAATCGTCATGATTTTCCTGTATAAATCGTTGGTTGTTACGATAAAAAATGTCAGTTAAATATATCATATAGGAGACACACACAGTGATATTTGAGAAGTGAAATGAAGTTTATTGGATTTACAGAAAGTGTGCTATAATTGTTTAAGCAAAATTATTAGGCAGGTGCATAAATTTGGGCACTGTTGTCATTTTATTGATTCCAAAACCTTTAGAACTAATTATTGGAACTCAAATTGGCTTGGTAAGCTCAGTGACCCCTGACCTACATACACAGGTGAATCCAATTATGAGAAAGAGTATTTAAGGGGGTCAATTGTAAGTTTCCCTCCTATTTTAATTTTCTCTGAAGAGTAGAAACATGGGGGTCTCAAAACAACTCTCAAATGACCTGAAGACAAAGATTGTTCACCATCATGGTTTAGGGGAAGGATACAGAAAGCTGTCTCAGAGATTTCAGCTGTCTGTTTCCACAGTTAGGAACATATTGAGGAAATGGAAGACCACAGGCTCAGTTCAAGTTAAGGCTCGAAGTGGCAGACCAAGAAAAATCTTGGATAGACAGAAGCGACGAATGGTGAGAACAGTCAGAGTCAACTCACAGACCAGCACCAAAGACCTACAACATCATCTTGCTGCAGATGGAGTCACTGTGCATCGTTCAACCATTCGGCACACTTTACACAAGGAGATGCTGTATACGAGAGTGATGCAGAGGAAGCCTTTTCTCCGCCCACAGCACAAAAAGTGCCGCTTGAGGTGGGCTAAAGCACAGTTGGACAAGCCAGCTTCATTTTGGAATAAGGTGCTGTGGACTAAAACTAAAGTTGAGTTATTTGGCCATAACAAGGGGCGTTATGCATGGAGGAAAAAGAACACAGCATTCCAAGAAAAACACCTGCTACCTACAGTAAAATATGGTGGTGGTTCCATCATGCTGTGGGGCTGTGTGGCCAGTGCAGGGACTGGGAATCTTGTCAAAGTTGAGGGACGCATGGATTCCACTCAGTATCAGCAGATTCTGGAGACCAATGTCCAGGAATCAGTGACAAAGCTGAAGCTGCGCCGGGGCTGAATCTTTCAACAAGACAACGACCCTAAACACTGCTCAAAATCCACTAAGGCATTTATGCAGAGGAACAAGTACAACGTTCTGGAATGGCCATCTCAGTCCCCAGACCTGAATATAATTGAAAATCTGTGGTGTGACTTAAAGAGAGCTGTCCATGCTCGGAAGCCATTAAACCTGAATGGACTAATAATGTTTTGTAAAGAGGAATGGTCCAAAATACCTTCAACCAGAATCCAGACTCTCATTGGAACCTACAGGAAGCGTTTAGAGGCTGTAATTTCTGCAAAAGGAGGATCTACTAAATATTGATTTCATTTCTTTTTTGTGGTGCCCAAATTTATGCACCTGCCTAATTTTGTTTAAACAATTATAGCACACTTTCTGTAAATCCAATAAACTTCATTTCACTTCTCAAATATCACTGTGTGTGTCTCCTATATGATATATTTAACTGACATTTTTTATCGTAACAACCAACGATTTATACAGGAAAATCATGACGATTAACATGCTTGCCCAAACTTTCGCATCCCACTGTATTTATAATAAAGTAATATTTACATATTTTCATTTTCTTAATCCCCGGAGAACCCATATAATGACAGATAAATCTGATATGATTCTTTTGGTAGATCCTTGCCCACTGGTATTGGCACTAGTGATGTCGCGAACATAAAATTTTCAGTTCGCGAACAGCGAACGAGAACTTCCGCAAATGTTCGCGAACTGGCGAACCGGGCGAACCGCCATAGACTTCAATAGACAGGCGAATTTTAAAACCCACAGGGACTCTTTCTGGCCACAATAGTGATGAGAAAGTTGTTTCAAGGGGTCTAACACCTGGACTGTGGCATGCCGGAGGGGGATCTATGGCAAAACTCCCATGGAAAATTACGTAGTGGACGCAGAGTCGGGTTTTAATCCATAAAGGGCATAAATCAACTAACATTCCTAAATTGTTTGGAATAACGTGCTTTAAAACATCCAGTGTGTGTATACGATCAGGTATGATGTTGTATCGATCAGGTAGTGTAAGGGTTACGCCCGCATCACAGACATTGACAGACCAAACTCCCCTTTTAATGCACCGCAAACAGTTCATTTGCACAACCGCAAACTCCCCATTTGCACAAGGTTGGATACCAAGCTAGCCACGTCCCGGTGATGTCATTGAAGGTTTCTTCCTCCACCCAGCCACGTACAACACCAAGGGTCCCCGAAAGGTCAATTGAATTGATTTTTCGAACGGGGAGATGGTTAAAAAAACGCTGGCTCCCTCCCCTTTGTTTTTATCCACGGTGACTGCGTCTGCGCCGTGCAATTTACTGTCACACCCGATATGAGTGGTATTTTCTGTAGTACTATTCTCATCAGTTTAATCCCTCTAACGTCCCCAATCTGGGTGCCATTTATTGAATAGATTTTTCGAACGGGGAGATGGTATCAGTGGTTGGCACTGGCAGTGGGCACACTACAGTCAGTAGAAGCGGGCCTGACACACACTGGCAGCAGGCAAGCAACTGAAATTACACTAAAGTGTAAAAATTAAATGCCTTATTTATCGGCAAGCTACTGTGCCACCCGGTATGAGTGGTTGGCACTGGCAGTGGGCACACTACAGTCAGTGGAAGAGGGCCTGACACACACTGGCAGCAGGCAAGCAACTGAATTTAGACTACTGTCTAAAAATTAAATGCCTTATTTATCGGCAAGCTACTGTGCCACCCGGTATGAGTGGTTGGCACTGGTAGTGGGCACACTACAGTCAGTGGAAGCGGGCCTGACACACACTGGCAGCAGGCAAGCAACTGAATTTAGACTACTGTCTAAAAATTAAATGCCTTATTTATCGGCAAGCTACTGTGCCACCCGGTATCAGTGGTTGGCACTGGCAGTGGGCACACTACAGTCAGTTGAAGTCGGCCTGACACACACTAGCAGCAGGCAAGCAGCTGAAATTACACTAAAGTGTAAAAATTAAATGCCTTTTTTATGCAAAGTCCTGTGCCAGCCGGTATGAGTGGTGGGCACTGGCAGTGGGCACACTACAGTCAGTGGAAGTCAGCCTGACACACACTGGCAGGCAACTAACCTTAGATTAAAGTGTAAAAATTAAGTGCCTATTTTTTAAGCAAAGTCCTGTGCCACTCGGTATGACAGGGGTGGGCACTGGCAGTGGGCACACTACAGTCAGTTGAAGTCGGCCTGACACACACTAGCAGCAGGCAAGCAGCTGAAATTACATTAAAGTGTAAAAATTAAATGCCTTTTTTAAGCAAAGTCCTGTGCCAGCCGGTATGAGTGGTGGGCACTGGCAGTGGGCACACTACAGTCAGTGGAAGTCAGCCTGACACACACTGGCAGGCAACTAACCTTAGATTAAAGTGTAAAAATTAAGTGCCTATTTTTTAAGCAAAGTCCTGTGCCACTCGGTATGACAGGGGTGGGCACTGGCAGTGGGCACACTACAGTCAGTGGAAGTCAGCCTGACACACACTGGCAGGCAACTAACCTTAGATTAAAGTGTAAAAATTAAGTGCCTATTTTTTAAGCAAAGTCCTGTGCCACTCGGTATGACAGGGGTGGGCACTGGCAGTGGGCACACTACAGTCAGTTGAAGTCGGCCTGACACACACTAGCAGCAGGCAAGCAGCTGAAATTACATTAAAGTGTAAAAATTAAATGCCTTTTTTAAGCAAAGTCCTGTGCCAGCCGGTATGAGTGGTGGGCACTGGCAGTGGGCACACTACAGTCAGTGGAAGTCAGCCTGACACACACTGGCAGGCAACTAACCTTAGATTAAAGTGTAAAAATTAAGTGCCTATTTTTTAAGCAAAGTCCTGTGCCACTCGGGATGACAGGGGTGGGCACTGGCAGTGGGCACACTACAGTCAGTTGAAGTCGGCCTGACACACACTGGCAGGCAACTAACCTTAGATTAAAGTGTAAAAATGAAGTGCCTTTTTTTTAAGCAAAGTCCTGTGCCACACGGGATGACAGGGGTGGGCACTGGCAGTGGGCACACTACAGTCAGTTGAAGTCGGCCTGACACACACTAGCAGCAGGCAAGCAGCTGAAATTACACTAAAGTGTAAAAATTAAATGCCTTTTTTATGCAAAGTCCTGTGCCAGCCGGTATGAGTGGTGGGCACTGGCAGTGGGCACACTACAGTCAGTGGAAGTCAGCCTGACACACACTGGCAGGCAACTAACCTTAGATTAAAGTGTAAAAATTAAGTGCCTATTTTTTAAGCAAAGTCCTGTGCCACTCGGTATGACAGGGGTGGGCACTGGCAGTGGGCACACTACAGTCAGTTGAAGTCGGCCTGACACACACTAGCAGCAGGCAAGCAGCTGAAATTACATTAAAGTGTAAAAATTAAATGCCTTTTTTAAGCAAAGTCCTGTGCCAGCCGGTATGAGTGGTGGGCACTGGCAGTGGGCACACTACAGTCAGTGGAAGTCAGCCTGACACACACTGGCAGGCAACTAACCTTAGATTAAAGTGTAAAAATTAAGTGCCTATTTTTTAAGCAAAGTCCTGTGCCACTCGGGATGACAGGGGTGGGCACTGGCAGTGGGCACACTACAGTCAGTTGAAGTCGGCCTGACACACACTGGCAGGCAACTAACCTTAGATTAAAGTGTAAAAATGAAGTGCCTTTTTTTTAAGCAAAGTCCTGTGCCACACGGGATGACAGGGGTGGGCACTGGCAGTGGGCACACTACAGTCAGTTGAAGTCGGCCTGACACACACTAGCAGCAGGCAAGCAGCTGAAATTACACTAAAGTGTAAAAATTAAATGCCTTTTTTATGCAAAGTCCTGTGCCAGCCGGTATGAGTGGTGGGCACTGGCAGTGGGCACACTACAGTCAGTGGAAGTCAGCCTGACACACACTGGCAGGCAACTAACCTTAGATTAAAGTGTAAAAATTAAGTGCCTATTTTTTAAGCAAAGTCCTGTGCCACTCGGGATGACAGGGGTGGGCACTGGCAGTGGGCACACTACAGTCAGTTGAAGTCGGCCTGACACACACTGGCAGGCAACTAACCTTAGATTAAAGTGTAAAAATGAAGTGCCTTTTTTTTAAGCAAAGTCCTGTGCCACACGGGATGACAGGGGTGGGCACTGGCAGTGGGCACACTACAGTCAGTTGAAGTCGGCCTGACACACACTAGCAGCAGGCAAGCAGCTGAAATTACACTAAAGTGTAAAAATTAAATGCCTTTTTTATGCAAAGTCCTGTGCCAGCCGGTATGAGTGGTGGGCACTGGCAGTGGGCACACTACAGTCAGTGGAAGTCAGCCTGACACACACTGGCAGGCAACTAACCTTAGATTAAAGTGTAAAAATTAAGTGCCTTTTTTTTAAGCAAAGTCCTGTGCCACACGGGATGACAGGGGTGGGCACTGGCAGTGGGCACACTACAGTCAGTTGAAGTCGGCCTGACACACACTAGCAGCAGGCAAGCAGCTGAAATTACACTAAAGTGTAAAAATTAAATGCCTTTTTTATGCAAAGTCCTGTGCCAGCCGGTATGAGTGGTGGGCACTGGCAGTGGGCACACTACAGTCAGTGGAAGTCAGCCTGACACACACTGGCAGGCAACTAACCTTAGATTAAAGTGTAAAAATTAAGTGCCTTTTTTTAAGCAAAGTCCTGTGCCACACGGAATGACAGGGGTGAGCACTGGCAGTGGGCACACTACAGTCTGTGGGCCTGCAGCTCCTCACACACAGGCAGGCCAGGCAACTGCAATATGTATATAAAGGAAAAAAAAAAAGCAGACTAATGTTGCAGCCCTAAAAAGGGCTTTTTGGGGTGCTGTCAGGACGCTGTCCTTACAGCAGAGATCAGATGAGTCTTTCAGGACTGGAGTGGACACTGAATTCACTAGCCTAGCTATCGATTTCCCAATTAAATCAGCAGCAGTTACAGTCTCCCTCCTCTCACTAAGACTGCAGCTTCAGAATGAATCTAAAATGGATGCTGTGCAGGAGGTGGGAGGGTCTGGGAGGGAGGGTATGCTGCTGATTGGCTGGAATGTGTCTGCTGACTGTGAGGTACAGGGTCAAAGTTTGCTCAATGATGATGTATAGGGGGCGGACCGAACATCGCATGTGTTCGCCCGGCAGAGGCGAACGCGAACAAGCTATGTTCGCCGGGAACTGTTCGCCGTCGGATAGTTCGGGCCATCTCTAATTGGCACCTGGTATTAGGGTTAGAGATTGGGGTTAGGGTTAGTATACCATTGCCGAAATTAGTCACTAGGGTCTGCACAGTGTACTGTGCACAAAATATTGCGCTGCATAAGTGCTTATGCAGACGAATGTAAGGGCTTTGTGCCCGTACTGCAAACCATAAACGTGGGTGCACAATATATGGGCATCGGCCGTTTGCATTCCGTGTTGTGGATGCGGACCCATTCAAGGCAATATACGGCAAGATACGGCAAAAGATAGGACATGTTCTATCTTTTGCGGAACGGAGGCATGGATCAGAAGAACTATGAAGTGCTTCTGTGGGCTTTCGGGTCAAAAGATAAGTCATGTCCTATCTTTTGCAGTAGATCGAGGACCTATTCACGTCAATGGGTCTGCATCCAGAGCACGTAGTGCATACAGCCAATGCCCATGCATTGTGGACTGCTATTTGCAGACTGCACTGGCATGGAGCCCTTATATTTGTCTGCATGAGCTCTAACTGGCACATGGTATCACACCTTGCAGTATTGTTCGTATCAGTTATGACTTAGTGTCACGGCTTATAATATATTGCTGATTGTTTACAATTATAGAAACAAGAAATGGCACTTAATTCTTGTTTTTTTTCTCCTCTTTTTTTTTTTTTTTTACAGCGCATTCCTGTTATTAACCGAGCTCAGATCATTGATGATGCATTTAATTTAGCCAGGTGAGCATAAATGTTTTATGACATTGGCCATTAGTGCACTTATATGCCATATTTAAATTTATGTTATTGGTAACATTTTAGAATTCCTAAACACAGAAATTGATTTTTTAAAGGGGTTAAGATGATACATCCCCTTTAATAAATCTTTTCTATGTACCCCTCTTAAGACTTCTCGCTTTTGCACTTGCTCTGGTGGATCTGGTCCATCCATTTACGGTTTTACACATTTACCTGCATGTAAGGCCTCATGCACACGACCGTTGTGTGCATTCGTGGCCGTTGTGCCATTTTCATTTTTATTTTCGCGGACCCATTGACTTTCAATGGGTCCGTGGAAAAATCGGAAAATGCACCGTTTTGCAGCCGCATCCGTGATCCGTGTTTCCTGTCCGTCAAAAAACTATGACCTGTCCTATTTTTTTGACGGACAACGGTTCACGAACCCATTAAAGTCAATGGGTCCGTGAAAAAACACGGATGCACACAAGATTGGCATCCGCGTCCGTGGTCCGTGGCCGTAGGCTACTTTCACACAGACGGATCCGCAGATCCGTCTGCATAAAAGCTTTTTCAGAGCTGAGTTTTCACTTCATGAAAACTCAGATCCGACAGTAAATTCTAAAACAGAGACGTTCCCATAGTGATGGGGACGCTTCTAGTTAGAATATACTACGAACTGTGTACATGACTGCCCCCTGCTGCCTGGCAGCACCCGATCTCTTACAGGGGGCTGTGATCCGCACAATTAACCCCTCAGGTGCTGCACCTGAGGGGTTAATTGTGCGTATCATAGCCCCCTGTAAGAGATGATGTGCTGCCAGGCAGGAGGGGGCACACCCCCCTCCCTCGCCAGTTTTAAATTCATTGGTGGCCAGTGGGCCCCCCCTCCCTCCCCTGTATTACTGTCCATTCATTGGTGGCCAGTGGGCCCCCCCCTCCCTCCCCCTCCTAATTAAAATCTCCCCCCTATCATTGGAGGCAGCGGAGAGTTCCGATCAGAGTCCCAGTTTAATCGCTGTGGCTATGATCGGTAACCATGGCAACCAGGACGCTACTGCAGTCCTGGTACCCATGGTTACTTAGCAATTTTTAGAAGCATTATACTTACCTGCGAGCTGCGATGTCTGTGACCGGCCGGGCGCTCCTCCTACTGTTAAGTGAAAGGTCTGTGCGGTGCATTGCTTATAGCACAGACCTGTCACTTACCAGTAGGAGGAGCGCCCGGCCGGTCACAGACATAGCAGCTCGCAGGTAAGTATAATGCTTCTAAAAATTGCTAAGTAACCATGGCAACCAGGACTAGTTACCAGTTACCGTTTGGAGCCCCAGCGATAAAACTGGGACTCCGATCGGAACTCTCCGCTGCCACCAATGATGAGGGGTCGGTCATTTTAATTAGGGGGGGAGGGGGGGCGGCCGCACTGGCCACCAATGTCTTAAATACAAGTGAGGGAGGGAGGGGGGGCCGGCCGCACTGGCCACCAATGTGTTAAATACAAGGGAGGGAGGGGGGGCCGGCCGCACTGGCCACCAATGTCCTTAAATACAAGGGAGGGAGGGAGGGGGGGCCGGCTGCACTGGCCACCAATGAGTTAAATACAGGGGAGGGAGGCAGCAGGGGGCAGTCATGTACACAGTTCTTTTAGTATATTCTAACCTGAAGCGTCCCCATCACCATGGGAACGCCTCTGTGTTAGAATATACTGTCGGATCTGAGTTTCACGATCTAACTCAAATCCGGTGGTATATTCTAACATAGAAGCGTTCCCATGGTGATCGGGACGCTTCAAGTTAAAATATACCATCGGATTGGAGAAAACTCAGATCCGATGGTATAAAAGGGACTCCTGACTTTACATTGAAAGTCAATGGGGGACGGATCCGTTTGCAATTGCATCATATTGTGTCAACGTCAAACGGATCCATCCCCATTGACTTGCATTGTAATTCAGGACGGATCCGTTTGGCTCCGCACGGCCAGGCGGACACCAAAACGACTTTTTTTTCATGTCCGTGGATCCTCCAAAAATCAAGGAAGACCCACGGATGAAAAAACGGTCACGGATCACGGACCTACGGACCCCATTTTTGCGGACCTTAAAAACGGTTGTGTGCATGAGGCCTAATACTAAGTATCCCCTGACTTTGTTCAATCCCTGACCTGCTAAATTCCTTCTCAGACATCTGTCCCTTTTCCTTTCCTGTCTTGCAGCTGTTTCCTCTACTCTGACTTTGTTATCTCCTTAATCTTTCCCATTTGTTTCAGCTGCAGTGCCCCTACCCTAAAGAAAACCTGTCATAATTCCTGACGTGTATGTTTTACAAAATACTTGTATTCCACATTAAAAGGCCATTTTGGAACATATTTTCTTATTACTCTATTGTTAATGAATGAATTGCCAACTGGGTGTTACCAAATGGGGGTTATGTCTCTGCACAGTCTAGCACTGTCCAATTAGTGCTGTCAGTGTCAGACGTTGCAGGGGCACACCTCTAACTGGTAACACCCAGTTGGTAAACTTTAAAAACAGTGGAGGGGCACAACATAGAGTCATAAGAATTTATGATCCTGGATTGTTATGGCATGCGGAATGGAAGTAGTTATTAAAACAGACATGTCATATGATACCAGATACAGAGTTAAGTATGTAGTCCCTTACTCAGTTAGCAGCTATTGCCAAGAAAAAAATCAATAATTGGAAATCAATTTGGGAACATTTATATTACAGTATGTTTATTTGGCCCTATAACACAAAGAATGTAGTGATTTCTTACAAGTGAATCTTATTAAGTCTATTTTGGGGTAACTGTAACTATGAAGGGGTTTTACTGAGATTTTGATATTGATGGACTATCCTCACTCTGGTGAGCTCCGCAGCCTCTTCCTGGGACAATGACGTCACATGCATTGATCGCATGGCCTAGGCACAGCTCACTCCAGATCAAGTGAATGTGGCTGAGCTGCAATACCAAGCACAGCTGCTATGGATGGTGCTGTGCTTGGTACGCTGCGAGGAGACCACCGCACTCAGCAGTGTCAGACCCCCGTTCTGATATTAATATAGTGATCAGTATCAAGATCTCAGAAAACTCCTTTATACTTAGCATTATAATTTCCTGGGTGGTAAAGTGTACTTATTGTCATATATTTTATACATTAGTAATCTATGGGAATACATTAAATGTTGTAATAGATCTTATTACGAAAAGGTGGCATTTTCCTTCTCTTTCATCGGCATATAGTTTCTTTTCTCAGCTTGCAGGCTCTCTGTAAATTCTCCAAAAACAACTTTTTCACCAAAAATCTGTATGTGCACAAAATAATAAATGCTAAACAGAGAGGAGAGAGGTGGATAGGAATCTAGCAGTATCTCACCCCCAGTGTCTGTGTGAGATCCATGTGTGATAGAGTAGGGGAAGCTGTGACAGGGTAGGGGAAGCTCAGAGTACACATCATGGCTGTCAAAGGGCATCATGAGGAGCCTACCCACTCAGCATAAAACACGGAGGGAGAAATGTCCATTTACAAAAACCAGAACAGAAAAGACCCAAAATATACAGGTTACATACAAGATTTCTGACTGCACTGCATCGAATATACATCTACAACAGTGCAAGTAGGGATTTTGATTTTGTTTTCATTGGCTTTCAGAGCTCAGATAATAAGTACTACAAGAGCGCTTGAAACAACAAAATTTCTGTCCAAGGATGTGGAGTACATGCCATGGCAGGCAGCTGTCAGCAGTCTCAGTTACTTTACACAGATGTTCGATCGCTCAGATGTGTACGGACCAATGAAGGTAAATCAGCAGAATCTTTTATCTTTCTTGTTAATACAGTGAAATGTAATTCATGTTCAATTCATTACAGAACCAAAATCAATTTTAGTCCAAGATCACACAGAACAGATACAGTATGTAATATTTGATAGGCTTCTCTGAGCCAAATTCAACAGGGCAGTCCCCTCCAGGTAGCCCGGATTCAGCTAGCACAGTCCTGCTGTCCTTGGAATCTAGTCCTACCAAGTCTCAGAAGGTCCTTAGAGCCGGATACCAATCTGGACTTTGAAAACTACAGTAAGAGCTGAGGGGTTCCTGGAAGGGGACTGAGCAAAATCCCCACACAAAAAGGAAATCCTCAAATGTATCACCAAACAAAATGGCTTCTTCAAGGGTATCATGGATATGTTAGTGGTGCCCTTAAATACTTTGATATTGTGTTATACCTGTGGTGCTATAATTCATACAATAATACCTGTCGGAGGCATCAAAGTTGGCTAATCTGAATCAGCACTGGAGCTCAGCATTTCCCTACAATTACTGCGTGCATGCTACACTGTTACGCATGAGCAGTGCAAGTGCTGGCAAAGAGTTACAGATGGCAAAGAAAGTTTATACTGCAATGTAAATGGGGTAAAAATGAAACCCAAAAAACAAATCCCCCAAAATTGTAAAATCATTGTCTTTTTTTGAAATTCCCTCCAAAGTTTTCAAATATATCATATGCATTCCAATATGTTGCCATAACAATTCTACTCACCCTGCCGGAAAAAAAAAGCCGTAATACAGCTACATTGAAAAATAAAGAAAAGTTTTGCAAGGGTAGGGGGGGGGGTTAAAAAATGAAAATCACTGCATTACCGAGGGGTTAAACTACAGTTTAATATTGTTAATTGCACCATACAATGATATTATATTGCATCAAGGTCATTGTTCATTATGCAAACTTTCTCCAACAGACTTACATGAAGCAACAGGTTACTCCACTATTTACTCATTTTAAAACCCTAACAAGTAACTGGACTGACAGACCTGCCACTTTAACAGAACAGTAAGTACAATCGCTATGAAACCTGACTGATTGTGGACCTATAATTATTACAATTGCTTCCTAAAAATAGGGAAAAAACTTTCATGGGGGACAGTTCAAACTAATAATAGACATTTTTGAAGTGCAAAAGTTTTTATAATTCTAATATATTTGCCATAACGCCGTGTTCACATCTGCATTGGAGGCTCCTCCTTCACAGATTACGGTACATTAAAAAAGCGGGAAAAATTGGAGAGCACGCTGCATTTTCTTTCTGGTAAAAAAATGAAACCCATGATGGAAACCCGATGGACCCCATTATAATCCATGAGGCCCATTAAGTACTGCCAGGATCTGCCATGTGGAACAGTAGATAATAGTGCAGATGTGACCCCAGAGTTAATTTCAGTTTTAAGTAATAAAATAAGTAATATAATAAAAGTTTAAAAAAAATAGCGGCAGTAAATGTTTTTTTTGTTTTTTTTTAAATGGTATCAAACAAGAAAATATAATTCATGTATTCCTTTATCATGCATTTATGATTTGTGCATTCCTTTTAGAAGTGAGCAAGAAACATTGAAGAAATGTTTTCCATTGAACCATTTTTAGCTTGTTGATCCTTAAAGGGGTTTTCTAGCCTGGGGATATTAATGACCTATCCCATGATAACAGTCATAGCGATGCTGAATATCCTCCTGTGGTATGTCATTCCAAGCTCAACTTGGACTTGTAGTTCGGCCAAGGCGGTTGTTGGCTGCTATGCGTGGAGGATTCATCACCCTATCCAGTCCCTGACATTCTCGATGGGGGCAAGATCTGTTGATTGGGATGGCCCAAGGAGCTGATGGATTCCCTGACAAGCACATTGTGTAGCATGGGCAGTGTGTGGAAAGCATTATCTTGTTGGAATGGCATGTATTCACAAAAAGGCAGTAGGCTGGTTCCACTATATCCTGGACATATCAAAGGCTGCTTAATGTTCAATACATAAATACCAGATTGGAATGGACATGGTAGATAATCATACCCAACACCATGGCACCTGGTGCTAGTCCTGTGTGTCTCAGCACTATACACAATGGCAGTAAGCGCTCCCCAGCACCACCTGCATCCAGGAATCTCCTCCTTGCTCACGACGTTACAGTGCTGTAATCTCGCGATGCACGAGCTAGCACATGCGCAGTTCGTTCACTGAGGCTGGTGCCAGCAAAGGGAACAAACACTTTCCCAGGACTGTGCTAGCTCGCGCATCAAGAGATTATGGCACTGTAACTTCGTGAGCAAGGAGGAGATTCCTGGATGCAGGTGGTGCTGGGCTCCTTCACAGGGAGCGTGGCTGGGCTCCTTAACCGTAAGTAACCACAACTTGGTCACCTTACTTGGCTAATTTACATATCTATAAAATCATTTTTTAAACTAAATAAAACCACACAGAGCTATGGGACAGGTATATTGCGGACATGTTAGCGGAGATCTATCCGTGCATGTCCGCAGCTCTAAAGGGTAAAACTAGGTGACAGATTCCCTTTAAATTTGTAGGTGCCTATGTTTGTTTTTTTTGTTTATTTATTTATTTATTGCCAACAGATACAATGAAATTAATGCAGTCAGCATGGCTTGTAGCTATGGAATCCCAGAATGTGGAGAACTGGCCACCAGACTCTTTAACGAGTGGAGAAATTCAAATGTCAATGGGTATGTGTTCAGAAACTGCAGATTATTATACTATAGGTTGAAACATTGCATACTCCACATAGTGCACTTATGTTATAGTCATTAGGGGAGATTTATCAAACTGGTGTAAAGTAAAACTGGCTTAGTTGCCCATAGCAACCAGATTCCACCTTTCATTTTCCAAAGGCGCTCTGAAAAATCCAGTTTCCTTTTGCACCAGGTTTGATAAATCTCCCCTAATATTTTTATGTATAGTGGTATGCATATTTGTGATAGAATGACACATTTTCTGGGAATGCCGATTGAATACCCTTAAAATGCTGAAAAAACTCAAAAGGGTATCCAGCTATTTCAGGTTATCATACATCGACAGGATAGATCATAGGCGTCCCACCAATCAAAATGGAGGCCCGATGCCCCAGAGCCCCCTAAAATAAATGAAGCAGCAGGCCGCTCATGCACACTGCAACTTCATTCATCTCTATGTGACCTGCTAGAAATAGTCGAATGCTATACTCGGTTGGGGAATAACTTGAAATAACAGGAATACCGCTGACCACAGATTGTGCTGTGGTTGGGATACAGAATTGGTATAAGTTGCTTGGTCATTTGGTTTTTGTTTCATGCACCAGCAGTACAGCTTTTATTATTGCTTATATTATTGTACTAGCCCAATGCCATTAGTGGTATGGTAAACTCTCTTGTGAAACTGATACCATGTTCATTGATGGTATTTTGTGTGTCTATGTGAATAGGATTCATCCAAATCTGAGGTCCACCATCTACTGCAATGCCATAGCTCAAGGGGGAGAAGAAGAGTGGAATTTCTTATGGGAACAGTTCACGAAGACCACTAATGCGCAAGAGGCTGACAAACTCCGGGCAGCGCTGGCGTGTAGTAGGGAACCCTGGATCCTGAATAGGTAAACTGAGTTTGTAAAATCTAATGCATTTTTAACAAGTTTCTGTTTTTTTGTTTTCTTTAAAGCTGACATTCTGCTTAAAGGGGTTATCTGACTCTTTGTAGCTGATGACCTATCCTCTGGATAGTTCGTCAGCATCTGATTGGTGGGGGTCTAACACCTGGGACTCCTGTTGTTCAGCTGTTTGAGAAGGCAGCGGCACTCCTGGGAGTGCCACAGCCTTCTCACTGGTTACCTTAGACGAGTGACGTCAAAACCCAAACAACTGATCAGCGGCTTTCCCGGGTGTCAGATCCCCACCGATCAGATACTGAAGACCTATCCAGAGAACAGGTCATTAGTTACAAATTGTTGGATAACCATTTTAACAAACAATCCCACCAACTAAACTGCCTGACCAGTTTTTATAAAGAACTGACTCCCTATTGGTTGAGCACAATGGCAAGTGATTGGCTGAATACAGCTGGTTATGCCATCAACATGCAGTTTCGGCCGATGAACAGCTGAGGTTTTCCAGCATGGCGGATTACATTTTCAGCAGACAACAGTCTGCCGTTGGTGTTCAAGAACGCTAATTCACGCTAGTTTTTCAAACGACAGTTGGCCAGAATGACCGAAATCTGCCATTCCGGAAGACTTTAATCTCATGTGTATGGCCACCTTTTGGCTCCTACAGTGGCTGTCATGGCTCTGACCAACTTATTCGTTAGCAATGTATTAGGAGATGAGGTTCATAGTGAGGATTAACAATTACAAGTATCTAAGTACCGTAGTTCATGGCACCTCATTTATTCTGTTTGCCTTTTTGCTATGAGTCATTGGCCTTCAAAAATCTACTGCCTGAGTCAAAATGCACAACATCTTACTTTTTTGGCTTTGTTTAAAGGAGTTTTCTGAGATTCTGATATTGATGACCTATCATTAGGATATGTTATCGATATCTGATCAGTCAGATTCCATCAATTGATCAGCTGTTTGAGAAGGCCAAGGCGCCCCGGTGAGCACCACAGCCTCCTAGCAGCTTACCAAGCACAATGTTGTCCAATGTTCATGTGCTTAGCACTGCAGCTCAGCCTCATTGCCTTGAATGGGACCGAGCTGCATTTAGGCCACGTGTCTGATGAACATGAGGCTACAACACTATGGTCTCTTCAAACAGCTGATTGGTGGGGGCGCCAGCAGTTGGGCCCCCCTGATCTAATATTGATGACCTATCCTGAGGATATTAGTGTTGATCACGAATATTCGAATTTCGAATTTTTATCGCGAATATAGGTACTTCGAAAATAATTTCGTATATTCGATATTTATTTATTTTTTAATATTCGATTTTTTTTTATCTGTACACATGATCCCTCCCTGCTTCTAGCTTGTGGGCCAATAAGAAGGCTGCAATATACTTGACTTTAGGAGTAGTGTTGTTTGCGAATTTTGCTCTATATTCTTTTTTTTTTTCGAATATTCGCTATATTGCTATATATTCTTGTTTTAGCAATATAGCGAATATTCAAAAAAAACTAATATAGAGCAATTTAGCTAATATAGCGCTATAATCTTTTTTTATAGTTGTCATTTTTTTCCAATCTGAACTTCAGATGAGAAAAAAATTGCAACTATTAGACAAAGAAGATTATAGCACTATATTAGCTAAATTGCTCTATATTCATTTTTTTTCGAATATTCGCTATATTGCTATATATTCTTGTTTTAGAATATTACGAATATTCGAAAAAACGAAGTTATAGCAATATAGCGAATATTCAAAAAAAAAACAAACAAATATAGAGCAATTTAGCTAATATAGTGCTATAATATTCTTTGTCTAAAAAATGAAAAATTCGCAATAAAAATTAGAAAATTTGAAAATTCTAATACGAAAATTCACATATTACACGATCATTACCTTGCCGATTTTTTGAGTAAAAAAAATTGGAGAATATAACGAATATTCAAATTTGCGAATATTCGATGAATATTCTACAAAATATTCACGAAATATTGCGAATTCGAATATGACCCCTGCCGCTCATCACTAATCAATATAAGAAAAGCAGACAACCCCTTTAAGGCATCTGACAGATAGCTAGCACTGATGCCTTGCAGAGCTGGGGTCCTAGATGCGAGTCCAACCTGGGCAACATCTACATGGAGTTTGTATGTTCTCCCCATGTTTGTGTGGGTTTCCTCCAAGTTAGTGTTGAGCGAACAGTTCGAGCATAGTTCGGGTCCGTACCGAATTTTGGGGTGTTCGTGACACGGACCCGAACCCGAACTTTTTCGTAAAAGTTCGGGTTCGTCGTTCGGCATGTATTTTGGCGCATTTTGAAAGGCTGCAAAGCAGCCAATCAACATGCATCATACTACTTGCCCTAAGATGCCATCGCAGCCATGCCTACTATTGGCAAGGCTGTGATTGGCCAAGTGCAGCATGTGACTCAGCCTCTTTATAAGCTTGTGCGCACGTCGGGAAGTGCTCACTCCCGATGTGAATAGAACAGGGATAGACGCAGCTGATGCTAGGGCGAGAATAGGCAGGGATAATTGAATAACTGGAAGCAAATTTCTCTCCTCCACCTGTGATTCATCTGAACAACTGCAGCTGAGCTGCTTTTTTGATAGGGATTGGCTATTTTTAGAGTGGCCAGAGTGATTTTTCCATCCACATGTACCTGGGCTGACCGCCGGCCGCCATTTTGCGACTTGTAGTGCTGCAGCAGAAGCTGCCACAGTGTGCATTCCAAAGCTCCAAACAAGTCAGACATCTACACCTGGGATTCAGACCAATAGCGATTTAGCAGCACAGTCCAAGGCTATTTTTTTTAAAGATTGTGCAGACCATTTTGTGGCACATGTTACTGGGCTGATAGGCGGCGGCCATCTTGGGACTAGTGCTGCAGCACAATCTCTCCCAACGTCCATTAATCACTTGTAATAGTGGTCTGTGCCATAGAAATCCTACATCAGGGACTTGGGTGTGCTTGTGTCACCCCTACTAATACCAGTCCACCTGTAATCCATACAGTGAAAAGCCATAAAGTATTCCAGTGAGGGAATTTTTTTTTTATTTAAAAAAGGCCAAGTTAGTTTATCTGGCGTTCAATATACTAGATACAGTTAGGCCTGCGTTTCATACATCTGGAATTAGCAAACTAATGTGCTGGGGTTGGGAAAACATATATGTACCCATACTAGAATCTGTCAAAGAAAGCGGTACTCACATATAACAGTCATTCCATCTGTAATCCATACAGTCAAAAGACAGAAAGTATTCCAGTGAGGGAATTTTTTTTATTTAAAAAAGGCCAAGTTAGTTTATCTGGCGTTCAATATACTAGATACAGTTAGGCCTGCGTTTCATACATCTGGAATTAGCAAACTAATGTGCTGGGGTTGGGAAAACATATATGTACCCATACTAGAATCTGTCAAAGAAAGCGGTACTCACATATAACAGTCATTCCATCTGTAATCCATACAGTCAAAAGACTGAAAGTATTCCAGTGAGGGAATTTTTTTTATTTAAAAAAGGCCAAGTTAGTTTATCTGGCGTTCAATATACTAGATACAGTTAGGCCTGCGTTTCATACATCTGGAATTAGCAAACTAATTTGCTGGGGTTGGGAAAACATATATGTACCCATACTAGAATCTGTCAAAGAAAGCGGTACTCACATATAACAGTCATTCCATCTGTAATCCATACAGTCAAAAGACTGAAAGTATTCCAGTGAGGGAATTTTTTTTATTTAAAAAAGGCCAAGTTAGTTTATCTGGCGTTCAATATACTAGATACAGTTAGGCCTGCGTTTCATACATCTGGAATTAGCAAACTAATGTGCTGGGGTTGGGAAAACATATATGTACCCATACTAGAATCTGTCAAAGAAAGCGGTACTCACATATAACAGTCATTCCATCTGTAATCCATACAGTCAAAAGACTGAAAGTATTCCAGTGAGGGAATTTTTTATTTATTTAAAAAAGGCCAAGTTAGTTTATCTGGCGTTCAATATACTAGATACAGTTAGGCCTGCATTTCATACATCTGGAATTAGCAAACTAATGTGCTGGGGTTGGGAAAACATATATGTACCCATACTAGAATCTGTCAAAGAAAGCGGTACTCACATATAACAGTCATTCCATCTGTAATCCATACAGTCAAAAGACTGAAAGTATTCCAGTGAGGGAATTTTTTTTTTATTTAAAAAAGGCCAAGTTAGTTTATCTGGCGTTCAATATACTAGATACAGTTAGGCCTGCGTTTCATACATCTGGAATTAGCAAACTAATGTGCTGGGGTTGGGAAAACATATATGTACCCATACTAGAATCTGTCAAAGAAAGCGGTACTCACATATAACAGTCATTCCATCTGTAATCCATACAGTCAAAAGACTGAAAGTATTCCAGTGAGGGGATTTTGCTTATAAAAAATAATATATTTCATTGTGGTGCGAGTTGAATCGCAACAATGAAGAAAAATACTATTAAGGGACGAGGACGCGGTCGTGGTGGTGTCCGTGGAGCCTCTGTTGCTGGTAGAGGACGTGGCCGTTCGGCCCCAGGCGCACACAGTAGGGAACGAACTCCCTCAACTAGCCGGCAGAATGTACCGCAATATCTCGTGGGGCCCAATGCCGCTCTTAGGATGGTAAGGCCTGAGCAGGTACAGGCATTAATCGATTGGGTGGCCGACAGTGCTTCCAGCACGTTCACCACATGGTCTTCCACCCAGTCTTCTGCGGAAAGCGCACAGGTGGCACCTGAAAACCAAGCCCATCAGTCTGTCACATCACCCCCAAGCATATCAGGGAAACGGTCTGAGCCACAAGTTATGCAGCAGTCTCTTCTTCTGTTTGAAGACTCTGCTTCCAGGGTTTCCCAGGGGCGTCCACCTAGCCCTTCCCCAGTGGAGGAAGACATACCATACACTGACGCACAACCACTTATGTCTCCAGATGAAGAGGACATGGGAATACCACCACAGCAGAGTCACCGACTCTCTGATGATGACGAAACACAGGTGCCCACTGCCGCGTCTTTTTGCAGTGTGCAGACTGAACAGGAGGAGGTCAGGGAGGGAGACTGGGTGGAAGACGATGCAGAGGACGATGAGGTCTTAGACCCCACATGGACTGAAGGTCGTGGCGATGACTTTCACAGTTCAGAGGAAGAGGTAGTGGTGAGACCGAGACAACAGCGAAGCCAAAGAGGGAGCAGGGGGCCAAAGCAGACGAGCCGCCGCCCCCAGAGTTCGCCTGCTACTGGACATCGCCAACAGGGACCCAGCCCCACAAAGGCAGCTTCAAAGAGTTCCCTGGCATGGCACTTCTTTAAACAATGTCCTACCGACAAGACCCGAGTGACTTGCACGCTCTGCCATCAGAGCCTGAGGCGAGGCATTAACGTTCTGAACCTCAGCACAACCTGCATGACCAGGCATCTACATGCAAAGCATGAACTGCAGTGGGGTACACACCTTAAAAACCAGGCACTCGCTGAGGCTCCCCCTGCTCCCTCTACCGCTGCTGCCTCGGCTTCCGCCTCGAGAGGAATGTTGCCACCTGCCGAGCAGCAAACAGAGGATGTGCCACCGACACCACCACCACCGCCACCGTCAACTAGCGTCTCCACTATATCACACAGCAGCGTTCAGCTCTCAATATCTCAAACCTTAGAGAGGAAGCGCAAATTCCCCCCGAGTCACCCTCGAGCCCTTGGCCTGAACGCCAGCATTTCTAAACTGCTGGCCTTTGAAATGCTGTCATTCCGGCTGGTGGACACAGACAGCTTCAAACAGCTGATGGCCATGGCTGTCCCGCAGTATGTGGTTCCCAGCCGCCACTACTTCTCCAAGACAGCCGTGCCTTCCCTGCACATGCAAGTGTCCGATAAAATCAAGTGTGCACTGCGCAACGCCATTTGTGGCAAGGTCCACCTAACCACAGATACGTGGACCAGTAAGCACGGCCAGGGACGCTATATCTCACTAACTGCACACTGGATGAATGTAGTGGCGGCTGGGCCCCCGGCGGACAGTTCCTTGGCGCACGTCCTTCCGCCCCCTAGGATCGCAGGGCATCATTCTCTGCCTCCTGTAGCCTCCTCCTCCTACTCGGCTTCCTCCTCCACTGCTTCCACCAGCTCATCCGGTCAGCCACACACCTTCACCACCAACTTCAGCACAGCCCGGGGTAAACGTCAGCAGGCCATTCTGAAACTCATATGTTTGGGGGACAGGCCCCACAGCGCAAAGGAGTTGTGGCGGGGTATTGAACAACAGACCGACGAGTGGTTTCTGCCGGTGGGCCTCAAGCCAGGCCTGGTGGTATGCGATAATGGGCGAAATCTCGTGGCAGCTCTGGGACTAGCCGGTTTGACGCACATCCCTTGCCTGGCGCATGTGCTGAACTTGGTGGTGCAGAGGTTCATTCACCACTACCCCAACATGTCAGAGCTGCTGCATAAAGTGCGGGCCGTCTGTGCGCGCTTCCGCCGTTCACATCCTGCCGCTGCTCGCCTGTCTGCGCTACAGCGGAACTTCGGCCTTCCCGCTCACCGCCTCATATGCGACGTGCCCACCCGGTGGAACTCCACCTTGCACATGCTGGAGAGACTGTGCGAGCAGCAGCAGGCCATATTGGAGTTTCAGCTGCAGCACGCTCGCGTCAGTCGTACTGCCGAACAGCACCACTTCACCACCAATGATTGGGCCTCCATGCGAGACCTGTGTGCCCTGCTGCGCTGTTTCGAGTACTCCACCAACATGGCCAGTGGCGATGACACTGTTATCAGCGTTACAATACCACTTCTATGTCTCCTTGAGAAAACACTTAGGGCAATGATGTTAGAGGAGGTGGCCCAGGTGGAGGAGGAGGAGGAGGATGAGGGCCAGTCTGTTCGAAGTGGCTCAGAGGGAGGTTTGTTTAAGCAGCAGAGGACAGGTTCACAAGTCGCCAGCCAAGGCACTGTACTGGAGGACGAGGAGGATGAGGAGGTGGAGGGGGACGAGGATGACGCAAGTTCACAGCGGGGTGGCAGCCCAGGCCCATCACTGGTGCGTGGCTGGGGGGATACGGTGGACGATGACGATACGCCTCCCACAGAGGACAGCTTGTCCTTACCCATGGGTAGCCTGGCCCACATGAGCGAATATATGCTCCAATGCCTGCGCAACGACAGCAGAGTTGCCCACGTTTTAACGTGTGCAGACTACTGGGTGGCCACCCTGCTGGATCCCCGGTATAAAGACAATGTGCCCACTTTAATTCCTGAACTGGAGCGCGACCGTAAGATGCGCGAGTACAAGCGCACGCTGATAGAGGCGCTCTTGAGAGCATTCCCACATGTCACAGGGGAACAGGTGGAAGGTGAAGGCAGAGGAGTGGCAAGAGGTCGCCAACGCAGCTGTGTCACGGCCAGCTCATCTGAGGGCAGGGTTAGCATGGCAGAAATGTGGAAAAGTTTTGTCTCCACGCCACAGCTATCTGCACCGACACCTGATACGGAACGTGTTAGCAGGAGGCAGCATTTCACTAACATGGTTGAACAGTATGTCTGCACACCCCTCCACATCCTGACGGATGGTTCGGCCCCATTCAACTACTGGGTTTCGAAATTGTCCACGTGGCCAGAGTTAGCATGTTATGCCTTGGAGGTGCTTTCCTGCCCGGCGGCCAGCGTTTTATCTGAACGCGTATTCAGCACGGCAGGGGGCGTCATTACTGAACCAGGCATGGATCCCACAGGACCTGTCCCTCCCTTGTGCAGAGTAGTCCTTATTAACTGCCTAAAACATGTCTTGTTGTGCTACGGGCCACTTCTTTATTTGATACAAATTTTATGAAACCCACAGTTGAATGAAACTCTTCTCTGTCTGGGCGCCGGGGCCTAACCAGATGAAAGTGGCCGGTTAAACTAACGGGTGACATGAAGCCATAACCTCTGCAATGCTACCTCTGTCTTCTGTCTGGGTGCTGATGCCTAAGTCAAATAAAGCGGTCTTCTGCTGTGCTGGGGGATATGAAGCTAATCTCTGACCTCTCTCCTCTGTCTGGGTCCAAAGGCCTAAATCACTGAAAGAGGCCTTCTCCTGTGGTGTGTGATATGATGCCAGAATATGTGCTGTGGGGCCTCTCTCCTCTTCCTGGGTGCAGGGGTCAAATAAACTAAATTGTGGCCTACTCCTGTGGTGTTGATATGATGCCTGATTCTCTGATGTGGAACCTCTCTCCTCTGTTTGGGTGAAGGGGTCAAAGTAACTAAATGGTGGCTTCTCCTGTGGTGGCTGATATGATGCCAGAATATGTGCTGTGGTGCCTCTCTCCTCTTCCTGGGTGCAGGGGTCAAAGTAACTAAATGGTGGCTTCTCCTGTGGTGGCTGATATGATGCCAGAATATGTGCTGTGGGGCCTCTCTCCTCTTCCTGGGTGCAGGGGTCAAAGTAACTCAATGGTGGCTTCTCCTGTGGTGGCTGATATGATGCCAGAATATGTGCTGTGGTGCCTCTCTCCTCTGTCTGGGTCCAAAGGCCTAAATCACTGAAAGAGGCCTTCTCCTGTGGTGTGTGATATGATGCCTGAATATGTGCTGTGGTGCCTCTCTCCTCTTCCTGGGTGCGGGGGTCAAAGTAACTCAATGGTGGCTTCTCCTGTGGTGGCTGATATGATGCCAGAATATGTGCTGTGGTGCCTCTCTCCTCTTCCTGGGTGCGGGGGTCAAAGTAACTCAATGGTGGCTTCTCCTGTGGTGGCTGATATGATGCCAGAATATGTGCTGTGGGGCCTCTCTCCTCTTCCTGGGTGCAGGGGTCAAAGTAACTCAATGGTGGCTTCTCCTGTGGTGGTTAGTATGATGCCAGAATATGTGCTGTGGGGCCTCTCTCCTCTTCCTGGGTGCAGGGGTCAAAGTAACTCAATGGTGGCTTCTCCTGTGGTGGCTGATATGATGCCAGAATATGTGCTGTGGTGCCTCTCTCCTCTTCCTGGGTGCGGGGGTCAAAGTAACTCAATGGTGGCTTCTCCTGTGCTGATTGATATAAAGCTGATGGTTGTGCCATCTGACATGGTTGCCAGGGTCTGATTCAATGGGGGCCTACTCCTGTGGTGGGTGATCTAAATGCCTGATTCTCTGCTGTGAAACCTCTCTCCTCCGTCTGGGTGTAGGGGTCAAAGTCTTTCAAAGTCGCCTTCTCCTGTGCTGATTGATATGAAGCTGATGGTTGTGCCATCTGACATGGTTGCCGGGGTCCCATTAAATTGTGGCCTACTCCTGTGGTGGTTGATATGATGCCTGATTCTCTGATGTGGAACCTCTCTCCTCTGTTTGGGTGAAGGGGTCAAAGTAACTAAATGGTGGCTTCTCCTGTGGTGGCTGATATGATGCCAGAATATGTGCTGTGGGGCCTCTCTCCTCTTCCTGGGTGCAGGGGTCAAAGTAACTCAATGGTGGCTTCTCCTGTGCTGATTGATATAAAGCTGATGGTTGTGCCATCTGACATGGTTGCCAGGGTCTGATTCAATGGGGGCCTACTCCTGTGGTGGGTGATCTAAATGCCTGATTCTCTGCTGTGAAACCTCTCTCCTCCGTCTGGGTGTAGGGGTCAAAGTCTTTCAAAGTCGCCTTCTCCTGTGCTGATTGATATGAAGCTGATGGTTGTGCCATCTGACATGGTTGCCGGGGTCCCATTAAATTGTGGCCTACTCCTGTGGTGGTTGATATGATGCCTGATTCTCTGATGTGGAACCTCTCTCCTCTGTTTGGGTGAAGGGGTCAAAGTAACTAAATGGTGGCTTCTCCTGTGGTGGCTGATATGATGCCAGAATATGTGCTGTGGGGCCTCTCTCCTCTTCCTGGGTGCAGGGGTCAAAGTAACTCAATGGTGGCTTCTCCTGTGGTGGCTGATATGATGCCAGAATATGTGCTGTGGTGCCTCTCTCCTCTTCCTGGGTGCGGGGGTCAAAGTAACTCAATGGTGGCTTTTCCTGTGGTGGCTGATATGATGCCAGAATATGTGCTGTGGTGCCTCTCTCCTCTTCCTGGGTGCGGGGGTCAAAGTAACTCAATGGTGGCTTCTCCTGTGGTGGCTGATATGATGCCAGAATATGTGCTGTGGTGCCTCTCTCCTCTTCCTGGGTGCAGGGGTCAAAGTAACTAAATGGTGGCTTCTCCTGTGGTGGTTGATATGATGCCTGATTCTCTGCTGTGAAACCTCTCTCCTCCATCTGGGTGTAGGGGTCAAAGTCTTTCAAAGTCGCCTTCTCCTGTGCTGATTGATATAAAGCTGATGGTTGTGCCATCTGACATGGTTGCCAGGGTCTGATTCAATGGGGGCCTACTCCTGTGGTGGGTGATCTAAATGCCTGATTCTCTGCTGTGAAACCTCTCTCCTCCGTCTGGGTGTAGGGGTCAAAGTCTTTCAAAGTCGCCTTCTCCTGTGCTGATTGATATGAAGCTGATGGTTGTGCCATCTGACATGGTTGCCGGGGTCCCATTAAATTGGGGCCTACTCCTGTGGTGGTTGATATGATGCCTGATTCTCTGATGTGGAACCTCTCTCCTCTGTTTGGGTGAAGGGGTCAAAGTAACTAAATGGTGGCTTCTCCTGTGGTGGCTGATATGATGCCAGAATATGTGCTGTGGGGCCTCTCTCCTCTTCCTGGGTGCAGGGGTCAAAGTAACTCAATGGTGGCTTCTCCTGTGGTGGCTGATATGATGCCAGAATATGTGCTGTGGTGCCTCTCTCCTCTTCCTGGGTGCGGGGGTCAAAGTAACTCAATGGTGGCTTTTCCTGTGGTGGCTGATATGATGCCAGAATATGTGCTGTGGTGCCTCTCTCCTCTTCCTGGGTGCGGGGGTCAAAGTAACTCAATGGTGGCTTCTCCTGTGGTGGCTGATATGATGCCAGAATATGTGCTGTGGTGCCTCTCTCCTCTTCCTGGGTGCAGGGGTCAAAGTAACTAAATGGTGGCTTCTCCTGTGGTGGTTGATATGATGCCTGATTCTCTGCTGTGAAACCTCTCTCCTCCATCTGGGTGTAGGGGTCAAAGTCTTTCAAAGTCGCCTTCTCCTGTGCTGATTGATATAAAGCTGATGGTTGTGCCATCTGACATGGTTGCCAGGGTCTGATTCAATGGGGGCCTACTCCTGTGGTGGGTGATCTAAATGCCTGATTCTCTGCTGTGAAACCTCTCTCCTCCGTCTGGGTGTAGGGGTCAAAGTCTTTCAAAGTCGCCTTCTCCTGTGCTGATTGATATGAAGCTGATGGTTGTGCCATCTGACATGGTTGCCGGGGTCCCATTAAATTGGGGCCTACTCCTGTGGTGGGTGATCTAAATGCCTGATTCTCTGCTTTGAAACCTCTCTCCTCCGTCCGGGTGTAGGGGTCAAAGTCTGTCAAAGTCGCCTTCTCCTGTGCTAATTGATATAAAGCTTATGCTTGTGCCATCTGACATGGTTGCCGGGGTCTGATTCAATGGTGGCCTACTCCTGTGGTGGGTGATCTAAATGCCTGATTCTCTGCTGTGTAACCTCTCTCCTCCGTCTGGGTGTAGGGGTCAAAGTAACTAAATGGTGGCCTACTCCTGTGGTGGGTGATATGATGCCTGGTTCTCTGCTGTGGGACCTCTCTCCTTTGTCTGGGTGCTGTGGTCAAAATAATAGTAAGTGACCTTCTCCATTGGTGGGTGACTTGAAGCCTGATTCTGTGCTATGGGACCTCACTCCAATTAATATTGTTTAATTTTTATTTATTTTATGTTAACTCATCATTTCCCTATCTACATTTGTTTGCAGGGGATTTAACTACATTTTGCTGCCTTTTGCAGCCCTCTAGCCCTTTCCGGGTGTGTTTTACAGCCTTTTTAGTGCCCAAAAGTTCGGGTCCCCATTGACTTCTATGGGGTTCGGGTTCGGGATGAAGTTCGGGTCGAGTTCGGATCCCGAACCCGAACATTTTTCGAAAGTTCGGCCGAACTCGTCGAACCCGAACATCCAGGTGTTCGCTCAACTCTACTCCAAGTACTTTGGTTGCCTCCCACACTCCAAAGACATACTGATAGGGAACTTAGATTGTGAGCACTATTGGGGACAGCGAGTGATAAAGTCTGTAAAGCGCTGCAGAATATAGCAGTTCTATATAAGTGCATAAAATAAATAAATAAATGTCTGTTATATTGCTGAGGAATATGTTGGCACTATATAAATAGGTAATAAATAATAAAAATAATAAATATATTTCACACATATGGTCTATATAGTAAAAATTGATGTGTGCTTATAATTTTATATTTTCAATTCACAGACTTCTGGAGTTTTCCTTGGATCCCAGCAAAATCCGCAAACAAGATACTCTTTCTACAATTACCAATGTTGCTAACAATGTGGTAGGCCAGGACCTTTGCTGGGAATTTATTAGCGCCAACTGGGAAACACTTGTGAAAGAGTAAGTAAAAAAGCAAACAAGAAACGCTAATCGTATAATGGACTGTTCTACCTCACCTTAGGACTTTATTTTGTAACCATCACTAATATATAATTATGTAAATCCATCTGAATGTTTGCATCTGGTTAATGGAAACGCTGTTATAATTGTCTGCAAATCAAAATGAAATAATAACTTCCTATTTACATGACTGTATTTGTGGTCCGCATCTGATCCACATTTTTGCAGATGCGGAAACATTCATTTCAGTGGCTTCGTAAAAACTGCAGACAGCACACTGTGTGGTGTCCGCATCCATATGTCCGCATCCGTAGCCCCGCCAAAAAAAATACAACATGTCCTATTCTTCTCCATTTTGTGGACAAGTATAGGCATTGTTACAATGGATCCGCAAAAAAAAAACTGATGCAACAGGGAAGTCACACAGACGTCATCCTAATTTTTTGCAGACCACAAAATACAAAGGTTCGAGTGAATGCACCCTTATATTGACACATTATTTACTTGTTTGTTCATTCATTTATTGTTTTCTTTGTTAGGATTGGAGCTGGAATGTCCTTTGGTAATGTGATTAATGGAGTAACTAGAAGATTTTCCACAAATTTTCAGCTGCAGCAAGTAAGTAATAATATTTTAGCAGCTCATTGACTAGTTTACATGAGAAGTAAATATGCTCATGGTTAGAACTGGATAGGAGATTACCAGGATACACTGTAAATAGGAAAACATTACTCTCACTGCCTAGAGGTTTACAATATTATCAATGACTAAAGAAATACTCTTATAATATAACTTTTAATTCATACCTTTAAAAAGACCATATCATTTTCACACAATAGGAAAACATTCCCCAATTTTGCATAGTATAGCTATTGTAATCGTCAGATAGCTTAATGGTAAGGATACACCTGTAAGCAAGCAAGCATACAGCTTACCACCCTAGCTAAAGTGCCTGAGGACCCAGGTCTTTCTGCCCCCCACTGAGATGATTGGTGATCATAGCCAGTGTCATCATCATGACCATTATCAGCCTTGTCCTCCGGCACAAGCAACTTATCCTCCTCCTCCTCCTTCAGTGGTAGCTCCTCATCCTCCACTTCCTCCTCCATGAGACTTTCTCCATGTGTACTCCAAACAGCTACAGGGCAGCCAGAAAGATGTAGAAGCTGCACTTCTTCTGCTTTCTCTTGTTGCATCTGGATGACATTATACATGCCGCATTTGTCCCTACTGATAAATCTGGTGGCTACTTTGAGGAAACAATGCATGCTCCTTGCTGAGTAGGTCTGGTGCATGACGAAATCACTCATCACTTTATGTTGCTCGTACAAACGCCCTAGCATGTACAAGGTGGAATTCCAGCAAGCTGGAACGATGTAGATCAAGCGGCGCAAAGGCAGACTGTTCTGTCACTGCAGGTCTGGGTGGGAGTTCCTTGCCACAAAAGAATGGCTGCAATGCAAGGACAGTCTCCTGGACATAACCAGCACTCTATCAAACAGTGTTGTACAACTAAATTTATCAGGTACGCCATGGAGGGAGCGAGTGTTATTTCACCCAAATGCAGGGCAGCCACGATGTTACTGCCATTGTGGCTGACCACATTGCCCTGTTAGAGTTTGTGAGGAGACAGCCAGCAGGGTGTTTGCTGCTTGATGCACTTGAACAACTGATTGGCTGTGTGGCTACTTTTGCCCAGTCCGATCAGCTCTAATGCGGGATGGCAATGCTTCACTTTACACATATGATAAGAGGGAGAGGGAAGTTGGAACGATGCTCTACCCTGCTTCTGGTGGATAAAGGAGGATATCCATGGAGGAGAATGTGGAGGAGGCGGATAAGCCTCTGATGTGGGAACCAGACCAACACAAGCATGGAGCTGCCGCAATTTTTTTTTTAACCCAGTGGGTTGTGAAAGACATGTACTGTCCCTTCCTGTAACAGCTGTTCCAGGTGTGGACGGTGGTGTGCATCTTGCCACACACCGAGAGTTTCAAGGAGTGTCCCACATTCTCTGCCAAGTGACAGTACAAGGCAGGGATGTTTTTTTTTTGGGAGAAATAGTGGTGGCTAGGTATCTTCTAGTAAGGCTTGAGCGTACATCATTAGAGATGTCCCGAACTATTCGCCGGCGAACAGTTCCCGGTGAACATCGCTTGTTCGCGTTCGCCGCGGCGGGCGAACATGTGCGATGTTCGGTCCGCCCCCTATGCGTCATCATTGAGCAAACTTTGACCCTGTACCTCACAGTCAGCAGACACATTCTAGCCAATCAGCAGCATACCCTCCCTCCCAGACCCTCCCACCTCCTATCAAAAAGCAAGGACAGCATCCATCTTAGATTCATTCTGAAGCTGCAGTGTTAGTGAGAGCAGGGACAGTGCAGCTGCTGCTGATTTAATAGGGAAATCATTAGCTAGTCCAGTGTTCTGTGTCAACTCCAGTCCTCAAAGACTCATCTGATCTGCTGTAAGGACAGCGTCCTGACAGCACCCCAAAAAGCCCTTTTTAGGGCTAGTACATCAGTCTGCTTTTTTTTTCCCTCTGTAATATAATTGCAGTTGCCTGCCAGCATGTGTCAGGCCGACAGCGTGTACTGTGCCCACTGCTAGTGCCCACCACTCATATCTGGTGTCACAGTAGCTTGCATTTAAAACAGTAAAACTATTTTTTCTCTGTAATATAATTGCAGTTGCCTGCCAGCGTGTGTCAGGCCCACAGCGTGTACTGTGCCCACTACTGCCAGTGCCCACCACTCATATCTGGTGTCACAGTAGCATGCATTTAAAACAGTAAAACTATTTTTTCTCTGTAATATAATTTCAGTTGCCTGCCAGCGTGTGTGTCAGGCCCACAAAGTGTACTGTTCCCACTACTGCCAGTGCCCACCACTCATATCTGGTGTCACAGTAGCTTGCATTTAAAACAGTAAAACAATTTTTCTCTGTAATATAATTGCAGTTGCATGCCAGCGTGTGTCAGGCCCACAGCGTGTACTGTGCCCAGTACTGCCATTGCCCACCACTCATATATGGTGTCACAGTAGCTTGCACGCATAGTACCACTAATCTAAAAAAAAATGACAGGCAGAGGCAGGCCACCCCGCAGGGGCCTTCGTGGTCGTGGTGCTGTGATTTCCTTTTTGCCCTAGAATAATGCCCAGTGTTCAGAGGCCACGTACCCTGAACTCGAAAAGTTCTGAGGACATAGTTGACCGGCTAACACAGGACACCCAATCTTCTACAGCTTCTGCTCAGAACCTTGACGCACCATCCTCCTCCAGCTCAGCTTCGGGCACCTCTCAAGTTACCACTCGCCCGCCTGCCGCCACCACCAACACTAGCACCCACCTAGGTACAACTGCTTTGCAAAGGCACATGATCTCACATCACAAACGCCTATGGGATCAACACATGATGAGTACAAGCAGCACACAAACTCAAAGCCACCATCCTCCTCCTGGTCCAGCATCTTCAGCCTCATCAACCACTGCTGTACTCTTTGCCCCCTCTCAACCACCCGCCACTCCGCCTCTCACCTTCAGCAGTTCCTGCTCATCTGCCCACAGTCAGGTGTCTGTCAAGGAAATGTTTGAGCGTAAGAAGCCAATGTCACAGAGTCACCCCCTTGCCCGGCGTCTGACTGCTGGCTTGTCGGAACTCTTAGCCCGCCAGCTTTTACCATACAAGCTGGTGGAGTCTGAGGCCTTCAAAAAATTTGTAGCTATTGGGACACCGCAGTGGAAGGTACCCGGAATAAAAAATTTTTCACAAAAGGCAATCCCCAACCTGTACTCTATTGTGGAAAAGGAAGTCATGGCATGTCTGGCACACAGTGTTGGGGCAAGGGTCCATCTGACCACTGATACCTGGTCTGCAAAGCACGGTCAGGGCAGGTATATCATGTACACTGTGCATTGGGTAAACCTGCTGACGGCTGCCAAGCATGGAATGCGTGGCTCTGCAGTGGAGTTGGTGACACCGCCACGACTTTCAGGCAGGCCTGCTGCCACCTCCTCTACTCCTCCTACTCCATCCTCTTCGCTAACCTCCTCGGCTGAGTCTTGCTCCACATCAACTGCACCCCCCCAGCTCCCCAGGGGCTATTCCACATCCCGTATACGACAGTGTCACGCCGTCTTGGGGTTGATATGCCTAAAAGCAGAGAGTCACACCGGACCAGCACTCCTGTCCGCCCTGAATGCACAGGTGGATCAGTGGCTGACTCCGCACCAACTGGAGATCAGCAAAGTGGTGTGTGACAATGGAAGCAATTTGTTGGCGGCATTGAATTTGGGCAAGTTGACACATGTGCCGTGCATGGCACATGTGTTGAATCTGATCATACAACGCTTTGTGTATAAGTACCCAGGCTTACAGGACGTCCTCAAGCAGGCCAGGAAGGTGTGTGGCCATTTCAGGCGTTCCTACACGGCCATGGCGTACTTTTCCGATATTCAGCGGCGAAACAACATGCCAGTGAGGCGCTTGATTTGCGACAGCCCAACACGTTGGAATTCAACACTCCTAATGTTCGACCGCCTGCTCCAACAAGAAAAAGCCGTCAACGAGTATTTGTATGACCGGGGTGCTAGGACAGCCTCTGCAGAGCTGGGTATTTTTTTGCCACGTTACTGGACGCTCATGCGCAATGCCTGTAGGCTCATGCGTCCTTTTGATGAGGTGACAAACCTAGTCAGTCGCACCGAAGGCACCAGCAGCGACATCATCCCATTTGTTTTCTTCCTGGACCGTGCTCTGCGAAGAGTGCTGGATCAGGCCTTAGATGAGCGTGAAGAGGAAGAGGAAGAGTTGTGGTCACCATCAACACCAGAAACAGCCTTATCAGCATCGCTTGCTGGACCTGCGGCAACGCTGTAAGAGGAGTCTGAGGAAGAGGAGTCAGAGGAGGAATGTGGCTTTGAGGAGGAGGAAGACCAACCACAGCAGGCATCCCAGGGTGCTCGTTGTCACCTATCTGGTACCCGTGGTGTTGTACGTGGCTGGGGGAAAGAACAGACTTTCAATGAGATCAGTGAGGACGAGGAACGGGACATGAGTAGCTTGCCATCTAACCTTGTGCAAATAGGGTCTTTCATGCTGTCATGCCTGTTGAGGGACCCTCGTATAAAAAGGCTGAAGGAGAACGACCTGTACTGAGTGGCCACGCTACTAGACCCCTGGTATAAGCAGAAAGTGGCTGAAATGTTACCGAATTACCGGAAGTCGGAAAGGATGCAGCAGTTCCAAAACAAGTTAGAAAGTATGCTTTACACAGCATTTAAGGGTGATGTCACAGCACAATGGGAATCTAACAGGGAAAGAGGTGAAAGTAATCCTCCTCCTACCACGACCACGCCGGCAAGGACAGGATGCTTTACAGACGTGTTGTTGATGGAGGACATGCAGAGCTTTTTAAGTCCTACGCATCGCCACAGCCCTTCGGGGTCCACCCTCAGATAATGACTCGACCGACAGGTAGCAGACTACCTCGCCTTAACTGCAGATAGCGACACTCTGAGGAGCGATGAACCCCTTGACTACTGGGTGTGCAGGCTTGACCTGTGGCCTGAGCTATCCCAATTTGCAATAGAACTTCTGGCCTGCCCCGCTTCAAGTGTCCTGTCAGAAAGGACCTTCAGAGCAGCAGGAGGCATTGTCACTGAGAAGAGAAGTCGCTTAGGTCAAAAAAGTCTAGATTACCTCACCTTTATTAAGATGAATGAGGCATGGATCCCGAAGGGACTGACAGTGGGGGATGCATTTGACTAATTTTTCTGGCTGGATAATTTTGCATAGAAAAAACATTAATTTTCTTTGTGATCATCTAAGGTGATCATTAAAGCCTACTAGGCCAACAATGGGCCCACACTGCAGAATAATTGTTTTCTGGGTCACTTAACTGTCACTGAACTACCTCAGCACGACCATAGGCTTTGAAAAACCGCCATCGCCTGCAATCTCCCAAACGTGCGCACGAGCACAGTCATCACTACACCAAGATTGACGCATAGAGGAATAAAATTTATGTCATGAGTGTATCAACTATTGACAACTCTTTGCGGTTGTCTAAAATCTATGAGGACGTAACAGGGATTAAACTGATAAGAATAGTACTACTTAACACACCACTCATATAGGGTGGCACATTACATTGCACGGCGCAAGCGCAGTGCCCCAAATTGGAAGTAGGAGGACCAACCAAGCATCTTTTTCCATCTCCCGGTTCCTAAAATCTATTCCATACACCGGCCCCTGGTAGGGGACGTAACAGGGATTAAACTGATAGGAATAGTACTACTTAACATACCACTCATATAGGGTGGCACAGTACATTGCACGGCGCACGCGCAGTGCCCCAAATTGGAAGTAAGAGGACCGACCAAGCATCTTTTTCCATCTCCCAGTTCCTCAAATCTATTCCATACAACGGCCCCTGATATGGGACAAAACAGAGATTAAACTGGTAAGAAGAGATTTTTTTAATTTAAAAAAAAAAAGGACAGCCTCTGCGGAGCTGGGTATTTTTTGGCCGCGTTACTGAACGCTCATGCACAATGACTGTAGGCTCATGCGTCCTTTTGCAGAGGTGAAAAACCTGGTCAGTCAAACCCAAGACAACATCATCGACCTCATCCCATATGCGTTTTTTCTGGAGCGTGCCCTGCGAAGAGTGCTGGATCAGGCCGTAGATGAGCATGAAGAGGAAGAGTTGTGGTCACCATCACCAACAGAAGCAGCCTTGCCGTCATTGATTGCTGGACCTGCGGCAACGCAGAGAGAGGAGTCTGAAGAAGAGGAGTCAGAGGAGGAAGGTGGCTTTGAGGAGGTGGAAGACCAACCACAGCAGGTGTCCCAGGGGGCTTGTTGTCACCTTTCGGGGACCCTTGGTGTTGTATGTGGCTGGGTGGAGGAAGAAACCTTCAATGACGTCAGTGAGGACAAGGAACGGGACATGGCTAGCTTGGCATACAACCTTGTGCAAATGGGGAGTTTGCGGTTGTGCAAATGGACTGTTTGCGGTTGTTTGCGGTGCGTTAAACGGGGAGTTTGGTCTGTCATAGTTTGGTCTGTCACTGTGAAGCGGGCGTAACCCTTACACTACCTGCTCAATACAACAGGATGCCTGATGTTTTAAAGCACGTTATTCCAAACTATTTAGGAATGTTAGGTGATTTATGCCCTTTTTTGGATTGAAACCCGACTCTGCATCAACTACGTAATTTTCCATGGGAGTTTTGCATTGGATTTCCCTCCGGCATGCCACAGTCCAGGTGTTAGTCCCCTTGAAACAACTTTTCCATCACTATTGTGGCCAGAAAGAGTCCCTGTGGGTTTTAAAATTCGCCTGCCTATTGAAGTCTATGGCGGTTCGCCCGTTCGTGAACATTTGCGGAAATTCGCGTTTGCCGTTCGCAAACGGAAAATTTTATGTTTGCGACATCTCTATACATCATTAGCTCTAGAAAAATAGACACTGCACACTCAGCAACTTGGCCAGGTGAGAGTTAAGCTTGCCTACCAGCAGATTGCTCAGTGCATTCAATTATCGATGGCTGACAACAGAGCAACGTAGGAGTAGTCTCAGCATAAGAAGAAGTAACTGATAACGATGACAAGGGCACGGTACTGCATGTGGTTGCAACCAGTATTCCTCAAAGGAGAAAGAGGACATTCCTGTTGTGCTGACAGCAGCTTAAATTTTCCAACTGGTGATGTTGCATCATGTGCTGCAATAGAGCCGTACTGCATACATTTGTGTTTGAATGCCCACGGCTTTAATCCTGCAGATATTGCACACGGCAATGCTTTCATCTTCTTCCTGTCCATCACACAGTCTTCGTCATCATCATCAACCTCCCCGTCCACACCACTTTTATCAAACTGTGATATGACTTCATGGGCTCCTTGGCCCCCCTCCCGATTCCCTTCTCTGTGTTTGCCCCAAGTACCACTGTTGATACCATTGCCTCTACTACCACGATCATAGAGACAAGTGCAACTATTTCCACCAACACAGCTATGCATGACGTCCCCTGCCTTATGACAGTGCAAACGCTAACTGTTCTTACACAAGTCATCACCATGGAGACTCTCTTGAGTATCTTCTATGGTTTTCCTATAAATGAAAAGTACGCAATTTTTGCAGTAAAATTTCTTTGAACTACACAGTATCTTGCAGTAAAAATAAAATGCATATAATAACACAGGTATAACAATTGCATTATTGCAGTAGTGCTTTTGTTGTAATTACCCATTATCTTGCAGTAATATGAAACGGGTTTAATAATATGGGTATAAATATGTTATTGCAGTTTTGCTATTACTGTAAATACCTGTTATCTTGCAGTAATATGCAATGCATTTAATAACAGGGGTGTAAAAAGAGCATTATTGCAGTTTTGCTTTCATTGCAACGACCTATTGTCTTGCAGTAATATGCAACTAGGGTTGAGCGAACCCGTGGGTTCACCGGGTTCGGCCGAACTTCAGGTCAAAGTTCTGGTTCGGGACCCGAACTTGACCCGAACTTCACCCTGAACTCGGAGCCCATTTAATTCAATGGGGACCCGAACTTCACTTTATTATTTTCCGTTATAACATGGTTATAACGGAAAATATTAGAATTCTTAAAACAGAATGCTAAATACAATGTCTACTGAGGGGTTAAAAAAAATAAAACTCATCCACTTGATCACGCAGCCGGTATCTTCCTTTCATCAGGACCTGCAAAAGGTGGTGAGCGTGGTGACGTCACCGCAGGTCCTTTTGAAGGTCCTGAAGAAAAGAAGATACCGGCTGCGCAATCAAGTGGATGAGGTGAGGTTTTTTTTAGGTTTTTTTAACCCCTCAGTAGACATTTTATTTAGCATTCTGTTTTAAGAATGCTATTATTTTCCATTATAACCATGTTATAATGGAAAATAATAAAATCACCCGAACACCGAACCTGAACTTCAGTGAAAAAGTCCGGGTTCGCTCAACTCTATATGAAACGCATTTATTAACACGGGTATACAAATGTTGTTATTGCGGTATCACTTTGCTGTAACTACCCATTATCTTGCAGTAATATTCAACGCATTCAGTAACATGGGTATAATGCACTGATTTGCCCAAATTACGAATTGTAAATTCAAACTGGTTCTTAGAAACAAAATGTGCAATTCCTTAGCGTTTGTAGCCGAATGTATGCTTTTGGGGTGTTGGCAGTAAGCTTATGAATTGTAGAAACTTAAGCTTTAAAGAAAAAAAACTGTCTGTCTGTTCATATACAGAATGAAATGAGTTGCCAGCTGCTGTATGAAACACACAACTGGGTGGCCAGTCCCTCATTCCCTCACTACATGCTTTCCTTGCATTCCCTAAAATATACTCAATTATATCTTATTATTATTTCCCTATACTTACAGTGTCCTTGTCACAGCATATTAGTGGCTTCTGTCTGTAATGGCTTTTTGTCAAACACTGCCAGGTCACAAGGCAAAGACAGAATGGCAATTCTTCTGTCTAAGCATCAGGACCTGGCTGCCTACTACACCCTTAGTGGCTGATCAGGCCATCTTTCAGCCTCTCAGCCAATTAGGGCGAGCCATCCCCCCACTTTCTCACGGTGTCATGTGATGCTCCATCTGGTTTTCCCCACCAATTTTTACAGTAAAATGGTGCTGGGTGCCGTTTTCATGGGATTTGTCTGAAGCGAATTGCAAAAAGTTTGGATTCATTTGATAGACAATTTTTTGTAAAATGAATAACGAATCCGATTAGTTAAGAAACACTCTTATCTAGTCTATACTGCTATTCGAGGTTTGTTTTTGGCTTCCTTGAGTTTACAAGTGCAAAAGTTTGAACTTGATGAACTTGTGTCTTTTTTAATGCACTAAAATTATTTTCAGATGACCAAATAACAACGGCTTATTTTTTCTCCAGCTTAATCGGTTTAAACAGCTCAATACTGATAACAACATTGGTTTCGGTACTGCGTCTCGTACTTTGGAGCAAGCTATAGAGAAGACGAAAGCTAACATCATCTGGGTAACTCAGAATAAAGCTGCTGTACAGCAATGGTTCGAGAATGCTATAAACCCTTAAAGCAGATGAAAAACACTACTGCACAATTGTGAAGAGAACGTTTACAAACCACATGTACCTCCATATGTGGTTTTCTATAATGTATAAAGCTACAGAGAAAAGAAAAATGATACCATAGAAATGTGATTTCTGTTCTGACAAGATTCCTTCTGCTAGATTACCCTTCTTCGGGTTTCTATGAATTTCCATTCTGAAGTGACTGAGAAACCCAAATGTATTCACATTTGCATATCTATGTCCTTAGGTTCCAGAGGCTTTTGTATGTGGTACTTCTGCTGTCATATATATTACATGATTGGAGAAAATTTGAGGAAATACTTTTAAAGGGAATGGGTCATCAAAAAATGAACTATTGCTTAAATCAAGTTTTTAAATTAAACATTTTTAAAGAATTTTTGTTGATTTAAAAAAAAAAAATCCATGTCCCTATATATTTAAAGCGGCTCTGTCACCAGATCACCCCTATAGAACCAGGCACATAGCATGGTAGGGTACTTAAAAAGCCCACCTCCTGGTGCTCAATATTGCCTGCCCGCCGACAGTGAGGAGAAAGGTATAACTGCAGGATCACCCCTACCAGGCTACGTGCCTGGTTTAATAGGGGTGATCTGGTGACACAGCCGCTTTAAATACTGTTAAATCCTGCAGTTTTCGCATTGGCCACTAAGCCTTAAATATGTCAAGACTTCCTGTTCTTGAAAGCAGCCACATGGGCAATAGACACAATAGACTGGAGGGACCCCATTGACCTCTATAGGAGATATTTCTAAGCAGGCTTTCTGACCTGTGCAGAGGTCAGGAGCGAGTAGGTAAGTTGTGAAATCACATAATATGGTGTATTCTGTGTTATCTATACAAAGCTGATATCTGTCATTGTAATTCTGCCTGTTATGATAATGCAATGGCTACTAAAAAAGTTACCTATAGAGAACAAGAAGTCTCCGCATATTATTAGCTTTTTTTAATATAGTGACATGGAAAATGAAAACAAAAAGCCCCAAGAATTCTTAAAAAAAATATGCTTAAAGCAACCCTTCAAGAAAAAAATTCACATGAACTGGGAAATTAACAGAAAATGCACATGATGACCTCCTTTTCATCTTTTTAGTTGTGCTAATTCTCAAGCTGCTCTTCGCCATCCAAGATAGCCACACAGCTTCTTAGACTATATGCTGCACTTTGTATATTGGTAGCCCAAAGCACTTCCTGCTTGTCCATCACTGGTCTTGGATTGTCCAGCACTGTTCACATGAGCAGTGCTGATCAATCCAAGAGCAGCAGGAAGCGGTGCTGCCATCTTGAATGGCAGAAGAAGAACCCAGGAATTGGCAGATCTGCGGCTGTAAAGATGAAAAGGAGGGCATCAGGTAAGTGCTCTGTTCATTCCCCAGTTAATGTGAATATTGTTTTTCCTTAACCTGAGGGTCGCTTTAAAAGATTTAAACAGTAGGTCATTTTCTGATGACACACTTCCTTTAATATCTAATGTCTCCTCTAAGAAAAAAAGCTGAAAATCAATTTAAAAAAATGCTGTACAGTATCATTCCTTGCTTGCTATCTTGGTACAACCTCTGCTGATAACCATGTTTACTCCATAAACCCAATTACTGTAACCTTTAGGGTGCGTACACATGGGAAGGATACGGCGCTGATTCGCCACATGGGTAGATTCTGCAATGTTTCACAGTACCAGCTAAGTGGAAAACACTGTGAAAACAAACAAATCTGTAATAAAACTGACCTGTGGTGTGGATTTTAATTTCTCAGTATGTTAAATTATGCTGCGGATTTCCGCCCTGGATTTCACCTTTGTGCAATGCATAGGGTGAAATTCACAGCAAAATGCACAATAAATCCACAGCCAAGATTCCATCCTGTTAGGCCACACTCTTAAAGGTCACATAAAACAATAGGTAATTTTAGGTGAGAGCCTATAACAAAAAATAACCTACCTTTATTTATACTTTATGATCACATTGTAAATAAGAGTTTGATTTTTCATACATACTATAAAGCACTGCCAGAAAAAACAACTGCTTCTACTTTCTTGTTTTTATTACAGAATGTAAAAATAAAAGCTGATTTAACAAATGTGTGACTGGAAATTATGGCTTCTTTGTATTAATTGAGTTAAATCATTTTGATTTGATCACCAAATCAGTCTCCTGTTGTTTGTGTCACCCTACGCCATGGGTCATTAGGATGCAAACTGGCGTACCACTCAGTATGAAGGAATGGTCGGATTACTGCCAGTATTTCTGATTCGGTAAAGAAGGATTCCATAAAATCTCTCCATTTCCAAAAGAAGGGGCCTGTTAATGTAGATCTGCAATACTCTGTCTCAATATGTTCTAACATCAGGCATTTTGATGTCTGTTGGATAATCTCCTTTAGTGGCGGAGTATTTGGTTTAAGCCAGTATGTCAGCAGTTATATTTTGGCCACTAGTATAATTATGTGGATTGCCGCTTTGAGTGTAATTACGCCTCTCCCTACATGAAACCGAAGAATCTCTGGCTCCAATGGAATTTGTATGTGACATTTGTTTGCAACCAGAGACAGAAGAGACTGCCAGAAGGTCTGCACCTTTGGGCAGGACCAAAGTCCTTGTGTAAGATCAGCGTTTGAAACCTGGAATTTGGGGCAATGGGTTATTCTGCCTTCTATAGTCTTATTGGGGTCTCGAGGGGTATAAAAGCCATAGATAGCTTTATGCATTATTTTAAAGTAAGTTTTCTACCAGGCTTCACTATGTATTGTTTTCTGAATCAGAACCCAGCCCTCTAATATCTGTTCATGTCTGATAAAGCTTTGAACAAAGAAGAGTCCCCCTTCTTGGAGCTTAACTCTCTCAAAGAGCTATAAATGATCGCTAGACTCTTTTTATTTTCAGGGGTCCCTAAGAGAAGGTCAAAGGAATTAGTAGAGAATTCCTGTGTAAATCTTTGACTCTGGGGTGCAAGAAGGCGGTTAGTTGATAGTACGCTAAAAAATGGTCTGAAGGCAGTCGGTATAGAGTATGCAGTTCCTGAAATGTAAGTTCCTCCCCTCCTTCTGATTCCATATGTGCCTGACCTCATGTATTTCCTTATCTGGCCATATCTGGAATTGTTTATTTAGAGAGGTTGCATGAAATTCCGGGTGTCTCCAAATCATGATGGGAGATTATGCATCTTTCTGGTCGCCTTCCAGGGAGCTATTGTATCTCGCAAAAACACACTGCGATTTACAGGGCCAGGTAAGGCTGTGTACCTAGTGTGAAGGATAGCATTAAAACTTCAGGGCCAGGCTAGTTCTTCCTCAATGTGTGGGAGGTTTTATTTATCCAGTTCAGACCATGCCTCAGTAAACCAGCCAGATTATAGTTCCTGATATCTGGTAATCCTATGCTACCCCTGCTCCTATGTCTGGTCAGTTTAGCTATGGATATTCTACACTGTCTGGACTTCCAAATAAATGACCGAAAGGCCTTGTAATATCAGTACGTTTCAATAGAATCGGCAAGGTTTGCATGGGGTACAAGAGTTTGCTGAAACCCATAATTTTTAGTAAGTGACATCTTCCCAGGAGTGTAATGGGGAGAGTTGACCAGGATTTAAAGGATAACTGTCATGTTTTCATAAAAAAAATCTATTTTAGCATATGCTACTGCTGCAGCAGCATTATGCATAAAGCAATCTTTAGTTTTGTTCAAATACCACAGTTTTCCTTGAGTTTTTCCCTTAGTTTCCGCTGTTTAAACATTTACAATATGAGGACCTTCTCAAGATGGCAACTGCTTTCCGTCACTTCCCATACACACTTGCTGTAGCCAGCAGCTCCCTGCCAGCCAATCAGATTGGATTACTGAGAGACACGCCTCCTCACTCTGAAGCCTAATGCAGGCATGCAGTGTGAAGGACCGCCCCTCCGTCTTCTGTTTATACTAAAAGGAAGACAGAGAAGCCCTAGCAACGGTCTTTTAAGGGAGCAGTGAAAAGGGACAGAGGACATTAATGAAAGCTGTTATTATAAGGTAATTACAGATCTTTTGACAATCATTGACAGACTAACTCAGGTATACATGCCTAGTTCTAATAAACTAGCAAATAAAATAAAAAATATGACAGTTACCCTTTAAGGTCCAAGAGTATTTTCTTAAACAATGGAGGGTATATAATGATTCTGGAGTTTTCCCCACCTTAATCCCTAAGTATTTAATACACTGTATTACTACGGTAACAGGTGTATTGTGTAGTTGTTCTTTGTGAATGTTTTGTGACACTGACAAATCCAATAATTCACATTTGGTCATATTGACTTTAAAGAGAGAAGTTCAAACATAGCTGGGAGATCTCTTTGGGGGCGTGCTAGAAATAACAGAAGATCATCAGCAAATAAAGTGTGTTTAAGCACTTGTTTGCCAATGGTAATACCTTCAATATGTTTGTACAGAGACCGTGCTGTAGAAAGCAGTTCCAATGCCAGATATAATAATAGAATTGAAAGGGGACATCCCTGTCTAGTGCTCTTTTGCAAACCAAAAGTCTGTGATAAGTAACCTGGGTAGAAATCCTGGCTAGGGGCGAAGAATATAGCGATGTAATATACATCCTAAATTGGTCCTCGAAACCCATGGTGTCCAATACCTCGTTCAGCCATCCCAAGTTCACATTTTCAAATGCTTTTTCTGCATCTATGGTGAGGAGAGCTGGGGAGGTATGAAGGAGAGGGCGCATTTTGACCTTATCTAACACAGCCTGGACTTTATGTAAGTTATAAACCGCTGCCCTGCGCTGTATGAATCCTACCTGATGGGGATTTATAAGTTTATAGAGAAAAACTGCTAGTCTGTCAGTCAATATTTTTGAGAGATATTTAAGATCATTATCTATGAGGGAAATTGGGCAATAGGAGGACGCCAGAGTGTCATCTTTTCCTGGTTTTGGGAGCACTTTGATATATGCCATGTTCATGTCCGGTGGTATCGGCTGTCCCTGCAGTATTTGGTTATATAGGGATGTGAGGACCAGTGTAATTTTAGGAGCTAATATTTTATAAAACTCATTAGTGTAGCCATCTGGTCCTGGAGCTTTCCGGTTTGCAGATTGGCGGATTACTCTTCATACTTCCTCCTCAGTAATAGGTTGATTCAAGGCCACTAGATCTGTAGGTGCAATTCGAGGTAGTGAGAGATTGTCAAGCCATGCCTTGCCTGCCGTAACACCCCATTTCGGTGCTGAATAGAGATCCTGGTAATATTCTTTCAAGATTTCGTTTATCTCCTTCTGTAGTTGACATATGCCCCCTTCCCCCGTGCATTGCAGTGATCAAAGAAGGTGGTTTTATCCCTTTAGCTAGAGACACCATAGTTTTCCCGACTTGTTTCCAAATCTAAAACAGGTGAGCCTCCCTTTGTGTTCCATCTAATTCTTTTTTCTGTCTGTACCATCTATCATATTCCGCTTTTGTGTTTTGCCGTTTCTGTTTAGATTGTGGGGATGGCCGAGATTGAAACTCTGTGTAGGATTCTCTTAGTGCATTTGTTAATTCTTTTAGCTTCCCAAGTGCTGTTTTTTGGAGACCTCTTGTATATACTATTTTCCCCCGTAACACTGCCTTGCCTGCTCTCCAAATTAGTTGTAACTCGCCGGAGGAAGAGTTAGTGTCCCAATATTCCTCCCACCAGTGATGTAACATTTCTGAAAAACTCTTATTCAAGGCTAATTTCAAAGGAAACCTCCAAATGAAGCGTGCACCCCTCGGGATACTATCTGCCATTTCTAGGATTGCTAGGGCATAATCAGAGATGACTAGATTACACATATCCATCGACAGCATTTTTTGGAGAATCGTCTCTGTCACCAAAAAGCAATCTAAGAGGGACCAGAAGGCATGTGTGGTAGAGAAAATTGAAAATTCTCTCCTGTCTGGGAAGAATTGGCGCCATGCATCCTTTAAACTGGCCCTAATAGCTAATTACATCAGGACCTTGTTCCCTGTGTCTGGGCATTATTTGCCGGCATAAGGAGTTATGCCTATCCTTATCATGAACCATCACTACATTCATGTCCCCCGCGACTATCTAAAGAGATATTGGATCATTAAGTAGCCTACTTCTCAGGTCTTCAAAGAACACAGAATTGGCGTCATTTGGACCATACACGTTATAAATGCTCAGGTTTTCAGCCCGGCCGCTAAGCTGAACATGCAGTAACCTGCCCTCCTGATCTTCCTCAGAGAATATCACTTTATGTGCTAGATTTTTATGGAGGAGAAGTATTACTCCCCCCTTGGAGCCCCCAGGGGGCGAGCCCAGAACTCTACCAACCCATAGGCGTTGAATACGGAAAAAATCAACCCTAGGTAAGTGCATTTCCTGGAGTAATGCTATGTTGGCTTTTAATCGCTTTAGATGACTTAGCACCATTAGGCGTTTGTGTGGAGACCGAAGACCTTTAACATTCCATGAGACAATCTTTGTCATGATGAAGAGCTGAAATTGGTACAAGGTAACCCGCAAGCTTACTAGAGAAAAAGAAGTACATATCTTCCTAAAATCTAAACATATTCCCCATAGAACTATCCCAACCTGTATTTATTAACAATAAAAGCAAAGTATGTATAACAGTAATAATAGTAGAGAACAATAAAGGGCCACACAAGTGACATCTATATAGGACTTCACTTCTTCCCAGCATGACAACAGTCAAACCGTGTTAAGTCATGCTCAGAAAAAAAAAATCTGGTACTGGTCATAAAAGAGGAAGAAAAAAAAAAGAAACAAAAGAAATTAAAAAAAAAAACGAGAGTAGCAAGACATGAAAGGTAAGAAATACTGCACAAAATCATTGGTAACACACTAAACAGAGATACTTTTTGGTGGGCCACCCTGTATGTTCTCCATTTGTAACCAATTTATTTGGGTCCTAAGGATGAGAAACTAATACATTTGGAGCGGGTAGGCCCAGGATAGCTTATAATATTTTACAACTAAAGCTTAATGGGGGATTAAAATTTCCAAATTATCTGAGCTTATAATATTGTGGTGTTGATAGCCATGGATTGGACGTACCTTACTTCCATGTTGTCTAATAGGCTGCAGGAACAAACATTCTTGTCTAATAAAGATAATTTTCTTCATCTTGCTGTTTGTGTGATTCCAGAGCGATGCAGAAACAATATACTACTGATGTCCACTTGGCAAAAACTAGGGTATATGAAGAATTTACACCCTTATAATTAGTTGCATGTGATTCTTCTGGTCTCTTCTGGACACTTAGGGGGTCATTTAGGCGTATTTCAGGCGCAGATAGCGGCGCAAGGATTAGTTGCGCCGCCATCTGCAACTTCGCCCCGCTTATGCCAGGTCTAAAATTGTGGGCATAGCGTGGACAGGGAAGAGTGTGGGCTGGGAGGCCTGTCTCATTTACCAAAAGGTCTAAATGTAAGACAGCTCAAAAGCTGTCTTCCTTATAGAACTGGCGCTGGATGCGCCAAAGTTATGGAGAGGCCTGTGATCCACCGCCAGTTATGGGGCTTTATTAAGATCAGCATTTAAACCGCCGGTCTTAATAAATGTGCCCCTTAGTGAATAGGTCTACTAGTAAGACATTATCCTTGGAAGAAGTTAAGTTGAAATACCCAAATGTAGCTTTTTCCTTTTTCCCTTATTTACAAGCGAGTAATTATCTTAATAAACTGTTGCCCACTTTGAATGCCAGAGAGTGGAGTTAATCTCAAACATATTCCAACTGTGAGAAGTCGCAAAGCTAGTTATTATAAATCTCTCCATACTCCTTTAGATTATACATTTATGACGGCTATATAAAACAGGGAAAGTAAGCAGCTCTCACCCACCGTCCACCTGCCTTGAGCACGGATGGCAACCTCCGGACTTGATTGCTGTGAAATATTCAAGACCAAGGAAAATCCAGCTTCCAAGATGCAAAAGGTGGAATCTTTATTGTGCGTTTAAAATCCAAATGCAAGACATCACAGGTTACAGTAAAGCGTTTCAGACCGAGAGTAAATCAGGGTCCTTCATCATGACCAATGGTCATGATGAAGGACCCTGATTTACTTGCGGTCTGAAACGCATTACTGTAACCTGTGATGTCTTGCATTTGGATTTTAAACGCACAATAAAGATTCCACCTTTTGCATCTTGGAAGCTGGATTTTCCTTGGTCTTGATCATTTATGACGGCTACATCTAAATGGACCAATGATATTCCACAGATGACAATGTCAACCATGTTTGGATTGTAGCCTCCGTCAACTTCCATCAAGGACTTTATTTGGTTACTGTATATAGACTGGATGAAACCAGGTGCTCCTCAGCAGTAGAAAACTGTTGAATATTCTCCATACCTGGATAGATCCTTTACACCTGCCCTTCAAACTATTTCTGGAGAAAACCACAGAAATAAGATAATAATGCACTTAGTAAAGTAGATGCAAGCATTATATATGGACAAAGTCCTCACTCTGATATGATAATATATATTATCATATCAGAGTGAGGACTTTGTCCATATATAATGCTTGCATCTACTTTGCTAAGTGCATTATTATCTTATTTCTGTGGTTTTCTTCAATAATATGGCCAGGGACATCCGCACATTTGTATATCATACCGTGCAGGATGTTTTTATCTTAGTTTTTTCTGTGATTTTTTTTGTCTATTTCAGGAGAAACTTTCATTTATTATGAAGATGGACCTAGTGGAGGCATTTTTTGGGAAAGAAAAAGGTTTTTTGAGTGCTAAGAAAGTTTTATTGATTTATTACCCACATCTAATGAGGGAGATCCACCTGTATTCACATTGGGGATCTACGTGTGACGTAGTTCTTTCACGCCTACTGGATGGATACATCCACTAGGTTGAATACTGAGACATAACTTACCAAAGGAAAAATGGATGTACTTTTTTTGTTGCTAATACTTTGCAATTCACTAACTTCAAGTTTAATTTGTCTTTTCTTCCTTTTCTACCCTTGTTTCTCCTCCTACCCCCTACATTTTCTCATTCCATATATACCTTCTTTATGAAGAGGTCCATGGGATGACCCAATGGTGGTTACTGCCTTGTGAATTAAAACAGGATGTGAACTCCATGGGTTCAAACACTCCATTTTGGGCAAGCGGCTGGAGGTCTTTACCTCCTAACTTCCTTGCCATATGTCACTCATGTGAGAATGTGGACCTCCAGGTCAGTTCACCTGCCCAGTACCTCACTCCTCCCCCTCCCCCCTGACTTGTACATATAGACACATATGTACTTCAAGGCGCAGGAGAGGGGGCGATTTCTGCTCTTCATTCATATGATGAAAAATCTATTTGATTTATGTTACTGCTATATGCTTTAGTATCACAATACATGCCATGGAGGAAGTAGACAGGGACCTAAAACGTGTTTGACTTTTTCTGCGATATTATGAATTTTTAATATGCTGGTATATCGATACATATTATAAGTCTAATTACCGCTTTCTATCCTGTAACTTATTATAATACAATTTACCAAAGTCTTCTCACCTATTGCCGTTCTCCTGCACACTGAAGAACCACTGCTCCCAGACAAGCTTACAAGGAGAATCTATCCTAACGACTGCAAGCTGCAGCTGTCAGCCCAACTTTCTATTCAACCCACAGCTCCCATGCACAGAAATATTAAGCCAGACGCCGCTGTCTGTACGAATTGCAGGTCACAGTGAGTAATCAGGAATGTGCTTGATCAATTCTACATAACTATCTTTATACAGTATCTATTGGCAACTAGTTGCATCAAAAGGGGCATAGATGCCCGTGATGAGAACATATTCCTACTACTTTACAAATCATTAGTCAGACCACACATGGAGTACTGTGTACAGTTCTGGGCTCCTGTGAACAAGGCAGACATAGCAGAGCTGGAGAGGGTCCAGAGGAGGGCAACTAAAGTAATAACTGGAATGGGGTAACTACAGTACCCTGAAAGATTATCAAAATTAGGGTTATTCACGTTAGAAAAAAGACGACTGAGGGGAGATCTAATTACTATGTATAAATACACTGCGTGCAGAATTATTAGGCAAATGAGTATTTTGACCACATCATCCTCTTTATGCATGTTGTCTTACTCCAAGCTGTATAGGCTCGAAAGCCTACTACCAAATAAGCATATTAGGTGATGTGCATCTCTGTAATGAGAAGGGGTGTGGTCTAATGACATCAACACCCTATATTAGGTGTGCATAATTATTAGGCAACTTCCTTTCCTTTGGCAAAATGGGTCAAAAGAAGGACTTGACAGGCTCAGAAAAGTCAAAAATAGTGAGATATCTTGCAGAGGGATGCAGCACTCTTAAAATTGCAAAGCTTCTGAAGCGTGAACATCGAACAATCGAGCGTTTCATTCAAAATAGTCAACAGGGTCGCAGGAAGCGTGTGGAAAAACCAAGGCGCAAAATAACTGCCCATGAACTGAGAAAAGTCAAGCGTGCAGCTGCCAAGATGCCACTTGCCACCAGTTTGGCCATATTTCAGAGCTGCAACATCACTGGAGTGCCCAAAAGCACAAGGTGTGCAATACTCAGAGACATGGCCAAGGTAAGAAAGGCTGAAAGACGACCACCACTGAACAAGACACACAAGCTGAAACGTCAAGACTGGGCCAAGAAATATCTCAAGACTGATTTTTCTAAGGTTTTATGGACTGATGAAATGAGAGTGAGTCTTGATGGGCCAGATGGATGGGCCCGTGGCTGGATTGGTAAAGGGCAGAGAGCTCCAGTCCGACTCAGACGGCGACGCCAGCAAGGTGGAGGTGGAGTACTGGTTTGGGCTGGTATCATCAAAGATGAGCTTGTGGGGCCTTTTCGGGTTGAGGATGGAGTCAAGCTCAACTCCCAGTCCTACTGCCAGTTTCTGGAAGACACCTTCTTCAAGCAGTGGTACAGGAAGAAGTCTGCATCCTTCAAGAAAAACATGATTTTCATGCAGGACAATGCTCCATCACACGCGTCCAAGTACTCCACAGCGTGGCTGGCAAGAAAGGGTATAAAAGAAGAAAATCTAATGACATGGCCTCCTTGTTCACCTGATCTGAACCCCATTGAGAACCTGTGGTCCATCATCAAATGTGAGATTTACAAGGAGGGAAAACAGTACACCTCTCTGAACAGTGTCTGGGAGGCTGTGGTTGCTGCTGCACGCAATGTTGATGGTGAACAGATCAAAACACTGACAGAATCCATGGATGGCAGGCTTTTGAGTGTCCTTGCAAAGAAAGGTGGCTATATTGGTCACTGATTTGTTTTTGTTTTGTTTTTGAATGTCAGAAATGTATATTTGTGAATGTTGAGATGTTATATTGGTTTCACTGGTAAAAATAAATAATTGAAATGGGTATATATTTGTTTTTTGTTAAGTTGCCTAATAATTATGCACAGTAATAGTAACCTGCACACACAGATATCCCCCTAAAATAGCTAAAACTAAAAACAAACTAAAAACTACTTCCAAAAATATTCAGCTTTGATATTAATGAGTTTTTTGGGTTCATTGAGAACATGGTTGTTGTTCAATAATAAAATTAATCCTCAAAAATACAACTTGCCTAATAATTCTGCACTCCCTGTATATCAGGGGGCAGTACAGAGATCTATCCCATCATCTATTTATCCCCAGGACTGTGACTGTGACGAGGGGACATCCTCTGCGTTTGGAGGAAAGAAGGTTTGTACACAAACATAGAAAAGGATTCTTTACGGTAAGAGCAGTGAGACTATGGAACTCTCTGCCTGAGGAGGTGGTGATGGTGAGTACAGTAAAGGAATTCAAGAGGGGCCTGGATGTATTTCTGGAGTGTAATAATATTACAGGCTATAGCTACTAGAGAGGGGTCGTTGATCCAGGGAGTTATTCTGATTGCCTGATTGGAGTCGGGAAGGAATTTTTTATTCCCCTAAAGTGAGGAAAATTGGCTTCTACCTCACAGGGTTTTTTTTGCCTTCCTCTGGATCAACTTGCAGGATAACAGGCCGAACTGGATGGACAAATGTATTTTTTCGGCCTTATGCACTATGTTACTTTGTTACTAGTTGGAAATTGACTCTGGAAACTGTTTATCCACGCAATGCTACTATAAATTACTATTACTATGTTCGTTAAGCCCATGCAGAACATCTAATACAAGAAGCTGTTTAACTGTGGATGGACAGTTAACTGTTATACAATGAAGTTATACATCACATAATGACTAGAGATGAGCGAAGTTCTTGAAAATTTGATTCGGCGGCTTCAACGAATTTTACAAAAAAATGTGCTTTGTGGCGAATTACTCACGTCACAAAGTGCATTTCTTTGTATGTAGTGGGTGCAATGACAGGGAACAGTGATTGCGCCGCTCCCCATCATTGTACTCCTCAGATGCCGTGTCCATTGTTGATCGTGGCATCTGACATTAATATTAAGGTCTATAATAAAAAAATTCTAAAGAATTACACTTAACTCATCCATTTGATCGCGAAGAGCCCCCTCCTGCAATCTTGACTGGAGATTCAGTGCAAAATCTCACACGTCATTTGTCACCGTGCATGAGATTTTGCGCGGGATCCTCAATCAAGATGGCGGCAGTAGGCTCTTCATGCTCAAGCAGATGAGGTAAGTATGATTTTTTAATTTTTTTGTACCCCATTTCAGGGAAAATCGATTCATTGACACAAAGTACAAGGAAATTTGGCTTTGTGGTAAATCGAATTTTCCCTGAAATTCGGATTGATGTCTACTTCGGACACTTCGATTCACTCAACACTAATAATGACTATATAATATTTTTAGAACTAAATCTATTGCTACTATTATTTTGTCAGAATATTTTATTTGTTTTAATGCTTTTTTATATTTAAATAGGCTAACATTAAACTAACATGTAGTTTCCCTTTGACAATTCAAATTTTCAATCTTTCTGTTCACATATTTTATTTATTATTATTATTATTATTATTATTATTATTATTATTATTATTTATTTGAAAGCACCATTCATTAATCACATGGCGCTGTACATCTAAGCGTACATACATTATATAAAACAACACAGGTACATTGAGCATGAACACACTGCTAAAAATGGGGAGACGACCCTGCCCACAACAGGTTATAATCTATAAGGGAAGGGGGAAGAACACAGTAGGCATGGGTGGACTGGCCATATACCCTACAGGGAAATTTCCTGGTGGGCCTATGCCCAGAGGGCTGGCCGAGCCCTCCCCAGGACCACTGGCTAGGTACATAATACATGCTAGAAGCATCAGGTCTTTAGGCACCTGCTCAACAGCCACAGATGACCACCTGAATTCAGCTCTATCACCATCCTCAGTATGATAATAGCGCAGTATTTTATACTGCACTGTGGTATTTGATTTCGCTGGAGCAGTAGTTTGTGCTGCACTATGGTATTGCTGGCCCCACCACTTCTGTTGTCTCTGCCTTTTTGTAGCTTTTGTTGGTTCTGCTTACTTGTGTTTCCCAGCCTTTTGTCAATTTGGACCCGCCTACAACTTGGGGCCACTTTTTAAGTTTTTCTCCAGGGCCACTTTAAATTCCCAGTCTGTCCCTGACAGCCGGTGCGGGTTAAAGCTGCTTATCTGGCTGTGAGGCTGCAGCACGCTCATGGCATGAGGTAGGCTTTCCTGAAGAGGTGGGTTTTCAGGTTACTTTGAAAGGTTTTGATATTGGGGGAGAGTCTGATGTGTTGGGGAAGCAAGTTCATCTTGTAGATGATTGTGCAAAGAACAGACAAGAGGAGAACAAAGAAGGAAGTCTTGTAAGAATCGGAAATTACGTGTGGGGATGTATCTGGAAATCAGGTCAGAGATATAAGGAGGGGGCTGGTTGTGAACGGCCTTATATGTTGTTGTTAGTATTCTGAACTGAATTCGCTGGGCAATGGGGAGCAGTGAAAGGATTAGCAGAGGGGAGAGACAAAGGAGAAACAAGGAGAGGGGTGGACGGTGCCTTCAGGGCCTACATGTTATTAGTATTTATTGTAAACCAACCCTATAGGTACAGGGGCCAACAGTAGTGTACTCGGCATTAATGCTATACATTTTCTATAGCTTGGTAAGCCACCTGTGCCGAAATTTTGATTTATGTTACTGTTATCTGCGCTGCCAACTGAATGTAACTCCTAATATGTCAACCTTGAATAAAAACAATGAAAATACACTGCTCAAAAAAATAAAGGGAACACAAAAATAACACATCCTAGATCTGAGTTAATTAAATATTCTTCTGAAATACTTTGTTCTTTACATAGTTGAATGTGCTGACAACAAAATCACACAAAAAATAAAAAATGGAAATCAAATTTTTCAACCCATGGAGTTCTGGATTTGGAGTCACACTCAAAATTAAAGTGGAAAAACACACTACAGGCTGATCCAACTTTGATGTAATGTCCTTAAAACAAGTCAAAATGAGGCTCAGTAGTGTGTGTGGCCTCCACGTGCCTGTATGTCCTCCCTACAACGCCTGTGCATGCTCCTGATGAGGTGGCGGACGGTCTCCGGAGAGATCTCCTCCCAGACCTGGACTAAAGCATCTGTCAACTCCTGGTGGTGCAACGTGACGTTGGTGGATAGAGCGAGACATGATGTCCCAGATGTGCTCAATTGGATTCAGGTCTGGGGAACGGGCGGGCCAATCCAAAGCATCAATGCCTTCATCTTGCAGGAACTGCTGACACACTCCAGCCACATGAGGTCTAGCATTGTCTTGCATTAGGAGGAACCCAGGGCCAACCACACCAGCATATGGTCTCACAAGGGGTCTGAGGATCTCATCTCGGTACCTAATGGCAGTCAGGCTACCTCTGGCGAGCACATGGAGGGCTGTGCGACCCTCCAAAGAAATGCCACCCCACACCATTACTGACCCAATGCCAAACCGGTCATGCTGGAGGATGTTGCAGGCAGCAGAACGTTCTCCACGGCGTCTCAAGACTCTGTCACGTCTGTCACATGTGCTCAGTGTGAACCTGCTTTCATCTGTGAAGAGCACAGGGTGCCAGTGGCGAATTTGCAATCTTGGTGTTCTCTGGCAAATGCCAAACGTCCTGCACGGTGTTGGGCTGTAAGCACAACCCCCACCTGTGGACATCGGGCCCTCATATCACCCTCATGGAGTCTGTTTCTGACCGTTTGAGCAGACACATGCACATTTGTGGCCTGCTGGAGGTCATTTTGCAGGGCTCTGGCAGTGCTCTTCCTGTTCCTCCTTGCACAAAGGCGGAGGTAGCGGTCCTGCTGCTGGGTTGTTGCCCTCCTACGGCCTCCTCCATGTCTCCTGATGTACTGGCCTGTCTCCTGGTAGCGCCTTCATGCTCTGGACACTACGCTGACAGACACAGCAAACCTTCTTGCCACAGCTTGCATTGATGTGCCACCCTGGATAAACTGCACTACCTGAGCCACTTGTGTGGGTTGTAGACTCCGTCTCATGCTACCACTAGAGTGAAAGCACCGCCAGCATTCAAAAGTGACCAAAAACATCAGCCCGGAAGCATAGGAACTGAGAAGTGGTCTGTGGTTACCACCTGCAGAACCACTCCTTTATTGGGGGTGTCTTGCTAATTGCCTATAATTTCTACCTGTTGTCTATCCCATTTGCACAACAGCATGTGAAATTGATTGTCACTCAGTGTTGCTTCCTAAGTGGACAGTTTGATTTCACAGAAGTGTGATTGACTTGGAGTTACATTGTGTTGTTTAAGTGTTCCCTTTATTTTTTTGATCAGTGTATATACAAGTCCCCTTCTGAACTCAGAAGCTGGTAGGTTCTTACAAAGAGAAGCTAGAGGTTGGTAAAAGCCTACCATGGTCCATATCACCTTGGCGGTGGATTACAACTGGACTTGACTACTGGCTATAAATTCTTTGTTGGGTTTGTGGTCTGACTTAATTTCTTATTTGTGTTCTATAATGCTACTGCAAGTTTATGCTGTGTCAAATAACAAAATTTCATTAACTTTTACTTTTTTTCTTTTTATTGTACATAAAATGTATCCTAGTCAATAAGATGCATAAAACCATTTCAGCATATGGTAGTTCTCCCAGATCTTAAGAAACATGTTTGCTCTCATTCATGTCTTCACTTGGTGGTTTAGGTCTGTCAAACATTGTGTTTATGTCATCACTTGGGTTTCCAGTCACAATAATCCAATGATTTTCATTCTCTTCAACTGTGTGTCCATTTAAGTATGTGTGTGCTGTGATTTCACATTCCTTACCAAATAATGTCCTGCAAAAAAGATGAAAGGAGATATGAGGTATAAGCTGAAAGTGCTATCACTGCGATTCTGGTCTGTTACAAGCATTACATTCTATGTCTAGTTGTACAGTCGTGGCCAAAAGTTTTGAGAATGACACAAATATTAGTTTTCACAAAGTTTGCTGCTAAACTGCTTTTAGATCTTTGTTTCAGTTGTTTCTGTGATGTAGTGAAATATAATTACACGCACTTCATACGTTTCAAAGGCTTTTATCAACAATTACATGACATTTATGCAAAGAGTCAGTATTTGCAGTGTTGGCCCTTCTTTTTCAGGACCTCTGCAATTCGACTGGGCATGCTCTCAATCAACTTCTGGTCCAATTCCTGACTGATAGCAACCCATTCTTTCATAATCACTTCTTGGAGTTTGTCAGAATTAGTGGGTTTTTGTTTGTCCACCCGCCTCTTGAGGATTGACCACAAGTTCTCAATGGGATTAAGACCTGGGGAGTTTCCAGTCCATGGACCCAATAAGTCAATGTTTTGGTCCCCGAGCCACTTAGTTATCACTTTTGCCTTATGGCACGGTGCTCCATTGTGCTGGAGAATGCATTGTTCTTCACCAAACTGTTGTTGGATTGTTGGAAGAAGTTGCTGTTGGAGGGTGTTTTGGTACCATTCTTTATTCATGGCTGTGTTTTAGGGCAAAATTGTGAGTGAGCCCACTCCCTTGGATGAGAAGCAACCCCACACATGAATGTTCTCAGGATGCTTTACTGTTGGCATGACACAGGACTGATGGTAGCACTCACCTTTTCTTCTCCGGACAAGCCTTTTTCCAGATGCCCCAAACAATTGGAAAGAGGCTTCATCGGAGAATATGACTTTGCCCCAGTCCTCAGCAGTCCAGCTCTGCACTGGTGGCACTCCGATCCCGCAGCTGAATCCTCTTTAGGAGACGATCCTGGCACTTGCTGGACTTTCTTGGACGCCCTGAAGCCTTCTTAACAAGAATTGAACCTCTTTCCTTGAAGTTCTTGATATCCTATAAATTGTTGATTGAGGTGCAATCTTAGTAGCCACAATATCCTTGCCTGTGAAGCCATTTTTATGCAACGCAATGATGGCTGCACGCGTTTCTTTGCAGGTCACCATGGTTAACAATGGAAGAACAATGATTTCAAGCATCACCCTCCTTTTAACATGTCAAGTCTGCCATTTTAACCCAATCAGCCTGACATAATGATCTCCAGCCTTGTGCTCGTCAACATTCTCACCTGAGTTAACAAGACGATTACTGAAATTATCTCAGCAGGTCCTTTAATGACAGCACTGCATTTCATATGCAGTGGAAAGTTTTTTTTGGGATTAAGTTAATTTTCATGGCAAAGAAGGATTCATCTGATCACTCTTCATAACATTCTGGAGTATATGCAAATTGCTATTATAAAAACTTAAGCAGCAACTTTTCCAATTTCCAATATTTATGTAATTCTCAAAACTTTTGGCCACGACTGTAGATGTAAGAACTGGAAGTAACACTAGAGATAAAAAGTTGAATATTGCCATGCATATCATGCATTTGTTTTACATTACCTTTCCCTATTCTAAGACCTATAACTGCTATGCTCTAGTACTTATATAAAGTCCCCCACAGAATGGGTCTAGTTGGATGTCACCAACTTGTGGCAACGACTATGTCTACATATGAGAAACCTCAATGAAGACTAGGTATCAATTCAGCTTTCACACTGGACAACTGATCTGACAACACATATGTCAAGAAGGTAATATCAGAAGTAATAGAAGCAACTTTTAGTGCAAAAAGTCCAAAAAAGAAATAACAGCTAGTACAAATAATATATACTATACTATTATACTACTATATACTAATAACATGTCTCTAGTAGGGATGAGCGAACCCGAACTGTATAGTTTGGGTTCGTACCGAATTTTGGGGTGTTCGTGACACGGACCCGAACCAGAACATTTACGTAACAATTCGGGTTCGTTGTTCGGCGATTTCTATGGCGCATTTTGAAAGCCTGCAAAGCAGCCAATCAACAAGCGTCATACTACTTGCCCCAAGAGGCCATCACAGACATGCCTACTATTGGCATGGCTGTGATTGGCCAGTGCAGCATGTGGGCCAGCCTCTATTTAAGCTGGAGTTACATAGCGCCGCACGTCATTCTGCTCTGATTAGTGTAGGGAGAGGATGCAGCTGCTGTTAGGGCGAGATTAGGCAGGGATTAACTCAGCAAAAACACTTAATGAAGTGATCGATCTACAGCTGTGAATCATTCAACTTCTGCTAGTTAATTGCTCACTGTTTTTAGGCTGCTCAGAGCGTTTTTCTGTCACTTTTTTCTGGGGTGATCGGCAGCCATTTTGTCTTGCTGCCACCAAGTCCATTTAACCATCAATAGTAGGGTTTGTTTTTTTTGCTATATCCTACATCAGGGGCTTGGCTGTGCTTATTGTCACCCCTAGAAACTCAGGATAGAATTTTCTATATTTTATTGAGGGGTGAAATTCACTTGCAAAAATAGCAATCCCCTAAATCTGGTGTTCCAGCTGTGGCTAGCCAAGTGTAATACTGTCTGCTGTCTGGCAAAGGATATATTTTTTTCTAGGGTGAAATTCAATTGCCAAAATAGCAATACCCTAAATCTGGTGTTCCAGCTGTGGCAGGACAAGTTTTATAGTGTCCGTCAAAGCATAGTTTTTGTTCTGGGTTGAAATTCAATTGCCAAAATAGCAATACCCTAAATCAGTGGTTTCTGCTGTTGCAGGCCAAGTGTAAATCTGTCCGTAAAAGGGTATATTACACTCAGCGTGCATCTCCAAGTGTATTTTTTTTCCGTAAAAGGGTGTATTACACAAAGTGTTAAATTACAATTGCTGAAAGCATAAGCCTTTAAATTTGCACGCACTATTGTGCATCTCATAGTGTATTTCTGTCCGTAAAAGGGTATATTACATTCAAGGTGCAAATTCAAGTGCTGATAGGGTCATCCTCAATAACTTCACACGCTACCTTGCATCTCTAAGTGTAATTCTGTCCGTAAAAGGATACCTTTCATCCAGGGCCTAAATACTAGGCCTACAATTTATATTCAGCTAAATCTGTGGTTACTGCTGTGCCTGTATTAGTGTAATACGGTACATAAATAGATAGCCAGATAGTGTTAGGTGCCTGTAAAAAAAGGCCTGAATTTGAATTCAATACATTGGGCCAAATAATTTTTTTCTTATTGTGGTGAACGGTAACAATGAGGAAAACATCTAGTAAGGGACGCGGACACGGACATGGTCGTGGTGGTGTTAGTGGACCCTCTGGTGCTGGGAGAGGACGTGGCCGTTCTGCCACAGCCACACATCCTAGTGAACCAACTACCTCAGGTCCCAGTACCCGCCAGAATTTACAGCGATATTTGGTGGGGCCCAATGCCGTTCTAAGGATGGTAAGGCCTGAGCAGGTACAGGCATTAGTCAATTGGGTGGCCGACAGTGGATCCAGCATGTTCACATTATCTCCCACCCAGTCTTCTGCAGAAAGTGCACAGGTGGCGCCTGAAAACCAAGCCCATCAGTCTGTCACATCACCCCCATGCATATCAGGGAAACTGTCTGAGCCTCAAGTTATGCAGCAGTCTCTTATGCTGTTTGAAGACTCTGCTGGCAGGGTTTCCCAAGGGCATCCACATAGCCCTTCCCCAGCGGTGGAGGACATAGAATGCACTGACGCACAACCACTTATGTTTCCTGATGATGAGGACATGGGAATACCACCTCAGCACATCTATGATGATGACGAAACACAGGTGCCAACTGCTGCGTCTTTCTGCAGTGTGCAGACTGAACAGGAGGTCAGGGAGGAAGACTGGGTGGAAGACGATGCAGGGGACGATGAGGTCATAGACCCCACATGGAATGAAGGTCGTGCCACTGACTTTTAGAGTTCAGAGGAAGAGGCAGTGGTGAGACTGAGCCAACAGCGTAGCAAAAGAGGGAGCAGGGGGCAAAAGCAGAACACCCACCGCCAAGAGAGTTCGCCTGCTACTGGCCACCGCCACCTGGGACCGAGCACCCCAAAGGCAGCTTCAAGGAGTTCCCTGGCGTGGCAGTTCTTCAAACAATGTGCTGACGACAAGACCCGAGTGGTTTGCACACTGTGCCATCAGAGCTTGAAGCGAGGCATTAACGTTCTGAACCTTAGCACAACCTGCATGACCAAGCATCTGCATGCAAAGCATGAACTGCAGTGGAGTAAACACCTTAAAGACAAGGAACTCACTCAGGCTCCCCCTGCTACCTCTTCTGCTGCTGCCTCGGCCTCTTCCTCCACCTCGGGAGGAACGTTGGCACCTGCCGCCCAGCAAACAGAGGATGTACCACCAACACCACCACCTCCGTCACCAAGCATCTCCACCATGTCACACGGCAGCGTTCAGCTCTCCATCTCACAAACATTTGAGAGAAAGCGTAAATTCCCACCTAGCCACCCTCGATCCCTGGCCCTGAATGCCAGCATTTCTAAACTAATGGCCTATGAAATGCTGTCATTCAGGCTGGTGGACACAGACAGCTTCAAACAGCTCATGTCGCTTGCTGTCCCACAGTATGTTGTTCCCAGCCGCCACTACTTCTCCAAGAGAGCCGTGCCTTCCCTGCACAACTAAGTATCCGATAAAATCAAGTGTGCACTGCGCAACGCCATCTGTGGCAAGGTCCACCTAACCACAGATACGTGGACCAGTAAGCACGGCCAGGGACGCTATATCTCCCTAACTGCACACTGGGTAAATGTAGTGGCGGCTGGGCCCCAGGCAGAGAGTTCTTTGGCGCACGTCCTTCCCCGCCAAGGATTGCAGGGCAACATTCTTTGCCTCCTGTAGCCTCCTCCTCCTACTCGGCTTCCTCCTCCTCTTCTTCCACCTGCTCATCCAGTCAGCCACACACCTTCACCACCAACTTCAGCACAGCCCGGGGTAAACATCAGCAGGCCTTTCTGAAACTCATATGTTTGGGTGACAGGCCCCACACCGCGCAGGAGTTGTGGCGGAGTATTGAACAACAGACCGACGAGTGGTTGCTGCCGGTGAGCCTCAAGCCCGGCCTGGTGGTGTGCGATAATGGGCGAAATCTCGTCGCAGCTCTGGGACTAGCCGATTTGATGGACATCTCTTGCCTGGCGCATGTGCTGAATTTGGTGGTGCAGAAGTTCATTCACAACTACCCCGACATGTCAGAGCTGCTGCATAAAGTGCGGGCCATTTGTGCGCACTTCCGGCATTCACATCCTGCCGCTGCTCGCCTGTCTGCGCTACAGCGTAACTTCGGCCTTCCCGCTCACCGCCTCATATGCGACATGCCCACCAGGTGGAACGCCACCTTGCACATGCTGGACAGACTGTGCGAGCAGCAGCAGGCCATAGTGGAGTTTCAGCTGCAGCACGCACGGGTCAGTCGCACTACGGAACAGCACCACTTCACCACCAATGACTGGGCCTCCATGCGAGACCTGTGTGCCCTGTTGCGCTGTTTTGAGTACTCCACCAACATGGCCAGTGGCGATGACGCCGTTATCAGCGTTACAATACAACTTCTATGTCTCCTGGAGAAAACACTTAGGGCGATGATGGAAGAGGAGGTGGCCCAGGAGGAGGAGGAGGAGGAAGAGGGGTAATTTTTAGCACTTTCAGGCCAGTCTCTTAGAAGTGACTCAGAGGGAGGTTTTTTGCAACAGCAGATGCCAGGTACAAATGTGGTCAGCCAGGACGAGGATGAGGAGGAGGTGGAGGAGGATGAGGATGAAGCATGTTCACAGCGGGGTGGCACCCAACGCAGCTCAGGCCCATCACTGGTGCGTGGCTGGGGGGAAACGGAGGACGATGACGATAAGCCTCCCACAGAGGACAGCTTGTCCTTACCTCTGGGCAGCCTGGCACACATGAGCGACTACATGCTGCAGTGCCTGTGCAACGACAGCAGAGTTGCCCATATTTTAACATGTGCGGACTACAGGGTTTCCACCCTGCTGGATCCCCGGTACAAAGACAATGTGCCCACCTTACTTCCTGCACTGGAGCGTGATAGGAAGATGCGCGAGTACAAGCGCACGTTGGTAGACGCGCTACTGAGAGCATTCCAAAATGTCACAGGGGAACAAGTGGAAGCCCAAGGCGAAGGCAGAGGAGGAGCAAGAGGTCGCCAACGCAGCTGTGTCACGGCCAGCTCCTCTGAGGGCAGGGTTAGCATGGCAGAGATGTGGAAAAGTTTTGTCACCATGCCACAGCTAACTGCACCACCACCTGATACGGAACGTGTTAGCAGGATGCAACATTTCACTAACATGGTGGAACAGTACGTGTGCACACCCCTCCACGTACTGACTGATGGTTCGGCCCCATTCAACTTCTGGGTCTCCAAATTGTCCACGTGGCCGGAGCTAGCCTTTTAAGCCTTGGAGGTGCTGGCCTGCCCGGGGGCCAGCATTTTGTCTGAATGTGTATTCAGCACGGCAGGGGGCGTCATTACAGACAAACGCAGCCGCCTGTCCACTGCCAATGTGGACAAGCTGACGTTCATAAAAATGAACCAGGCATGGATCCCCCAAGACCTGTCCATCCCTTGTGCAGATTAGACATTTATAACTACCTCCCCTTAACCATATATTCTTGTACTCCAAGGCACTTCTTCATTCAATCTTCTTTTTTTAATTTTACCATTATATTGCGGGGCAACCCAAAGTTGAATGAACCTCTCCTCCATCTGGGTGCCAGGGGCCTAAATATCATAAACTGGCCTGTTCCAATGGTGTGTGACATGAAGCCTGATTCTCTGCTATGGGACCTCTCTCCTCTGTCTGGGTGCCGGGGCCTAAATATCTGACAGTGGCCTGTTCCAGTGGTGGGTGACATGAAGCCTGATTCTCTGCTATGATATGAAGCCTGATTCTCTGCTATGGGACCTCTCTCCTCTGTCTGGGTGCCAGGGCCTAAATATCTCACAGTGGCCTGTTCCAGTGGTGGGTGACATGAAGCCTGATTCTCTGCTATGGGACCTCTCTCCTCTGTCTGGGTGCCGGAGCCTAAATATCTCACAGTGGCCTGTTCCAGTGGTGGGTGAAATGAAGCCTGATTCTCTGCTATGGGACCTCTCTCCTCTGTCTGGGTGCCGGGGCCTAAATATCTCACAGTGGTCTGTTCCACTGGTGGGTGACATGAAGCCTGATTCTCTGCTATGGGATCTCTCTCCTCTGTCTGGGTGCCGGGGCCTAAATATCTCACAGTGGCCTGTTCCAGTGGTGGGTGACATGAAGCCTGATTCTCTGCTATGGGACCTCTCTCCTCTGTCTGGGTGCCGGGGCCTAAATATCTGACAGTGGTCCGTACCAGTCGTGGGTGACATGAAGCCTGATTCTCTGCTATGACATGAAGCCTGATTCTCTGCTATGGGACCTCTCTCTCCTGTCTGGGTGACGGGGCCTAAATATCTCACAGTGGCCTGTTCCAGTGGTGGGTGACATGAAGCCTGATTCTCTGCTATGGGACCTCTCTCCTCTGTCTGGGTGCCGGGGCCTAAATATCTCACAGTGGCCTGTTTTAGTGGTGGGTGACATGAAGCCTGATTCTCTGCTATGGGACCTCTCTCCTCTGTCTGGGTTCCGAGGCCTAAATATCTGAAAGTGGCCTGTTCCAGTGGTGGGTGACATGAAGCCTGATTCTCTGCTATGACATGAAGCCTGATTCTCTGCTATGGGACCTCTCTCTCCTGTCTGGGTGACGGGGCCTAAATATCTCACAGTGGCCTGTTCCAGTGGTGGGTGACATGAAGCCTGATTCTCTGCTATGGGACCTCTCTCCTCTGTCTGGGTGCCGGGGCCTAAATATCTCACAGTGGCCTGTTTTAGTGGTGGGTGACATGAAGCCTGATTCTCTGCTATGGGACCTCTCTCCTCTGTCTGGGTTCCGAGGCCTAAATATCTGAAAGTGGCCTGTTCCAGTGGTGGGTGACATGAAGCCTGATTCTCTGCTATGACATGAAGCCTGATTCTCTGCTATGGGACCTCTCTCCTCTGTCTGGGTTCCGGGGCCTAAATATCTGAAAGTGGCCTGTTCCAGTGGAGGGTGACATGAAGCCTGATTCTCTGCTATGGGACCTCTCTCCAATTGATATTGGTTAATTTTTTTATTTTTTTAAATTAATTTCCCTATCCACATTTGTTTGCAGGGGATTTACCTACATTTTGCTGCCTTTTGCAGCCCTCTAGCCCTTTCCTTTCTAGTGCCGAAAAGTTCGGGTCCCCATTGACTTCAATGGGGTTCGGGGAGAAGTTTGGGTCGAGTTCGGATCCCGAACCCGAACATTTTCGGGAAGTTCGGCCGAACTTCTCGAACCCGAACATCCAGGTGTTCGCTCAACTCTAGTCTCTAGTCGTGATCAGTAGTCAGAAACTGCAAGTTATTTCATCCACTAATCATTGAAAAAAGATTGTCCTTAAAACATAACTTTTTAGTAGAACCCCATGAAACCAATACAGTATAAGCAATCAAGATTCCCAATAGCCATAAAAGAAATATCATACCCCAGGTCACAATGCAAGGTAACCAAATAGACTATACCACATATAGATAGTACTCCACACTGTACTCCACACTTACTGTAGCACCTACTGTATCCGGGGAACTCTGCGGTGGCTCTACATAAATCAAATTGAGATATCGCTCCAATGTGTTTCCACATAATGGGGGTCCTTCACTTGTAAGCAGTCCATAGATTGTATCATATATAATGATTAAAATGCCATTCTGCCCTAATATACTATCAAGGTAGACATTTAAACATTATTTCCACACAATTGGGGCTAATCAATTGTAATTTAACAATTGATCATAGCTACGATATCAGGATATTAATTATTTCGTGACTCAAACCTGATGTATCGTTAACATATATTCGGTGGCCAAAGCAGAGCCAGTTAGTCATATTAAACATGATGAGACACTTAGCCTTTGGATACCAGGATATTAAGGTCTCAGCCCCGTAGCAATGTCGGGGGAATGTCAAATAGATCATCCATAGCACTTAGCATGTATCAGGATGCTTCCTGATGTGTCAAAGATCTCACACCTAATACATAGTTCTGATATTAAATATTAAATATTAAAATGTGGCATATCAGCCATTACCAGACGTAGTGCGAAACATTGCTGCATGTGACAGCAATTGTATTATGATTTAATTGCACCACCTCAAGACCGAGTCTCGGCTCTCTAGGACGTACCATTCATGAGATAATCCCAAAAAATTACCTGCATTAGCCAGTAAAAGCCTGCAAATCTTTCTCTTCATATCCCAACTGCCATACACACAGTCACATGTCCCTTATCAGCCAATAGAAGCTCGCAGGCCCTTAGTCTCCACATACACACAGTTTTATTCCAGGTTTCCATAACAACCCAGCCATTTTTCTTCACTGCTGTAGGTCAACTTTAGGCTAGGGCTACAGGACGACAATAAGTCGCACAACACATAGGGCACAAATACGCTACTACATGAATCCATGATGGATGGATATTTTGCGACTGTCGTGTCGCAGTCGCAGCATGTCACATGTCGCAGTGCGACACCATAGCCTATCATTATAATAATTGTTGAGACAAAATGTCACACGACACATGTCGTCGTGTAGCCCTAGCATTAAAGGGACAGGGCGCTGTGGAGGTCACTGTTAAATGGGCGGGCACTGTGGAGGTCACTGTTAAGTGGGCGAGCACTGTGGAGGTCACTGTTAAAGAGGTGGGCACTGTGGAGGTCACTGTTAAAGGGGCGGGCGCTGTGGAGGTCACTGTTAAAGGGGCAGGACACTGTGGAGGTCACTGTTAAAGAGGCAGGGTGCTGTGGAGGTCACTGTTAAAGGGGCAGGTTGCTGTGGAGGTCACTGTTGAAGGGGCGGGCACTATGGAGGTCACTGTTAAAGAGGTGGGAACTGTGGATGTCACTGTTAAAGGGTCAGGCACTGTGGAGGTTACTGTTAAAGGGGTGGGCACTGTGGAGATCCCTGTTAAAGGGGCGGGCACTGTGGAGGTCACTGTTAAAGGGGCGGGCACTGTGGAGGTCACTGTTAAAGGGGCAGGCACAGTGGCGGTCACTGTTAAAGAGGTGGGCAGTGTGGAGGTCACTGTTAAAGGGGTGGGCACTGTGGAGGTCACTGTTAAAGGGGACGCCACTTAGGAGGTCACTGTTAAAGGGGCAAGCACTGTGGAGATCACTGTAGAGGCCACTGTTAAGGGGGCAGAGGCCACTATTAAAGGGGCAACAGGGTACTGTGAGGTCACTGTTAAAGGAGTGGGCCCCTGAAGAGGTCACTGTCAAGGGAGTAGGGTGCTGTGAAACTCACTGTTAAAGGAGCAGGCTGCTGTGAAGGTCAAAGTTAAGGGGATGGGCTGCTGTGGAGGTCCCATTTTAAAGTGGCGGGGCACTGTAGGGGGGTCACTGTTAAAGGGGCGGGGTGCTGTAGAGGTCACTGTTATGGGGCATACTGTCGATATCTTTTAACGACACACAGAAATATTAAATGAAATAGATAAAATATACCTTCTGCTAGTCTCTTATCTCTTATATACAGTACAAACCAAAAGTTTGGACACACCTTCTCATTCAAAGAGTTTTCTTTATTTTTATGACTATGAAAATTGTAGATTCATTGAATGCATCAAAACTATGAATTAACACATGTGGATTTATATACATAACAAACAAGTGTGAAACAACTGAAAATATGTAATATTCTAGGTTCTTCAAAGTAGCCACCTTTTGCTTTGATTACTGCTTTGCACACTCTTGGCATTCTCTTGATGAGCTTCAAGAGGTAGTCCCCTGAAATGGTTTTCACTTCACAGGTGTGCCCTGTCAGGTTTAATAAGTACAATTTCTGTCACGAGGGTATTGAGAACCACGCCTGACTCCGTTATACCCGGGGTCAGGAAGTCGCAGCGGTTGGCTGCACGCTCTATTTAAGATAGGGCTGTTTTCCTTATGGTAGCTTTCTGGGTTTGCTTTGCAAACCCTTTTGGCTCACTCAGGGATCCGTAGCTCTTTCTCCTCAGCTGTTCCTTGTCCAGCACTCCCAATCCTCCTTATATTCCTCTCTCACACTTCTCTGGTTGCCAGAGATAGAGCTTCCTGCCTGGACATCTATTCTGACCTTCTGGAGCTGTGTTGCTGCGTTCTCTGGTAGTTGGTCCAGAACGCTACCCTCCGGATCCCTGTTGGACCTTTGTGGTCTATAGTGATCGCCCACCAGGGTGTATGTGTTTGTCTGTTTTGTCTGTCCTCTCCCTGGTGTTTCCCTCTTAGTGTCAGTGGTGCGGACTAGCGATCCCACCAGCCCGTTCACTATCTAGGGCTCATTTTAGGGAAAGCCAGGGTTTAGGCACGTGATCGCCGCAAGGGTGAGGAACCCGTCTAGGGACGTCAGGGCAGTCAGGTGCCAGCCGCAAGGTGAGTTAGGGGTCACCACCTTTCCCTCTCCCTTGGGCAGGGCTTTCCCTTTTCCCTCCCTGTGTGTGACGCCGGTCATTACATTATCTCTGGCCCTTATTTTGTGTAGGTAAAAAAAATAAATATATATATATATTTTTTACCTACTTAGAATCCAGTATGGATCAAATTGCTGCTCTGTCCAAACAATTTCATGGCCTGTCTTTTGAGGTGGCAGGATTGAAGGCGTCGGTCCTCCAGCAACAGCAGCGATTGCAACTGACCGCAAGCCCAGCGGTTGCTACTGGTAACCAGGTTGTTGCGGAACCCAAGGTCCCTCTCCCTGACAGATTTTCTGGGGGAAGGGACAAGTTTTTGACATTCCGTGAGGCCTGTAAGTTATATTTTAAACTGCGCCCTTACTCCTCTGGTAATGAAGATCAGCGGGTGGGGGTTGTTATTTCCCTGCTGCAGGGGGACCCGCAGTCCTGGGCGTTCTCTTTACCTACTGATTCCCAGGCTCTTCGGTCAGTGGATGAGTTTTTCGGGGCCTTGGGTCTCATATATGACGACCCTGACCGAGTCGCACTGGCTGAATCAAGATTACGGAGACTCTTACAAGGAGAGCGGCCGGTAGAGGAGTATTGCTCTGAATTCCGTAGGTGGGCTACGGATACCCAATGGAACGACCCGGCTCTCAGGAGTCAGTTCTGCTCTGGGTTATCCGAAAGGGTTAAGGATGCGCTTGCATTATATGAGACCCCCTTTTCCCTTGATGCGGTTATGTCCCTTTCTATCCGTATAGATAGATGCCTTAGGGACAGGTTGAAAAAACCGGAGCAATTGGTAACCCCTCCCAAGCAGCAGTTAGTCTATACGGACTTAGACGAGCCTATGCAGCTAGGAGGAACTACTCGTCAGGTCCGTCCTCCTGAGGCTCGCCGTAGGCGTGGGGTTTGTTTTTTTTGTGGGGAGAGGGGTCATTTCATTAATGTCTGTCCTTCTTTCCTCAGAAACAAAAGACCGTCTGAAAAACTACTAACCCCAGGCTGTGTGGAGGATGTCAGCCGGGGGGTATACGTTTCCTCCATACGTACATCGCAATTTGTGTTGCCAGCGGTTATTATTTTTGGTGATAAGACGGAGACTATTTCTTTCTTTCTAGACAGTGGAGCAGGGGTAAATTTGATAGATGCCCATTTTGCCCGCACGTTGGGTTTGTCTCTCTGTACGTTACAGAGACCCATTCCCATATTCGCTATTGATTCTGCTCCCCTGTCTCAGAGAAACCTCACCCACATTGTTCATAATTTACACCTTCGGGTAGGGGACCACCATAACGAGATGCTTTCAGGTTATGTTCTGGAGGGGCTTCCCACTCCGGTAGTGCTGGGTCTTCCCTGGTTGGTAGCGCACAATCCAGTAGTGGATTGGCAGGCCAGGGAGATATTGTAGTGGAGTGAGCAGTGCAGAGAAAATTGCTTAAATAGCAATTACTTAGTCGCCTCCATAATTACCCTACCTACATTTATTTCGGATTTTGAGGATGTTTTTTCTGAAAAGGGTTGTCAGAAGTTACCACCTCATCGTCCTTATGATTGCCCGGTTAACCTTATTCCCGGCGCAAAATTACCCAAGACCAGGTTATATAATCTTTCGGGTCCAGAGAGAGAAGCCATGAAAGATTATATCTCCGAGAGCTTGGCTAAGGGACACATCAGACCCTCTTCTTCACCCGTGGCTGCAGGGTTTTTCTTCGTTAAAAAGAAAGATGGGGGCCTGCGTCCTTGCTTAGATTTTCGCGAATTAAATCGGATAATCATCCGAGACCCATACCCTCTTCCTCTCATTCCTGACCTGTTTAACCAGATTGCGGGTGCTAGGTGGTTCTCCAAACTTGATCTTAGGGGGGCCTACAATCTGATTCGTATTAAGGAGGGGGATGAGTGGAAGACAGCGTTTAACACCCCCGAGGGGCATTATGAAAATCTAGTTATGCCTTTCGGTCTGACCAATGCTCCTGCCGTCTTTCAAGATTTCGTTAATGACATTTTTAGTCATCTAATCGGCAGGTTTGTGGTAATATACCTGGATGATATTTTCATTTATTCGTCTGATCTGAAAACACGTGAGGTGCATGTCAGACAAGTACTGCAGGTCCTACGGACGAATGAATTATATGCTAAAATTGAAAAATGTGTCTTCGCCGTTCAGGAGATACAATTCCTAGGTTATTTTTTATCTGCTTCAGGTTTCCGTATGGATCCTAGGAAGGTCCAGGCAATTTTAGATTGGGATCTTCCTGAGAACCTCAAAGCACTACAGCGGTTCTTGGGCTTCGCGAATTTCTATAGGAAATTCATTAAAAATTATTCACTCATTGTAAAACCCCTTACTGACATGACTAAGAAGGGGACTGATTTTTCTAAATGGTCTGACGCCGCTAAAGTTGCTTTTTCCTCTCTAAAAGAGAGGTGGTTTACCTCAGCACCTGTACTAGTCCAACCTGATGTCTCTCAGCCTTTTATTGCTGAAGTCGATGCGTCAGAGGTGGGAGTGGGGGCGGTGCTGTCTCAGGGTCCGTCTCCTGGCAAATGGCGTCCTTGTGCTTTCTTTTCTAAAAAACTATCTGCAGCAGAAAAGAACTACGATATTCGCAATAGGGAACTATTAGCTATTAAACTTGCGTTTGAGGAGTGGCGTCACTTCTTAGAGGGTGCAGTCCACCCCGTCACTGTGATTACGGACCACAAAAATCTTCTGTACCTCGAATCAGCTAAGCGTCTCACCCCTAGACAGGCTAGGTGGTCGCTATTTTTTACCAGGTTTAACTTTGTGATTACCTATCGTCGTGTAGCAAACAACACCAAGGCTGATGCACTCTCTCGTTGTTTCCCTGGAGGGGGTAATGTGAGTGACCCGGTGCCCATTCTTCAAAGAGGAGTGGTTGTTTCTGCGGTACACTCTGTTTTGGAGGGGAAGGTGTTAGAGGCCCAGGGGGACGCCCCGGTCTCTTGCCCCTCAGAGAAATTGTTTGTACCGTTGAACCTACGTTTCGAATTATTAAAGGAACATCATAATTCGGCACTTGCTGGGCACCCGGGTAGTAAAGCAACCTTGGAGCTATTGTCTCGTCGTTTTTGGTGGCCAAGGTTGCGTCAGGATGTAATGGATTATGTGTCTTCTTGTTCTACCTGTGCGCGCGCAAAAGTTTCACATACACGTCCTGCAGGGTCTCTGTTACCACTCGTCATTCCCAATAGACCAAGATTTTATCACTGACTTACCTTTGTCTGCGGGTAAAACCTATGTCTGAAACCTTTGTCTGAAAACCAAGAGTTGTGGCCATCATATTTACCGTTAGCTGAGTTTGCCATAAATAATCGTCGTCAGGAATCCACTGGCAAGTCACCCTTTCTTGGTGCATATGGTTTTCATCCCCAATTCTGTACTTTCAAAGAGGGGGGGTCTTCTGGGGTACCCGAAGAGGAACGGTTTTCGTTATCTCTTTCATCGGTATGGCAGAAGGTGCAAGCTAACTTGAAAAATATGGGAGGTAAATACAAATGCATGGCTGATAAGAGACGGTCGCCAGGTCCGGACCTAGGAGTGAATGACTATGTATGGTTGTCTACTAGGAATATTAAATTGAAGGTTCCCTCTTGGAAACTGGGTCCTAGGTTTATTGGCCCTTACAAAATTGTAGCCATCATCAACCCTGTGGCTTTTCATAATGTTTTTCATAAGTCGTTACTCAAAAAATATGTTCCACCTCTAGAACCGTCACCGCTGCCACCCCCTCCTGTTGTCGTGGATGGTAATCTAGAATTTCAGATATCCAAAATTGTTAATTCTCGTCGGGTCCGCCGCTCTCTTCAATATCTGGTGCATTGGAGAGGTTACGGTCCCGAGGAAAGAATGTGGGTTCCTGCGTCTGAGGCAGTGGCGTAACTACCGGGGAAGCAGGGGAAGCAGCTGCTTCGGGGCCCGGGCTGCCAAGGGGGCCCGGCGTCCCGGCAGCGTGTGTGAAGGTTTATTTACAAGTTCGTTAAATATCGATGTCTTACTGTTCAGGGCCCCTTCACAGCAGCTGACCAGGCCCCCTCGCTAATGTGATCTAACACTTGTTTGTTATGTATATAATTCCACATGTGTTAATTCATAGTTTTGATGCCTTCATATTCATGAAAATAACGAAAACTCTTTGAATGAGAAGGTGTGTCCAAACTTTTGGTCTGTACTGTATATAAAAATGAGTTTCTGTCTGTCTGTCCATCTGTTCTTTATGCGCGACCAAACGACTGGACCGATCGTCACCAAATTTTGCACACACGTACATCAGGTGTCCAGCTCTCAATGACGTACCGTTCCTGAGATATTCCCAAAAACTGCCCCCCCCCAATACAAGTCTGCAAGTCTTTCTCTTCAAATCCCAACTGCTATAAACACAGTTTTAATCCAGGTTTCCATAACAACCCAGCCATTTTTCTTTACTGCTTAAAGGGACGGGCAATGTTGAGGTCACTGTTATTAAAGGGGTGGGCACAGTGGAGGTCACTGTTATTAAAGGGGCGGGCACTGTGGAGGTCACTGTTATTAAATGGGCGGGCACTGTGGAGGTCACTGTTATTAAAGGGGCGGGCGCTATGAAGGCCCCTGTTAACCACCTCAGCCCCCAGTGCTTAAACACCCTGAAAGACCAGGCCACTTTTTACACTTCTGACCTACACTACTTTCACCATTTATTGCTCGGTCATGCAACTTACCACCCAAATGAATTTTACCTCCTTTTCTTCTCACTAATAGAGCTTTCATTTGGTGGTATTTCATTGCTGCTGACATTTTTACTTTTTTTGTTATTAATCGAAATTTAACGATTTTTTTTGCAAAAAAATGACATTTTTCACTTTCAGTTGTAAAATTTTGCAAAAAAAACGACATCCATATATAAATTTTGCTCTAAATTTATTGTTATACATGTCTTTGTTAAAAAAAAAATGTTTGGGTAAAAAAAAAAAATGGTTTGGGTAAAAGTTATAGCGTTTACAAACTATGGTACAAAAATGTGAATTTCCGCTTTTTGAAGCAGCTCTGACTTTCTGAGCACCTGTCATGTTTCCTGAGGTTCTACAATGCCCAGACAGTACAAACACCCCACAAATGACCCCATTTCGGAAAGTAGACACCCTAAGGTATTTGCTGATGGGCATAGTGAGTTCATAGAACTTTTTATTTTTTGTCACAAGTTAGCGGAAAATGATGATTTTTTTTTTTCCTTACAAAGTCTCATATTCCACTAACTTGTGACAAAAAATAAAAAGTTCTATGAACTCACTATGCCCATCAGTGAATACCTTGGGGTGTCTTCTTTCCAAAATGGGGTCACTTGTGGGGTAGTTATACTGCCCTGGCATTCTAGGGGCCCAAATGTGTGGTAAGGAGTTTGAAATCAAATTCTGTAAAAAATGGCCAGTGAAATCCGAAAGGTGCTCTTTGGAATGTGGGCCCCTTTGCCCACCTAGGCTGCAAAAAAGTGTCACACATGTGGTATCTCCGTATTCAGGAGAAGTTGGGGAATGTGTTTTGGGGTGTCATTTTACATAAACCCATGCTGGGTGAGATAAATATCTTGGTCAAATGCCAACTTTGTATAAAAAAATGGGAAAAGTTGTCTTTTGCCAAGATATTTCTCTCACCCAGCATGGGTATATGTAAAATGACACCCCAAAACACATTCCCCAACTTTTCCTGAATACGGAGATACCAGATGTGTAACTTTTTTGCAGCCTAGGTGGGCAAAGGGGCCCACATTCCAAAGAGCACCTTTCGGATTTCACCGGTCATTTTTTACAGAATTTGATTTCAAACTCCTTACCACACATTTGGGCCCCTAGAATGCCAGGGCAGTATAACTACCCCACAAGTGACCCCATTTTGGAAAGAAGACACCCCAAGGTATTCGCTGATGGGCATAGTGAGTTCATGGAAGTTTTTATTTTTTGTCACAAGTTAGTGGAATATGAGACTTTGTAAGGAAAAAAATAAAATAAAAAATTTTCCGCTAACTTGTGACAAAAAATAAAAAATTCTAGGAACTCGCCATGCCCCTCACGGAATACCTTGGGGTGTCTTCTTTCCAAAATGGGGTCACTTGTGGGGTAGTTATACTGCCCTGGCATTTTTCAGGGGCCCTAATGTGTGGTAAGTAGGTAAATGACCTGTGAAATCCGAAAGGTGCTCTTTGGAATGTGGGCCCCTTTGCCCACCTAGGCTGTAAAAAAGTGCCACACATGTGGTATCGCCGTACTCAGGAGAAGTTGGGGAATGTGTTTTGGGGTGTCATTTTACATATACCCATGCTGGGTGAGATAAATATCTTGGTCAAATGCCAACTTTGTATAAAAAAATGGGAAAAGTTGTCTTTTGCCAATATATTTATCTCACCCAGCATGGGTATATGTAAAATGACACCCCAAAACACATTGCCCAACTTCTCCTGAATACGGCGATACCAGATGTGTGACACTTTTTTGCAGCCTAGATGCGCAAAGGGGCCCACATTCCTTTTATGATTTTTAGACATTTGGATCCCAGACTTCTTCTCACGCTTTAGGGCCCCTAAAATGCCAGGGCAGTATAAATACCCCACATGTGACCCCATTTTGGAAAGAAGACACCCCAAGGTATTCAATGAGGGGCATGGCGAGTTCATAGAAATTTTATTTTTTTTGGCACAAGTTAGCGGAAATTGATTTTATTTATTTTTTTCTCACAAAGTCTCCCTTTCCGCTAACTTGGGACAAAAATTTAAATCTTTCATGGACTCAATATGCCCCTCACGGAATACCTTGGGGTGTCTTCTTTCCAAAATGGGGTCACATGTGGGGTATTTATACTGCCCTGGCATTCTAGGGGCCCTAAAGCGTGAGAAGAAGTCTGGAATATAAATGTCTAAAAATGTTTACGCATTTGGATTCCGTGAGGGGTAGGGTGAGTTCATGTGAGATTTTATTTTTTGACACAAGTTAGTGGAATATGAGACTTTGTAAGAAAAAAATAATAATTTCCGCTAACTTGGGTCAAAAAAATGTCTGAATGCAGCCTTACAGGGGGGTGATCAATGACAGGGGGGTGATCAATGACAGGGGGGTGATCAGGGAGTCTATATGGGGTGATCACCCCCCTGTCATTGATCACCCCCCTATAAGGCTCCATTCAGATGTCCGTATGCGTTTTGCGGATCCGATCCATGTATCCGTGGATCCGTAAAAATCATGCGGACATCTGAATGGAGCTTTACAGGGGGGTGATCAATGACAGGGGGGTGATCAATGACAGGGGGGTGATCAGGGAGTCTATATGGGGTGATCACCACAGTCATTGATCACGCCCCTGTAAGGCTCCATTCAGACGTCCGTATGCGTTTTGCGGATCCGATCCATCTATCAGTGGATCCGTAAAAATCATGCGGACATCTGAATAGAGCTTTACAGGGGGGTAATCAATGACAGGGGGGTGATCAGGGAGTCTATATGGGGTGATCACCACAGTCATTGATCACGCCACTGTAAGGCTCCATTCAGACGTCCGTATGCGTTTTGCGGATCCGATCAGTCTATCAGTGGATCCGTAAAAATCATGCAGACATCTGAATGGAGCTTTACAGGGGGTGATCAATGACAGGGGGGTAATCAATGACAGGGGGGTGATCAGGGAGTCTATATGGGGTGATCAGGGGTAATCAGGGGCGATCAGGGGCGAATAAGGGGTTAATAAGTGACAGGGGGGGGGTGTAGTGTAGTGTGGTGCTTGGTGCTACATATTGCTGAGCTATCTGTGTCCTCTGGTGGTCGATCCAAACAAAGGGGACCACCAGAGGACCAGGTAGCAGGTATATTAGACGCTGTTATCAAAACAGCGTCTAATATACCTGTTAGGGGTTAAAAAAAATCACATCTCCAGCCTGCCAGCGAACGATCGCCGCTGGCAGGCTGGAGATCCACTCGCTTACCTTCCGATCCTGTGAACGCGCGCGCCTGTGTGCGCGCGTTCACAGGAAATCTCGCGTCTCGCGAGAGGACGCGCCGGCGCGACCAGGTGGAATGAAACAACCACCTCCAGGACGCGTCTGTGCGTACAGCGGTCCAGAGGTGGTTAAAGGGGCGGGCACTGTGAAAGTCACTGTTAAATGGCCAGTCACTGTGAAATTCACTGTAAAAGGGGGGGTCACTGCTAAAGTCACTGTTAAAGGGGCGGTCACTGCAAAAGTCACTGTTAAAGGGCCGGTCACTGTGAAAGTCACTGTTAAAGGGGTGGCCACTGTTAAAAGGGGGTTCACTGTGAGTCACTGTTAAATGGGCTGTCACTGTGAAAGTCACTGTTAAAGGGGTGGTCACTGTGAAAGTCACTGTTAAACGGCCGGTCACTGTTAAAGTCACTGTTAAAGGGGCATGCACTGTGAAAGTCACTGTTAAAGGGGCAGGCACTGTGAAGGTCACTGTTAAAGGGCGGTCAATAAAAAGGTCACTGTTAAAGGGGTGGTCAATGCTAAAGGGGCGGTCAAAGTTAAAGGGGTGGGCACTGTGGAGGTCACTGTTAAAGGGGCAGGCATTGTGAAGGTCATTGTTGAAGGGGCGGTCACTGTGGAGGTCAATATTAAAGGGGAGGTCACTGTGGAGGTCATTGTTAAAGGGGCGAGTACTGTAGAGGCTACTGTTATGGGGGAAACTGTTGATATCTTTTTACAACACACGGAAACATAAAATTAAATAGATGAAATATACCTATGCGAAGCCGGGTTCTTCTGCTAGTATATATATAAAAATGAGGTTCTGTCTGGACGTCTGTCTGAACGTCTGTCTGTCTGTTCTTTATGTGTGACCAAACGACTGGACTGATCTTCACCAAATTTGGCACACAGGTACATCAGATGTCCGGGAAGGTTTTAGACCGGGTCACAGCTCTCTAGGACAGGGTTGGGCAACCCGTGGCTCGCGAGCCTCATGCAGCTCCTTGCATCTTTATTTGCGGCTCGCAGGGATAGCGCTGCCGGCATATGTGGGCAGAGCCTGTAGCCCGGTAATCTGCATAAACTTCGCCCACACAGTGCTGCAGAGCAATCTCTGCCTGCAGGGGAGAGAGGACTGTGAGCTTCAGGAGCGGGACAAGGTGAGTAGTTACTGTGTTTTTTTGTTTTTAATACAGAGGTGGCACAGAGAACTTTATTACTATGGAGGGGGCACAGAGGACTTTATTACTATGGAGGGGACACAGAGATCATTACTACTATGGAGGGGGCACAATTGGCATTTCTACTATGGAGGGGGCACAGAGCCAGAGGGCATTACTGCAATGAAGGTGGCACAGAGGGCATTATTAGTGTGAAGGGGGCACAGTGGGCATTATTACTTTGAAGGGGCACAAGGGGCATTATTACTGTGAAGGGGGCACAATAGGGATTTCTACTATGGAGGGGGCACAGAGGGCATTACTAGCACAGTGAGCATTACTACTATTAAGGGGGCACAATGGGCATTATTACTGTGAAGGGGGCACAAAGAGGGCATTACAACTGTGAAAGAGGCACAGAGGGCATAACTACTGTAAGAGGGCACAATGCGTGCATAATTACTGTGAGGGGGGCACACATCTATACAAAACCACTGGGGCGGTCATCTGAGCATGGGGCGGTCATCTGTGCATTTGACGGTCATCTGTGCATTTGGCGGTCATCTGTGCATGGGGCGGTCATCTGTGCATGGGGCGGTCATCTGAGCATGAAGCGGACTGAATACAAGCTAGATTTGAAACACATTGTGAAAAACAAAGATTTCCACAAGTCTCAATAAAGCTGTCTAAATTACAGGTAGGAAAGGTGGTTTAAATACACTTTTAAATGTTTGAAAACTAAATTGCAGTAATACTGTCGTGTGCACGCATATTTGTATAAATGTATAGCTTGTGGCTCCTGGCAGTCATACGTTTTTTTTTCTGTCTCTTTGTGTCTGTAAGGTTGGCCACCCCTGCTCTAGGACGTACTGTTCCTGAGATATTCCCAAAATATGACCTGCATTAGCCAATACAAGCCTGCAAGTCTTTCTCTTCATATCCCAACTGCCATACACACAGTCACATGTCCCTTATCAGCCAATAGAAGCTCGCAGGCCCTTAGTCTCAACATACACACAGTTTTACTCCAGGTTTTCATAACAACCTAGCCATTTTTCTTTACTGCTGTAGGTCAGCTTTAGGCTAGGGCTACAGGACAACAATAAGTCGCACGACATATAGGGCACAACTATGCTGCTACATGCATCCATCTTGGATGGATTTTTTGTGACTGTTGTGTCGCAGTCGCAGCATGTCGCAGTGCGACACCATAGCCTATCATTATGAAAATTGTTGAGACAAAATGTTGCGCGACACATGTCGTCATGTAGCTCTAGCATTAAAGCGGCAGGCATTGTGGAGGTCACTGTTAAAGGGGCGGGCACTGTGGAGGTCACTGTTAAAGGGGCCAAACATGACAGGCAGAGAGTATAAAATGAAAAGGCAAAAATGGAAAATAGCCCAGTCATGAAAAAGGTTAAATAGAACCTGTCACCATGAAATGCAGTGCAATCTGCAGGCAGCATGTTATAGATCAGGAGGAGCTGAGCAGATTGATATACAGTTGGGAAAAGATTAAGTAAAACTTGTCATTTATACATTTAAAGGGGTTGTCCGGGTTCAGAGCTCAACCCACACATGAGCGCCCCGTCACACGTTTACCCTGTATCAGTGGAGCATCGGAGCATTTCTAGCTCCGCTGCTCCCCCTTGCCCTGCATAGTGCAGGACAAAGGCTTTTTCTTCACAGCTGGTGATGTACCGGGATTCTTATGGGCATGCTAGGCAGAGGCTTGTGCCTAGCAGTGAGTCAATTGATGTCACCGGTACATATGGGAGGTTTTTAGGGCTGCCTAGGCTGTTTTACAGGCCTATAGGAATGCTAACATCAATTTTGTCTTTTTTTTGTGAAGACATTTTGCCAGGCAGTCATCTAACCAAATTTGAGCTCTGTCTTACCAGCTCTTCCAAGTAAGTGTGCCTGATGAATACTCTGCCAAATGTATGATTACAGAAGCAAATATTTCAACAGCCCTTCTTTAAATATCACCAAACAAACAGAGGGTATTTGTTGTATGGTATAAGGGATTCTGAGATATGTATAGATTTAAAAATCATTATGTGCAACACTAGACATATCCCAAACTGCTTCTTCCACAACTCACAAAGCTCTCTAGAAATAGCTGCTCTTTCACCTTGCATCTCCTTCTATGAATTTTTATACCTTTTATTAGGGCATATGCAAAGTTTTGTCAAGATGAGACAATCCCTTTAAATAACCATCACCTTTACATAAGACTGAGGTCATTTTATAATAATGTGTGACACAGGTGTACAAAGGTATAGATGACATTATCTAGAAGCTGGGCTATAAAATGTCACAAGATATATACAAGAAGAAAGTGGTAGAAAGCATAAGGAGGGTGCGGGAAAGGGACAAAAGGACAAAGAGAAGAGAAGCCAGTACAAAGATACTGCTTAATAAAAGAAGATATAGATTAAAAAATAAAGCTACAGTATGTAAAATATTCCAATGTGCAAAGTACCTTCTGCAATAAACTACTTCATTATTTATGTTTCATTTCACATCTTCTCGTTTTATGAATCTTATAACCTTTCAATTACTTGGAAGGCTACTTTCACACTAGGATTTCTATTGTGTACATCACAAAACGCTTCCATTTTGTCCCCATTCATTGTCAAGTGGGAAAAACGTAACTGAACAGAATGGAATACTCCAAAATGCATTTCGTTCCGTTTGGTTGCGTTCTTATACCGGACAGCAAACTGCAACATGCTGTGGTTTTCTTTCCGTCATGGGATGCGGAGCAAGACACAATGCAAGTCAATGGGGATGGATCCGTTTAACTCTAACACTATCTGACACAATAGAAAACAGACTTTCAATGGAGTTCAAGACGGATCCGTTTTGGCTATGTTAAAGATAATACAACCGGATCCATTCATAACGGATGCAAATGGTTGTATTATCAGTAACGGATCCAGCAAAAACGCTAGTGTGAAAGTAGCAGAAGGGTACTTGGGAAGCTGAACTGCTGTGACTTCATAGTATGAATAACATTAACCCCCTGGATTCTTTCATTCTATAACTTTGAATAATACTAGATTTAATTAGGCTTTCTTTTACAATCACCAACAATAAGCGCTTTTTTTTTTTACTCTTCGCTCTGTCACTTCACTCCCACCCTTCTCCTCTCCATAGTCTTCTATGGGCAGCATGAAATCTGATTCAGATTCAGAGAGCTCAACCGCTGTCTTGTCAAGATGGACCTAGCAAAGAATATTAGTTTATGAATGGGGTCAGGGGAGAAAGAAGCATTTCCCTCTGATATAACATATTACAAAGTTTCTTATATTCTCCAGGACTATTGATTTACACAAAGTCTGTTGAAACAAAAGTGACCATAACAGCTCTAATAACTGTATATCCAGTATGGTTATTACACAAAAAAATAGTTAAATGCATAATATTCTCTTCATCTAACATTTGGTAGAGGTGTCTTATGTTGAAATTATAGTCTGTGTAGATTGGTATCCAGTGGCCTTGCATATGTGGACACTAGAGATGAGTGAAGCTTCGCTCAAATCTTCATTTTAATGCAGTATGGAGATTTGTCTCCATACAGCATTAAAATGTATGGGCCCTGGAGAGGCAAATTTGTTTTAATAACTTCAGGATTTGATTTTTCAAGTTGAAAAACATTTAAAAATTTGGTTTAGAAGTCGGCTTCGGTACTGAGGTACCAATGGGTACCAAAACTGATTTCAGATACTCGTTTTAAAATGGTTTGATATCATTGATAAATGCCATTTGCTGAAGTGAGACATCCCCTTTAAGTAAAATACCTAAAGAAGACTATACAATTGGACATAAATACTTCATAAGGTTGAAGAAAGACTAAAGCTGGACATACACAGTAGTCTTTTGTGGGCTAAACCTGCCGAGAATGGTGGGTTCGGCCAACACACTAATGTGTGACAGATGATGTCGGGGGGAGACAAGGATCAGGTGAAATTATTATGAATATTTTCACCCAATTGTTTTGTTCTCCCTGGAGATATACTGCTGCAAGAGGTGCCTGGCATCAGCTTTTTCTGCTCTCCCCATCAAATACACATACACGTTTGGCTGAGCCTAATATTTATGTGTATGGGGAAGCCAGGAGGGAGTTGTGTGAGATAGTGATTGAATTTATATGGGCAGCTTTAGGTCTGTCAAGTTCTTCCCATAATCCTTCCACGTTAATCCAGAGATAGCCAAAAAATCCCAATGAGATGGATGGCAATTGCCCCATATAGGGGTCAATACCTTTTTGACTCTAAATAGGGCAATCAGAATAAGTCCCTGAATCAAATTCCAATTTCTAGTACAAATAATTAGCAATACATTTTTTTTAAGAAAAGCATCCGATCCATTTTAAATCTGTATTATGGTCCAATCATCACAACATCTTGTGGTGGACAGTTCTACAGTCTCACTGCACTTACAGTAAACGGTCCCTGTCCATGATGATGGTGAAACCTTGTTTCCTCTAGACACAGACGATGCCATCTTGTCATGGTTACAGGCCTAGGTGTAGAAAGCTTATTAGAAATATCTCTGTACTACCCATTCATATATTTGAATATTGTAATCAGATCTACTCCAAGCCATCGATTATCCAAAATTAATGTCCCCATGTTTGGTAACTTGTATTGTTACTTTAGACCACCTATTCCATTAATTAGGTTGGTTGCCCTCTTCTGCACCCACAGCAGCTGTTTGATACTGGTTGCTAAAGTGTAGATTACGGGCCACAAATATCCTCAAGTCTTTTTTTTATATTTAAATGTTTTTATTTTGGGTTGACAGCAAAGGAGTTACAGACAAGTTATGATGGATATGTCAAGGGTCATCATACATTTACCATTTATAATCACCATTTATGCAATCCAACTCCAGCACCTTTTAGTGTAGAAAAAGTAAAAGGAAAGGTCAACCTGCTGACAATTTTCAAATAAAGAGAGCATGGAAAGGGAAAGGACAAAAGGGAGGGAGATGGGAAAATAAAGGGGTAAAACTGAATCACTGTGATTAACAAAGTTAACTGAATCCTGACACTCTACAACTAGCAAAGTGTTTACAACAAAAGCCCCAAAACAGTCATGTCTTCTCCAGCAATATTTAGCTCAGCACCCCTGTCAAAGAACAAAATTAATTATAGGGTCATGCTGAGTGCTGTCTGTAAGCTGGCTGCAGTGACAAAAGCTAGAAGAAACTTGTTTCCTGTTTCAGACCTCAAAAAAGGGTCCTAAACACCCAATTTTTTTGTCCATGTGAATATTTAATAAAGGCTTAAAAGTTTATCAACCCATTGGTCGTGCGTCTGTGCCTGTCAGCTATCACCCTCAAGTGGGACATAATGAGTCCATTCATCCCCATCCTGTACCAGGGTCTAAAATGTCACGTACACACAGAACTCCCCATCAAGAAAGACAACAGAAAAAGTTACACCAAGGTCATCGGCAGGTCTCCTAGCATTAGACAGGACTGAAACCACAACGTGAGCTAAAACAACAATCAGTCATGTGTACAGTAGAATGTTTAATGTGTCTTGGCATAAAGCAATAAGGCAAGTGTTTTTCAGTGGCAGTTTTACTCAGTATTTAATATTTAGTACACTGTTAAAGATGCTCTAATCAGAGCTATTACGTTTGCTTCTGCTGCTCCGAATTAATAGCTTAATTCTAGGATTTTGTGTGCACAGAAGAAACGACTTGACACCAGCAGGGTCAATTCAGTTCTCAGCTTTATTACACAGCACATTCCTATACATAGTGGGGGAGGGGGAAGGAGTACATTGTGTAATGTCCTCATTGGTCAGTAGTAGTGGTACAACGTATATCACAAATGACCCCTCCAGAAGAGGGGTCTTCCAGGATGGGCTGAGACCGCCATGATGTCCTTTATTCTTGGCTTCAAGCAACAGGATATGGGAGCCATCTTGGTTTCTGAAAAATGATATACATACTGTATATGCACATCTCTATCAGTCCCCCCTTGGATATCATTCTTTCCCTAAACCTAATCATCTGTCCCAATACTCCGACTCCTCTTCACCAGCTTCCATGACAACCTATTCCTAATGAATAGACTCCCATGACACTGGATTTGAGGAGGGGGAGTGTAGTGGACCTCGGTTTAAATCTTCAATTTCATCATAAAATTCTCCCATAAGCATCTCTGGGGTAGCATCAGCTACAGCTCTAGCTAGAAGTGTTCTAATGCAGGGGATAACACAACTAATTAATGCAAACATTAGTGTTGAGCGTGAATATTCGAATTGCGAATTTTAATTGTGATTATCTACATTTCGAGAATTCCATGCCAGACAATTTCCAACTTTGTCCTCAGCTTCATATCTGCACATAACCATATCACATCTCCCAGAGCTTGGGTCTGCTTCCACAAGTGAGTTTGGTAGTCTGTCCCAGTGGTGTTGACCACAGTTCCACAGTAACCTTTGGGAAATCTACCCAGGTGCTTTCCCTCTGACCCTTCTATCTCAAAACAGGTATAATTCCCTTTGTATATTGTGGTGCCTTCTCCAGGTGATGGTGCTTCCCTTAAGATTGGGAATTTCCCTTTCCAAACTTTACATACGGTCTTATTAATAGTCTGATTCACATACAGGCCGATAAAACAGGAATAATGGTTGGGATCTAGATGGAGGGGTGCAGTCCCCAGATGGGGCCTGGATGTAGAGCCGGTGATACATCCTAAGTTATTTACCTGGGATGCTGTATACCGTATTCTTCGCAATATAAGATGCCCTTCCCCCCCCAAAGTGGGGGGAAAATAGCAGTGCGTCTTATGGGGCGAATGCTGCAATTTACAATGATACACGGCTGCGGTCGGTGGGTGTATCAACTAAGAGGGAGGAGAGGCTGGGGGCTGGCATCTGGATTAGGTTCCGTAGTAGAGAGGAGGGAGGAGGCAGGATGGGAGGGCGGGCGGCACGTCACTCACTACGTCATGCGCCTGCGCCGCCTACTTTCTGAATGAAGCAGGCGGAACGGGCGCGTGACGTAGTGAGTGACGCGCCGCCCGTCCTCTCGGCCTGCCTCTTGCATGCCTCCTCCCTGCTCTCTGCTACGGAACCTAATGTTGTAAGTAATATGGATGGATTACACATGATTATTATATCTTAACAATGCCTACAGGTTAGATAAAATTATAGAACAGTGAGCTGGCCCCCAGCCCCTGTATTGGGGGTTATTCACACTGCAGGGACACTGTTTATGGGGGGGATCTGTGGATAGCACATAGCATAAGATGCTATATATGTGTCATCCACAGATCCCCCCATAGCAGTGTCATTCAAAGATCCCCCCCATCATAGTGCCATCCAGAAATCCCCATAACAGTGCCATCCAGAGATCCCCCATAACAGTGCCATCCAGAGATCCCCATAACAGTGCCATCCACAGATCCCCCATAACAGTGTCATCCACAGATCCCCCATAACAGTGCCATCCACAGATCCCCCATAGCAGTGCCATCCACAGATCCCCTCCATAACAGTGTCATCCACATATCCCCCATAATAGTGTCATTCACAGACCACCATTAGTCCAAAACCCACCAAAAGTACACCTTTTGGTTCAAAATATTTTTTTTCTTATTTTCCTCCTCAAAAACCTTGGTGCGTCTTATGGGCAATAAGAAAAATACGGTATTTCATCCATTCCAACCAAAAATTGCTATCAGAGAATCCTGTTTCCACAGCCAAAGTTTCCTCCAATGTATACGGGGCCCTGGCTTGACTCTCCCCTGGGAGAAGAGGATTCCCTGATAAGGAGTCAGGCCTCTCTACCCTGGCTTCAAGATATCCTAATTGGAACTGTACAAGGGGGTGTTAGGGAAACTGCTTGATGTTTGATACCTTCCCAACACATATCTTCCCAGGTCTTCTTTCTGTGGGTTCTCTAGGGCCAGAATCAGAGGGTGACACTCTCCTGGCTTTGCCTTTGTCAGATCACACCTTTCTTTCCATGATCTTTCGTTGTCAGAAAAATGCAGTCTTTACACCAAAGGTGTCCCCTTGTCATGTTTTCGAGACACCCCTCTGCTGGTCGGTATCCCCAATCTGTTCCTGTATTTGTTATCACATCTCCCCATGAGGAACACCATTCATTTCCCTCTCTGGTTAAGCAAATGTAATACTGAACTCCCTTTCGCGCATACACATTTCCTTAATGCATTAATGTACAATTTGCCAAGTCACAATTGTCAAACTCAAACACCTGTATTGAAGCACTAGTATTCACCCACAAGGTATATAATGACTGTGTCCCCTCGTTCAATCCCACCCATCCCAATATCAGCAAGAAAAATAATATAATTTTTGACAAATATCTGGCTCCAAGCCTGGAACCTTCTTGCAGTGAGATGCACTAATCCACGTTTTCTTTCCCTCGAGTTTCACTGAGGTAGGAGTGGTCAACAAAACCAGGAAGGGACCGTCAAATCTGGATTCAAGAGTCTTTCTGATGTGCTTCTTCACTAGGACCCAATCTCCTGGTTGAAGGGTATGACTTCCAGGAATCTGGCTGGGATCTGAAAGTGAAGAAAATACTCGAAAATGTAGATCAGTCAGGTGTTTACACAGAGCAGATCAGTTGTGTTCAAAATAATAGCAGTGTGTTTAAAAAAGTGATTAAAGCTCAAAATCCTTCTAATAGCTTTTATTTCCATACACACAAATGCATTGGGAACACTACACATTCTATTCCAAATCAAAACATGAAGAAAAATATATCAAATTTGTGTTGTTCCTCTAAAAAAAATTCACGAAAAGTGAATATTAGACTGTTCAAAAAAATAGCAATGTTTGTATTCTTCTTTACAACTCAAACATTCACTATATAAACTGAAAAATGTTTGAAGATTTTGCTTTCCTTTTAATCACTTAACTAATATTTAGTTGTATAACCACTGTTTCTGAGAACTGCTGTACATCTGTGTTGCATGGAGTCAACCAACTTCTGGCACCTGTGACAGGTACTCCAGCCCAGGATGATTGGACTTCATTCCACAGTTCTTCTTTATTTCTTGGTTTTGCCTCAGAAACTGCATCCAGGGATTGGGCTGGCCACTCCATAATATCAATCTTGCTGGTCTAAAACCAAGATGTTGCACGTTTACTGGTGTGTTTGGGGTCGTTGTCTTGTTGAAAACACCCACTTCAAGGGCATTTTCTCTTCAGCATAAGGCAGCATGACTTCTTCAAGTATTCTGATGTATTCAAACTGATGTATGATCCCTGGTATGCGATAAATAGGCCCAACACCTTAGTATGAGAAACATCCCCATATCATGATGCTTGTGCCACCATGCTTCACTGTCTTCACAGTGTACTGTGGCTTGAATTCAGTGTTTGGGGGTCATCTGATAAACTGTCTCCGGCCACTAGACCCAAAAAGAACAATCTTACGTTCATCAGTCCACAAAATGTCCCTTTAAGCCAGTCAATGTGCTCTTTGGCAAATTGTAACCTCTTCAGCACGTCTTTATTTAAACAGTGGGACTTTGCTGGGGCTTCTTGCAGATAGCTTGGCTTCACATAGGCGTCTTCTAATTGTAACAGTACTCACAGGTAACTTTAGAGCTTTCTGGAGCTGATTGTTGGCTGAGTCCTTACCATTTTGGCTATTCTATCCATTTGAATGGTATTTTTTCGCTTCCTGTCACTTTTTTCAGGTTTTGGTTGCCATTTTAAAGCATTTGCGATTATTTTATCTGAGCAGCCTATCATTTTCTGCGCTTATTTATATGTTTTCCCCTCTCCAATCAACTTTTTAATCAAGGTAGGCTGTTCTTCTGAACAATGTCTGAAACAACCCATTTTCCTCAGAATTTCAGACAGAAATGCACTGTAACCAGCATGTAAAACATTTGCTGCCTTCCTTCCTTAAATAAGGGCAATAATTGCCACCTGTTTTTCAAAGAATGAATCACCTCACTCATTGAACTCCACACTGCTATTATTTAGAACATGCCCCTTTCAATAAGTGATTGAATTACAGAGGATCAGCAGCATGCATGTCACCTGTTACTACACCTGTTAGTAAATTATTTGCCATGTAGAAATATCATTTCTACCAAAAGCAGTGATTGATCAGGTTAGTGATGTCTGACTGCTATTATTTTGAACACAACTGTACATAGGCAGATAAACAATCATATTGCAAAGTAAGTGTTTGGGGAAAATATTGTCCTAACTTAGGGGCACTACCAAACAAATTCTCAAAAGGGGACAGCTTCTCTTTACCTCTAGGGGTATGTCCGACACTGAATAGGGCAATAGGAAGAGTATCTGGCCATGGCCTTCCAGTCTCTTGTACTATTTTTAACATTTTTAGTTTTAATGTGCTATTCATTATTTCCACTTTTCCTCTGCTTTGCGGTCTGTATGGAGTATGGAAAGCAAGATGGGTCCCTAGTGCAGCCCATATTTCCTGAGCCACGTCTGCTATGAAGGCAGGTCCTTGATCACTCTCTATCACTTCAGGTACCCCAAATCTACAGACAATTTCATTTAACAACTTCTTCACTGTTGTCTTTGCCGTCTGATTCTTCACGGGGTAGGCTTCAGGCCATCCAGAGAACATGTCTATGACCACCAGGACATACTGGAACCCTTGAGCAGGGGGCATCTGTATGTGGTCAATCTGAATCCTTTGAAAGGGATAGAGAGGTTTTGGTAGGCACTTGACAGGGACTTTTTCCATCTTCCCAGGATTACATTTGGTACAGACCATGCAGCTATTAACATGTCGAGTGGTGAGTGTAGTGATGGCAGGGGTAAGCCTTATAGAAGAGATGAGGTCATTCATTGCAGATTCAGATTTTCCTTGATGTGTGGGCCCATGAGACCAAGAGACTACTGCAGGGTAGAGACTTCGAGGCAGACAGAGGAGATGTTCTTTCCTCCAAATCCGGTCTTCATCAGGGCCTCCTCCGTTTTGAAACCACACTTCTTTCTCCTCTTCTGATGCCGCTTCTTGTATATTCCCCAATGTTTCCTTTGTATGGAGAAGTCCACTTGGTATACCTGTCTGATCTCTTGCAGCCCTGGATCGTGTCTGCACTGCCATCATCTTCACCTCCTCTCTTTTCCTCATTGCTCTTCCTTTGCTGCTTTATCAGCTCTCGCCTTTCCCTGGGTTTCCAGGGTATCGGCTCTTGAATGCGCCTTGACTTTGAGTATAGCTACTTGCTTAGGGAGTGCCAAAGCTTCCATCAATGTGTGCACAGCTTCAGCATTTTTTATGGGAATCCCGTTAGCTGTGATAAAATTACGGCTCTTCCAGATGGGACTGAAATCATGGGCTACTCCATAGGCGTATCTAGAGTATGTGTATATATTGGCAGTTTTCCCCTCAGCTATTCTGCAGGCTTCAGCGAGAGCTGAGCTATCAGTTCAGCCTCTTGGGCAGATTTGTCAGGAGAAAGAGGGTGGGCTTGCAGCACTTCATCTGAAGAGGTGACAGCATATCCAGTGTGATACCTGCCTTGTTCATCTGCATATCCGGATCCATCCACAAACAAGTTGAGGTCAGGGTTGTCCAAAGTTGTTTCAGTTACATTTGGAAGAGGCTCAGTCTCTTGTTTAATCAATTCTGTGCAATCATGACAGTATCCAGATAAACACCTTCCGCCTCAGCTGTCCCCCCTTGAGGAAAAGGGAGGAGGGAAGCGGGGTTGAGCACATGACATCTAGCTATAGTAACAGTATCCGGAAGTAAAAGGGAACACTGCATACGGAGATGCCTAGCAGCTGAGTGATGTTTTGGCTGAGTTTGCTGGAGGATTGCAGAAATGTCATGGGGGCTAAAATATGCAGGGGGCGACCCAGGACAATGTCAGAAGTTTTGTCCAGGAGGAGATGACAGGCGTGGATAGCTCGAATACAGGAGGGTGTCCCACGAGCTACTGGGTCCAAGCAGGCTGAGTAGTAGCCCAGGGGACTGTGCCTGCCTCCATGACTCTGGGGGAGGACCCCAGTTGCATGTCGCTGATCCATGACAAACAGTCTGAAGGGTAGGTAATAGTTAGGCAATCCCAGGGCAGGAGAGGACAAGGCCGCTTCCTGCAACTGTTTAAAACAGTGTTTAGCATCTTCTGTCAAGTAAAAAGTGGCATGCGGTACGCAATCATACAGAGGCTGCATAAGAATGGAAGCATCCAGGATCCAAGGGCGACAGTAAGATATGAGTCTCAAAAAGGCTTGCAGTTGTTTAGAGGTAGTAGGTTCTTTAATTTGCAAAATAGCTTTCTTCCTCTCCTCTGTAAGGTGTTTAGCACCCCGACTGAGGCAATGTCCGAGGAACACTACTTTTAATCGACACCACTGGATTTTGTCTTTGGAAACCTTGCACCCCTGAGCTGACAGAAAAAAAAGTAAAGAGAGTGAGGCATCTGAACAGATGTGTGTCCTGGACACACACTAAAAGATCGTCCACATACTGGAGCAGCTCAACATCATCGTGATTTTGTTTCCATTCATCCAAGATAGTTGACATGGCTTTGCTGAATTGAGATGGGCTATTTTGAGCCCCTTGAGGCATGACTGTGCAGGTGTACTGGGATCCTGCATGAGTGAAGGCAAAGAGGTATTGGCAATCGGGGTGTAAAGGCACAGAGAAAAAGGCATTAGCTAGGTTAATGATTGTAAAGACTGCTGCGTCAGAGGGTATGTTAGAAAGCAGGGTATGAGGATTTGGTACAATGGGGGTTTCTAGGATGGTTCATTAACCGCCCGAAGATCAGGTACCATTCTATAGGTATCAGGTTGTCCCTTTTTCCCCTTCTTCCTTACTGGGAAGAGGGGTGTGTTGCACGGGGATGTGGTAGGTATTATAGCACCAACTTTCAAGAACGCCCGCACCTGTTGGGTGACAGGATCCATCTGGGCTATAGATAAAGGATATTGTGGCTTCCTAGGGAGCACTGCTCCTGGTTTGAGGTGCACCATTACAGGTTGCACCCGCAACCTGCCTACATCCTGTCGTCCTGTGGACCACAGTGTCTCAGACAGCACAGCAGCTGGATGTGGCTCAGTAGTGGGCGGACAGTCTTCTAAGGATCTAAGGGCGGCCGGCAATACTGTTTCCTCTGGCTGCAGAGGAGTAGAAAGGGTAACAGTGCCATCAGGGTGAAACTGAATAATAGCTTGCATCTTTTGTAGTAAGTACGCCCCTAGAAGTTTAAGTGGACATGTGGAGGAAACTACAAATTGCGAGAGTACTCCAGTACAGGGCTGTGGTCAAAAAGAAACATCAAGAGGTTTGGTGAGGGGAAAGGACCTAGAACGACCATCTATGCCAACACACTGCACAGTGATTTTGTCTAAAAAAGCTGGGTCGGGGATCTCATCACGTCAGATTTCACTTCTGGCTGCACCAGTATCGACAAGAAATGTGTGCATATCCCCTCCTATCTGCAGCTGCACAGTAGGTGCAAGGCCACAGTGGGGGGGGAGGGCCATAGTGGGGTTGGCTTCTCCGACGTGTGGATCTGGCTTGCCCCTGTCCTATGAGGCGTGGTCATATTCCTCCCTCTCTACTGTTGGGGGGGGGGCCAATGGAAACACACAAGGCGGCCCCCCTCTTCCTCGCTGAGGGGGGCGATGTGGGCACACCCTTTTGAAATGCCAGAGCTGGCCACACCCATAGCAGAGATGAGCGGGTCTGTTATCTCCCCGGGGGAGAGGGGCATTCTCCCCTGTTACAAGCATTATGCTAGTCCTGGGGGCTGCTTCAATACCTTTTGCTACCAGAGTTAATGTCTCAATAGGAACAGAACGTTACTCTGGGAGGGCAGTTTTTAGTGGCTTTTGAATATGGGCTTTTAGTCCATCAGAAAAAGCACTAGACAGCATCCCAGTAGTGTTTAGTAAAACCGAGATCTTTGAACATGTGTTCCATTAGATTTGCAAATTTCTCCACTGACTCTCCCTTATCTTGTTTCATGTCTTGAATTTGAATTTCTTGATCTGTCAGCCTGGTCCTAGCCCATTGTTCTAACAGGTCACAGTATTGTTCCCCAGATTGGTAGGTTTTCAAAAACTCTGCCTCCCCATGGTTGGGAGGTGGTAGATCCTTCTCCATTGTGGGCCAGAAAGAATCTCCCACCTTAATCTGGGTAAGTCCTGCTAATTCCCTCCATGTGGCAGAGTGAGTTTTACTGATCTGTTCCAATGCCCTATAAAAGGGCATGGGGTGCTGTTCGGGGTCAGGGAGGGAGTTTACAAAATTAAAGGCTTGTGTAGGACTAAAAGTCACATATTTCCCTTCCCGATTTATCTCAGGGGAAGAAGTCTGGGCTTGTCTGGCTAGAAAATCTACCTGTCCGGCCAGTCTGGCAACCAGCCTATCTCTCTCTTTCTCTTCTCTTTCCCTCTCTTTCTCTCTCTCTTTTTCTCTTTCTCTGCCTGTCTCCCTGTGGCTTCCTCGGCTTGCCACCCCTCTTCTGTGCCCTGCGGCTACAAAATGGGAGGAAAGCGAACCGCAGAGTCTTGGGGGGCCTCTGTCTCCCCACCTGCTTCATCTGCATCCTTGGACTTCTGTCCTCTGGTTTCAGGGCCACCACCTACTATCATAATAGGTATGATGGGGGGTGCTGTAGGTTGCATGGTGGGCCCTCCCGACACGGAATAGGTGACATCTTTATTTAACACCGGATATAAGGGGGTGATCTGTTTTAGAACTTTCCGTGTCCCTCCCATTTTTGTCTCCTCAGAAGCCTGTTTTGCCTCTTCAAAAGTTATCAGAGGAGGATCTGAGCAACAAGGGGTGATCTGTTTGCCATCTAATGGCGGAGGCTGAGCAGGGCAGAGGGTTGTGCATACTGGGTGATGGGCACCTACAGACTTAGGCTGTGACACCATGGGGGTCTGTCCAGCATTTGCAGGATGGGGACTGGGGGCACTACAAGCAGGACAAGAATCACAGGTGTCTGGATTTGGCTGGCCACAATGCACACATGTGCATCCCACAGACCCTCCCACTGAAATTCAATTCTGTGAGTGGGGTCTCAGTAGGTGAGCTGCATCCGTTGCTATTGCTCCAGTGCCATTATAGGGTGGTGGCCCTGGATTTACTATCTTATAAACATAAGCTTTATAATTTTCATCCCATCTTTCTGATCCTCCATTAGCAGCCAGACGATTTGCTGTCCGGTGCCATGCTTGCTCAGCGCTGAGAAAGCCTGCGTCAATCAACTTTACACAACACTGTCTCGTCACTTTCTTCCACACTTCAGTGCTAAGTTCTCCATTCTCATTACATCCAGCTATCTTCATTAACTTCCTATAATGCTTAACATGCTTACTGCCTTCCTCACGTGCTACAAGTTGCGAAGCAGTATACTCGCCCTAAGGCAGAGATGGAGACAGTCCCATGAGTTTACACACATGTATACAAAGACAAAAACAACAGCACCTCCCCCCTCAACAGCAAGCAGAGTAAACTTCCCCCCTAAACAGAATTATACAGTGGCGTCCTCGTCTGGTTTCACCAGCCTGGGCTAATACATTTGCCACCGCCTCTAGAGATTCCCCAGTCCCAATTACAGGCAGAAATTTATTGTAGCCCCCCCCCTCCCCAGGACTAATACATCTGCCGCAAAAATGTATTGAAGCCCCCCAGGACTAATACATCTGCCGCAGAAATTTATTGTAGCCCCCCTTCCCTGCCTGGAGTCATCCCACTCTGCTTGCCTGTTGTCTGGGAAAAGCAGCCGACACGAAAAACATACAAAACCACAGCAGAGCAAACTTCATCCAGCTCAGTCAAAGGTTCTAAAAAAACTTGAGATTTCAACAATCAGCTGAGTGCTGCTACTTCACAGTGTAACAATCGACCAGCAGAAAGATTACCACAGCACGGTGGGGTACAACGAGAGGCAGGCAAGATAACCAGTTTTCTTACCGTAATCATTTGTAGGGCTGCAGTCCCCGTCCTCACGTGTCATCCACCGTGCTCTGGGAACCCAAATCTTCGGCTACCGCTGTTATATTCTCTCGAGAGTCACGCTGGGCGCCAAAATGTTAAAGATGCTATAATCCGAGCTATTACGTTTGCTTCTGCTGCTCCAAATTAATAGCTTAACTCTAGGATTTTGTGTGCACAGAAGAAACTACTTGACACCAGCAGGGTCAATTCAGTTCTCAGCTTTATTACACAGCGCATTCCTATACATAGTGAGGAAGGGGGAGGGGGAGGAGTACATTGTGTAATGTCCTCATTGGTCAGTAGTGGTACAACGTATATCACAAATGACCCCTCCAGAAGAGGGGTCTTCCAGGATGGGCTGAGACCCTCATGCTGTCCTTTGTTCTTGGCTTCAAGCAACAGGATATGGGCGCCATCTTGGTTTCTGAAAAATGATATACATATATACACATCTCTATCAACTCAATAGGGCATTTTATTTCCTCAGCTTAAGTGAGCAAATTGAAGTTGACTTTGTTTCGAATTTGAATTTGTTTCGAATTTCAGGAAAAATTCTGTTGTCACGAATCTGAATTTCCTGGTGTAACGAATCAGATTTTTTCTAAAATGGCTGCCGCACATGTTACAAAGTGAAAGTAAGAATCCCGGGAGTGAGAGATTACGCATAATGCCCAGCAGCCAGCCAATCAGCCAAACCCTGTGATGTCACAGCCTTATAAAAAGCCTCATCCTGCCCCATCTCTGCCATTTTCCAGTGAACTGATCATAAGGACAGAGGTGACTGTGATTTGGAGCTACTTTATTTGAAAAATATTCGTTTTCAACATTTCAGGGATAGCTTAGAGATAGTGTAGGGAGATTATAGGGAGACTTAATCTACAATATAATGAGAGTGCAGGGGCCAATAGAGCAGTGTAAAGCTTGGCTAATAGAGTAGCCACTCTATTACACCTTGCTGCACTAATTGGGGTTAAAAAGCGTTCTATACTACTGATTTTAGGTTGTTCACATTCCTTTATTCATAAGTAATTCCATTAATCCTTGATTCTGATATTGGGGTGAAATAGCGGTCTGATACTACAGATTTTTTTGTGTTCATGTTCTTTTATACATAATTAAATCCATTGATGTTTTATTCTGTAATTATGGTGAAATTGAGGCCTGATACTACTGATTTGGGGCATTCATATTATTTTATGCATAAGTAAATCTGTTAATCCTTTATTCTTTAATTGGGATTACATTTTTCCCTGATACTACTGACTTTGGGGTGTTCACGTTCTTTTATACATAAGTAAATCCATTGATTCTTAATTCTGTAATTGGGGTGAAATAGAGGTCTGATACTACTGATTTTGAGGTGAACAGGTTCTGTAGAAATCTATGTGTATCGGCTGATGGTGTAAAAGGAGTGCGCTCTTTCACTCTATAGTAGAATCTTGGGCCACTGCACGGTTAAGTCCTTTATACCTGACAATAACATTGACCTGTAAGGCAGAGTTCACACTTCAGTTTTTTGGTCAGTTTTGGCCCCATAACTGACCAAATAAGTTAAGTGTGAACTGATTCTAAGAGTGACGCCTGCAGTGGCGTAAATAGAAAAGTAAGGGCCCCATAGCAAGGATCAAACCAGGCCCCAACACAGGACAGAAGGGTTTCCGCCTAAACCCTTTTCAATGACCTTTGGGTCATTTTTTCCACTGCCTCATTTGCTAAAAGTTGTTTCTTTAGAGGGTAGAGTCCTGACCAAGTTTTCAACCCCAGTAGAAGAGGAGATGATCCCAACTTCGCTCATCTCTATACATAACCTTACATTTACCCACATTTAATGTAATTTGCTGTTTCTTGACTAAAGCCTCCAACTTCCCCATATTCCACTGTAATATTATTTTTGTTGATTAATTAGCATCATCTGCAGATGTTGGAATTCTACTCTGTAAAAACACTACAAGGTCATTAATAAATATAATAAAAAGCAGAAGGTCCAATACTGAGGTACTGTGGTACCCCACTGGCAACTAACCTGGAATATGTTTCAATAATAACCTCCCTCTGCTTTCTATCAATGTAATTTGTGCATATTCTCCCCTAATTCAGGTGTTCTCTTTTTATCTACTGTATCTATGGGACAGAGTATCAAGCACCTTTGTCTAGATTCGCAACATCCACAGCACTACCCTGGTTCAGTCTGGAGCTTACCTCCTCATAGAAACTGATCAGATTAGTTTAATAGGGCCACCATCAGTGCAGTATAGATGTTACCGACGTCAAGGGCAGCGGTATTAGCAGTTGACTTGCTTTGCTCTTTTTATGGTTTACATAGAAACATAGAATGTGTCGGCAGATAAGAACCATTTGGCCCATCTAGTCTGCCCAATGTTGGCAATGTTGGCAATGTGTTTATTCACATGTCTCAGCTTTTCCAAGATTCCCCATATTTTTTTATGAAAATCGTGTCAAAAATGTGACAATTATATGAGTGTACTCTAATGTGTTCATTTTAGTAGAACCTATACTGAAACACTCCTTATAAAAGTGTACTTCAGACATTTGTCTTTAGGGACTAGAGCAGTAACCGGATTTGGAGTGGTCCCAACGCTATGATGAGTCCCTCAGACACGGTCAAGGTGCCACCACGTGTTGCTGCTCTCTGGAAGGCGTGGTGCACCCCATTGGGAAATACGTCTAGAGAGTCAGGGTTTGCAGTACACCAGTTTGCCTCTTTACTGACGTAACTCAATTGCAAACCAATACAAGCAAGAACCTAAGATGGCTTCTTTCTGGCCGAAGAAGATTCTGTGCTCAGTAAAGGCCTGAGCCAGCTCTCCCTCTCTCTCACAAGGCTGATATCCTGGCCAAAGGGATGGTGGCCCAGGGTCTGTGGCATAGTTATCGGGCAGGTTATCCCCGTCACAGTATCTTCTTCAGGGCACTTGTGCACTCTGGTACAGTCTCTCTACTAAACACTATTCACTATCTGCAGACACTTAGGGGCTTTACTGCTCTACTTTTATACAGTTTCTATTTAATCCAGAGCATTCTAGTGGAAGGGTGAAGCTGGAGAAAAACAGCCTAACAGAAACAAGGTTACACTTCACGCCATAGACTTGTATAGTGCCTCAATACAACTCAATGGAAATGACTAAGCAGTTTCCAGACTTAAACAACCATCTGACAAAGCTAATCCAGACAGTCAAAAGTTCACTGTGTCTGTGTTTTTTTTACTAGAAAACTTAGCTCTGCATAGTCCCTCATAATAACTGTGGAAAATGACTAGCTTCCCAGTTCACAAGCTGGAAAGTCTCGAAGTCTCTTAGTATTAGCTGGCTGTGCATTAACCCTTTCGAAAATGCAGTAAAAATAGAGCATATTGCAGGATATATTACAATAACCGTGTAAAATGCAGTTCAACAATATGAAATAGTATGTGTAAATGGCGCAAATCAAAGTGCATGTTAACCCTTAAGTGCAATAAAGTAGGGAATTGGTGGCTTTGCATAGTAGCAATAGGGGCAAATGTCCATGAACATCCACAATCCTCAAATTTCTGCTACTGATTTGCCATGAGAATGCTGCAATCCGTTCTTGACATGGTTTTGAAATCCACATGAAAAAACTCAACTGCCATATGAACAGCAGTAAAGATTCTTCCTGAGGTACAATAGGGTCAAAATAAGAGATGAGCGAAGTTTTCAAACATTTGATTCGTCAAATTTTTCCCAACAATTTTCAGGAAGCGCGTTAAATCAGCTTTATCCTGGCCTGCAGGAAGAGTGTATGTTAGTGTACATTAATGTGCATCTCAGCAACATGCAAGGCTACTCCTTTCTGGTAGTGAAACAGTTACTGTGCATCAGTATGACAGGCAGATCACATACAGTAGATGGATGTGCACATTGGCATGCATCACTATTAGGCTCAGTTCAAACTTCACTTATTTGGTCAGTTACGGGTCCACAGAACAGGTGCAGATCTTTTGATGATACCTCATCTGAGAATAGGATTGGCTCCTGATTTTGGCTCACCATACAGTAACTGCTGGAATTAACTGACCAAATAACTGAAGTGTGAACTTAGCCTTACAGGTCAATATTTGTGTCAGGTATAATGTACTTAACCGTGCAGTGGCTCGAAATTCTACTATAGAGTGAAAGAGCAGTCTCATTTTACCCCGTCTACTGTTTCCACATTGATTGCTAGTTAATCTGTTAGCCACTGATTCTACTAAATTGTGAAAGAGCAATCTCATTTCACTGTTTGTGGGTGTCCACATTGATTGATAGATAAAGTATTGTGTTACTTAATTATTCTACTATACAGTGAAAGAGCTGTCTCATTTTACACCATCTGCTGTTTCCACATAGATTGAAGAGAACCTGTTTTGTTACCTACTGATACAAGTAGTGGCCCCATGACAGATTGGGGAGGGTGTAAGCAGTAAGTTTGTGCTGACGTCAGTGTTCATTTTTCCCTTCTTCTTATCGATCAGAAGAACAACCCAAAAAAGACCTTCACATGGTCAGTATTTGGTCAGTAATTGATCAGCATTGGTAAGGCAAAAATAGGAGTGGGTCCAAAACAGAGATGACATGTGAAGGAAATATTTGCATGTCTTCTGTGTTTTGGACCCACTCCTGCTCTTGGCTTCTAAATCATGATCAAATCCTGATGCAAAATGCTAATTTTGTGATAGAGGCCTTAGGCTTCTTTTACACTGGCGTTAGGATTGTCCGATAAGCTGTTCTGGCAAGAGAACAGCCTGCCGGCTCCGTACTAACGTTTGCACACATGTGCAGCCGGAAGTCCACCATAAGATGCGGCCGCAGCATGGCAAACATAGGGGCAGTCTGGTTTGTACATGTATACAAACCTTAGTACGGATCTGGCAGGCTGTCTCCTGCCAGAACAGCCTGCCAGACAATCCTAACGCCAGTGGGAAAGAAGCCTTACAGATGTTCCAAAGACAGGATCCAACAGCGTGAACAGTCAACACAGTGGCCCAGTCACATAGTGGGGAGGGTGGAAACAGCATGAGAAGTTAACACAGTGGCCCAGTCACAGGCTGGTGAGGGTGGCAACAGCATGAGGATTCAACACAGTGGCCCAGTCACAGAGTGGGGAGGTGGGGTGCAACAGCAGTGGCAGTTGCAAGGGGAGCCTCACCCCAGGGCCTCTATATTGCAACCCAGGTATACGAATGCCAAGTGGTATAGTGTGGCTGTTAAAGGGGATATTAATTATTGGAATTTATGCAAATCTCAATAATTAATATTCATAAATAGGCATGAGTCGTCTTATGATAGCTCCGCCTATTTATGCCTCAACAACAAATCGCTACTGATTGCCCTACGCTACTCACTACTAGCTGCATGCGCCTTACTAACTCGCTACCGCTAACAAGTACACGCTACACAAAGGGTATAAATAACACTGTATTTAGTAGTTCTTACAGAACATACCACATGTAATACACTGATAATACAGTACAACAATACACTACAACTATTGCTGAGGCAACTTACTAATACAAATGAATATAAATGTTTGTAACTATATATTTCTATATCAAGGGAATAGACATATATAGTTACAGCGGCCCACAGCAATATGAATACACACACTATTACAACACACTAATACGGTTCTGTCTATACTAACGCAGCCCCAAGTCCTCCCCAAAATCTAACTACAATTGCACTAATACACATACATACGGTTTACCAGCAGCCCACCCAATCCTGACGATATACTATCCCTACGGGGAATGACAAGAGGTTATTATGGGCAATGAGGGATGTCCTAGGGGAATACAGGGGATAGAAAAGGGGGTACTCAGGGCAGGAGAAGATAAGGGTAACCAAGAGATCAGGGGGGTGAAGGTATATGTAGATTAGGGGTAACCAAAGGGATAAGGGGTGTATCAAGGGTCCAGGGGAGGGTATGTTGCAAGGGTTAACAGGAAGGGTTCGTTGGTGGTAGAGGGAATATTGTATGGGGGGGAAATAGGGTATAATAAGGGTTATAGTATGGGGGGAAATAGGGTAGAATAGTATGGGGGAAAATAGGGTAGAATAAGGGTTATAGTATGGGGGGAAATAGGGTATAGTATGGGGGGAAATAGGGTAGACAAAATATGGTAGGAGCGAGGGTTAATATAAATAATGATACTTAGGATTTTATGCTCGTTGTCCAGGGGGGCTCGTTTGTCCAGGGATGATCCTCTCCGGCTGGGGATCCGTTCCGAAAGTGCCTCAGCGTAGCGCCGCCGGACTATTTAAGTTTGGCGGCGCTCGCTCCCGAGGCAGCACGTCCGGACGTGCACGTGCGCGCCGCCGGCCAGAACACGTGGGCCGGCACGGTGATATGACGTCACCGCGCCGGCCCGCACATCCCGGAGCGCACTTCCAGGCGGAGGGTTCCTTTGATCCTCCGCCTGTAGCGCATCTGCATACCATGCGGTGCGATAATTATCGCGCCGGAGGTGTACAGATAACAGAGGGAGGGACGTTTGTTTCCCTCTCTCTGTTATGTTAACTATCCAACGGCTGGGGATAGTTAAATGCCAAAAGGCATCGGATCTCTATTGATCCTATGCCTTTTGAGGTTACCAGAGGCTGGACATAATTGTCCAGCCATCTGGAGACCTTCTCATCCCCTGCAGGGATGCATGAGGAGGGGGGGCACATCCATACACATATATATATATATATATATATATATATATATATATATATATATATATACACATATAGTTATATTTATAAGTATATGCATATTCATGGATGTTTGGGGCACATCCATAAATATGCATACACACACATACACAAGGGACCATAAGCCCATCCATATATATATATACATAGAGATGTATGCCTGTCAAGGAGGCCTACATACATCTCCATGTATATCCACTGGTCCCACCTGGACGGGCCCACAGCCAAGGGCCAATATACATGTATATATGTCAGGGCATATATACATATATATTTAAATATAACACTTCCTTCAACAATCCCCCTGTTGTCGGGAATACGACAATAAACATTTTGGGGGAAGGGTTGGGATGTATTTACCCCCTCTAAATCGCACTCTAGGTGACAATTCAGGAAGGACTGAAGTAGTATGACCCTTAGGTACCTAGACATCCCCCATCATGACTAACATCTCTGACCTGCCCTTCACCAACGTCTCCGTCCACCGAATACACCGTCTTCTCTTTGGGTAACTTCCTCGGCATCTTACATTATGTTCCTCAGGTGTCAGCCACTCCCTATGTAGTCTATTTCTGACTCCGGAATGGCTTCACCCTTGCCGTATTTAGGTCACTCCACTCAGTGATCGTGTTCTCTCTCTTTGCCAGTGTTGTTCTTCTGGCATCCGTTACCCCCAATGTTAGTGCCGGTAATTCATGTAGCACCTCCTTATGGGGTACGGACGGCCGTACCTTTTAACACCAGTATGATTTTCATCTTAATTGAAGACTCAGTTGTTGGAAAGGTTCTCCCATGGACAGATACATAGGTTTTTACAAGGCAGGTCAGATTTTCTGGGGGGGAGGTGATGTCATAGTACCCAAATTCTACCTGCGGGAAGGAACCCTGCACTACCATCATTCAGTCCAACCGTTACAAAAAGTCACCATTGTCGATATTGAAGCGGCAAATACCTTAGTAAATGAGGGGCCTGACCCTAGGGAATCTACTCTACCCCACTCACACAAACATGTCATATCCCTCCCAATACAGCCCAATTCAATTCAGTGTGTACCCATAGAGACTCATGCCACCTGGCCTTACTCTCTATACCTCCCAAGACACTGGTAGTTAACAGACCCTTGTGTCCTTGGGGAAATGACTATAGGATGCAAGTGTGCGTCCAGCCATATTGTAATATGGCTGTCGCCCATTTGCACCTAGAGTGTCCATGGGTACATGAGGAACTCACATGCAAATAATCAATGTAAATCTATACACAATATGATGAGGTCACAGGGTGACCTATGATTATACCCCGAACCTTCTTATGAAAATCTACTACAATACTTGATATACATACACACAATGCTATGAGGTCACAGGATGGCTTTGGATGTTCACCCTGAACCCTCATAGGAAAAACCTACTACAACACAATATTTATATACACCCACCCCCACACACAATACTATGAGGTCACAGGATGGCTTTTGGATTTTCATCCCGACCCTCATAGGAAACAGTATGTCCATGCGATCTCTGGCTCCAGGACTTTGTTGGAGCTAAGTCCTGAGCCTCCTACGATTAACTTCGTGAAGTTCTGTCTGGTTCTGGTTTAGTTGGTCCGCAAGTCTCTTGACCCTCCTGTAGATTAGACACAGTCCCGTGTACATGACGATTACCAGAACCAGAAGAACTATCACCGGATGAATCAATAGGTTGAAGAAGGATGTTGCCTTTGGACTGTAGCCAAACAGACTTTCCCACCAGGAGACCTTGGAGTCTTTGTCCAAAGCGGTAGTGATTGCCGTTATTTTATTCTTGTCGTGCGTCAGTTGGATGGTGGCCTGTTCCTCTGTTTCTCGAAGATTCCTAAGTATTTCGTCTTCTTGGCTGAAGTCCAGCAGGAGATGTTTGAGTTATAGCCCAAAGTCAAGAGGAATCTTCTGGAGTCTCACGGGTACGTCAGGGCGGATGTCGAGTCTTTTCTCCGGGGTGATTGGTGTCCTTCCTTGTAGCTCTGCGACATCTAAACCTAGGACGGGACTAAGGGTGCAATACGCTCCAGGGAGGAGTTCTCCTCTCTCAGTGCAGTTAGTTCCATAGATTGTATAAGACATGTTTTGCCTTTGGTACCAGCACCAATACCCCTGTCCCAAGTATTTAAGGGAGGAGGGTATTGGGCTGGCCTTCATCTCACAGGACCCCTCGGTGCTCCAACATTGGTGTCTTAACACCCGATCCTGACTACCTTGACAGAGGATAGCATCCTCTTTCTTCCAACATCCCTCTGTGTCTAACAGATAAGGATGGCCTCTCTCATAGGTTAGAACGCCCGGGGGGAGCTGTGGATGAAGCACCGTCTGGTTATTTATGACAATCCCTAAGTTAATTGCACTGTAACCCTGTCTAAGATGGCCAGATACAGGAGCCAATGACGAAGTAGTGCAAGTGAGATTCCTACAGCCGTGCCACTGGACTACCCACCAGTTGGTGTGATTGGCTGCAAAAGGAGATATAAGAGGACTTACCCGTTGGCGGAGGTTAAATGGGAAGTGGCCGCCGTACAATGATGATACAATATGTTTAAGGTTGCCTGAGAGTTCACTCTGGACCTGCGTACACGCCACAGCGAGCTGAGCTCTATCCTGTTCTTCCAAGAGACCCACAACTAACCTTCTAAACTTCTCTCGTAAAGCAGAAGATAGAGAGGTAGTGGCATCTATATGCGAATGCTGCAAACCCTCTAAGACGTGGTTTACATCAAGCTGGGTCTCGAATCCTTCTCCGGCGTGTCGCGCAACATCCCCAAGTTTACCTCTCAGGACTTCCATATCCATAGTGTTCAGGGCGCCTACTCCCAATGCACCTCCGCCTAGTCCCATGGCTATCAGATCTCTTCTTCCCCTGTGATTTCTATGTATGAGATCGTCCTTTCTTACCTCTTGCCCCGCCTCTATCCAACCTCTTATCATGTCAATTTGGTTCCTCACAAACTCCCCACATCTGTGATCCCACTGGTCGACTCGGAAGTCATCTACGGAAATTCTCCAAGTAAATAGGACGAATTTTGTCCCCGTGATGATCTTCCATGGGGATGACAGTTGAGGAGCTATAGAATCTGCCAATTGATGGATAGGGGCGGTGCAAGAGTCTAAATGCATTTTTACAGGTTGGAGACCTGTCGCTTCATAGGGGATCCTCACCACGTTACACAAACTTGCCCTCTACCTCTGAACGGATACCATTGGTCACTTTCTCCAACCTGTAGCACTAGTTTTCCTACGGGTTTGTATTTAGACAGATAGACCCATTGTGTAAATGTCCAGCACCCTTCATCTACTGCCTCGCAAAAAGGCCATCTAAACGAACCATCTATATTGATGTCAAAGTTAATATCCCTGCCACTGGGGTCTTTTCAATCGGAAGACACATACCTACCCCGGTATTCCTCATTCATAGGGGTACCGTCCATCCATACATCCACTGTAGGGGTATCCACCCCATTGCACACTAAATCCCAACTCCAGGGATTAGTGTCCAAGGTTACCATCTGGGTATCTTGTTCCCAGTGGCTGCAAAAGGAGATATAAGAGGACTTACCCGTTGGCGGAGGTTAAATGGGAAGTGGCCGCCGTACAATGATGATACAATATGTTTAAGGTTGCCTGAGAGTTCACTCTGGACCTGCGTACACGCCACAGCGAGCTGAGCTCTATCCTGTTCTTCCAAGAGACCCACAACTAACCTTCTAAACTTCTCTCGTAAAGCAGAAGATAGAGAGGTAGTGGCATCTATATGCGAATGCTGCAAACCCTCTAAGACGTGGTTTACATCAAGCTGGGTCTCGAATCCTTCTCCGGCGTGTCACGCAACATCCCCAAGTTTACCTCTCAGGACTTCCATATCCATAGTGTTCAGGGCGCCTACTCCCAATGCACCTCCGCCTAGTCCCATGGCTATCAGATCTCTTCTTCCCCTGTGATTTCTATGTATGAGATCGTCCTTTCTTACCTCTTGCCCCGCCTCTATCCAACCTCTTATCATGTCAATTTGGTTCCTCACAAACTCCCCACATCTGTGATCCCACTGGTCGACTCGGAAGTCATCTACGGAAATTCTCCAAGTAAATAGGACGAATTTTGTCCCCGTGATGATCTTCCATGGGGATGACAGTTGAGGAGCTATAGAATCTGCCAATTGATGGATAGGGGCGGTGCAAGAGTCTAAATGCATTTTTACAGGTTGGAGACCTGTCGCTTCATAGGGGATCCTCACCACGTTACACAAACTTGCCCTCTACCTCTGAACGGATACCATTGGTCACTTTCTCCAACCTGTAGCACTAGTTTTCCTACGGGTTTGGATTTAGACAGATAGACCCATTGTGTAAATGTCCAGCACCCTTCATCTACTGCCTCGCAAAAAGGCCATCTAAACGAACCATCTATATTGATGTCAAAGTTAATATCCCTGCCACTGGGGTCTTTCCAATCGGAAGACACATACCTACCCCGGTATTCCTCATTCATAGGGGTACCGTCCATCCATACATCCACTGTAGGGGTATCCACCCCATTGCACACTAAATCCCAACTCCAGGGATTAGTGTCCAAGGTTACCATCTGGGTATCTTGTTCCCAGTGGCTGCAAAAGGAGATATAAGAGGACTTACCCGTTGGCGGAGGTTAAATGGGAAGTGGCCGCCGTACAATGATGATACAATATGTTTAAGGTTGCCTGAGAGTTCACTCTGGACCTGCGTACACGCCACAGCGAGCTGAGCTCTATCCTGTTCTTCCAAGAGACCCACAACTAACCTTCTAAACTTCTCTCGTAAAGCAGAAGATAGAGAGGTAGTGGCATCTATGTGCGAATGCTGCAAACCCTCTAAGACGTGGTTTACATCAAGCTGGGTCTCGAATCCTTCTCCGGCGTGTCGCGCAACATCCCCAAGTTTACCTCTCAGGACTTCCATATCCATAGTGTTCAGGGCGCCTACTCCCAATGCACCTCCGCCTAGTCCCATGGCTATCAGATCTCTTCTTCCCCTGTGATTTCTATGTATGAGATCGTCCTTTCTTACCTCTTGCCCCGCCTCTATCCAACCTCTTATCATGTCAATTTGGTTCCTCACAAACTCCCCACATCTGTGATCCCACTGGTCGACTCGGAAGTCATCTACGGAAATTCTCCAAGTAAATAGGACGAATTTTGTCCCCGTGATGATCTTCCATGGGGATGACAGTTGAGGAGCTATAGAATCTGCCAATTGATGGATAGGGGCGGTGCAAGAGTCTAAATGCATTTTTACAGGTTGGAGACCTGTCGCTTCATAGGGGATCCTCACCACGTTACACAAACTTGCCCTCTACCTCTGAACGGATACCATTGGTCACTTTCTCCAACCTGTAGCACTAGTTTTCCTACGGGTTTGGATTTAGACAGATAGACCCATTGTGTAAATGTCCAGCACCCTTCATCTACTGCCTCGCAAAAAGGCCATCTAAACGAACCATCTATATTGATGTCAAAGTTAATATCCCTGCCACTGGGGTCTTTCCAATCGGAAGACACATACCTACCCCGGTATTCCTCATTCATAGGGGTACCGTCCATCCATACATCCACTGTAGGGGTATCCACCCCATTGCACACTAAATCCCAACTCCAGGGATTAGTGTCCAAGGTTACCATCTGGGTATCTTGTTCCCAGTGGGCATAGGTGATGAAATAATATCTAGTCACCTCCTGAACACAATTGTCTCTCATGATGGTGATCATAAAAGACCGTATGGATGGAGATCCCTTTAACTGAGCATACCTGGGATCCTTGGCATCTGTCCGTACTTTCAAAACGGTGGCTCGGTAAAAGCCTTCCAGTTTCACCGGACCACTCTGGTCATTCCATAGGGCCTGGCCAGAGTTACTGCAGTTTAACTTTAGCATCACTATACTGGTTCGTATGTAATCTGTGGACACATGTCCCTGAACATAACTGGATTCCCTGGTGATAATCATCTGGGAATCTCTTAACATACAATAAGCTTTTAGGGTGCCCTTTACCGGAATGGGTCTGTCAAAATATGTCCTTACCCTCAGCCCATCTTGGCTATCCCTCCTTATGAAGGTAGCTTTAAGGATATACCAGCCACTATACTCTGCACCCGTGACATCTTCGGGACTCAGAACCCCCTCCTTGGTACACAACACTGTGGTAGTGTTGGCTTCCACTTGTTTGTAAGGATGTAAGTGAGGGTCCTTGGACACCCATCGTAAGGATCTCATAGGAGTAGGGTCAGAGTCCCGAAAATGTGTGAATTCTTTGAGGCAGAGGGTATGTAAATCATGTTGTATGGCAGACACATTCTCCACAGGGGTATAATGTTGAATTACACCTTGGGCAAAACTCTCCCTCTGGTAACCATACAGATACCACTGTCCTGGTGTAAATGAAAAGTTCTCGTATGGTTTCAGGATTTTGCCCTCCAAACATTCCACCATTAAAAGGCCGGGTTTATTCATAGATATGTCAGCCATATCTATATTAACTCCCAGGCCCTCCCCCGAAGAGGTTGCTTACCACCAGTGCCACAAGTTGGGGATATGCCATGTTCAGAGGATTTCTATATCCCTTCAGGCTAGTCGTAACCTTGTTGAGTCTCCCTCCCGTGATCTGTTAATTCAATGTGAATGTAATTAGTTTCATGGATCCACCCTCGACCCCCCAAACCCCCCCCCCCCCCCCCCGGGTCACCCAACTCTGTGAGGGTTCATATTATTGAATTGGGGAGGCTCGGGTGGCCTTGGCCTGGTCGATATGGATCCATAAAACTCCCTGCCGCCTACGTGACTTTTTCTTGGTCGTCATCGGCCTTTGCACCATTAGCATGGTATCACCCATTACTTCCAGGACCTGATAGGGTCCTTCCCAGTTTGCATCCCAGGGGCCGGCCCGACGGAAGATTTTCACCATCACTAGCTCTCCTACAGAGGGCATTGGCGTTTCCCCCTGTAGATACGGTCTGTGTAGCCGTATTGCTGCATGAGGCAATAACTCCTTCAGGTTTAGTTGTACCTGTTGGAGAAACAGGTCTCTGGCGATGGCGTTCTTCACTGGTTCTGACACTAGGGGTTCATTGGGTAGGCATAGGGGCATTTTGCGTCCGGTCATTAGTTCAAATGGAGTGATACCGGTACTGGTAGCCTCGGTAGCTCGGATTCCCATTAGCACGGCTGGCAGAGAGGTTACCCATGAGGAACCTTTCTCCAGGAGTGCTTTAGAAAGTCGTGTTTTTATGGTCCGGTTCATCCGCTCCACGATGCCCGCAGACTGAGGGTGGTAAGGCACATGGAACCTTTGCTTTATGTCTAAAAGACCACAAAGTGCTTTCATTACCTTACCCGTGAAATGGGTCCCTCTGTCCGACTCTATCAATCTGGGGATACCCCATCGTGACAGAACCTGTTCCCAGAGAATACGGGCAGTGGTTGTAGCCGAATCATTAACCATGGGGATGGCTTCTACCCATTTAGAGAAGACATCCACTACCACCAGTGCGTAACGATAGTTACGACTTCCTGTTGGCAAAGGTCCTATAAAATCTATTTGTAGTGCGGACCATGGATCATCTGCAGGAGGAACTCGCTGCAACACCGGCTTCAGGGCTGACGCCCTTGGGTTGACCTGAACACATACCAGGCACTGTTGTGTTACTTCCTCTACTGTGTTGGACATTCCCGGCCAGTATAATTTGTCTCTCAGGAGAGACAAGAGTTTATCCCGGCCCAGGTGTCCAAACAGTTGGTGGTTCAATCTGGTTAGCTCTGCTTGCAGATGCTGTGGAACCACGGGAAGAGGAAGTTGCTGTGTACCGGTATCGTAACACAGGATCCCTTGCTGTATTGACCAGGGATGCTGTGGAGATGTGAGGTGTGTCATTAGAAGAGGATCTTTTGCTTGTTCCTCCTCAAATGACACCGGGCCTTTACTCAGGTTGGTACGAACTGCAATCTGCTAGGCCGGTAGCGGCTCAGTGTCTGTTTCCTGAAGGATCCCAGATACTGCCGCTAATTTGGCCAATTCATCTGCCTTGTTGTTACCCACCGTCAAAGGCTCATCCCCTTTCTGATGCGCAGGGATTTTTATGATGGCTGCTTCCGCCATGTGTGCCATGCCCCATTCCCAAAGTTCTTTCAGGACCGACAAATGAGCCAGAGGTTTGTTTTGGCTATCCACAAATCCTCGTCTTTTCCATGTGTCCAGGTGCAGGGTGAGAGAACGAACTACATATGAACTGTCACTATATATAGTTCGTTTCCCTGGGGGTTGAAGAAGCAAGGCTTCCTTGACCGCCTCCAGTTCCGCCCGCTGTGCCGACATGTGACCTGGTAACTTGACAAGATTCTGGGTACCTGTGGTCTCATCCAGCACAGCAAAACCTGTGACATAGGTCCCATCCATGAAAAATCGAGAGCCATCAACAAAGATGACTCTGTCTTCTGGATGTTTATCGGTCCTGAAAATTTGTGGCGCGTTGATATGCGCTGGTTGGCCGCAGTCATGTTCGGTGCCAGTTAAGTTCAATAACTGGGACAGAACATACTTGGCTTTGTGGTTCACCTGCAGACTCCGGCCACTGAGATCCATAATCCACCTCCCGAATCTCTGTTGGGAGACTCCAGGGAGTGTATCACGGAGCAAGAGGGCCAATGGAGAGTGTGGAGTCTGCAAAGTGAGGGGCCTGAAGCCTACAATATGCTCAGTGGTTTTGACGGCATAGTGTATGGCTGCCAGTTGTTTGGCACACTCATCGAACCCTCGTTCAACAGGCGAAAGTAACCTGGAGAAGTATCCCAGCGGTCTAGTGTCATACCCTATCTGCTGTAGGAGGACCGCTGAGATAGACTCCGTCCCTGCAGGCGCCTGTATGGCTATTTCCCCTTCAGGATGGGGAGTGGCCAATACAGGGGCAGAGGAGAGGTCCCTTTTCAAAGTAGAAAAGGCCTCTTCCTGTGCATCAGACCAACCTTTGATTGAGGGGTCTTCTCCTCTGAGGAGTTCATAGAGGGGTTTTGCTTTGGCAGCAAAATCATCTATGAACTCCCTCATAAAATTAGCAACTCCCAGGAATTTTCTCAAATCCTGTAGAGTGCCCGGTCTAGGTAACTTTACCATGGCTTCCACTCTGGCTGCCACGATTCCTTTGGCTCCAAAAGAAATTTGGACTCCAAGGAAAGTCACCTCTGTTCTGGCCAAATTTGCCTTGTGGGGACTCAGCTTGAGTCCTGACTTGGCCAGGAGTCCCAATAGCTCTTTTAACAGAACCAAGTGTTCTTCTATGGTTTCTGTGTGTAAGAGCAGGTCATCCACGTATTGCAGAAGGCATTCCGGCCGTGAAAATACACTCAGAACGGCCGCCAATGCCTGGTGAAAATACGTGGGACTACTGTGGAACCCCTTGGGGAGTACACCGAACATGTACTGTTTGTCCCCTACTGTAAAGGCAAATTTGTACCTACAGTTTTCAGTGATTTCAATTGAGAAGAACCCATTGGCAACATCTATGGTTGAGAATATGCGACTTTTGCCGCTTATTCTGGCCATGATGTCGGGAGTCTGTGCCACTACTGGAGCGGACATTGGGGTGTATTTGTTGAGGACCCGGAGGTCTATTGTGAGCCTCCATGCATTGGTGTCCTTTTTCTTTACTGGCCAGAGGGCATTGTTGCATTTAGAATTGCCCTCTATGACCACCCCCCTAGTTTTCAATTCTTGGACGGTGTCCAAAATTGAATGGGTGGCTTCTGGCGGAAAGCGGTATTGGCGTTGAGGTGGAGGGTCGGGACCTTGTATGTCCACCTGAACACCAATCAGTCTGCCACAATCGTTTTTTCCCTGGGCCCACAGATCGGGGTACTCATACACAACAGGCCTGGATTATGCGAGATCTCAGGCCATTTGTGTTCAAGTACTTCAGTAGAGTCATCTATTGTTGGCAATGGTGGTCCCAGAAACTGGCGTTGGATGACAAACACCTTGGATTGTCTGGGACCCTTCCATACAATACTATTTGCCAGATCTAGGATCCACCCATTTTGTGTCATTACGTCGGTTCCAATAATGTTGTCAGAACCGGGGTAATACCACATGGGGATCCTAAGGGTCGTGTGACTGATAATCTGGACAATTACTTCTTCTATTCTGTGGGCCCTCACCCCCCCCCCCCTTGTTGGTGATCAAATCCGATCACCACACACTGAGGGCTGTAGGGATGTAAATCATGTTTGACATTGGTAATGGAAATTTCCGCACCAGTGTCAAGCATGATTTCGGCGTCCTGATTTTTGATTTTGGCCTTTATGTGGGGTCTCCCTGAAGAATCCAGTATGATGGGACATACTGGCGCCAGATCTTTAGGGATCCCTGATCTTCAATCAATTTCTACCAGACTCCCAGTAGGTACCTGTGAGGTACATACTGCCACTTGTGGGTTCTTGCTATGGACCCTTAGTGTGGATTCCAGGAATTCCACACTCATTACCGAACGCGCTGGGTAATTCACAACAGCCACACGTTTTGGTGTCTGGACCTGTGAATGTCCCAGATATTCCCCCACTGGTTTGGCATAATTAGGTTTCATCTTGAAACCGTTATTATTGCCTGTTCTCTCAGGATTTGTCCGGTTATTACGTGACCATTGTGGACAATTCCTCTTTATGTGCCCGTATTGTAAACATAGGAAGCATCGAATGCCTCCCATCCTTTCCAATGGCGGGGCTGTGGGGCGAATAGCCGAGTTACCTTTTGTGTGCTGTACCCGTTCATCTTGAGATGTATCGTGTACAGGCGCACGCTCCGTCACTTTGACGGATTTCTTATTGAGCAGTGTATCCTGTCTGCACTGCTCAATAATCATAGCAGCATCCGTGAGGGATGGCTCCCTAGCTGCACTCAACCGGATTGCAGTGTCAAGGTATGGGAATTTTTCCACAAACATACGTATCATACCCTGTGGAATTCCGATACCATGATCTTTCGTAACCCTTCTGTACATTGCTTCGTCATGTATAGTGGGTTTGAACTTGGACAGGATATCCGGAGTGACGTCCCAATGGCCCGTTGCCAGTCTCATGAGTATGGAGAGACGTTCCTCCTTGTCATAAAACTGTCCATTCATGGGTTGCGTCCTCCCCGTTACCTCATACCTTTGGTTTAGGTGTGTAGGTAACCATAACTTGAATAACTCCATGCGATATTTGTGAGCCACTGAATACTTGTTACAGTGACCCTCGAAGATATCACATGAAGTAAACGGATCTACACTGGGATCATATTTTGGGATCTCCTTGCAGATCCGTAACAGGAAGTTTATCCTTTCCATACTGGAATGGTTAGGATAAAAATCTTCCTGTCTTTCCGGACGCGTTGGTGGATTGGAAGTGGTAAATGGCCAACCACTTTCCTCTCTCCAATCGTTGCCCTGTTCCTGGGATCGGTTGCTACCCCTATTCTCCCTGGGTGTTTGGGTGAAATGTAGCGTCCGTTCCACCTGTTCCCTAGTGTCTACTGTATCGAATGTTTGATCCGTGGAAGATCTTGGCGCTGTCGCCGCTATCTCCCCCTGTGCCGTTCCCGAAACACAAACCTGTTTCGTGGGCACCATACTGTTAGCACCAGGACGTGACAGATTCGAGATGACCTGCTGCAAATCCGCAATGGTTTGCGTTTTTGCAGCCAGGTCCTCTCGAAGTTGAACAATCATGTTATCCATAGATACCGTATTGTTCCTGAACTGGTTTATCTCAGTGTACAGTCTGAGCAGTTCCTTGTCCATGTCAGAGTAGAAACTCTCCTTGTCCGAGAGTCTAGACTCTAACACGCAAATCTCCCTGCCCCTCTCGACCATACACTGGGATTTCTCTTGTAGTTGTGTTTGTAATGTGTGTAACTGTTTAATGTTCTCAACACAACAATTGCAGTGGAAGTTTGCAGTGTTGGAAACTTCCTCTGCCTTTGCTGTGCTGTTAAGTGTTTCCAGATGTTCCGGCTTCCAAATGATATCCTCAAAGGTGTGAACCAATTTGGCTAACATTTGGAGCCGTTTTTTGTTTTTTTTAAACATGCTGCGATTAATGCAGAGTTTGTCATGAGCGTATGCCTGGTCCAATAAAGTGGACCATAGCAGCTCAGTGGATTTGTACGTGGTGGGGATGATGGGGTTGTATGTGCTATGTTTGTTGAGGTGTTGCAGTGTGGCGAAGTTCATACTTACTTTTTGACGAGAGGCCATCTTCATTGGTGTCGTTGTTTGTTGTACTGTGTTGCTGCGTGGAGGAGGTCCTTCAATATTTGGAACGCCTTCTCCCGACCAGCCAGACGACTTCTGTTTGACTTCAATGACGATGGTTCTCTCTTCAGTGGTGTATGACTTCTCTCCAGTGGGCGTGTAAGGGAATCAGAAAATAATACAGAAAAATCTGAAAAGATTTTAGATTCTCTGCTGTAGAGATTGCTCTGTGTCTGGTTCTGATTGAACAAACCGCTTTACCTGTACGAACTATCAGGCAATGGACGCTCAGAATCCACTGACCGCGTCCCTCCTGTCTGACTAGTTCACAGCGTAAGCGATTCTTTTCACCAAAACCAAACACAGAAAACAAATTCTTAGCAGTGGGCCTGGCTCGCCAATGTTAAAGGGGATATTAATTATTGGTATTTATGCAAATCTCAATAATTAATATTCATAAATAGGCGTGAGTCGTCTTATGATAGCTCCGCCTATTTATGCCTCAACAACAAATCGCTACTGATTGCCCTACGCTACTCACTACTAGCTGCATGCGCCTTACTAACTCGCTACCGCTAACAAGTACACGCTACACAAAGGGTATAAATAACACCGTATTTATTAATTCTTACAGAACATACCACATGTAATACACTGATAATACAGTACAACAATACACTACAACTATTGCTGAGGCAACTTACTAATACAAATGAATATAAATGTTTATAACTATATATTTCTATATCAAGGGAATAGACATATATAGTTACAGCGGCCCACAGCAATATGAATACACACACTATTACAACACACTAATACAGTTCTGTCTATACTAACGCAGCCCCAAGTCCTCCCCAAAATCTAACTACAATTGCACTAATACACATACATATGCTTTACCAGCAGCCCACCCAATCCTGACGATATACTATCCCTACGGGGAATGACAAGAGGTTATTACGGGCAATGAGGGATGTCCTAGGGGAATACAGGGGATAGAAAAGGGGGGACTCAGGGCAGGAGAAGGTAAGGGTAACCAAGAGATCAGGGGGGTGAAGGTATATGTAGATTAGGGGTAACCAAAGGGATAAGGGGTGTATCAAGGGTCCAGGGGAGGGTATGTTGCAAGGGTTAACAGGAAGGGTTCGTTGGTGGTAGAGGGAATATTGTATGGGGGGGAAATAGGGTATAATAAGGGTTATAGTATGGGGGAAATAGGGTAGAATAGTATGGGGGAAAATAGGGTAGAATAAGGGTTATAGTATGGGGGGAAATAGGGTATAGTATGGGGGGAAATAGGGTAGACAAAATATGGTAGGAGCGAGGGTTAATATAAATAATGATACTTAGGATTTTATGCTTGTTGTCCAGGGGGGCTCGTTTGTCCAGGGATGATCCTCTCCGGCTGGGGATCCGTTCCGAAAGTGCCTCAGCGTAGCGCCGCCGGACTATTTAAGTTTGGCAGCACGTCCGGACGTGCGCGCCGCCGGCCAGAACACGTGGGCCGGCGCGGTGATATGACGTCACCGCGCCGGCCCGCGCATCCCGGAGCGCGCTTCCAGGCGGAGGGTTCCTTTGATCCTCCGCCTGTAGCGCATCTGCATACCATGCGGTGCGATAATTATCGCGCCAGAGGTGTGCAGATAACAGAGGGAGGGACGTTTGTTTCCCTCTCTCTGTTATGTTAACTATCCAACGGCTGGGGATAGTTAAATACCAAAAGGCATCGGATCTCTATTGATCCTATGCCTTTTGAGGTTACCAGAGGCTGGACATAATTGTCCAGCCATCTGGAGACCTTCTCATCCCCTGCAGGGATGCATGAGGAGGGGGGGGGCACGTCTTGTTCCTATATTATATGTGTATGGATGCTTGGGGCACATATATGTCAGGGCATATATACATATATATTTAAATATAACACTTCCTTCAACAGTGGCCTATCTGTTTCTTTATGTGTCACAGTGCTCCTACCTGGATACGGCTGGACCCCAGGATTTGGCTCCAAAGCAATAAATGGGGGGAATAATTGAGGGTTTTGAAAGAATAACTTGAATCCAGACCTTGAGATGAAGTTCAATGGCAGCTTTACGTTTCTTCAAACAGTTTACAGGCTTTGTCTTGGTTCCAGCAGGCTTTAGCGTTAAACTGGCAGGCAAACTCAACTCTGTTCTCTCACTCTGCTGTACAGGCTGACTTGGTAACTTGGCTTCTTCTTTATGCTGCACTTCACTTTTTAGTTGGAATTATCTTCAGCCAAGGAATAGGTAGGTTAGAATCCTGGCAGCTCCAACATGGAGTCTCAACCAGCAAAAACCAGAACTGTCCCACCTCCTTCTGGTAGCAAGCTGGACTGGCCCACTTCTGACCAAAGGGGGGTGAATGGAATGGTGAGTTCCATTCTAACTATAGCTTTGCCGTGTTTTCTGCCACCTGCTGGTGAACCAGGCACATTACATTTATAACAGTTGCAAACAGATTAGAAATGCACAGTGTTGAGGGACCTAGAAATAAATGTATACAGGTTAGACCATAAAAGATACAGTCCTGATCAAAAGTTTAAGACCACTTGAAAAATGGCAAGAAATCATATCTAGCATGGCTGGATCTTAACAAGGTTCCAAGTAGAGCTTCAACATGCAACAAGAAGAAATGGGAGTGAGACAAAACATTTTTTGAGCATTCAATTTAATGAAAACAACAAATAAACTGAAACAGGCTGTTTTTCAGCTGATCAAAGGTTTAGGATCACACCTCCAAAAAAAAACTAAACCCCCCAAAACAGAAATCCAACTTCCAAACATTAACTCAGTAATGAGTAGCTCCGCCGTTATTGTTGATCACTTCAAAAATTCGTTTCGGCATGCTTGATGCAAGCGTTTCCATGAGGTGAGTGGGAATATTTCTCCAAGTGGTGAAGACGGCCGCACGAAGGCCATCTACTGTCTGGAACTGTTGTCCATTTTTGTAAAGGTTCTCAATTGGATTTAGATCAGGGGAACACGCAGGATGGGCCAAAAGAGTGATGTTATTCTCCTGGAAGAAGTCCCTTGTCCTGCGGGCATTGTGTACTGTAGCATTGTCCTGTTGAAAAACCCAGTCGTTACCACACAGACGAGGGCCTTCAGTCATGAGGAATGCTCTCTGCAACATCTGGACATAGTCAGCGGCCGTTTGACGCCCCTGCACTTCCTGAAGCTCCATTTTTCCACTGAAGGAAAAAGCACCCCAGACCATTATGGCTTCTCCTCCACTGTGGCGCGTAGAAAACATCTCAGGTGGGATCTGCTTGTCATGCCAGTAACGTTGGAAACCATCAGGACCATCAAGGTTAAATTTTTTCTCATCAGAGAATAAAACTTTCTTCCACCTTTGAATGTCCCATGTTTGGTGCTCTCTTGCAAAGTCCAAATGAGCAGTTCTGTGGCGTTCAAGGAGATGAGGTCTTTGAAGACGTTTTTTGTTTTTGAAGCCCTTCAGTCTTAGATGCCGTCTGATGGTTATGGGGCTGCGGGCGGCACCAGTAAGGGCCTTAATTTGGGTCGAGGATCGTCAAGTGTCTTGACGGACAGCCAATTGGATCCTCCGGCTCAGTGCTGATGAAATTTTTTGGGGTCTTCCACTTGACTTTTTTGTTCCATAACCCTCAGGATCATTTAAGAAATTCCAAATGACTCTCTTACTGCGTCCCACCTCAGCAGCGATGGCGGGCTGTGAGAGACCCTGCTTATGCAGTTCAACAACCCGAGCACGTTCAAAAAAGGAGAGTTTTTTTGCCTTTGCTATCACAACGTGTGACTACCTGACAGAAAATGACAATGAATCCACATCTTTGCACAGATTTGGCCTTTTAAAGGCATGTGGTCCTAAAATTTTGATCAGCTGAAAAACAGCCTGTTTCAGTTTATTCGTTGTTTTCACTAAATTGAATGCTGAAAAAATGTTTTGTCTGACTCACATTTCTTCTTGGACTGTAGTAGCAAGGTGCAGAAGTGGTAACACCACTCTGGGGTGTTACACAGTGACAGCACAAGATGGTGGCAGTAGGAGAAGATGGCAGCATGTGGAATCAGGCGAGTGGCAGTATCAGAATAGTGTCTGAAGCACGTGGCCAGAAGTAACAGGTCATTTTTCACAATGTTCTGGAGTGGCAGCACACTGCAGTCAGAACATTACTGCCAGAATGATCTAGCCCGATGCATAAGGCAATGGTTTGTGGAAATCCTTGCTGATCCACACCTGATTTATCTTTATAAATGTTAATCTCTCTAAATATTGTGTTGAAAGGCAAGTTCCCTTTGGGGTAACTATGCCCCCCGCCACACTAAACATCTGCTCTGATGGCAACTACTGGCCGGGCAGTAAAGCTTATACAGGGCAAACTTGGCAAGTTGCGGCCATAGTTCAAGTTTGGCTGCCAAGTAGTCCAGGGGATCTTGTATCTGGGGTGACAGGGTGCAGTCCAAGTATGCCACAAGCTGCTGGTTCTGCTTCTGCTCCAGGTCTTGCTGCTGCTGACTGGTTGCTTCAGTAGACAGGTGAAGAAACGTGCTCATCAGACACTGGAGACTTAAGTTACTGCTTGAAGGAGCTGATGCTGCTCCTCCTCCAACTGACTACATAGGATGTCTCCATAGTAGTTCAGTTAATCATCCCTCAGCAGGTTTAAAAAAGTCCCCCATTTTGGCCTGGTAGCGAGGGTCTAACATCATAGAGAGCCAGTAGTTATCCCTCTGCCGAATGGTGATAATGCAACTGTACTACGCAAGCAACTAAACATGCATCTGGCCATTTGTTCAAAGGACTTGGAGAGACTCCCTGCCTCCATCTCCTGTGCATACTGCCACGGTCTGTCAGGGTCATCTGTCTGGTCTTCCTCATCGCCCTCCAGCTCCTCATAATCCTTCTGCTCCTCTCCTGTCGCTTGTACAGATAAACCACCTAGATCTGTATACATTTCCTGGGCATTAACGTCCTCCTCGTCCTCCTCCAGTTCAGCCCCCAAAGGACTAAGGTGGCCATGAAATGTAGGCACCAAATATCGTGTCACCTGGCCAGCCAGAGTTATCAGCATCTGCTCCAGGATGTGAAGGAGTGGAATGACATCATTCATCATGTAGTCCTGGCGACTAACAAATAAAGTGGCCGCCTCAAAGGGCCTGAGCAAATGGCAGGTGTCATGCATGAGCTGCCAATGGCTAATGTCGAAGTTACACAGGGGAGTACTCCTGTCCGCCTGCATGTTCACACGTTTCCTCTGCTCATATAGTCAGTCGAACATATGAGACGACGTTGGGGAACACTGTTCTGCCTTTGCAGCTAAAGGAGGGTGTGTTTTGCACGGTAAGAGTGACTGAAGTGCATGCACAGTTTCCTGGACATTTTCAAGACGTCTTGCAGTTGGGTGGAAGACTTCAGGAACCAGGTTACAATCAGATTAAAGATATGCGTCATGCAGTCCGCATGGGTCAGCCCTCCTTGGCGCAGCGCTGATGAATGTTCTTCCCGTTAACGGTGACCATGGTTCCGATCTTCAGTTGGCGAGGAGACAGCCAGCGTTCGATTTCTTGGTTGATGACGCGGAGCACTTCCTTCCTGGTGTGACTACGTTCACCCAGGCTTGCCAAGTGCAGAACAGCTTGACACCGCCATGTTCTTCATAGGTTATATACTGGAGGACCACTCAGAACTGTGCCTGCAGTGGAGGCTGAGGAGGCAGAGGAGGACATTGGCGCCGGAATCACAGCATGAGAACACAGAGTCGGTACTGTTATCACCTGACCAAGTTTCTGGTGTGCCTGGGCAGAAACCACATTTACCCAGTGGGCCATAAAGGACATGTCCTTGACCATAATTACAGCTCCACGCATCAGCGCTGCTGTGAACTGTACCAGACACTGACAGGCTGAAGGACTTGCCCACCTGCTGCTCAACATACATCTGCAGGGCTGGTTCAGCTTTTTTATAGAAGTAATGGCGGCTTCGAACTCTCCACCTTGGCTTGGTATAATCCATCAGTTGTCTGAAATGGGCAGAGTCAATCACATGTAAAGAGACGGACTGCGGTACCAGCAATTTGGCCAGGTTCACGTTCATCTTCTGAGACATTGGATGAGTCCTTTTTCAATCGCCTCGGTGATCAATTGTTGGCGAAATGCATGACTAGGAGTAGGAGTAGGAGGAGCAATGAGAGGACAATGAGAAGGAAGCACAGCATCCTTCTGCTGAGTGGTGGAGCCTTGACTGTTGGAGAACGGGTGCAGGACACTGGGAGATGCAGCGGTTGCTGCGTCAGACTGTATCACTACATTAGCAGTTTTCCCAGGCCATTTTATGGTGATGCTTCATGTGTGGACGCAGGGCCTTGGTGCAAACATTGGCACCATGGCCACACTTCACCTTCTGCCCACAGATCCTACATACAACTGTGCTGACGTCCTCCTAAAACTGCGAGTATGGCAGTTTACCCCCACAACTGCAAGCTAACTGCCGCTGCTGCCTCTATGAAGCTGTGAACTGCTAGTTGTTTCTGGACAGGTAGGCTCCTGAGTAGCAGATGGTCTACCCCAAATTACTTATCTATAAATAAAGATGGAAACCACAATAACAGTTAAATTACAAGGCGTAATAGAATTGCTTATCCATTTAACAAGGGGGACACCCCAATAACAGTTAAATTACACTACTTATTCACCCCATATTGAAAATCTAATAGATCTGTGTATCTATTAAACAAGGGGGACACCCCAATAACAGTTAAACACTGTCCCTAGCACTTGGCACATCTGTCTCTATGCTCAGTTCACTGCAAAATGGCTGAGACCGGGCAGGATTAGAATTTTTATAGGGCTGTGACATCATAGGGGATGACCATCTGCTGATTGACTGGCTGCACTGAATTATGGGTAATCACTTGTTACTGGGCTTCTTACTTTCATTCTGTAACACAAGTAGCTGCCATTTTAGGAAAAAATCGATTGGTTACCACGAAGCGCCAGAAAATTCGGATTTCCTGCAAATCTAATTTTTCATAATTTTTCAATAACCATTTACGACGCCATTTGCATCTGAAATACGGCAAAGGCTACTCTCAAACTCGTGTTGTGGGCAGATCCGTCATGGATCTGCAAAAACGGATCCGTTACAAAAATACAACCGCATGCATCTATCATGAACGGATCCGTTTGTATTATCTGTAACATAGCCAAGACGGATGATGTCATGAACTCCATTAAAAGTCAATGGGAAACGGATCCGTTTTCTATTGTGCCAGATTGTGACAGAAAACAGATCCGACCCCATTGACTTACATTGTGTGCCGTTTGGCTCAGTTTCTCCAACCGGAGAGCAAAACGCTGCAGGCAGCGTTTTGGTGTCTGCCTTCAGAGCGGAATGGTGACTGAACGGAGGCAAACTGATGCATTCTGAGCGGATCCTTTTCCATTCAGAATGCATTAAGGCAAAATTGATCTGTTTTGGACCGCTTGTGAGAGCCCTGAACGGATCTCACAAACGGAAAGCCAAAACGCCAGTGTGAAAGTAGCCTAATTTAGGCGTAATTCAGAATAGTAAATGACCCCCTGTGTGTAAAATCACCCTTTTGAACAGACTCTGCAATTTATTTCTCTGGTTGAGGTGATAATGCAATGACAATGACAATGAAAAATGGTTGATAGTGAGTATGTGGTTTTACCCTGTTCTGCAATGTCCAAAAGACTGGCTACTATACTGTAATTTGAAAGACCAATAGACCTTGGCCAGAATGGTGACTCTGGGTAATACTGCCCCTTTGGGTTCAAATCCAACCAATTTTCGTGGAGATTTCTTTGCTTCTCATGCATTTCTTAGTGGAGTCTTACTAATATTACATTTGTGCATGTAAATAGTTTGATAAGATAAGGTGAACAACTGCAATCTCAAGTATACCAGAAATATGAGCTCTGAGATAATATAAAATAATTTTCTTCCTGTACAAGCTGTTATCACCAAATTACTTTATTGTTGTTTCATGGAATTTAGACTTAATCTAATAACTAGAAACTAGTGAGATCTTGAAAAATGGAATGCTCATGTTAATAAAAAATAATACGGCCAAAGGCAGAGAAGGTGTTGGTCAATAGCAAAATAAGCTATACTCACCTGTTCAATCCACCTTCTCTCCGGTTGTGGCCCTCCTGGCCAGGTTGTGTTTACATGTCTGCAGTCATGTTAACATTATAGGATCCAGTAGCGGATGTGTATTCATACAGGAGATGGAGCAGTTGATGACATCATGCTGTATGTGTAATAAGAGAAAGAAAACCAGAGATCTCAGATGAGACTTTAGAGCATTGGAGAACCACTGTATTTGCACAGAAAAAGGGATTTGTGAAATACAGTGTAATATTTAACCCCTTCCCGACCAGCGCCGTACATGTGCGGCACTGGCCGGGACTTTAAACATGATGCCCGCTTGTGCATGCAGTGGGTGCCATAGCCACCAGATGCCTGCTGTTTCATACAGCAGACACCCGTGGCTAAAGTGGACTTTTAGGCTACTTTCACATTAGCATTAGGTTTGTCCGGCAGACTGTTCCAGCAGGGGAACAGCCTCCCAGATCCATGCTAACGCTTCACACCTGTACTGCCGGAAGTCAGGCCTGGCCCCATTCACTATAATGGGGACGGGCGGGAGATGATACCGCAGTATGGCAAACATGCAGAGAGGCAGCCTGACAAATAACGCAGCATGCCAGACAAACCTAACGCTAGTGGTGTGAAAGTAGCCTAAACCTTTTAGATGCTGTGGTCAAACATGACCACAGAATCCGCATGCTTCCGGGTGTGTTCTGGCTCCCCTGGGGGAGCTGGATGCATTGTGCAGGCAGCTTCAGTCCTCTGGAATGAACTAAAGCTGCCACACATTAGTTCCTATGGTGACCTTGCCTGTGGCAGGGCTCCATAGGAATACATTGAAACTCTCATATACTGCTAATGCATTGAAATGCATGAGAGAAGCAATCTGATGATTGCTTGTAGAGAGGAGCAAAGTTTTCAAAAATTTGATTTGGCAGATTCGCTAAATTTCTCCAAGAAATTAGCTTCTTTTCAAATTAATTTGTCACGAAGTGCATTAGATCAGGTCTATCTGAGGTTAAACTGTAGGGAGACTGTATCTTGGTGTACATCACTATGCATTGCATAGCTAGCAACGTGCATAGCTAGTCCTTTCTGGTAGGGAAAAGAGTTACCGTGTGTCAGAATAATAGGTAGGTCACATATATGGACGTGCACATCATTGTACAGGCCACTAACAGCTCTAACTAATCCCTAGCTAAACCAAAAGAAAAGCATACAGCAGCCTTCAGTAAAGCAAAAAAAAAACGGGTCCGCATTTTCGTTCCCGAAAAAAATAGAACATTCTTGTCCGCAATTGCAGACAAGAATAGGCATATTCTATTAGTACCGGCGATGTGCGGTCCGCAAAATGCGGAACACACATTGCCGGTGTCCGTGTTTTGCAGATCCGTGGATCTGCAAAACATGCACGGACGTGTGAATGGACCCTTAGTGGAACAAAATACCGACATGGAGGGAGCCCCAATAGAGTAATGTGAATTAGGGTGGGACTTAGGGTGGGACTATTAAAGGATTACCTTATCTTAATTTATCGGTGTGGACTTAACTATGCAGTGGCCCAAGATTCAAGGTGTCAGCCGTAAGGCTGTGTTCACATCACTGTTTATTTTTCAGTTCTTTTGATCCATCAGAAGAACATCCCAAAAAAGTAGATCCTGTATTTTGAACATCCGACTTCAAACCGTCAGTATTTGGTCATTATTTGATCAGTATTTGTAAAGCAAAAACAAGAGTGGGTCCAAAACAGATAACGTGATGAAAATATTTGCATCTGTTCTGTTTTTTGCACTTTCTTCTGATTTCACATAGATTGCTAGAGAATCTTTTCTGTTACACGCTGATACAAGTAGTGGCCCCATGACAGAGTGGAGAGGGTGTCAGCAGTAAGTTTGTGTTGACATCACTGTTTATTTCTTCCTTCTTCTGATCTGTCAGAAGAACAACTCCAAAAAAATGGATCCTATCTTTTGAGCATCCACCTTCACACAGTCAGTATTTTGTCAGCGATCCGTCCTGCCGCTAGTTCACGTGTGCCCCCGGACTGTGTGCCCCAGTACTTTTAGTCCGGCTGCCTCTCGGCGTGCGCTGCTGTGCTGCCGCCAGAATTCTACCCCTGCCCCATTATAGTCAATGGGAACTGAGCTGCAGTCCGGGGGGACATGTGAACTAGCGGCAGGACGGATCCGACAGGCTGTTCACCCGCCGGAACAGCCTGCCGGAGTCCCCTGCCGCTAGTGTGAAAGTACCCTAAGGCCAAAAGAACAGGAGTGGGTCCAAAACAGAGATGACATGTGATGGAAATATCTGCATGTCCTCTGTGTTTTGGACCCACTCCTGCTTGTGGCTTCCAAATCATGATCAAATTCGGATGTAAAATACTGATCATGTGATAGAGGCTTCATGAGTTTTGGCCATTTGCATCTGAAATTGGTTTTATTCAGGTGAGAAAAAAGTCCTGCATAAATCACACAGTCTATCACACAGTCAGCATTTGGTCAGTTTTTTCCATCAGTATTTGTTCAGTCTTGGTAAGGCAAAAACAGGAGTGGATCCAAAACAGAGATAACATGTAATGGAAATATTTGCATGTCTTTCTGTGTTTCGGACCCACTCCTGCTTTTGGCTTCCAAATCATGATCAAATCCTGATGCAAAATACTGACCGTGTGATAGAGACCTTATGGATACTCAAACAACAGGACTTGTTTTTTATTTCAGTTTGCTGTTCTTCTGATGGATCAGAAGAATTGAAAAATAAACGGTGATGTCAATGCGACCAAACAGGGACACTAGTGGACCTGTAACAGACTGGTGAGGGTGGCAAAAGCATGAAGAGTCACAATAGTAGCCCAGAACAGACTGGCAAGGGTGGCAACAGCATGAAGAGTCACAATAGTGGCCCCAGAACAGAGTAGTGAGGGTGGCACCAGCATGAATAGTCACATCAGTGGCCTCAGAACAGAGTGGGGAGGGGGAGGCAACAGCAGTGGCAGTAACAGCACAAGTTGGTGGCAGATCACAGTAGGAGCAGATGGAAGTAGAGGCAGCAGGTGTGTGGCCTCAGGTGGGAGGCAGCATTGGAATAGTGGCAGCAGCTTGTGGCCAGAAGTAAAGAGCCATTTGTAATAATGTTCCAGTGTGGCAGCACACAACAGTCAGAACATTACTGCCAGAATGATCTAGTCTATTGTATCAGGCACCGGTATTCAGAAATCCCAGTTGATCCACACCTGATTCATCTTTCTAAAATTAGTCTCTCAACATTTTGTGTTGAGTGGTGAGTTCTCTTTGGAGTAACTATGCCACCTGCCGTACCACACACCCATTTTGATGCCACACTACTAGCCGGGCAGGAAAGCTTGCCCAGGGCAAACTCGGCCAGTAGCGGCCACAATTCAAGTTTGGCTTCCCAATAGTCCAGGAGATCCTGAATCTGGGGTGACTGGGTACAGTCCAAGTATGACACCACCTGCTGGTTCAGGTTTTGCTCCATGTTCTGCTGCTGCTGCATGATTTCTTCAGTAGGCGGCTGAAGAAAACTGTGCATCAGAGACTCAAGACTTAAGTTTCTGCTGACAGAGCTGGTGCTGCTTCTGCCCCCCCCCCCCCCCCCCCCTCCAGCAGTCATGGCAGTGGAGCGTGAGCTCAGAGGGTCCCCCCATTTAGACCTTCGTGAGGATAGGTGATGGTTCACTTAAGCAGCGACCAACCAATTACAAAGGATGTCTCGATAGTAGTTGAGTTTTTCATCCCTCTCAGAAAGTGTAAAAAAGGCCCCCATTTTAGACGGATGGTGAGGGTCTAACATTGTGGAGAGCCAGTAATCCCTCTACCAAATGGTGAGGGATGAGAGAAAGCTGAATGGAGCAGGCTACAGAGATATTCTTAATGAAAACAAGATCTAGAGTGCTCTGGATCTCAGACTGAGCTAAAGGTTCACCTTTCAATAAAAAAATGATCCTAAGTAGTGTTGAGCTCGAATATTCGAATAGCGAATATTAATCGCAAATATCGCAACTTCGTAAATTCGCGAATATTACGAATATAGTGCTATATATTCGCTATATCGAAAATTCGTCATTTTTTAACATCTGAAAACATGATTCCTCCCTGCTTCTTTCTTGTGGGTCAATAAGTCATTGGCCCACAAGCAACTTAAGCAGGGAGGAATCATGTTTTCATATGGAAAATAAAATGACCAATATTCTTAAAAAACTAATATATAGCAATATAACAAGACAAAAACACAGAAATGAAGTGGCAATTCTGGAGGAGCTGCTCAGCCCCTGACACTGTGGCGTGTCTTTTATTGGGGGAGCAGCCCCACCGCATGTGGACCGCAATAATCGACTAACCCCAGCAAAATATGCATACAATGGAGGACGTCGACGCGGTCCACATGCACCACAAGAGCAAACTACACAGAATGTAGCAAATAAACATATGAAACAAAGAGAGGAAATGCACCAAACAGAAATGCTACTGACTATACTGGGAAGTCATACATGCAGGTATTAAAAGCTGAGACTTTCGCCAATATGTTCCAGTCAGGAAGATATCGGAGCCCATCAATGCACCACGTCACGGTCACTCAGCATGGCAAAGGGTCCTAGCCGCTACTCTAACTATGGTGTGAACATGGTCTGGGGGTGATATAATTCAGCACACAGCCAAGCCTCCACACAAAGGCCCAGCATGAATACTGTGGTAGTACAATGTGAATGAGGCCAGGCCGTGAGCCACACCTATGCCAGACCATGTGATGGAAGTTACCAGGTGCAACAGAGTGTCCAAACACACTCAAATCTAACAAGACAAAAACACAGAAATGAAGTGGCAATTCTGGAGGAGCTGCTCAGCCCCTGACACTGTGGCGTGTCTTTTATTGGGGGAGCAGCCCCACCGCATGTGGACCGCAATAATCGACATATTGGCGAAAGTCTCAGCTTTTAATACCTGCATGTATGACTTCCCAGTATAGTCAGTAGCATTTCTGTTTGGTGCATTTCCTCTCTGTGTTTCATATGTTTATTTGCTACATTCTGTGTAGTTTGCTCTTGTGGTGCATGTGGACCGCGTCGACGTCCTCCATTGTATGCATATTTTGCTGGGGTTAGTCGATTATTGCGGTCCACATGCGGTGGGGCTGCTCCCCCAATAAAAGACACGCCACAGTGTCAGGGGCTGAGCAGCTCCTCCAGAATTGCCACTTCATTTCTGTGTTTTTGTCTTGTTAGATTTGAGTGTGTTTGGACACTCTGTTGCACCTGGTAACTTCCATCACATGGTCTGGCATAGGTGTGGCTCACGGCCTGGCCTCATTCACATTGTACTACCACAGTATTCATGCTGGGCCTTTGTGTGGAGGCTTGGCTGTGTGCTGAATTATATCACCCCCAGACCATGTTCACACCATAGTTAGAGTAGCGGCTAGGACCCTTTGCCATGCTGAGTGACCGTGACGTGGTGCATTGATGGGCTCCGATATCTTCCTGACTGGAACATATTGGCGAAAGTCTCAGCTTTTAATACCTGCATGTATGACTTCCCAGTATAGTCAGTAGCATTTCTGTTTGGTGCCTTTCCTCTCTTTGTTTCATATGTTTATTTGCTACATTCTGTGTAGTTTGCTCTTGTGGTGCATGTGGACCGCGTCGACGTCCTCCATTGTATGCATATTTTGCTGGGGTTAGTCGATTATTGCGGTCCACATGCGGTGGGGCTGCTCCCCCAATAAAAGACACGCCACAGTGTCAGGGGCTGAGCAGCTCCTCCAGAATTGCCACTTCATTTCTGTGTTTTTGTCTTGTTAGATTTGAGTGTGTTTGGACACTCTGTTGCACCTGGTAACTTCCATCACATGGTCTGGCATAGGTGTGGCTCACGGCCTGGCCTCATTCACATTGTACTACCACAGTATTCATGCTGGGCCTTTGTGTGGAGGCTTGGCTGTGTGCTGAATTATATCACCCCCAGACCATGTTCACACCATAGTTAGAGTAGCGGCTAGGACCCTTTGCCATGCTGAGTGACCGTGACGTGGTGCATTGATGGGCTCCGATATCTTCCTGACTGGAACATATTGGCGAAAGTCTCAGCTTTTAATACCTGCATGTATGACTTCCCAGTATAGTCAGTAGCATTTCTGTTTGGTGCATTTCCTCTCTGTGTTTCATATATATAGCAATATAGTGAATATATTCGTTACTTAGAATTTTCGCATTATTTTTTCCTATCTGTACAGTTGTTCGCATACTCCTCCCCGACAAGTGTCCCCGTCACCATGGGAACGCCTGTGGGTTAGAAAATACCATCGGATCTGAGTTTTCCCTGAGAACGTGGAAACTCAGATCCGATGGTATATTCTAACTCACAGGCGTTCCCATGGTGACAGGGACACTTGTTGGGGTGCAGTATGCCAAAGTGGAATAACAGTACACATTGGAAAAAAAAAAAGACGAATATTCTAAATAACGAATATATTCGCTATATTGCTATAACTTCGTCTTTTAGAATATTACGAATATTCTAAAAAACGAAGTTATAGCAATATAGCGAATATTCTTAAAATACACATATAGACTGTAATTTAGCTAATATAGTGCTATAGTATTTTTTTTTTTAATAGTGAACATTTTTTCCAAAACTGAAGTTCAGAAGAGGCAAAAAAAGTTTACAAAAAAAAAAGATTATAGCACTATATTAGCTAAAGTACAGTGTATATGTGTATTTTACGAATATTCTCTATATTGCTATAACTTTTTTTTTAGAATATTACGAATATTCTAAAAAACGAAGTTATAGAAATATAGAGACTATTCGTAAAGTACACATATTAGCCTAGCCATAGCCATAGGAAAGTTGTCTAATACAGTTAAAAGAAAATTTGCAATACGCAAATAATTAAATCGCATATTATTCGCGATAAATAGAATAATGACGAATATTCGATTTTGACGAATATAAGACGAATATTCAATCGAATATTCGCGAAATCGAATATGGCACCTCCCGCTCATCACTAATCCTAAGCACACAGCCAATACAACACAGAAGTGGCTTAGGGACAACTCTGTGAATGTTGTGAACGGCCCAACAAGAACCCTGACTTGAACTCCATCGCACATTTGAAAATGGCTGTCTACCGACGGTACCCATCCAACCTTACAGAACTCAAGAGGATCAGCAGAGAAGAATGTCAGAAAATCCCCAAATCCAGGTGTGCAAACCTTGTGGCATTATAGCCAAGAAGACTGGAGGCTGTAATCACTGCCAAAAGGGCTTTAACTAAGTACAAAGTAAAGGGTCTGAATACTTATGTCAATGTAAAATAGGGGAAAATTTGAAGTATTTTTGAATTTTATTTTAAATTTTTACTTTAGCACAGGACTGCAATACAACAAAATCTGAAAAAAGGCGAAAGGGTCCGAATGCACTATATATATGAATATATATATATATATACACACAACACATACACACACACACTGTGGATCATATTTCTCTCTCAAAGGTCACAAAAGTAAGTGGAGAGCTTGTGTTACAATATGAGCTAAGTCTTTGAACATTATATAATGGTGAATAAGCAGATGACAAATATAAAAAATCTGACACTTCTCTCCTTTGCCAAATTGCAGAATAATTATTTCCATTCAGGAACATCACAATGTTGCTCAACTGGTTATTATTACTCAGAAGATGAAATAACAAGATTATCAGTGACACACTGCTTCCTGATGTTTTATACTGTTGCATCAAATAATCAGTGGTTTAACATTAGGCTACTTTCACACTGGCGTTTTGAATTCCGTTTGTGAGATCCGTTTCAGGGCTCTCAAAAACGGTTAAAAACGGATCAGTTCAGCCCTAATGCATCCTGAATGGAAAAGGATCAGCTCAGAATGCATCAGTTGTGCTGCATTTGGTCACCGTTCCGCTTTGGATGAGGACACCAAAACCCTGCTTGCTGCGTTTTGGTGCCCGTCTGATGATGCGGAGCCAAACGGATCCGTCCGGACTCAGAATTGAAGTCAATGGGGACGGATCCATTTCAAAGCGTTCACGTCTCGGCGCATGCCCAGTATTATGTTGCGTAAAGATGTCCTCAAAGAAGCAAACTATTGATTGAAGACACCCACCCAGAAGGCGCCTTCGTATTCAGAGGCTGGTAAGTATAAAATCAACGAGTTTGTACTGTTTGATTTTTTGCATTAATCAGTATGTGCTCTTATTATAGGCTTCTTCATCATCATCGGACGGCTCTCCAGCTGTGGCCGGCTCACCTGCCGGGGCCCGCTAACCAGTGGTGGCCTCGCCATGGTCCAGGGGAGGTGGACCAAGCCCGGACCGGGGCTGTCAAGAAGTAAGTATATATATATATATATATATATATATATATATACACTCACCTAAAGAATTATTAGGAACACCTATTCTATTTCTCATTAATGCAATTATCTAGTCAACCAATCACATGGCAGTTGCTTCAATGCATTTAGGGGTGTGGTCCTGGTCAAGACAATCTCCTGAACTCCAAACTGAATGTCAGAATGGGAAAGAAAGGTGATTTAAGCAATTTTGACCGTGGCATGGTTGTTGGTGCCAGACGGGCCGGTCTGAGTATTTCACAATCTGCTCAGTTACTGGGATTTTCACGCACGACCATTTCTAGGGTTTACAAAGAATGGTGTGAAAAGGGAAAAACATCCAGTATGCGGCACTCCTGTGGGCAAAAATGCCTTGTGGATGCTAGAGGTCAGAGGAGAATGGGCCGACTGATTCAAGCTGATAGAAGAGCAACGTTGACTGAAATAACCACTTGTTACAACCGAGGTATGCAGCAAAGCATTTGTGAAGCCACAACACGCACAACCTTGAGGCGGATGGGCTACAACAGCAGAAGACCCCACCGGGTACCACTCATCTCCACTACAAATAGGAAAAAGAGGCTACAATTTGCACAAGCTCACCAAAATTGGACTGTTGAAGACTGGAAAAATGTTGCCTGGTCTGATGAGTCTCGATTTCTGTTGAGACATTCAAATGGTAGAGTCCGAATTTGGCGTAAACAGAATGAGAACATGTATCCATCCTCTGATGGCTACTTCCAGCAGGATAATGCACCATGTCACAAAGCTCGAATCATTTCAAATTGGTTTCTTGAAAATGACAATGAGTTCACTGTACTAAAATGGCCCCCACAGTCACCAGATCTCAACCCAATAGAGCATCTTTGGGATGTGGTGGAACGGGAGCTTCGTGCCCTGGATGTGCATCCCTCAAATCTCCATCAACTGCAAGATGCTATCCTATCAATATGGGCCAACATTTCTAAAGAATGCTATCAGCACCTTGTTGAATCAATGCCACGTAGAATTAAGGCAGTTCTGAAGGCAAAAGGGGGTCCAACACGTATTAGTATGGTGTTCCTAATAATTCTTTAGGTGAGTGTATATATGTATATATATATATATATATATATATATATATATATATACACTGCGTGCAGAATTATTAGGCAAATTAGTATTTTGACCACATCATCCTCTTTATGCATGTTGTCTTACTCCAAGCTGTATAGGCTCGAAAGCCTACTACCAATTAAGCATATTAGGTGATGTGCATCTCTGTAATGAGAAGGGGTGTGGTCTAATGACATCAACACCCTATATTAGGTGTGCATAATTATTAGGCAACTTCCTTTCCTTTGGCAAAATGGGTCAAAAGAAGGACTTGACAGGCTCAGAAAAGGCAAAAATAGTGAGATATCTTGCAGAGGGATGCAGCACTCTTAAAATTGCAAAGCTTCTGAAGCGTGATCATCGAACAATCAAGCGTTTCATTCAAAATAGTCAACAGGGTCGCAAGAAGCGTGTGGAAAAACCAAGGCGCAAAATAACTGCCCATGAACTGAGAAAAGTCAAGCGTGCAGCTGCCAAGATGCCACCTGCCACCAGTTTGGCCATATTTCAGAGCTGCAACATCACTGGAGTGCCCAAAAGCACAAGGTGTGCAATACTCAGAGACATGGCCAAGGTAAGAAAGGCTGAAAGACGACCACCACTGAACAAGACACACAAGCTGAAACGTCAAGACTGGGCCAAGAAATATCTCAAGACTGATTTTTCTAAGGTTTTATGGACTGATGAAATGAGAGTGAGTCTTGATGGGCCAGATGGATGGGCCCGTGGCTGGATTGGTAAAGGGCAGAGAGCTCCAGTCCGACTCAGACGCCAGCAAGGTGGAGGTGGAGTACTGGTTTGGGCTGGTATCATCAAAGATGAGCTTGTGGGGCCTTTTCGGGTTGAGGATGGAGTCAAGCTCAACTCCCAGTCCTACTGCCAGTTTCTGGAAGACACCTTCTTCAAGCAGTGGTACAGGAAGAAGTCTGCATCCTTCAAGAAAAACATGATTTTCATGCAGGACAATGCTCCATCACACGCGTCCAAGTACTCCACAGCGTGGCTGGCAAGAAAGGGTATAAAAGAAGAAAATCTAATGACATGGCCTCCTTGTTCACCTGATCTGAACCCCATTGAGAACCTGTGGTCCATCATCAAATGTGAGATTTACAAGGAGGGAAAACAGTACACCTCTCTGAACAGTGTCTGGGAGGCTGTGGTTGCTGCTGCACGCAATGTTGATGGTGAACAGATCAAAACACTGACAGAATCCATGGATGGCAGGCTTTTGAGTGTCCTTGCAAAGAAAGGTGGCTATATTGGTCACTGATTTGTTTTTGTTTTGTTTTTGAATGTCAGAAATGTATATTTGTGAATGTTGAGATGTTATATTGGTTTCACTGGTAAAAATAAATAATTGAAATGGGTATATATTTGTTTTTTGTTAAGTTACCTAATAATTATGCACAGTAATAGTCACCTGCACACACAGATATCCCCCTAAAATAGCTAAAACTAAAAACAAACTAAAAACTACTTCCAAAAATATTCAGCTTTGATATTAATGAGTTTTTTGGGTTCATTGAGAACATGGTTGTTGTTCAATAATAAAATTAATCCTCAAAAATACAACTTGCCTAATATATCTATATATATATATATATATATATATAAAAATTTAATACATTATGGTTAAAACATTTTTAGTTTTTGTTTTAGAAACCTGCACCTAGAGCCGCCAGCGAGGATCCCCCAGTAGCCTCCAGAGTCCGCGGGAATGTGCGTAGACGTGTAAGTCTTGATTAAGTAGTTGTAATTTGCATTTTGTATTCAGATTTTCAGTTCATTTTGTTTTTCTTTTTCTTTCAGAGTTCCAGAGGCTCCACCAGAGAAGATGAGGCGCTCGGGGTCCCTACCATTGATAACGAGCTCCTCATCCAACTGGTGGAGGCGCGTCCATCTTTATGGGACCACTCGGACCGCCACCACGCTGATCATCATTGGACCCAGCGGCTCTGGAGGGACATATGTTCTGAACTTTTTGAGACCTGGGGGATCTAAATGAGGCGGCTCAGAAGAAATTTGGTAAGTACAACAATATGTATTTTACTACATTCATATTGTTCTTTACCTTACATCATGCTAATTTTTATTTTTATGTTTTTTTCAACAGTCAAACAGGTTACCACGCATTGGCGATCTCTCCGGGACCGCTTCAGGAGGGATTATAACAAGGAGGTTCAGACCCCGAGTGGCTCCGGTGCAACCTCAGGGCCCACATACATCTATACGGCAGCCATGGAGTTCCTGCGACGCACAATGGCACCAAGAAGGTAAATATTTTTAAGGACTGTAAAAATAATTTATTTAAAGGGGCTGTCTAGACAGCAGAGCGTTTGTCTCCCCTGTTTTGGCCAGCCCCCTACAGTCAGAGGGACAACTGTTCTCTCCGTCTGAGTGTAAGGGGCTGTCTGAGACAGCGGAGCGTTTGCCTCCCCTGTTTTGGCCAGCCCCCTACAGTAATAGGGACAACTGTTCTCTCCGTCTGAGTGTAAGGGGCTGTCTGAGACAGGGTAGCGTTTGCTTTGTTAGTGGAAAAAAATTGATTAAAATTGAAAATCTGCCAAAAAAGTGAAATTCTGAAATTTCATCTTCATTTTTCATGAAAGTTTGTAAAATCAGTTTTGAATACCTTGAGGGGTGTAGTTTCTAAAATGGGGTCATTTTTGGGTGGTTTCTATTATGTGCTAAATAAAAAAAAAATTTCTCACCTTACATCACAAAAAGTACAACAGCAAGCGATCAAAAAGGCGTTTGCCCACCAAAATAGTACCAATCTAACCGTCACCTCATCCCGCAAAAAATTATCCTCTAACTGAGACAATCGCCCAAAAAATAAAAAAACTATTGCTCAGAATATAGAGACACTAAAACATAATTTTTTTTTGTTTTAAAAAAGCTGTTATTGTGTAAAACTTACATAAATAAAAATAAAGTATACATATTTGGTATCACCGCGTTCGTATCGACCGGCTCTATAAAAATATCACATGACCTAACCCCTCAGATGAACACCATAAAAAATAAAAACTGTGCTAAATAAACCATTTTTTGTCACCTTACATCACAAAAAGTGTAATAGCAAGCGATCAAAAAGTCATATGCACCCCAAAATAGTGCCAATCAAACCGTCATCTCATCCCACAAAAAATGAGCCCCTAGCTAAGATAATCTCCCAAAAACTGAAAAAACTATGGCTCTCAGATTATGGAGACACTAAAACATGATTTTTTTTTTGTTTCAAAAATGATATTATTGTGTAAAACTTACATAAATAAAAAAAAAGTATACATATTAGGTATCGCCGCGTCCGTATCGACCGGCTCTATAAAAATATCACATGACCTAACCTCTCAGATGAACACGTAAAAAATTTAAAATAAAAACTGTGCTAAATAAACCATTTTTTGTCACCTTACATCACAAAAAGTGTAATAGCAAGCGAACAAAAAGTCACACGCACCCCAAAATAGTGCCAATAAAACCGTCATCTCATCCCGCAAAACCATACCCTACCCAAGGTAATCGCCGAAAAACTGAAAAAATTATGGCTCTCAGACTATGGAAACACTAAAACATGATTTTTTTGCTTCAAAAATGAACTCATTGTTTAAAACTTACATAAATAAAAAAAAAGTATACATATTAGGTATCGCCGCATCCGTGACAACCTGGTCTATAAAAATATCACATGATCTAACCTGTCAGATGAATGTTGTAAATAACAAAAAATAAAAACGGTGCCAAAACAGCTATTTCTTGTTATCTTGCCTCACAAAAAGTGTAATATAGAGCAACTAAAAATCATATGTACCCTAAACTAGTACCAACAATACTGCCACCCTATCCCGTAGTTTCTAAAATGGGGCCACTTTTTTGCAGTTTATACACTAGGGGTGCATCAGGGGGGCTTCAAATGGGACATGGTGTTAAAAAAACCAGTCCAGCAAAATCTGCCTTCCAAAAACCATATGGCATTCCTTTCCTTCTGCGCCCTGCCGTGTGCCCGTACAGCTGTTTACGACCACATATGGGGTGTTTCTGTAAACTACAGAATCAGGGCCATAAATATTGAGTTTTGTTTGGCTGTTAACCCTTGCTTTGTTACTGGGAAAAATGGATTAAAATGGAAAATTTGCCAAAAAATTTAAATTCTGAAATTTAATCTCCATTTGCCAATAACTCTTGTGGAACACCTAAAGGGTTAACAACGTTTGTAAAATCTGTTTTGAATACCTTGAGGGGTATAGTTTCTTAGATGGGGTCACTTTTATGGAGATCCTACTCTAGGGTTGCATCAGGGGGGCTTCAAATGGGACATGGTGTCAAAAAAAACAGTCCAGCAAAATCTGCCTTCCAAAAACCATATGGCATTCCTTTCCTTCTGCGCCCTCCCGTGTGCCCGTACAGCGGTTTACGACCACATATGGGGTGTTTCTATAAACTACAGAATCAGGGCCATAAATGTTGAGTTTTGTTTGGCTGTTAACCCTTGCTTTGTAAAAGTAAAAACAATATTAAAATGGAAATTCTGCCACAAAAGTGAAATTTAGAAATTGTATCTCTATTTTCCATTAATTCTTGTGGAACACCTAAAGGGTTAACAAAGTTTGTAAAATCAGTTTTGAATACCTTGAGGTGAAAAATTTCAAGATTTGCTTCTAAACTTCTAAGCCTTGTAACATCCCCAAAAAATAAAATATCATTCCCAAAATGATCCAAACATGAAGTAGACATATGGGGAATGTAAAGTAATAACTATTTTTGGAGGTATTACTATAGAAGTAGAGAAATTGAAACTTGGAAATTTGCAATTTTTTACAAATTTTTGGTAAATTTGATATTTTTTTATAAATAATTTATTTAATTTTTTTACTTCATTTTACCAGTGTCATGAAGTACAGTATGTGACGAAAAAACTATCTCAGAATGGCCTGGATAAGTCAAAGCGTTTTAAAGTTATCACCACTTAAAGTGACACTGGTCAGATTTTCAAAAACTGGCCAAGTCCTTAAGGTGAAATAGGGCTGAGTCCTTAAGAAGTTAAGGATGGCATCGGGCTGCCTTCCTGTCACAGCCAGACAGCTGAGAAGCTCTGACAGGAGCCTTTCAGATCCTCCTCCTTGAATTTCTTTGTTTTGGTTTGGTTCCTCATCTCGTTGGTCTATCTCAGCTGTCATGCAGTTGGACTGATTGCTGCCCTTTAAGTTCCTCCCCAGAATGCAGTAGTGTGCGGCTTATACAACTTCCTGGAGTGTGTGTGCATGCTGTTCCTAGTTCCCAGTCCACAGTCCCCAGTCGTCTGCAAGATAAGTTCTGTTTATGTATTTATGATTTTCTGTTTTCTGGATCCAGGTGACCCTGACTCCCTCCGTGTCTGTGTAGGGAGCCGGTGGTCGTGTCCCCTCACTATTGTAGGGTCTTCAGGTGTAAGATAGTCGAGGTACGTGGATATGCGCCCATCCACCTTTGGGGTGGTCTCATAGGCTGAGCAATAAGGGAGAGTGGCAGGTCTCATGCAGGGGTCTCCCTTTTGTTCCTTAGTTGTGGATCCAGTGAGTCATTGTTTATATTGTATTGTCTTGTTTCCTGTACACCATCCGTGACATTATAAGCCGCCAAAACCGTCTCAAGCATGGATCCGGTTTCACTTTTGGCTGAACGCCTCCAGGGTCTTTCATTGGAGGTAGCTGATCTCCGTAGGATTTTTTCTCAGTTTCAAGTGACCGGTTCAGCTTGCGTTCATGGAGTTTGTGCTGAGCCTAAGATCTCGCTCCCGGATACGTTCTCTGGGGGTAGAGGGAATTTTGTGCGTTTTAAAGAGGCTTGCAAACTCCATTTTCGCCTTCTTCCCCATTCCTCTGGTGATGAAGAACGGAGGGTGGGGATCATTGTATCGCTGCTCAGGGGTAACGCTCAATCCTGGGCCTTTTCGCTACCGGAGGGGGCACGGCCCCTCCGCTCAGTGGATGAATTCTTTTTAGCCCTGGGTCAGATATATGATGATCCGGATCGTATTGCTCTGGCTGAGTCTAGACTACGTCTGTTATGCCAGGGTAAACAATCCGCAGAGATATACTGCTCAGAATTTCGGAGATGGGCAGCTGATACTGGTTGGAATGATGCTGCACTCCGAAGTCAATTTTGCCAGGGTCTTTCAGAGGGATTGAAAGATGCATTTGCCTTTCATGAGAGGCCAATCTCCCTGGACTCTGCTATGTCTCAGGCCGTTCGTATTGACAGGCATCTTAGTGAGAGACGAGAGATCTCTCCTTCCTGTCATACTCAGTCCCGGGACAGTGCAGCGGTCTCATTCTGTGCGCAGGGGTCTCAGTCGCTGTCAGCCCCTTCTGAGCAGGAGCCCATGCAGCTGGGTTTGATTGCCTCTGACAATAGAAGATTCAGCCCGCATGGGAGGGTTTGTTTTTGTTGTGGAGGTATAAATCATTTGGCAAATGTTTGTCCCTCTAGGAGATTCAGGCAGTTTTCTGGGAGTAATAGAGAGACAAAAAGGAAAAAATCTTTTAAAAATGTTCCGTCTGTTACTATTGGCAGGGTTGAGGCGGAAATTGAAGGTTTTCCGTTTGCTTGTAGTTCCCGTTTTGTCCTACCTGCTAGGGTGGCGCTAGAGAGCAAGAGCATTTTTTGTGAGATTTTTGTGGATAGTGGAGCAGCTGTAAATCTCATTGATAATCAATTTGCCTCATGGTTTCCAGGTATGCACTTTGGGAAAGGATATTCCTGTTTTTGCTATTGATTCCGCTCCACTTTCTCAGAAATCATTAAAGGGCATAGTTCACAATATCCGTTTAATTGTGAGTGATGCTCATGTTGAGGATGTGTCATGTTTCGTCCTTAGCGGTTTGCCTACTCCTCTAGTGTTGGGACTACCCTGGCTCACTAAACATAACCCCACCATTGATTGGCAAGCGAGGCAAATAAATGGTTGGAGTGACTTTTGCAGAGAGAATTGCCTCATAACATCTGTTTCTGAGGTTTCTACTAAGACTGTACCACCTTTCCTCTCTGAATTTTCGGATGTCAGTCAGGTTTTGCCTCCGCACAGGGAGTATGATTGCCCTATTAATCTCATCCCAGGCGCCAAGCTGCCTAAATCTCGTTTATACAATCTCTCCCAACCTGAGAGGGTCGCTATGCGTGCTTATATCTCTGAGAGTTTGAGAAAAGGACACATACGACCCTCGAAGTCACCTGTTGCCGCTGGCTTTTTCTTTGTTAAGAAAAAAGATGGTTCTTTAAGACCTTGTCTGGATTTCAGGGAGCTGAACAGTATCACTATTCGTGATCCTTATCCGCTTCCTCTGATCCCGGACCTGTTTAACCAGGTTGTTGGGGCTAAAGTCTTTTCCAAATTAGACCTAAGAGGGGCATACAACCTGGTCAGGGTCATAGAAGGAGACGAATGGAAGACGGCTTTCAATACCCCTGAGGGCCATTTTGAGAATTTGGTTATGTATTTTGGTTTGATGAATGCCCCAGCCGTTTTTGAGCATTTCGTCAACAGCATTTTTTATCATTTAATGGGAAAATTTGTATTAGTGTATTTGGATGACATTTTGATTTTTTCTCCTGATTTCAAGACTCAAGGAACACTTACGTCAGGTCTTGCTCATTCTGCGGGAGAATAAATTATACGCAAAACTGGAAAAATGTGTGTTTGCAGTTCCAGAAATTCAATTTCTGGGGTTTCTTCTCTCCGCTTCTGGTTTTCGCATGGACCCCGAGAAGGTCCGCGCTGTGCTTGAGTGGGAGCTTCCTGAGAATCAGAAGGCGCTGATGCGTTTTTTGGGCTTTGCCAATTATTACAGGAAATTTATTTTGAATTATTCCTCTGTTGTTAAACCACTCACTGATATGACCAGAAAGGGGGTAGATTTTTCTTCCTGGTCGGTAGAGGCGCGTAAGGCCTTTTCTAATATCAAGGAGAGTTTTGCTTCCGCTCCCATCCTGGTACAACCTGATATTTCGTTACCCTTCATAGTTGATGTTGATGCTTCTGAGGTAGGGGTGGGTGCGGTCTTGTCTCAGGGTTCCTCTCCTGCCAAATGGCAACCGTGTGCCTTTTTCTCAAAGAAACTCTCCTCCGCAGAGAGAAATTATGATGTGGGAGATAGGGAATTGTTGGCCATCAAGTTGGCTTTTGAAGAATGGCGCCATTGGCTAGAGGGAGCCAGACACCCTATTACTGTGTTTACTGACCATAAAAATCTGGCCTACTTGGAGTCAGCCAAGCGTCTGAACCCGAGACAGGCCAGATGGTCTTTGTTCTTTTCAAGGTTTAATTTTGTTGTCACGTTCCGCCCTGGGGTTAAGAATGTGAAGGCAGATGCCCTGTCACGTTGTTTTCCGGGAGGTGGGAATTTTGAAGACCCGGGTCCCATTTTGGCTGAAGGTGTGGTGGTCTCTGCTCTTTTTCCTGAATTGGAGGCAGAGGTGCAGGCAGCCCAGTCAGAAGCTCCTTATCTTTGTCCTCCTGGGAGGTTGTTTGTGCCTCTCGCTTTGAGACACAAGATTTTTAAAGAACACCACGATACGGTCCTTGCTGGGCACCCGGGGGCAAGAGCCACACTGGATCTCATCGCTCTGAGATTCTGGTGGCCTGCGCTTCGTAAGTCGGTTGAGGGTTTTGTGACAGCTTGCGAGACTTGCGCTCGTGCCAAAGTCCCTCATTCACGGCCATCAGGTCCTCTCCTCCCTTTGCCCATTCCTTCCCGTCCTTGGACACATCTGTCCATGGACTTCATAACGGACTTGCCTCGTTCCTCGGGGAAGACTGTGATTATGGTGGTGGTGGACCGTTTTAGCAAAATGGTGCATTTTATCCCTTTTCCTGGTTTGCCCAATGCTAAGACGCTGGCTCAGGCATTTATTGACCACATTGTCAAATTGCATGGTATTCCTTCAGACATAGTCTCTGATAGGGGCACCCAGTTTGTTTCCAGATTCTGGAAGGCTTTCTGTTCTCGCTTGGGGGTTCGGTTGTCATTCTCTTCTGCTTTCCACCCGCAGTCGAATGGCCAGACAGAGCGCGTCAATCAGAATCTGGAGACATATCTGCGCTGTTTTGTGGCGGAGAATCAGGAGGATTGGTGTTCTTTTTTGTCCCTTGCTGAGTTTGCTTTAAATAACCATCGTCAGGAGTCCTCTGATAAGTCACCATTTTTTGGTGCATATGGGTTTCATCCGCAGTTTGGGACTCTCTCAGGAGAGGGGTCTTCTGGTTTACCTGATGAGGACAGATTCTCCTCGTCTTTGTCATCTATTTGGCAAAAGATTCAGGATAATCTAAAGAGCATGAGTGCCTGGTCCGGACCTGAATGTTGGTGATCTGGTGTGGTTGTCTACCAAGAATATCAAATTGAAGGTTCCCTCCTGGAAGTTTGGTCCTAGGTTTATTGGGCCTTACAAGATCCTGTCTGTCATCAATCCTGTTGCCTACCGTCTTGATCTTCCTCAGACTTGGAAGATCCATAATGTTTTTCATAAGTCCTTATTGAAACCTTATGTTCAACCTATTGTACCCTCGCCTTTGCCTCCTCCTCCGATTGTGGTTGATGGAAATCTTGAATTTCAGGTCTCTAGGATTGTGGATTCTCGTCTTGTCCGCGGTTCCCTCCAGTACCTCGTTCATTGGGAGGGTTATGGTCCTGAGGAGAGGATGTGGCTCCCAGTGACGGACATTAAGGCCTCTCGTCTCATCAGGGCTTTCCATAGGTCCCATCCTGAGAAGGTGGGCTCTGAGTGTCCGGAGTCCACTCGTAGAGGGAGGGGTACTGTCACAGCCAGACAGCTGAGAAGCTCTGACAGGAGCCTTTCAGATCCTCCTCCTTGAATTTCTTTGTTTTGGTTTGGTTCCTCATCTCGTTGGTCTATCTCAGCTGTCATGCAGTTGGACTGATTGCTGTCCTTTAAGTTCCTCCCCAGAATGCAGTAGTGTGCGGCTTATACAACTTCCTGGAGTGTGTGTGCATGCTGTTCCTAGTTCCCAGTCCACAGTCGTCTGCAAGATAAGTTCTGTTTATGTATTTATGATTTTCTGTTTTCTGGATCCAGGTGACCCTGACTCACAGCAGCTCGTGGACCCCATGAACACCAGCACCCGTGAGGATACCGCACGTGCAGCGGCCAGCGCTGACCGCGGCCATGCAAGGGTTAATACACCGGCATCAGTGTTTTTTCACCGTGCCGGAGCATACAGCAGGGGTCCGGCTATCAGTGACAGCCAGGCACCTGCCTCTGATCGGGCGGGCGCAGCCCCTGCACCCGCCTGATCAGCGCACCGTACCTGTACTGCGCTGGGATTTCTGTCCTGCATTTCTGAGCCGTACATGTACGGCGCTGGTATCCTAAGGGTTAACCGCGTAGGATGGCGTTTGTCAGGTTAGGGATTGCTAACTTTATACCGTACATGACTTTGTATAGTACTTAGTAATTCAATCTACATAAATATATCTTCTTCACGATCCCTACACTGTCCCTGAAAGACCCTAAAATGGCTGGCTTGTGTATCTTATTGCTCTGTCTGTTCCAGACATGGAAGACACATCCTATCACATCAGAGGCTGAGCTCACAATGGCTTATCTGCTTCAGAGCTAGCTTAGAGCATGATAAACCAGCCAATATTCCCTCTCCTGATTGGTTGTCAGACTGACTGTAGTCAGGAGTCATGTAATCCTCCATCTTCGTCTTCCCTGCCCTGTTTCCCTCACTAATGCCCTGAATTTTAAATGTAAAATGGCGGGCACCATTGTGCATAATTCATCGATCAATCAAATCAAATTGCCAAATCTTCGGATTTGTTTGGAAGAAAATTTTTGGGGAAATTCATTACAAATCTAATTTGTTTAGAATTAATTCTCTTATCTTTAGTTCCATATTAAGATAACATAGTGAGTGGAAGTTTTATTTGTAAAAGTTTTATTTGTAATAGAACAAATATCATATTGTAATATGATGGTGTACTGTGCCAAAAAGAAAACTTACTACTGCTACATCTGGTACACTGAGCCCCTCTGCATCGATACACATGTGCATAACTATCTAAATAATGCATATTTGATGGGCAAAGGTATTGTCTTACCTTTGTTTGGGTGAAGGGGTGTTACGACATCTTTTAGGACCCTTATACCCCACACATTTTACTAGGAGGTTTCCACTGAGGTACCATAGGATAATGGATTCCATAGGACAGTGCTGCTCAGTGTCACACTGTAAAGAAAAATAATCGAATTCTATGTGGAGTATTGTAGATCTGCTTATAGGCATTTAACCTGCAGATCCTAAACTGACTGAAGATCGACGTTATATTTGATCCATAATTGTACTGTACATCAGCTATAAATTATCAGAGTGGAGGCCAAGTGCTGAAGATCAGATAGACAATTGATTGCACCGGCTAGCAACCTTTGCTCCAACTAGTTATAAATTAGCTGAAGTCATGTGCAAACTCCTACCTCCAGATTGTGAGGAGGTATAAAAGGGACAGTGTCCCCATTCTTGGTTCCTGTGGCACCTTCTGGCACAATGGGGAAAGGCTTCTACGTAAGCAAGATCGTGGCCTTTGTCAGCATCTTCTTTGCCATAGCTGCAGTGACTACAATAATTGCTCTAGCAGTGGTTTATTCAAATGAGAAGTCCAACAATGATAAGGTAGAGAATGGAGGAACCACCACCGCTCCAACAAGCACCGCTTCATCAGTAAAACCTGCCATTACAACTCCTGTGTCCAATGAAACATGGGATCAATATCGCCTTCCGCCTCACCTAGAACCAGAACTTTATGATATTGACCTTAGACCCATTTTAACAAAAAATGACCAAGGACTCTACGTATTTCATGGAGTCAGCAAAGCCTATTTCACATGTAAAACAGCAACACAACATCTCATTATCCACAGTAAAAAGCTCAATTATACCACAGACCCCGTACTCACTGATGACACCGGCAGACATATCAGCTCAAACAAACACTTTTTTGCAGAGGAGACAAATTATTTAATACTGCCTCTCAACGAACAACTGCAACCTATGAAAAAATATGTACTTCACACAGAGTTCGTGGGAGAACTGGCAGATGATCTGGCGGGATTTTACCGAAGTGAATATGTAGATGATGGTGTCACCAAGTAAGTAACAATCTAATAATGACAGAAATTATAGATGCTGTTATTAAATGCTAATATCTATCTATCTATCTATCTATCTCATATCTATCTATCTATCTAATGAAATGAATAAAAAAATAGATGAGCAGCACACAAATCCAAGGTGGTGCAATTCCTTGAGACGGATCGCGGACTTTGATCCAACTGAATATATGTAGAAAAAGAATCCAAGGCAGCACACAGATATCGGTGAAGAAAAAGGGTATTTTATTCACCCATGTGTAGACAGCAACGTTTCAGCTCTCTCTATGGAGCCTTTGTCAAGGCAGCCCACAGATTGGCTGATCATTGGCACGATTATACCGGCCAGTTATCAGCAATGAGCGTTCCTATAAACACCTGTTCCCAGTAATTGGCCCAAATATCGTGCCGTGTAATAGGAACTTCTGGCCCCTGAAACAGAAGATTTATACTTACCTGCTCTCCGCTGGGCAGCATGAGACAGGAAAGTGTTCTATTTCAGGGGCTGCAGGAACTTGTTAAAATTCATTTTTATCACAGGGTACCACCTGCATTAAAACGTAGCATTTATTATATCGTACATATAAAATAACAAACTCCAATTATAACAAACACACAAAGAAAAGAAAAAGAAAAGAAAAAATTTACACCTAATAACTGGAGATGCAATTGGTGCTCTGAGAGGATTGTTTCTGTTGCATAATGAGATCCCTAAAGAACACTCGATTATAGACAGGATGACAACTACTGGGTTGGGCCTGTCCCTAAGTATGGCCCTAAGATATTTAGTCCTGCCTAAAAATTGGAATAGCCACCCCGATAAAGGCGATCCCGTGTTCAGGAACCTCCTGTATTGCCCTAGTTTGCCCCTGTTCGATGACAGTTGGACTGGGTCTAACCACGGCCTCCTAGATGATGACCTGATCTAAATACAGAAAACAATAAAAATATATTCACAAATTGTTGCACCATATAAGTATATGCTAGATCCAATGTGTCGTTAGAGTAAGAGAAAAAGGGTATTTAATGATACACATTCTAGGCGGCTGCTTACTGCTCACAATGGTGTACTCTTACAGCACAGCCGTACATTGCGATGCCAAATGCACTATTGGTATAGATATATAATCCCTACGCGTTTCGCCCATACCAATGACCTGGGCTCATCAGGGGATATACAGTTCAATAACCTAACAGGCATCAGTATTAGCATGAGTAGGACACAATCTTCCTTATCATGGATGATGTTACAATGAGATTGTCATCAGTGTCAGGCTGTCAATCATTACAGCCATACATTACCAATCACCCCTCTTGGATGATACAGTCAGAAAAAACAATAGACAGGGTCAAAGCCCTATATAGGTTTAGGGGATAGATATAATACCTCCGTAGATACAGACATATAGACACTGCACCACATCCATTTATACACTAATGAAGTGCCTGCCAATCATATACAGCAGTGTTCGCATTCATTTGTTTATGTGCACCATAACAAGAATGATAATTATGGTACTTATGGTACTTGCGTGTCCAGGGTGACTACAGGGGGGTGGTTGCAGGCGTCCAAATGGAACATGTTGGTGATGTCCGCCATAAACGTGACAAACCACTGTCCAGACATGTTGTACTCCAGCATGGAGCAGACCCAAATATATTACGGTTCTCTATTATAGAAACAATCAAACACTCTATCAGAGGAGGTGACATAGATACCATCTTGAAATAAAAGGAGTTCAGATGGATTCATAGGTTAAATACAATGTCACCATTGGGACTTAATGAGAAGATTGATTTCTCTTGCTTTTTATAGTTTGCCATGAAGTATCGATATAAGAGTGGGGGCATATTATAGCAGAGGATTGAGTGCAATAAGGGGAAGGTATGTAGAAATCTCCAAAACCCTGCTATTCCACCTTCTCTTATAAAGAAAAATTTGAACGTTAAAATAAAATAAAACAAAAATAACAAATAAATAAATATAGCATAAAAAACTAAAAAGAAACACATACACGTGATTGACAAGAATGTGTAGGATGTTTAATATAAAATTGTACAGTCAGATACAGACATGGGGATTGTAGTGCCTCTGTCCAGAATTGACATTCTGATTTAGACCTGCACTGAATCAAAAGGAATGTGATCTCCATCGACATATACTATAGAAAGAGGGTTGTCTACCTAATGGGGGGGGTGGAGGTTGGCACACATATAGAGGGTATCTACCCAATCATCTGGCCATTAGCCGACTGACATATATATTATATACTAAGACTGATGTGATCATGTGACCTTAGGGCTCTAGGATCACTGTTCTATTTTGCATCTGTTTATCCTATGAAACAAAGGAACCATTCAAATTGGTATATTCATATCGATTGGCAGTATTTACGTAACTTGGATGCGATTAGGTGGCTCTGAGGACGGGGCTCAATGTGAAGAACATCATTATACCTGTTTGCAAGGTGCCTCCTGAATGGGGGCTTGGCTATGGCATGGTAGGTGGGTGGGATCAGATGCCCTCACGTGACCAGCGGCGCTGATGTAGGATGCGGTGACACGCTATCAGGCGGCGTGATGACGCAGTAGAGGAGGAGGCACCGGGATCCTCTTCTCAGGACGCATTCGCCATCATGTGACCAATGACGGCGATATAGACCATCACTAGCCAAGCCGGAAGATGGTGGGCTGCGGCATCTACATTTGGACGCCTGCAACCACCCCCCTGTAGTCACCCTGGACACATAAGTACCATAATTATCATTCTTGTTATGGTGCACATAAACAAATTAATGCGAACACTGCTGTATATGATTGGCAGGCACTTCATTAGTGTATAAATGGATGTGGTGCAGTGTCTATATGTCTGTATCTACGGAGGTATTATATCTATCCCCTAAACCTATATAGGGCTCTGACCCTGTCTATTGTTTTTTCTGACTGTATCATCCAAGAGGGGTGATTGGTAATGTATGGCTGTAATGATTGACAGCCTGACACTGATGACAATCTCATTGTAACGTCATCCATGATAAGGAAGATTGTGTCCTACTCATGCTAATACTGATGCCTGTTATGTTATTGAACTGTATATCCCCTGATGAGCCCAGGTCATTGGTATGGCTGTGCTGTAAGAGTGCACCATTGTGAGCAGTAAGCAGCCGCCTAGAATGTGTATCATTAAATACCTTTTTTTCTCTTACTCTAACGACACATTGGATCTAGCATATACTTATATGGTGCAACAATTTGTGAATATATTTTTATTGTTTTCTGTATTTAGATCAGGTCATCATCTAGGAGGCCGTGGTTAGACCCAGTCCAACTGTCATCGAACAGGGGCAAACTAGGGCAATACAGGAGGTACCTGAACACGGGATCGCCCTTATCGGGGCGGCTATTCCATTTTTTAGGCAGGACTAAATATCTTAGGGCCATACCTAGGGACAGGCCCAACCCAGTAGTTGTCATCCTGTCTATAATCGAGTGTTCTTTAGGGATCTCATTATGCAACAGAAACAATCCTCTCAGAGCACCAATTGCATCTCCAGTTATTAGGTGTCGATTTTTGCTTTTCTTTTTCTTTTTTGTGTGTGTTTGTTATAATGGCAGTTTGTTATTTTATATGTACGATATAATAAAGGCTACGTTTTAATGCAGGTGGTACGCTGTGATTACATATTTTCCCTCTGACGGGGTATTGTCTTAGCTGTGATTATATAAAATTCATTTTTACCAGGAAATCTCTTTAAGTGGCGAAATTTCCTTCCTGCATCCTATTCATAAATGAGTGCTTTCCTTCACTATAAATAACAGCGCTAACTTTTTCATACCGCCTCCTGCACCCCCAGATGTACTGTAGGTGCCCTGCAATAACCAGTAAACACTTTCCCTTACTAGCGAGGAAAGCGCCTATTGGTTAATCCTTTAACCCCTTTCACCTTCAGAGCCCATCCTAATTTTGCAAATCTGACATGTCACTTTATGTGGTAATAATTTTAAAACGCTTTTACTTATCCAAGCCATTCTGAGATTGTTTTATCATCACATATTGTACGTCATGACAGTGGAAAAGTTGAGTCCAAATATTTCATTTTTATTTATAAAAAAATTACAAATTTACCAAACATTTGGAAAAATTCGCAATTTTAAAAATGTAAATTTCATTGCTTTTAAAACAGATAGTGATACCTCCTAAAATAGTTATTACTTTACATTTTTCATATGTCTACTTCAAGTTTGGATTATTTTGTAAATTACATTTTCTTTTTTGGGGACGTTAGAATGCTTAGAAGTTTAGAAGCAAATCTTAAAATTTTTAAGAAAATTTTCAAAACCCAATGTCACGGCTGAGGATGGGGAAAACCCTCAGCCGTGCGATGACAGAGGATGGTAGTCACGTCTTGGCCAGAAACACAGAATTAGGGAGCAGGTCACCTCCTATTGCCTCCCTAATCTGACCCTAACTCCTAGCGACATGAGCCGACCTTGAAGGTAGGAGGACTCATGCTCTGGAACCTCGGGTCCCTACTTTCCCTCCGCCGGTCCCTACGCTAGGAGCTGGGTAGACTACCGGTTTCTCCTGGACATGGAGAAATAGGAGTCTAAAGATGGCCAAACTATAAAAACAGGGGAAACGGAAACAGGCATATGGCAATGGCAGGTAAGTGCAACTAGTACTAACACCCACCTGCCACAGACACAGGGCCTGGGACCCAAGTATCAGTGCTGCTGTCCACAAACACAAACGACAGAGCACACACACCACACAGGACACCAGGAAACCATACGCTGCAAAGAATAGACATGACACAAAAACACATCCTCAATACATTGTGTATAAACAATACATAACAATTTGTTTATGACCACAAGGGTGGCCCCCACTGGCAGATGGAAATACCAGGAGGGTTTCTCCAGCAAAGCATGGCTGAAGAACCCCTCAGCTTCAGATCTCCAAAGAGGCTTTATAGTCCAAAGTGGCCACACCCACACAGACACACACAGGAGAGGGAATTAACCCTTCCAACACTAACAGGGAGTGAAACCACTTAACCCCTTAAGGACACAGCCTTTTTACACCTTAGGACCAGGTCATTTTTTGAAAATCTGACCAGAGTCCCTTTAAGTGCTGATAACTTTAAAACGCTTTGACTTATCCAGGCCGTTCTGAGATTGTTTTTTCGTCACATATTGTACTTCATGACACTGGTAAAATGGAGTCAAAAAAATAATTTTTTTTGCACCAAAAAATACCTAATTTAACAAAAATTTGGAAAAATTTGCAAATTTCAAAGTTTCAGTTTCTCTACTTCTGTAATACATAGTAATACCCCCAAAAATTGTGATGACTTTACATTTCCCATATGTCTACTTCATGTTTGAATTGTTTTGGGAATGATATTTTATTTTTTGGGGATGTTATAAGGCTTAGAAGTTTAGAAGCAAATCTTGAAATTTTTCAGAAATTTACAAAAACTCAATTTTTAGGGACCAGTTCAGGTCTCAAGTCACTTGCGAGGCTTATATTATAGAAACCACCCAAAAATGACCCCATCTAAGAAACTTCACCCCTCAAGGTATTCAAAACTGATTTTGCATACGTTGTTAACCCTTTAGGTGTTGCACAAGAGTTATTGGCAAATGGGGAGGAAATTTGAGAATTTCATTTTTTTGTCTAATTTTTCATTTTAACCCATTTTTTCCACTAAAAAAACAAAGGGTTAACAGCCAAACAAGACTGTATCTTTATTGCCCTGACTCTGCCGTTTACAGAAACACCCAATATGTGGCCGTAAACTACTGTACGGGCACACGGTAGGGCGTAGAGGGAAAGGTGCGCCGTATGGTTTTTGGAAGGCTGATTTTTATGGACTGGTTTATTTACACCATGTCCCATTTGAAGCCCCCTGATGCACCCCTAGAGGATAAACTATCTAAAAGTGACCCCATCTAAGAAACTACACCCCTCAAGGTATTCAAAACTGATTTTACATACGTTGTTAACCCTTTAGGTGTTGCACAAGAGTTATTGGCAAATGGCGATGAAATTTGAGAATTTCATTTTTTTGCCTAATTTTCCATTTTAACCCATTTTTTCCACTAACAAAGCAATGGTTAACAGCCAAACAAGACTGTATCTTTATTGCCCTGACTCTGCTGTTTACAGAAACACCCCATATGTGGCCGTAAACTACTGTACGGCCACACAGCGGGGCGTAGAGTGAAAGGTGCGCCGTTTGGTTTTTGGAGGGCTGATTTTGCTGGACTGTTTTTTTGGCACCATGTCCCATTTGAAGCCCCCTGATGCACCCCTAGATTATAAACTCCATAAAAGTGACCCCATCTAAGAAACTACACCCCTCAAGGTATTCAAAACTGATTTTACAAACTTTGTTAACCCTTTAGGTGTTGCACAAGATTTAATGGAAAATAGAGATACAATTTCAAAATTTCACTTTTTTGGCAGATTTTCCATTTTAATATTTTTTTTCCAGTTACAAAGCAAGGGTTAACAGCCAAACAAAACTCATTATTTATGGCCCTAATTCTGTAGTTTACAGAAACACCCCATATGTGGTCGTAAACAGCTGTATGGGCACACGGCAGGGCGCAGAAGGAAAGGAACACCATATGGTTTTTGGAAGGCAGGTTTTGCTGGACTGTTTTTTTATACACCATGTCCCATTTGAAGCCCCCCTGATGCACCCCTAGAGTAGAAACTCCAAAAAAGTGACCCCATTTTAGAAACTACGGGATAGGGTGGCAGTTTTGTTGGTACTAGTTTAGGGTACATATGATTTTTGGTTGCTCTATATTACACTTTTTGTGCGGCAAGGTAACAAGAAATAGCTTTTTTGGCACCGTTTTTTTTTTGTTATTTACAACATTCATCTGACAGGTTAGATCATGTGGTAATTTTATAGAGCAGGTTGTCACGGACGCGGCGATACCTAATATGTATACAATTTTTTTTATTTATGTAAGTTTTACACAATGATTTCATTTTTAAAACCAAAAAAATGTTTTAGTGTCTCCATAGTCTAAGAGCCATAGTTTTTTCAGTTTTTGGGCGATTATCTTAAGTAGGGTCTCATTTTTTGCGGGATGAGATGACGGTTTTATTGGCATCTATTTTGGGGTGCATATGACTTTTTGATTGCTTGCTATTACACTTTTTGTGACGTAAGATGACAAAAAATGGCTTTTTTTACACCGTTTTTATTTTTATTTTTTTACGGTGGTCATCTGAAGGGTTAGATCATGTGATATTTTTATAGAGCCGGGCGATACGGACGCGGCGATACCTAATATGTATACTTTTGTTTTATTTATGTAAGTTTTACACAATGATTTCATTTTTGAAACAAAAAAAATCATGTTTTAGTGTCTCCATAGTCTAAGAGCCATAGTTTTTTCAGTTTTTGGGCGATTATCTTGGGTAGGGTATGATTTTTGCGGGATAAGATGACGGTTTGATTGTTACAATTTTGGCGTACATGCGACTTTTTTGATCACTTTTATTACCTTTTTTGGGAAGTAAGGTGGGCAAAATTTCAATTTCATCATAGTTTTTTATTTTTTATTTTTATGGTGTTCACCGTTCGGGTAAAGTAACATGACCGTTTTATAGATCAGGTTGTTACGGACGCGGCGATACCAAACATGTGTAGGGAATTTTATTTTTTTCATTTTTTATCAGTGATAAATGTGTTTTTTGATTTTTACTTTTTTTTTCACTTTTATTCACTTTTTTTTGACCCAGACCCACTTGGTTCTTGAAGATCCAGTGGGTCTGATGTCTGTATAATACAGTACAGAACAATATATATTGTACTGCACTGTATTTTACTTACACTGAACAGATCTATGCCTTTCAGCACAGATCTGTTCAGCACCATGGACAGCAGGATGCCTGAGAGGCGTCCTGTTGCCATGGGAACCTTCCCCGTCTGCTCAGAACTTCGCAGACGGGGAAGGGTAAGGAGGGGATCTCTCGGGGGGCTGTCTGGGGGCTCTCTCCCTCCCCATCGGGGGGCTGCAAAGGCACAGCAGCCCCCCGATGGGAGAGGGAGGGAGCTCCCTGCGCTGTTAACCTTTTCCATACAGCGGTCCGTACGGACCGCTGTATGGAAAGGGTTAACGGCTGACATCGCATCGCAGATGTCAGCCGTTTATACCAGGGTGCCAGCAATGTGCTGGCACCCTGGTATACCCACTGAACACCAATGAATTTTCAAGGGGAGGCGGGCGGGGGATCGCGATCCCGCCTGCCGCACCGCCCGCCTCCCGCACCGCCCACACCGCCCGCAACCCTCCCCCTGCACCTCCCGCCACCATAAAAATCATTTGGGGGTGCAGGGGGGGGGTGAATAAAACTTTTTTTAGGCATATAAAGTTTCTGATCCCCGCGGTCAGGGACCGCGGGGACCAGAAACTGCAGAAATCGCAGCAAACCGCAGGTCTGAATTGACCTGCGGTTTGCCGCGATCGCCGACATGGGGGGGTCACGGGACCCCCCCGCGCATTTAGCCTAGGTGCCTGCTCAATGATTTGAGCAGGCACCGGGTTCCGATCACTGCCAGCCGCACGGCAGTGATCGAAAATACACAGGGCGTACATGTACGCCCTGTGTCCTTAAGTACCAGGGCACAAGGGCGTACCTGTACGCCCTATGTCCTTAAGAGGTTAAAGGGGAAGTGTCCAAATGCACATCACACTGTAGCTGTTACCGCAGGCATCGACATGGGTGGCGACCATGTCCTGGGAGTCAGCCAGAAGGCCGAGACACTGCCACCACATGTACACATACCAAACGTTACCACGGGCAGCCACAGTGAAGGGAAGTGTCACAGTGCACACCTAACATAAACCTAGTGCACACCAGACATACAAAGTGCATAACACACACACACCAAACAGAGAGGTTGCTAGGTGCAACCGCATGCACATTGCCGCAAGCTGCCTAGCACCAGCTCAGGCTGCTCTACTGTGACAATACCCAACTACTTGTTGCCCGCGGCAACCACAAGTGAGGCTACACACTAGCGGCCCTCACCTGTGGTTGAACAACTAAACCAGACCGCAGGCAACCGCATGCGGTAAAGGAGTCACTACCATGACCATGGCCGTGACACCCAATCTTTAAGGACCAGTTCAGGTCTGAAGTCACTTTGTGGGGCTTATATAATAGAAACCACTCTAGAACAAACCATTTTAGAAACTACACCCCTCAAGGTAATCAAAACAGATTTGACATAATTTATTAACCCTTTAGGTGTTCCACAAGAATTAAAGGAAAATGGAGATGAAATTTCAGAATTTCACTTTTTTGGCAGATTTTCCATTTTAATCCATTTTTTCCAGTAACAAAGCAAGGGCTAACAGCCAAACAAAACTCAATATTTATTACCCTGATTCTGTAGTTTACAGAAACACCCCATATGTGGTCGTAAACTGCTGTACGGGCACACGGCAGGGCACAGAAGGAAAGGAATGCCATATGGTTTTTGGAGGGCAAAATTTACTGGGATAATTTTAAGTTGCCATGTCACATTTGAAGACTCCCTGATGCACCCTTAGAGTAGAAACTCCAAAAAAGTTACCCCATTTTGGAAACTACGGGATAAGGTGGCAGTTTTGTTACTACTATTTTAGGGTACATATGATTTTTGGTTGCTCTATATTACACTTGTTAAGAGGCAAGGTAACAAAAAATAGCTGTTTTAGTACCGTTTTTATTTTTATTTTTTACAATGTTCATCTGACAGGTTAGATCATGTGCTATTTTTATAGAGCAGTTTGTTATGGACGCGAAAATACCAAATATCTATATTCTGAAAGCCATTTTTTTTTTTTTTTTTGGGCGACTGTCTTATGTAAGGGCTCATTTTTCTCGGGATGATATGAAGATTTGATTGGTACTATTTTAGGGTGCATATGACTTTTTGATCGCTTGGTATTGCACTTTTTGTGATGTAAGGTGACAAAAAATGGCTTTTTTGACAGTTTTTATTTTATTTTTTTACAGTGTTTACCTGAGGGGTTAGGTTATGTGATATTTTTGTACAGCTGGTTCTTATGAGCGCGGCAATACCTAATATGTATACTTTTATTTATTTATTTAAGTTTTACACAATAACAGCATTTTTTAAACAAAAAAATCATGTTTTAGTGTCTCCGTATTCTAAAAGCCATAGCTTTTTATTTTTTGTGATGTAAGGTGACAAAAAATTGCTTTTTTTTTACACCGTTTTTATTTTTATTTTTTTACGGTGTTCATCTGAGGGGTGAGTTCATTTTATATTTTTACACAGCAGGTTCTTACGGATTCGGCGATAACTAATATGTTTACTTTTTTAATTTATTTAAGTTTTACACAATAACAGCATTTTTTAAACCGAAAAATAATGTTTTAGTGTCTCTGTATTCTGAAAGCCATAGCTTTTTATTTTTTGGGCAATTGTTTTAGGTAGGGTCTAATTTTTTGCAGGATGAGATGATGGTTTTATTGGTATGAATTGGGGTGCGTATCACCTTTTGATCGCTTGATATTACACTTTTTGTGATGTAAGGTGACAAAAAATTGCTTCTTTTACACCGTTTTTTTTTTTTTTTTACGGTGTTCATCTGAGGGGTGAGTTCATTTTATATTTTTACACAGCAGGTTTTTACGGATTCGGCGATAACTAATATGTTTACTTTTTTTATTTATTTAAGTTTTACACAATAACAGCATTTTTTAAACCAAAAAATAATGTTTTAGTGTCTCCATATTCTACATAGGGTATAATGTTTTGCGAGATGAGATTACGGTTTGATTTTTGGGTGCGTATGACTTTTTGATCGCTTGGAAATACACTTTTTGTGATGTAAGGTGACAAAAAAATAGCATTTTTTACTAAAAAATTTTTTACGGCGTTCACCTGAGGTGGCAGATTATGTGACATTTTTATAGAGCACGTCGTTACGGACGCGGCGATATCTTATTGTATGTTTTTTATTTATTTATTTTAACACTATTTTATGGCGAGGGGGGCCTTTTTTTACTTGAAACTTTTATTTTTTTATTATAAAAAAAACTTTTTTTTTCACTTTTGTTACTTTTTATATTTGTTCCATTGTGGGACTTCACCTTTTCAGGGTTTGATCCTTGTTTCAATTCAGTACAATACAGTCTGTTAGCGTCAGGCTGGATCTCCTGGGCTTCCGTAGCTGGCAGGCCTCGATGCCTGTGTAAGGCATCGGGGCTGCCATGGCAACCATCGGCCCCCTGTCAGCACAGTGTGGGGGGCCGATAGAGTCAGAGGGAGCCCCCTCCCTCTGTAAACCCGCACATGCCCCGGTCAGCGCTGACCGTGGCATGTGAAAGGGTTAATCCGCCGGCATCACCGCATACAGCTATCAGTAACTGCTCTTGCACCCACCCGATCACTTCACAAACATGCACGTGAGGATGCGGTAAGGCACCACATTCTCCCACTTACATGTACGTGATATTGCAGGAAGGGGTTAATGACCTTTGCAACTTTTTATTACATGACACATAAGGCTTTTTATTATGTTTTGCTGTTTTATTTGGAGAAAACAGTACAAAATATTTTTAAAAAGTCATTTTTTTCAAACTATAGCTCATTCTTTAAATATGCAAAATATACGGTCGTGTGCATGTTATGGCCATAATAAACTGCAATACATATTTATTGTATATTTTGCTAGCGATTGAGAGTTCCAGTGGTGAAGAACTGTGTTTAAAAATTATAAAAGAAAAACACCAAAACATTCCTATTATATGTGCTTTCAAGAAATATAAAAACAACTACACATATCTGGTATTGTTTCATCTCTAATGGATCCCAAACTAGTAAATGATCACATTAGTTAGCTATCGTGGTAAACGCGCTAAAAAAAAAATATTTAAATACCAGAATTTCTGGCTGTTGGTCATCTTGCCTAAAAAAGTGGAATAAAAAGTGATCAAAAATGGTGCCAATAAAAACAAACCCTAACATAGCTCAACAGAAAAAAAGAAAGAAAAAAGTTTTCAGAATATGGCAACAAAAAAAAAATTGTGATTTTATGGACAGCTTCAGGGCAATTTTTTATGATTGCATTTTACAATTTTAAGTATCACTTCTCAGTTCAATCAGCTGGCAGCTCATGTGAAGCCTAATTTTTAATCTTCCCCTCATAAACATATATAATAGCTAAATTCATATCAAACGGATAACAATGTGGCTTAAATGAGTGTTTATGAGGTCAGGAGAGGAGAGCTAAGGCTTCACATCAGCCCTCAGCTCTGGGAACTGAGAAGTGATACTCTGCAAATAAATTTTTAACCCTTACATCTAAAAAATAGGTGAACATTTTTTATAAAGACCAATTGAAAAAATGACTTTAGCCTGAAATTAGTAAAATGCAATCATAAAAAATTGCCTGTAAGTTGTCCATAGCCTTTAACCCCTTAAGGACTCAGCCCTATTTCACCTTAAGGACTTGGCAATTTTTTGCAAATCTGACCAGTGTCACTTTAAGTGCTGATAACTTTAAAATGCTTTGACTTACCTAGGCCGTTCTGAGATAGTTTTTTCGTCACATATTGTAATTCATGACACTGCTAAAATTGGGTCAAAAAAGTAAATTTTTTTGCACAAAAAAATACCAAATTTACAAAACAAAATTGAAAAATTTGCAAATTTCAAAGTTGCAGTTTCTCTACTTCTGTAATGCATAGTAATACCCCAAAAAATTTTGATGACTTTACATTCCCCATATGTCTACTTCATGTTTGTATCATTTTGGGAATGTCATTTTATTTTTTGCAGATGTTACATAGCTTAGAAATTTAGAAGCAAATTTTGAAATATTTCAGAAATTTTTCAAATCCCACTTTCTATGGACCAGTTCAGGTCCGAAGTCACTTTTTGAGGCTTACGTAATAGAAACCACCCAAAAAATTACCCCATTTTAGAAACTACACCCCTCAAGGTATTCAAAACTGATTTTACAAACTTTGTTAACCCTTTCGGTCTTTCACAAGAATTCATAGCAAATGGACATAAAATTTAAGAATTTTCCAATATAATCCATTTTTTCCAGGAACAAAGCAAGGGTTAACTGCCAAACAAAACTCAATATGGGTTGCCCTGATTCTGTAGTTTTCAGAAACACCCCATATGTGGTCGTAAACTACTGTTTGGCCAAACGGGAGGACATAGAAGGAGGGGAACGCCATATGGTTTTTGCAAGGCAGATTTTGCAGGACTGGCTTTGTTTATACCATGTCCCATTTCAAGCCCCCCGTTGCACCCCTAGAATAGAAATTCCAAAAAAGTGACTCCATCTAAGAAAGTACACCCCTCAAGGTATTCAAAACTGGGTTTACAAACTTTGTTAACCCTTTAGGTGTTCCACAAGAGTTAATGGCAGATGGAGAAACAATTTTGGAATTTCAATTGTTTGGAAAATTTTCCATTTTAACCATTTTTTTCCAGTAATAAAGTAAGGGTTAACTGCCAAACAAAACTCAATATGGGTTGCCCTGATTCTGTAGTTTGCAAAAACACCCCATATGTGGTCCTAAACTACTGTTTGGCTCAGACGGGAGGACATAGAAGGAGGGGAACGCCATATGGGTTTTGGAAGGCAGATTTTGCAGGACTGGTTTTGTTTATACCATGTCCCATTTCAAGCCCCCCGTTGCTCCCCCAGAATAGAAATTCCAAAAAAGTGACTCCATCTAAGAAAGTACACCCCTCAAGGTATTCAAAACTGGGTTTACAAAATTTGTTAACCCTTTAGGTGTTCCACAAGAGTTAATGGCAGATGGAGAAACAATTTTGGAATTTCAATGTTTTGGAAAATTTTCCATTTTAACCCATTTTTTTCAGTAATAAAGTAAGGGTTAACTGCGAAACAAAACTCAATATGGGTTGCCCTGATTCTATAGTTTGCAAAAACACCCCATATGTGGTCCTAAACTACTGTTTGGCCAAATGGGAGGACATAGTAGGAGGGGAACGCCATATGGGTTTTGGAAGGCAGATTTTGCAGGACTGGTTTTGTTTATACCATGTCCCATTTCAAGCCCCCCGTTGCTCCCCTAGAATAGAAATTCCAAAAAAGTGACTCCATCTAAGAAAGTACACCCCTCAAGGTATTCAAAACTGGGTTTACAAACTTTGTTAACCCTTTAGGTGTTCCACAAGAGTTAATGGCAGATGGAGAAACAATTTTGGAATTTCAATGTTTTGGAAAATTTTCCATTTTAACCCATTTTTTCCAGTAATAAAGTAAGGGTTAACTGCTAAACAAAACTCAATACGGGTTGCCCTGATTCTATAGTTTGCAAAAACACCCCATATGTGGTCCTAAACTACTGTTTGGCTCAGACGGGAGGACATAGAAGGAGGGGAACGCCATATGGGTTTTGGAAGGCAGATTTTGCAGGACTGGTTTTGTTTATACCATGTCCCATTTCAAGCCCCCCGTTGCTCCCCTAAAATAAAATTCCAAAAAAGTGACTCCATCTAAGAAAGTACACCCCTCAAGGTATTCAAAACTGGGTTTACAAACTTTGTTAACCCTTTAGGTGTTCCACAAGAGTTAATGGGAGATGGAGAAACAATTTTGGAATTTCTATTTTTTGGAAAATTTTCCATTTTAACCCTTACTTTATTACTGGAAAAAATGGGTTAACAGCCAAACAAAACTCAATATGGGTTGCCCTGATTCTGTAGTTTGCAGAAACACCCCAAATGTAAACTACTATTTGGCTAAACGGCAGGACATAGAAGAAGGGGAACGCCATATGGTTTTTGGAAGGCAGATTTTGCTGGACTGGTTTATTTACACCATGTACCCTTTCAAGCCCCCTGATGCACCCCTAGAGTAGAAACTCCATAAAAGTGACCCCATCTAGGAAACTACGGGATAAGGTGGTTGATGTTTTGGGACTATTTTAGGGTAAATATGATTTTTGGTTGCTCTATATTACACTTTTTTGAGGCAAGGTAACAAAAAATTTAAATTCTAAAATTGTTTCTAAATTCGCTATTTAGTTTTGTGGAACACCTAAAGGGTTAAAAAAGTTTGTAAAGTAACTTTTGAATACCTTGAGGGGTGTAGTTTCTTAGATGGGGTCACTTTTTTGGAGTTTCTAGTCTAGGCTACATCAGGGGGGGCTTCTAATGGGACATGGTGTAAATAAACCAGTCCATCAAAATCTGCCTTCCAGAAACCATATGGCGTTCCCTTCGTTCTATGCCCTGCCGTGTGGCTATATAGCCATTTACAACTACATATGGAGTGTTTCTGCAAACTACAGAATCAGGGCAATAAATATTTAGTTTTGTTTGGCTGTTAACCCTTGCTTTATTACCGGAAAAATAGGATTCAAATGGAAATTTTGCCAAAAAATGGGTGTTTTGGCACCGTTTTTATTTTATATTTTTAACGCTGTTCATCCGAGGGGTTTGGTCAAATGTTATTTTTATAGGGCAGATTCTTACGGACGCGTCGATACCTAATATGTCTACATTTTAAAATTTATTTCGATTTTACACTATATTATAATTTTAGGAACCAAAAATAATTATTTTAATATCTCCATAGCCTGGGAGCTACAGTTTTATTTTTTTTGTTGGGCGACTATCTAATGTAGGGGCTCATTTTTTGCGGGATGAGATGGCGGTTTTTTTGGCACTAATTGGGGGTGCATATGACATTTTGATCGCTCGCTATTACACTTTTTGTGATGTTAGGTCACAAAAAATGGCTTTTTTTTTGTTGTTTTTTAACGCTGTTCATCCGGACGCGGCGATGCCCAATATGTATGGCTCTCAGACTTTGGAAACACTAAGCAGGCATCCTCAAACTGCGGCGCTCCAGATGTTGTAAAACTACAATTCCCACCATGCCCTGCTGATGGCTGTAGGTTGTCTGGGCATGCTGGGAGTTATAGTTTTACAACATCTGGAGGGCCGCAGTTTGAGGATGCCTGCACTAAAACTAATATTTTTGGGGAAAAAAAATTGTTTCCGTGTCTCCAAAGTCTGAGAGCCATAGTTTTTTATGTTCTCTAGGGGACTGTTGGGGATTATAAAAATGTAGTACTCCATGGAAGTGTGATACTCCCTGAAGCAATCGATAACGCAGCGGCCCGGATGATCGGGGCAAGTGTCACATTGAGTGGTGGTGTCCTTCCGTATCCCCCTCTTGTGACACACTCTGCACTTTTTTTGTCCCTTCTTTCCAGTATGGGGGACCACACCTGGAAAATGTTGGCCAGGGACGATCCGGGCGCCTCCACTTCCCGAGGTACTCCGGCCTGCTCTTTCCCGGTCTGAAAAGATCAGGTCCTTGAGGACTGCCTCATAGAATTGGAGGAATGTCCCTGTGCTGCTAGCGCTTTGGGATAGTACAAAAGCGTTGTAAAAGGCAACCTGTACCAAGTAGACCGCAACTTTTTTGTACCATGCCTGGGTTTTGCGCATGGCATTATATGGCTTGAGGACTTGATCAGAGAGATCAACTCCTCCCATATACCGATTGAAGTCGACGATACAATCGGGCTTGAGGACCGTTGCCGCGGTACCTCGCACAAGGACAGGGATGGTGCTGTTACCATGGATTGTGGACAGTATAAAGACATCCCTCTTGTCCTTATACCTGACCAGCCACAGGTTTCCACTGGTAAGGGCACGGGTCTCACCCCTGGGGATAGGTACCTGGAGGGGGTAGGTAGGGAGGCCGCGTTGATTTTTCCGCACGGTCCCACAAGCGAACGTGGATCTGGCGGCAAGGGATCTGAACAAGGGAATGCTAGTATAAAAGTTATCCACGTAAAGGTGGTAACCCTTATCTAGCAGTGGGTGCATAAGGTCCCACACAAGTTTCCCGCTAACACCCAGAGTGGGGGGACATTCTGGGGGTTCAATACGGGAATCTCGCCCCTAGTACACACAAAATTTGTAAGTGTACCCTGAGGTACTCTCACAAATTTTGTACATTTTCACGCCATACCTCGCCCGCTTAGTGGGAATGTATTGGCGGAAACTGAGTCTCCCCTTGAATGCAACGAGAGACTCATCAACCGCGACCTCCCTTTTAGGTACATAGGCCTGTGCAAATTTGGCCCTGAAGTGATCGATGACCGGCCGTATCTTATACAGACGGTCATGGGCAGGATCACCTCGGGGGGGACATGCTGCATTATCTGAATAATGCAGACATTTCCGGATGGCCTCAAACCAGGGACGTGTCATGACCATACTGTAGAGTGGGATCTGGTGGAGGACGTCCCCACTCCAGTATTGCCTGACACTGGGTTTTTGCACTAGACCCATGTGCAGCACGAGGCCCCAAAATGTCCTCATCTCGGCTGCACTGACCGGCATCCAGCCACCGGGTCTAGCCAAAAAGGAGCCCGGGTGTTGAGCAACGAACTGTTGGGCGTACAGGTTCGTCTGCTCCACCATTAGATTTACCAGTTGGTCACTGAAAAAATGACAAAAAAAATTCATATTCAGTGAAGCCCACTGTGGAAATCTGGATTCCTGGTTGGCCTACAAAATCGCCTGGTGAGGACGGTTGTGGACGGTGCAGGTGCTGAACGGGAAGAGGAGGGGAGAGAGGAGCGCCGGGAGTTTGAATCTCCCGCCTCTCTCCCTTCACCAATCAGCACCTTGGACAGCACCGCCACCCCTAATCAGCACCACGGACAGCACCGCCTCTCCCAAATGCTTGGACTGTGATTGGTGGTGTGTAATCACACCACCGATCACAGTCCTTTTCCGGTTCATCGGGTCACCGGAGACCCGAATGGACCGGAAACGCAGCAAACCGCAGGTCTGAATTGACCTGCGGTTTGCTGCAATCGCCGATGCGGGGGGGGGGGTCATGTGACAGGCGTTGTGACAGGATGCCCGCTGAATGATTTCAGCGGACATCCTGTTGAGATTAACCCCCGCCGTGCCGCAATCGCGATTTAAAGATAGGACATACCGGTACGTCCTGAGTCCTTAAGGACTCGGGAAATAGGGCATACCGGGGGTTAAAGTACTTTTTATTTTATGTTTTAAAAAAAGCAGTAAACTATAAAAAAGTTGACATTTGGTATTGCCATAATCATATTCAAAGAATAAAGGCAGAACATTTTATATAAGAGTAAAATTGATTTTTTTTTCCCCCATCATTCTCTAGAGTTAATAAAAGATAATCAATAAGTTATATGCACCCCAAAATAGTGTAATTACAAATGTAACTCACCCCTGAAAAGATAAAGCTACATTAAAAACTAAAACAGTTATGCCCAAGGGGCGTTCTCAGGGAATACACTGATCTACAATAGATTGAAATGGCTCTATCCAGCCTACAATATGCCATCATGGCTGAGCAGCCTGACAGAAAAATTAACCAATATGCAGTGTATACAAGTGCCAGCATGTAGTCAGGCTCCACCCCATCATTCTCTTAGGCACCTCTTCAAGTGAAGACAACCAGTCCTGCTCACATTCTGGGACAGGTTGCTGGCAACCATTTTAAATCATTCCCAGAGGACCCCTTTAAGGGGTTAAGCAGTGCATATTAACCTTAAGTTTTTTTTTATCATAGCTATTTTCCTGGTTTATATCAGTCATTGAAGTGGAGTTGGATATGCCAGTAATTTGCTTATTATTATTCTTTGGACATCCATTCCTTAAAGGGGTTCTCCGGGAATTAGCAAAATAAAAATACTTAAATATTACTTTATTATAAATATATTCCTAAATACCTTTCATTAGTTATAATGGCTTGTTTTGTTTAGGGAGAATCATTAGGAGAAATAAAATGGTCGCTGTCCTATTAGTACACAGAAAACCTGTCCTGATCACACAGGAGGATAAGTTACTTCAGAGCATTGAGCCAAAAAGCTGCCTCATCTTCTATGAAACTGAATATAGTTTAATATGATCTTTAGCTAAATCTCTGTAGAAATGGAGTTCATGAGGAGGCATGAAGTACAGAGAGGAGGGTCAGGTGATGTGGATAATAATGTGCAGCAGCACTTGTATGCAGTCTCCATTACCACAGCCTGTCCTGTCTGTCCTCTCTGTACTTCATGTCTCCTCATGAACTCCATTCCTACAGAGATTCATTTATTCATTTTTGTGCAATTTTGGTGCGGATTTTATGTAGATTTTTCTGCTCACAAATCTGCACTTGGTGCAAGTACTCTTATTTGTAGTAATACTGTAAATGAGTGTTTTATAGGTCAGAATCATGGTGACAGATTCTCTTTAACCTCTTCAGGACACATGACGTACTGGTACGTCATGTTGTCCTGGTACTTAAGGACGCATCAAATCATTGAGCAGGCACCTTGGCTAAATGCGCCGGGGGGTCCTGTGACCCCCCCATGTTGGCGATCGCAGCAAACCACAGGTCAATTTAGACCTGCAGTTTGCTGCGTTTCCGGGTTATTCGGGTCTCTGAGGACCCGATAACCCAGAACAGGATGGTGATCGGTGGTGTGATTTTACCCCACCAATCACCATCCTGCGATCCTGAGAGGTGATGTGACATCACCTCTCAGGATTGCCTCTGATTGGTTGGTGGGCGGGCTGGCGGGAGATTCAAATGTTGCCAGCGCTCCTCTCCTCCTCCTTTTGTGTCCCAGAGCGGACGAGAGAGGAGCCCTGCCTGCACGTCATCGTCGATCTGAGCCAGCATCACCCCATCTGTGCCCCAGCACCCATCCTTGCCCACCAGGACCCGATCTGTGCCCGAGCCCCCCCCCCCATCTGATTAGCAGGTAATTAGGAAAAGTATAGGGAAAGGTTGGGCTAGGCAGGGATAATAAAGGGAAAGTTAGTGTGAAAAAAAGTTTTCTTGCATCACCCTAAGTAGGGTGTCTGGGGTCCACAGCACAGCTGTGTGACCCTAGACCCCCCAGGGGTGCTGCCGCTTTTTTGTTTTTGTGCATACGCTTACTGTGGCCGGCACTCTTAGCGTCCGGCCACTGTTAGAGCATCGCACACCCCACCGCTGATCAATTTCGGACGGTTTAGAATTTTTTTTTTCACATTTTTTGCCCTTTTTTTTTGTTAGTCTTTTTTTTTCTGTTACCCGTGCCCCCACACACACGCACACCAAATAAAGATTTACACGCACGCAGATACACACGCAGACACACACTCCCCTATGGCCCGCTGGATGTTCTCGGCCGAGGAGGCATACGCCCAGCTTGCCTCCGAGTCCGAGAGTCCCAGTGAAGCCCACCCTAGTAAGAGCAGCTCTGGGGCTCGTACTAGTTTTCCGGCCCACCAGTTAAATCCACCGGAGCCCCCTGCCGGTGAACTTGTCTGGTGTACCCCAGAGCGATATGAGCCCGTGATTCCTGATTTTGAAGGCCAACCAGGAATCCAGATTTCCACAGTGGGCTTCACTGAATATGACTTTTTTTGTCATTTTTTCAGTGACCAACTGGTAAATCTAATGGTGGAGCAGACGAACCTGTACGCCCAACAGTTCGTTGCTCAACACCCGGGCTCCTTTTTGGCTAGGCCCGGTGGCTGGACGCCGGTCAGTGCAGCCGAGATGAGGACATTTTGGGGCCTCGTGCTGCATATGGGCCTAGTCAAGAAACCTAGTGTCAGGCATTACTGGAGTGGGGATGTCCTCTACCAGACCCCACTTTACAGTACGGTCATGACACGCTCCAGGTTTGAGGCCATCCGGAAATGTCTGCATTATTCAGATAATGCAGCATGTCCCCCCCCCCCCTTCGAGGTGATCCTGCCCATGACCGTCTGTATAAGATACGGCCGGTCATCAATCACTTTGGGGCCAAATTTGTACAGGCCTATGTACCTGGAAGGGAGGTCGCAGTTGATGAGTCTCTCATTGCGTTCAAGGGGAGACTCATTTTCCGCCAGTATGTTCCCTCAAAGCGGGCAAGGTATGGCGTGAAAATGTACAAACTTTGTGAGAGTACCTCAGGGTACACTTACATGTTTTGTGTGTACGAGGGGCGAGATTCCCGTATTCAACCCCCAGAATGTCCCCCCACTCTGGGTGTTAGCGGGAAACTTGTGTGGGACCTTATGCACCCACTGCTAGATAAGGGTTACCACCTTTACGTGGATAACTTTTATACTAGTATCCCCTTGTTCCAGTCCCTTGCCGCCAGATCCACGTCCGCTTGTGGGACCGTGCGGAAAAATCAACGCGGCCTCCCTACCCTCCCCCTCCAGGTACCTATCCTCAGGGGTGAGACCCGTGCCCTTACCACTGGAAACCTGTTACTGGTCAGGTATAAGGACAAGAGGGATGTCCTTGTACTATCCACAATTCATGGTAACAGCAACCTGTACCTCTGCGAGGTACTGGGGCAACGGTCCTCAAGCCCAATTGTATCGTCGACTACAAACGGTATATGGGAGGAGTTGATCTCTCTGATCAAGTCCTCAAGCCATATAATGCCATGCGCAAAACCCAGGCATGGTTCAAAAAAGTTGCAGTCTACTTGGTGCAGGTTGCCATGTACAACTCTTTTGTGCTGTCCCAGAGCGCTGGCAACACAGGGACATTCCTTCAGTTCTATGAGGCAGTCCTCAAGGCCCTGATCTTTTCAGACCGGGAAAGAGCAGGCCTGAGTACCTCGGGAACTGGAGGCGCCCGGATCGTCCCTGGCCAACACTTCCAGGTGTGGTCCCCCATACTGGAAAGAAGGGATGAACCCAAAAAAGGTGCAGAGTGTGTCACAGGAGGGGGATACGGAAGGACACCCCTACTCAATGTGACACGTGCCCCGATCATCCGGGCCTCTGCATTATTGGTTGCTTCAGTATCACACTTCCATGGAGTACTAAATTTATATCCCAATTTAGTCACTTTTTGGTAACCATGCCTCACAAAAATGTAATATAGAGCAACCAAAAATCATATGTACCCTAAAAATAGTCTCAACAAAACCGCCACCTTATCCCGTAGTTTCCAAAATGGGGGGTTGAAACAGGACATGGTGTAAATAAACCGGTACATAAAAATCAGCCCTCCAAAAACCACACGGCGCTCCTTTCCCTTTACGCCCCGCCGTTTGGCCGTACATTAGTGTACGACCACATATGGGGTGTTTCTGTAAATGGCAGAGTCAGGGCAATAAAGATATAGTCTTTTTTGGCTGTTAACCCTTGCTTTGTTAGTGGAAAAAATGGGTTAAAATGGAAATTTGGCAAAAAAATGAAATTCTCAAATTTCATCCCCATTTGCCAATAACTCTTGTGCAACACCTAAAGGGTTAACGACGTTTGTACAATCAGTTTTGAATACCTTGAGGGGTGTAATTTCTTAGATGGGGTCACTTTTAGGGAGTTTCTACTCCACGGGTGCATCAGGGGGGTTGAAACAGGACACGGTGTAAATAAACTGGTCCATAAAAATCAGCCCTCCAAAAACCACACGGCGCTCCTTTCCCTCTACGCCCCGCTGTGAGGCCTTACAGTAGTGTACAATCACATATGGGGTGTTTCTGTAAATGGCAGAGTCAGGGCAATAAAGATACAGTCTTGTTTGGCTGTTAACCCTTGCTTTGTTAGTGTAAAAATGGGTTAAAATGGAAAATTTGGCAAAAAAATGAAATTCTCATATTTCATCCCCATATGCCAATAACTCTTGTGCAACACCTAAAGGGTTAACGACATTTGTACAATCAGTTTTGAATACATTGAGGGGTGTAGTTTCTTAGATGTAGTCACTTTTAGGGAGTTTCTACTCTAGGGGTGCATCAGGGGAGCTTCAAATGGGATATGGTGTAAATAATCCAGTCCAGCAAAATCTGCCTTCCAAAAACCATATGGCGCACCTTTCCCTCTACGCCCTACTGTGTAGCTGTACAGTAGTGTACGACCACATATGGGGTGTTTCTGTAAACGGCAGAGTCAGGGCAATAAAGATACAGTCTTGTTTGGCTATTAACCCTTTCTTTGTTAGTTGAAAAAATGGGTTAAAATGTAAATTTGGCAAAAAAAAGAAATTCTCAAATTTCATCCCCATTTGCCAATAACTCTTGTGCAACACCTAAAGGGTTAACAAAGTTTGTACAATCAGTTTTGAATACCTTGAGGGGTGTAATTTCTTAGATGGGGTCACTTTTAGGGAGTTTCTACTCCAGGGGTGCATCAGGGGGGTTGAAACAGGACACGGTGTAAATAAACTGGTCCATAAAAATCAGCCCTCCAAAAACCACACGGCGCTCCTTTCCCTCTACGCCCCGCCGTGAGGCCTTACAGTAGTGTACAACCACATATGGGGTGTTTCTGTAAACGGCAGAGTCAGGGCAATAAAGATACAGTCTTGTTTGGCTGTTAACCCTTGCTTTGTTAGTGGAAAAATGGGTTAAAATTGAAAATTTGGCAAAAAAATGAAATTCTCAAATTTCATCCCCATTTGCCAATAACTCTTATGCAACACCTAAAGGGTTAACGACGTTTGTAAAATCAGTTTTGAATACCTTGAGGGGTGTAGTTTCTTAGATGGGGTCACTTTTAGGGAGTTTCTACTCCAGGGGTGCATCAGGGGGGTTGAAACAGGACACGGTGTAAATAAACCAGTCCTTAAAAATCAGCCCTCCAAAAACCACACACCTTGAGGGGTGTAGTTTATAGAATGGGGTCATTTTTGGGTGGTTTCTATTATGTAAGCCTCGCAAAGTGACTTCAGACCTGAACTGGTCCCTAAAAATTGGGTTTTTGAAAATTTCTGAAAAATTTCAAGATTTGCTTCTAAACTTCTAAGCCTTGTAACATCCCCAATAAATAAAATATCATTCCCAAAATGATCCAAACATGAAGTAGACATATGGGGAATGTAAAGTAATAACTATTTTTGGAGGTATTACTATGTATTATAGAAGTAGAGAAATTGAAACTTGGAAATTTGCAATTTTGTTGCAAATTTTTGCTAAATTTGGTATTTTTTTATAAATAAAAATTTATTTTTTTTACTTCAATTTACCAGTGTCATGAAGTACAATATGTGACGAAAAAACAATCTCAGAATGGCTAAGTCAAAGCGTTTTAAAGTTATCACCACTTAAAGTGACACTGGTCAGATTTGCAAAAAATGGCCTGGTCCTTAAGGTGAAATAAGGCTGTGTCCCAAAGGGGTTAAGAAACTAAAATGAACAACTTCCCCTTGCAAAGCTAATCATTTTTATAAACTGTCATCTACCAAAGAAAGTTAGCAGCAACTCTCCCTGCCTTGTTAGTTCATGCCTTATTTTATGGATAATTCGGTTAAAGTTGTATATTTTTGGAAATTCCTAGGTTCCTTTCCTAGGTATGTATTTTTTCTTGAGCAATCTGCATATGGTATGTATTCTTTTTTTCCATGAGATGTCAGCGTTCTTAGCTAGCATGAATATTTCCAATATAATTTGATTTACCTTATATCCTAACTTTTTAGTAAATAAGACCTAATTTATTTTTTCAACATAATTTTCTGATCAACCAGATGGAGAAGCAAACCTGTCTTGATATGCAATGGTACTTCTGCTCAGGGGCATTGCTAGGGTCTCAAAAGATCCAGGGCCCAAGCCCTAATGAATATGGCCCAAGTCTACCCTCCCCCCACACACCGCATTTTACTCTACTTGCTATACAGCAGCACATACCTCTCACATCCAGTGCCTCCCAGGTGACGTCTCCTCTTATGTAGATCTTCTCGGTCATCATCTTCTCCATTCGGTCCGGATTTTTTTTTTCAGCCGTGACTTGTCTCTGCAGAGTTTGACACACATACATCTTAGCTTCCTCACATTCATATCATCATACCCCAACCTTGAGTCCCCACAGTGTTATCCTGCTGCTCGCTGTGCTCCCGAAACCCTCAAATACTATCCTGAAGAAAAATTAGTGCCATACAGATAGTCCCCCTCATCGCTATAGTGCTCCTCAAAGTTCCACCAATAGTAATTCCCGTCTGGAATGCCCTCATTAGTAATACAGCCAACTACAGTGCCCCCTACAGTGATAATGCTCCACAAGAGTGCCTCCATTAATAGAAGTATCCAGTGTTAATAATGCCCTCACAGAGCCCCCAGTAGAAATAAGGCCTCTATTGTTCCCCCAGTTGGTAATAAAGCTCTCTACAGACCCCCTCAGTGGTAATAAGGTGGATCTATAAGTCACTCCTATAAAGCCTCCAGTGGTAACAAGAATGTCCCCTGGATTTACTGGATTTAAAATGCCCCCCCTCCCCAGTGCCCCCAGTATTTATATTGCCCCCTACTGTTATAATGCTTGCCCTGAAGTGCCCACAGTATTTTTAATGTCCCCTACTGCTATAATGCTGACCCTGAATAGCCCCCAGTATTTATATCAACCCCCTACTGTTATAATGCTTACCCTGAAGTGCCCCCAGTATTTATATTACCCCCTACTGCTATAATGCTTGCCCTGAGCTGCCCCCAGTATTTATTTTACCCCCCACTGTTATAATGCTCACCCTGACGTGCCCCCAGTATTTATAATGCCCCCTGCAGTTATAATCCTCCCTTTAGTGTCCTCAGAAATTATAATTCCTCAGCCCCTCCATCATATAGTCCCATGTAAATAACACATTTTCTCTCCCTCCGTCATAGAGACCCATGTAAATAATATCACACCGTCTCTCCAGCCCCATCCAATATGCAGTTCCATGTAACTAACATCTCTCTCTATCTACAGCCCCCTCCAAAATATAGTCCCAAGTAAATAACATCACTTCCCTCCCTTCAGCCCCCTCAATATACAGTCCCATCTAAATAACATCACCCCCTCCCCAGCCGCCTTCAACATACAGTGTCATATAAACATTATCATCCCCCTCTCCAGCTTTATTCAACATACAAACCCATGTAAACCCCCTCATCATTCAGTCCCATATAAATAACATCACTCCCTACCACAGCCGCCATCAACATACAGTCCCATGTAAATAAAATGACCCCCTCCCAAGCCACCTCCAACACACGGTCCAATGTAAATAGTATCACCCTGCCCCAGACACCTCCAACATGCAGTCCCATGTAAATAACATCACCCCCTCCCGCAGGCACCATCAACATACAGTCCCATGTAAATAACATCATCCCGCCCCAGCCCTCTCCAACACACAGTCCAGTGTAAATAACATCACCCTGCCCCATCCACCTTCAACATGCAGTCCCATGTAAATAACATCCCTCCCTTCAGCCCTAACATACAGTCCCAGTTAAATAACCAAACTCCCAGCATTCTTCTGCCTCTGACACTGAGAACCTATCCCTTTACTTACCTCTCCTCATGTAGCTGATCTCACCACAGGGACTTCTCTTCATTGCTGAACGCTGTCCTCTCCTGCACTGGTCACATGATGGTGACATCGTCGCAGGTCCTTCTCAGCCTCTGCATATAGAACTGATCACATGACTGTGATGTCATCACAGGTCCTTTATATCACCCATTGCAGTAGATTCAATTGTATTGCCGCCCTGAGAACAGCAATACAGTTGTATCTATCTAAAAGGCAGTTTATTTGGGCCCAGGCCCCGAATGTTTTAACCTAGCAACGCCCCTGCTTCTGCTGTTTCCATATCAGAATTTTTAGGTTTAGTAATTATTACAGTACTTTGTATTCTAAAGGGAAATGCTTTTTAATCTACTAATGTAACTATTATGATTGGCTCTTCTATTTCTCATTAAAATGTCTATTTGGTGACAGGATCATAGCCACTACACAAATGCAGGCCAGTGATGCGAGGAAGGCATTCCCCTGTTTCGATGAGCCGGCATTAAAAGCTAATTTCAGCATCACGCTCAGACACAAACCAGACTATATGGCATTTTCAAACATGGGAATTATAAGTAAGTCATTGTTTCCTTTTATCAGTAATATTTGGAAAATTAAATAAAAACTCACACATGCTATGTGTATTCAAGTATTGGAAAGTTAAAGATTTAGCATTTAAAGTTTTAATAGTAGCATAGAATTACTTAAAAAGTAAGTGAATCCTTTGCAATTACCTGGATTTCCGCATTGAGGCCAGGTATTGCTGCTCTTCTATTCTTCTGTATAATGTTTTGATACACTTCAAAGCACATTTTTCCTTGAAATGATTGCAAAGAATTCAGGCCCTTATTCTGCAAAGCAGCCCCAAACCATGATGCTCCCTCCACCATGCTTCACAGTTGAGATTAAGTTTTGATGTTGGTGTGGAGTCTTCGGTTTCCTCCTGCCCGTTTGCTCTAGACTGATCTTAAAGGGGTTGTCCGGGTTCAGAGCTGAACTCAGACATATCCCCATCTTCACCCCTTCGGCCCCTCTGATATGAGCATTGGAGCATTTCATGCTCAAATGCTCTCTCTTGCCCTAAGCTGAATTGCGCAAGGCAAGGGCTTTTTTGTTTACATTGGCACACTGCTAGGGGGGAGGCTTTCATCCAGCAGTGTTCCCAGTGATGCCACAGGCTCTGATGGGTGGGCTTTAGTGCTGCCCTAGCCGTTTTACAGGCTAGGGCACAGCTAAAACCCGCCCATTAGTGCTGGTGACGTCACTGGGCTCACTGCTAGGCCAAAACCTTCACCTAGCAGTCCCCATGTACGTCACTGGATCTCCAAAAATGCCTTTGCCCTGGTTGATTAAGCATAGAGCAAAGGAGAGCATTAGAGCATGACATGCTCCGATGCTCATATCAGAGGGGGGCCAGAGAGCTAAAGATGGGGATATGTCTGGGTTCAGCTCTGAACCCAGACAACCCCTTTAATAAGACACCCAATCCTAGAGAGAGCAGTAACAGCTCTGAGTTTTCTCTATCTGTAGATGGTAGATAATTTGTCTAGTCATGGATTCATTTTATTCATTTATTTCTTACCATTCATTTATTTGTCAGTAACCAGGCTTTGTATGCCTTTATTTACTGAATAACCTATGAAATCTGCACTAAAAATATCAGCTCCTTAAGGGGTTTGTCTGGGAAACAGATATCGATGACATATTTTCAGGACTGGTCAACAATATCAGATTGGCGGGGGTACAATTCTTGGCACCCTGCCAATCGGCTGTTTGAAGGGGCTATGCTAGCACTGCATCCTCTTCAGTGTTTTACCTGCATGATGTCTACTTTGTAGTGGGGGTGCAGTGTAACTACAGTTGTTTGTCCCATTCAAGTAAATGGGAAAGGAAGCTGTAATTACCTTACACTGCTGCTACTACAAGAGAGACAGTGTGCAGGTCAACATTGAAGAGAATGCAGTGCTCTCATAGCCCCTTCAAAGAGCTGTCTTGAAGATACATCATCAGTATCTGTAGCCCGGACAGTCCCTTTAATTAAAACATTTTTTTATCAATTAGAGTTTGGAGAATTCATTAATAGATAATAATAAAGAGCAACTCACTTTTTCTCTGTGAACTATGGATATTTACTCAATGAAAGACATGAACGGTGTAACTGTTTGTGTGTTATTTGTTTAGTTACATTGTGTCTAGTAAAACTGTGACTTAGATAGCAATACATAGTAACATAGTACATAAGGCCGAAAAAAGACATTTGTCCATCCAGTTCGGCTTGTTATCCTGCAAGCTGATCCAGAAGAAGGCAAAAAAAAAAAAACTGTGAGGTAGAAGCCAGGGGGAAAAAGGGGGAAAAAAAATCCTTCCCGACTCTATTCAGGCAATCAGATAACTGTATTGGTGATTTGCATTATTCCTTCCAATGTGCATAACCTTACATTTGTCAGTGTTAAACCTCATCTGCCACTTCTCTGCCCAAGCCAACAATCTATCCAGATTCCTCTGTAGCAGTATACTGTCCTCTTCCGTGTCAATTACTTTACACAGTTTAGTGTCATCTGCAAAAATTTATATTTTACTGTGCAAGCCTTCTACAAGATCATTAATAAATATATTGAAGAGGATAGGGCCCAATAGTGACCCCTGAGGTACCCCACTAGTGACAGTGACCCAATCTGAGTTTGTACCATTAATAACCACCCTCTGTTTTCTATCATTGAGCCAGTTACTTACCCACATACAGACATTTTCTCCCAGTCCGAGCATTCTCATTTTATATACTAACCTTTTATGCGGTACAGTGTCAAATGCTTTGGAGAAGTCTAGATATACGAAATCCATTGATACACCACTGTCAAGTCTAGAACTTACCTCCTCATAGAAACTGATTCATTTTGTTTGATATGACCGGTCCTTCGTGAAGCCATGCTGATATGGCGTTATTTGCTTATTTTCATTGAGACGCTCCAAGATGGCATCTCTTAGAAAACGTTCAAACAGTTTACCCACGACGGATGTTAAACTTACCAGCCTATAGCTTCTGGGCTCTGTTTTTGGACCCTTTTTGAATATTGGCACCACATTTGCTATATGCCAATCCTGTGTACCAATCCCTGTCAGTATAGAGTGCTTAAATATCAGAAATAAGGGTCTGGCTATGACATTACTTAATTCTCTTAGGATACGGGGGTGTATGCCATCTGGTCCTGGCGATTTGTCTATTTTAATCTTTTTAAGACGCCGCTGTACTTCTTCCTGGGTCAGACAGGGCACTTTTAATGGGGAATTTACTTTTACATTCTGCATTTCATCTGACAGTTTTCATCTGATAGTTTATTTTATTCAGTGAATACAGTGGAGAAAAAAATATTTAATAGCTTTTCTTTCACCTCATCGCTGTCACGACCATGGTCATGGTCGTGACTCCTCTACTGCATGCTGTTGCCTGCGGTCTCGTGTGGTTGTTTCAACCACAGGTGAGGGCCGCTTGTATGTTGCCTCACTTGTGGTTGCCGTTGGCAACATGTTCTTGTGATGCTTTGGCAGTATAGCGGCCTGAGCGGTTGCTAGGCAGCTTGCTGTCAAGTGCATGCGGTTGCACCTGTCTTGGTGTCTTTGTATGTGTGCACGAGGTTTAGTTATGTGTGCACTTTCCCTTTAAGTTGCTGTCTCCCCTTCCCTGGTGTGAGAAGGGTTAATTCCCTTCCTAGTGTGTGTCCACTGGGTGTGTCTGTGTGGGTGTGGCTACTTGGGCATATATAGCTTTAGTTGAGACCTGATGTCTGAGGGGTACTCCAGCCTTGTTTGTAGCTGGAGGCACCCTCCTGGTCCCTTATACCAGCTGCCAGTGAGGGCCACCCTTGTGGTCATAGAATGTGATACCCGATGTTATGAAGATGTGTTTGTGTTATGCTTATTTATTGCAGCGTATGGTTTCCTGGCTTCCTGTGTGGTGTGTACTCTGTCTCTTGTGTTGTTGTGGACAGCAGCACTTATACTTGGGTTCCAGGCTCTGTGTCTGTGGCAGGTAGGTGTGGTACTAGTTGCACTTACCTGCCATTTCCATATGTCTGTTTCTGTTCCCCTTTCTTTATAGCTTGGCCACTTTAGACTCCTGTTTCTCCGTGTCCAGGAGGAACGGGCTGTCTACCCAGCTCCTAGTTCAGGGATCGGCGGAGGGTCAGAAGGGATTCGAGGTTCCTGAGCATGAGCCCTCCTACCTTCAAGGGCGGCTCATGCAGCTAGGAGTCAGGGTCAGATTAGGGAAGCTCTAGGAGGTGACCTGCTCCCTAATTCTGTGGTTCTGGCCAAGTAGCAACCTTTCCATCTTCTGGCATCGCACGGCTGAGGGTTTTCCCCATCCTCAGCCGTGACAATCGCTCTCTGTAACTCCCCCCTCATCACTCTGTAAAGTGCCGACACCTTCAGATTTATACTTTTTACCATTTATATAATTGAAGAACATTTTAGAGTTAGTTTTGCTCTCTTTTGCAATTAATCTCTCGGTCTCTAGTTTGGCTGCTTTTGTTATTTACATATTAAATTTTTTTCCTAGTTTTTCAGTGCTTCCTCAATACCCTCCTGTTTTAGTGATTTAAATGCTTTCTTTTTGTCATTTATTGCTTTCTTTACATTTCTATTTATCCACATTGGTTTCTTCTTGTTCCTTAACCTTTTATTCCCATAAGGTATGTACCTCTCAGAATTAGAATTTAGGATGCTTTTAAAAATATCCAATTTTGTGGCTGTATTTTTATTTTTGAGGACTTTGTCCCAGTTAGTTAGGCCTATGGCCTCTCTTAGTTGACTAAATTTAGCTTTTTTGAAGTTTGGTATTTTTGTTCCTCCCTGAAGAAACACTCTTTTGAATGATAATTGGAAGGTTATTACTTTATGGTCACTATTTCCCAGGTTTCCCCCAACCTGCACATCTGTTATTCTGTCAGGTCTATTGGTTAATACTAAGTCTAGTATGGCCGTCCCTCTAGTCGGGTTCTGAACCAGTTGGGAAAAGTAATTGTCTTTGGTTATTGCCAATAACCTGTTTCCTTTATGAGATGTACAGGTTTCAGTTTCCCAGTCTACATCTGGGAAGTTGAAGTCCCCCATAATAACCACCTCATTATGATTTGCCGCCTCGTCTATCTCGTTTAGAAGTAGATTTTCTGTGGACTCTGGTATATTAGGTGGTTTATAATAAACTCCTATTAGTAATTTATTATTGTTTTTGCCTGCATGTATTGCTACCCACAGTGACTCCACATATTCATGTTCCTCACTAATATCTTCTCGGAGTGTGGGCTTTAGACAGGACTTTACATAAAGGCAGACCACTCTGCGGTATGCCAGACCTTGCAGGGGAGTTATGTGTGAGGTCACGGTGTGAGCAATAGGTGTGCCGAGGTAAATACAGTTCTGGTTACTCACGGTTATGTCGTCCCTGGGCAGGCTCGCATAAGTGAAAAGGAGAATGGCACAAGGATTCTCTGGGGCACACTCTGGTGTAAGGGACACTGGCCAGATGTTGGTTTGAGGTGCCCTTGGTGGTCTGTATTAATGTGCCAGTGGCAATGTCCCTTGTAATCGTGACGCCAGTACCTTTTGTATGGAGGTACAAGCATTTACTATAGCGTTAATAGAGGAATTGACTCTGAGGCAAGCAGGGTAAAACTCAAAGTTGAACTTTACTGAAGATGACTCTTGATAACAGTTCATCCAAAGCATTTAACGGTCTCAATACAGAGATAAACCTGCTGTTAGTCCTCTGCTGACAGGTGTAGGATGTCCCTCTCTAGATATCAGATAAGGAGATAGTAGCCTTACTGTTAGTAGAGCTCAGGAATGGTCCTGGTTTTCCTTATTCAGGCTTGTGAAGTAGCCAAAAGCTAAGATGTCCTTCACGGTCGAGTCCAAAGGTCCTGAGGCACTCAGAAGAGGTGTCCAATAACCCTTTGGGGGTCTCCTTTCTGTAGTAGGCTCTGAATAGATCACGTACTTCAGCTCTGGGCTGAGATATGGCTGAGAAAATGAGGATAACAGGCTGCCTACACTGCTAGACTGTGCTCAACTGCCACTCTAGTCTCAACAGGAAATTATCTGGAAACTAGACTGAACTGGCTAGGCCTGAGCTGACTATATATATGGGAGGTGTTATCTCCCCCTAGTGGTAAGCTAAGTGTAAATGCTTGCTAATACACCTGTTAGCAGGGATGATGCATGAGGACATATTGCAGCTTAACAGGCTATAAAAGGCATTATAAAGTACAATACAACAACTTTGCAGTATCCACGAGGGTAGTGGGACACTGCATACCCCTCTTGTTTAACCTGTGTCGGCCTCGACATGAAGATGTAGGTCTCCTGAAAAATACAGAAAAGAACAATCCTGCAGGCATATAGAACAGTACCACAACCCATATAAATACTTTTTCTTGAGATCTGAAAAGCAATTGGTTAGGCACAATTGTAAATATCAGGCAATCATCACAACTGGTAAACAAGTGAAAAGGGGCGTTGTTTCTTTTTCCTCTGGAGACTGATGAACAGGGGCGCTGATCTGGCACAGCGGAACAATAATACCAGGATAGTCCATAATAGGGAATATTAGTATAACCTATTGAACCAACAAATTGTTGGTAAGATGTATGACATCATAAAGAAACCCGAAAGAAACCCCGTAGGGACACACATACACAAAATATATAAAGCTTTATTAAGTAATTAAATGCAAATAATTACAAAAACACATGATTGAAAACAATAATCTAAAAAAGTAAAGCAGCAATACAGATAGTGTTGCAAGTGGTAGCTCACATGCTGACTGGCGTGGTATAAGATCCCAATATCAAAGTTAACTCGGCACAAGGCAATAGAGCAGTGCCAAAAAGAAATGTGTGTACCAGTAATACCCTGAAACCTATCTGATATTCCCAAATCCCCTGTATGCAAGCAATCCAGAGGGTACCTGAAGGAAGCCAATGGTGGATATACACACTATAGGCAACTAAAAGAAAATAGGAACAGAAAATACCTGGGCAATGGTACAATACAGGGATCCAACCTCCGGTCAGCTATGAGCACACCCCGACGTACGTTTCGCTCTGCTACGCCCCACCGCAGGTGGTTGTCCCTTTGTAATCCGACTGGATCTGCGAAGTAGGGGTTCTTCTTCTGACCTTGGCTCAGGGGAACTTGGTGCTTCTGGAGTTTCTTGTACTTCCAGAACTTCTTCTTGAGGTGGTTCCTCTGGCTGATGTGCCACTGTACTGACTGGTGCAGGCACAGCAAAGTTTAACCATGGTGTAAGGAACCATTGTAGTGGATCTGTTTCTTTCATGAGTCTTTCAACAGTTTGTATAGGCTTTACAGACTTAACTGGTAGTTCAGGCACTTGAATTGGAGGTTGATGTCCCTCTGTAACAATCTCATCTGGAAGAATTCCTCCTGCAGTATCTTTCTCCTTGTTACACAATTTCAAGCGATTGCGATGAACTATTTGAGGTGATTTGTTTTCTCTGGTGATTTCATAAGTGTCAGTTGCTGGGTTAGGGATAGCTGAAATGATG